>NC_138053.1:55232942-55944817 GCF_964194185.1 Rhinolophus hipposideros
GTTCTTTGTATATATTTTTTACATAAGTCCCTTATCAGATATATGATTTGCAAGTATTTTCTCCCATTCTGTGAATTGTCTTATTACTTTCTTGATAGTGTCCTTTGAAGCACAAAAGTTTTTAATGTGGATGACATTCAAATTACCTATTTTTTCTTTTTGTTGCATGTGCTTTTATTATAAGACTCCATTGCCAAATTCTAGGTCATGAAGATTTACTCTTACATTTTCTCCTACGAGTTTTATAGTTTTAGCTCTTACATTTAGATCTTTGATCCATTTTGAGTTAATTTTTGTATGTGGTATGAGATCATTATTGATCTCAACACATGACTGTTAATTGTCCGTTTATTATATAATAAAAAGAAACTTTGAGCTGAATTTTATCATCTATTAATCGCTGAACAAGTATTAAGGGCCTACTACGTGTCAGGTACTGGGGACACAAGAGTAGGTAAAACAGTAGAGCCTTGCTCTTACTCAGTTCGAAATGTAGTGATAGAGACAGATAGTAGCATTATTTCACAAGCAACAGTAAGTGCTACGAAGAGAAAGTACAAGGTAGTTTAAGAGTTCATCCAGGGGACCTGATCCAGTCCGGAAGGGCCGGGAAGGCAGTGATCTGAGGTGGGGAGGAAAAGGGAGATAGCAAGTGTGGGGTGAAGGTTGGAAAGAATGTTGTTATCAAAAGAAACCGCACTGAGAATGAGAGTGGAGGATAGGAAGAAACAAAATTAGAGATGTAGGCAGGGACAGAGCAAACAAGTTAAACACTTCCTATATACCAAGTTGCCAAGCGTTGTAAGCTCTTTGATATGCTATATTCTTTCAAAGAATTTTCATTCCAACCCTGAGAGATCAGGTTATTATACAACCCTTGAATGAGGAAACCATAGCTCAGAGAGGTTACGTGACTAATAGGCCTACTCGGCTGGCAAGTGACAGAGCCAAGACACAACCCCAGGGCTGCGTAAGTCTACACCCCACTCTTAGGGGTCTGCCATATCACCTCTGCTCAGAACTGAAGTCATCCCATCAGGGACCCTACCCTCCGAGGTTTAGGTTTAGAAAAGAGCAGGCTTCAGTGAGACATTTCAGTCAACAATCCTGAAGAAACTTGTTTGGGAGAAAGACACTAGAGTGCACCTCTATGGAGCCAGAGTCTCCTGGCCTGTGAAAGTGTGAAAATGACAGTCAGTAACCAACGCGTAATTGTCATTCTCATGCATAAAAGACATAGTCTAAGACAAAGCCCTCTGGAGTGTCATGCCTCAGCTTGGCAGTCACACTGCTTCTCTGGATGTGTTGATGTGAGCTCATTCTTTGCACACTCCAAGGAATTAAATCTGAACTGCAGCGTTGAAGCACCTCATGATGGTTCTTGCCTTGACCAGAGTGGCTGATTCTTCTGATTCAAGAAAGCGAATAAATTATTTCATTGTACTCTCCTCTTCAAAAGGCACCTCAGCCTCTACATAGCAGGGTTGTCCATGTGGATAGAGTGAGTCTGAACTCTGCAGGAGCCTGGAGACGACTGATACAGCAGGAAACTTTAGACTCAGATGAAATTTCCCACCTGATTAACCAGAAGCAAGCAGGCTGGTGTGGCTATACAGCCATTGGGGCAGCCAGATGCCTGCCTTCTCTGCAAGTTGCAGGCTTTTAGCTTTCGGATTCTGTCCAGCTGGAAGCCCAGGCAGGGATGATAAAGCAGAGCTACAGCAAAGCTTTATGAAAAGCAATCTGTTAAAAGCAGACAGGAAAGTTGCTTGTGTCAGACTACAGTGCTTCTTGAGATTTCTGTGTATCTCTCCCACTGTCCACATCAGGCTATTCTCTGCTTATCTGTGAGGCTGAAAATGAGACTAGGGATAAATTGGCGGAGAGGTGAGCTTTTGCTCTTTGAGTGTAGGACTGAGCACAAGCTCACTTGCTCCCGTAACGGGGCCTTACCACCTCATTGCTTTATTCCAGCTCTTACTCTTATTTTGCGCTTTATTCTATTTTGCATTCGCGGAGGCAGTGCCACAATCTCAGAATGCCAACAAGGCCAGGCAACTCCTATAAATGATTGAAATGGGCTAGAAGTTAAGCAAGAGGAAGCAGTATAAACTGAGAAAAAACAAAATCTCCAGGGAAACTGGTGCTTCCCTCTCTAGACGGGGCAGCAGCTACTGGGCCTCCCAAATTGGGCCAGTGTTGCCATGCAAAAATTGGGCCTGTGTTGGCAGGTCTTATCAGTGTCTCAAGAAAATCAGAAATCCTCAATTTTATTGGCCATTTCCATGTTCTAAAGCAACGTGGGGACTGGCACATTGAAGGGCAAACCCAGCTTCATGAGCGATCAGCTTGCAAACTGCAAAACAGCATGGGCCTTGAAAGTACAAACTCAGGATCCAAGGAACTGAATTTACATTATGTGTAAACTGTAGACCTGGAGTAATTATTTAATCTTTTATCATCATCGTCAATTAAAAATTCACCCATTGAGATGTTTTGAGAATTAAATATGCACAATGCAATGCCTAACCTATAGTAAACTCTCAGTAAAGCCTATTTTTATTCTACCTTGATTTTCTTTGAAATGACTATTCTCCATCCACAATGACTGCTAGTGTTGAAAACTGCCCAGCAACAGGCCCTGCTGGGAGTGGTGAAGCTGCCAGCTCAGCCGAGCAGCCATTTGCTTTCCTGCAGCTCATAGAAGGCCAGAAACCCAGCCCCTCCCCCACGGGCATGCCCTGAAACTATAGATCCTGCCTTAATTACCAGCAATTAAGCCAGCTTCAGCCTGCAATACAGGATCAGGCCCTGAACAGTGGCCTCCTGAGGCCCTTATAGGAACCAGGCACAGCCCTTGGGAGCCTCCTCCACCCCCAACCATTTATTTAGTCACTGCCCTTCCCCCTCCCTCACAGAAACCCAGCCATCAGAAACTCCCTAAACCAGGGAAATCTGAAGGCCTGGGCAGGGAGGGGTCCTCCCTTAATTGCATTCTTAACCTCCGCATCCAGACAGGAGTTTTTAAGGGCAAAACGTCTCTCCCAGGATTCTGCTTGGATTGCATAATTGAAGATGAAGACCCCTTTTTTAGCCAGGAAATTTTCTTCATTTCCTAACATGTATGTTAGTGGGAATTTTCTTGCAATTGGAAGGAACTAATACACTTACTCAAGTAGAAAAGAAAGTTGAGAAAAGAGAAAGAAAAGATCTAGTCTGAGAGAAAGGCTGAGTAGCAATGGCAAGTGTGTTTCTTTAGAGGAAGAGTCCATAAAAATTGAATGAGACAGTTTTGGGGGTGGGGAATGTAGGGGAAGATGAGACATCCAGACAGTTCTCCAGACATGCCCTCCTAGCCTCAGTTGGCACTTATGCAGACTTTAAATAGCATATTGGTGAGAACTTCGGGATTTAGGCTTGGAGATAGACTTTGGTAAAAGCACCTTCTGAATCTGAAGTGCTCTCAGACACTAGCAGGTAGGGGGTGGTGTTTGAATAAAGGAAGCCAGTTTCCCCCTCGCCTTGGAGTTCTGCCTCAGACTCGGGCTGAAACAGCTAGGATAGTCTTCTTTCCCTGCTATTGTTTGCAGCATGGGTCTCAAGGCCACTCTTCCTAGCCCCCGGGGAGACTAGGCATGTGGCCCACACCTGCTCTTGGCTCTGGGGCCCTGAGGCCAGATAAAGTTGGTGCTCGAGGCAGCTGAGCCACCTCCATCTGAGACCCAAGGTAACAATGAGCCTCTGGGAGGGGGAGGCAGGAACTTTCATGCTCTCCACCGCACAGATGGCTTTGTTCTATTTACAGATCAGGAGTCAGTGGCATTTTGCAATTCACTAGTTCAGTAGTTATTAATGTCAGTCAGCCCAGTTAAAAAACGCACACTTAGTTAGAATTTAACAAAGTTTTAAAATGAAGATTTAATGTAGCTTCCTCACATATATTCAATCTTATCTTGTGGGCACATCTGTGTTTACCTAGATAATCCAGGCAAGGAAAACTCCCACCAGTTTAATCAGCATGATTACCTATCTTAGCAGACTCTTGTGCTTTCTTTACTTTTGTAAAAATTAACCAGATTACAGCACAAGCTCTTACTTCACTAAACATCTGTGAGACTGATCACTGGATGCTTTACTCTTCTGTTCTTTCCCCTATTCTGCAATCTCATCAATTGTAGTTTATAAAATGGCAGATCTCCAGCCTCACTGAGCGTAGTCAGCTATCCAAGGACAAAATAGTATGTACATGCATACCAAGCTCTCTTAAATCCTAATCTTTTGGAAATTATGACAGGCCAGTTAGAAGCTCGATAAGATTAGTAAAAAGTAGTGGTCATTTGCAAAGGCCTGGGATGTTGGGGGTGACACCACAAAGCAGCTCCATGACATTTGCAGATATAAAGTCCAGATTGGGGGTGTCGGGTGTAAACTGACTGCATAGGAAAACTTACGCACAAACCCAAGCATGTTTCTGAGGAATCTTTTTCACTGGGATGGTAAATAGGGTCACATGTTGAGAGAGAATTCAACTGGTAGAAAGCTCTGTCAGCAATGTTAAGAACAATCCCATGGGACTAGCCCTCTCTCATTGTATCCCATCCCAGATTACAGTGGGTCCGGCGTCTTGGCTTAGACAAGTGGGCTTGCTCTCTGTCTCTTGTTTCCTCAGTTGTAAAACTAAGGGGCTGGAGTGGATACTCCCTGAAATCCTTTCCAGATGTAATATCCTGAAGTCTAAGACATCCTTTCTTCATTTGTTCTCTAAGCTCTCCAACCCCATCTCCATCTCTACCTCAGGTGGTTTCACAAGTGCAGTAGCCTGGTCTCCAAGGAGGATGTCACCCAGTTGAAAGAACATTAGCCCTTAACCATCGGTGTTTCAGCACCACGGAGAGCGACACAGGCACTAATCTACCCCCACCCCACTTTACCATCAAACGTTTTGAGGTAACATGCCTATGTCAGAGTACATTTATATATATATATATATATATATATATATATATATATATATATATGCACAATTATTTTGTACTAATATGTATTGTTATATATAATTGTGTATATTATACAATACATATAACATTATATCCAATTATAAATATCATATTATATAGTGTACGAGTATATTATATAATTATATAACTATTATATCGTATCATATCATATATCTTATCATATTATGTTATATCCAAGAAAAACCACTAACAGAAATGAAGCCATTTTAATACACATATCCGACTATATTTGCTCCCTTAGCCATAACTCAGTTATCACATTATAACAGAAACATTTTCTTATGTAACCAAGCCCCATGCCATTGGAGAATAGTAGAGGTTAGTGGGATTAAGCTCCTCCCAACATAGACACAAACTTGGCTATAGTATCTCTGGTGGGCAGCCATCGGGCTTCTTCCTGATTAGCTCCAGGTATAGAACGCTTGGTACTTTGTTGGGGATTAGAAAAACTCTATTAGGAAGGTCTTTCTTTTACTGACATGAAAGCTGCTTGCTAATAACAATTCCGCTGCATTCGTATCCACTTCCTTCCACTCCACCTCTAGCCCTCTGGTCCTACTCACTATCATATTTATCTTGGTTGGTGCAATAGTCTCTTGATTGGTCTTTCTGTAGCCACCTTGGCCCCTTGCAGTCTATTCTTCACAAAGCATCACTTTTAAAAGGAGCAATCCTTTAAAAATCTCAGTCAGACTCATGTCACTTTACTGCTTTATACCCTGCAATGGCTAACAGTTTTTCTCAAAGTAAAAGTCAAATTCCTTATAATCATCTAAAAGATTTTTCATGATTTGCCTCTCCTCCCATCATCCATCTCTGACCTCATTCCCTACCACTCTCTCCTTCACGCACTCTGCTCCAGCCACCCTTGCCTTTTTTGCTGTCCCTTGAATACCAAGCACACTCCTGTATCAGGTGCTTTGCATTTGCTGTTTCCTATGACAAGAATGCTCTTCCCTCAGATATCTGCGTGGTTCATTTTCTCACTCTATCTAGTCTGTGCTCAAATATAACCTTAATATTGAGGTCTTCTCCAACCATCCTATTTAAGGCCCTACATTCCCTATCCTTATTTCACTCTTAGGCAGTGATCGATAAATGCTGGTAAATATTTAAGAACCCATTTGGGGACAGTGTCCTGATTTGTAGCATTTGCTGATGTCTATGATGTAAATGTTCCCACCATGGCCAACTTCAAGTTACCAATGTAAAGTCACTGAAGGCAAAATTGGGAAAGGCTAACAGTCACCTCTCATCACCTGACATACACCAGCTCAGCACACTGCTGCAGGTAAAGGAGGAAAGCAGGATGCAGCTTTCTCCTGGGCCTGAGTGCAGTGGTGGCCATAGGAAAGAAAAACTCATGGGGAAGGAATTTTGCCATCGTATCAGGGAGCATTCAGCATTACTTCACTCTTTCCAGCAGCTTTTGAAACGCCTAAACCTGGATATTCTGTCCACTCCTTGAATGACACGTGTTATAAGCCAAACCCTTGCCTACCCTCCCAAACCAACATTTGCTGATTTTTCTGCTTCTGTCCAGGGGACCACAATTGTCAACACCTTTGACCTCTTGTTCTTCTTTGCCTTATACATATACTCCCAGCAGTGCTGATTCTCCAGAACAATAGGACCATCATGTCCTGGGATAATTCACCCTCATACCCTGTGAGGACATGGGCATGCTCACAGATGGTGGCGTGTATCAGGAACTGTCCATTGCTCCTTTGTCTGGTCTGCCTACATTCCGTACTTTTACCTTTGAGGACTCTGGGAGCCATAGAGTCCATGTCATGCATGGACCTAACTTACAAGTAAGTTATGGGGAACACAAGTATTTTATGATTAGCTAATGAGAAAAAAAAAGCTCTCACTCATGGTTTGTCTAGGGCACACTGCTAGAAGAAATATATTTAGTCTTTCTTCTCATCCTAATTGTCAGTTTTTATGTATGATCTGTTTTGGTTTTGGAGAGTAACAGTGCTCAGTTGATTGGACAAAGAATCACTACATACATTAGTTTGGGTTTGCAAAGGAACAGTCACGGAGATGAGATTATATATGCAAGGGATTTCTTGGAGGGGAGAGCAGGAAAGGCAAGGAGAGCTGTCAGACTGCAGTAGAGGTCTGACACCTGTGGAGGGAGAGAGGGTAGGAAGAGTCTCAGACTACAGTAAATTTTCAAGAAAGATTTCAAGCCTATGTGGAGTCCTTGAGACATGGTTATTCTTGGAAAAATCCTGCCTCTCATGGAATGAGCCTGTCTTAGTACCCTTGCCATGGTGGCTGGGAATAGCTCAAGATAATCATAACCTTGGCATGAGTATGGTGGTGAGTCCAGAGGCGCAGCTGCTGGGGTTATCAGTCTCCCATAGCAGGAGATCTGAGTGGTGCATTTCCATGACCACCACAATATTCCCTCTGATGACCATGAGGGAGTCCCTTGCCTACTCCAAACATCCATTTCCATTGCTGCAAGTTCTGTCCTGCACTAGTAGTTGTTTCCAGGAAGCAGTTTCTACTGGAGATTTCAGCAGCAGCCCTGAGTCACATTTGGTGCCTCTCAGAAAAAGCACTAATGTCCCTCTCTTCTCCATACTCAGATATGACATCCAGAACATTTGTATTCTTTGTTTCTAACCACATTTCCTGATCTTCTGAGTGGGATGGAAATGTCAGCCTCAATGAATGGCTACTCTGATCTTTTCCAGTCACTAAAGTCAATGCTGTGACAAGGTCCGTGAGGAGGATATCTGGATGACCTCATAAGTCAAAGAACAACACTCAGTCAAGTCGCATTGATTCCCAGAATCCACTCTCCCCTTGCCTTATGTTTGGTAAAGAATTTATATGTAAAACACTTTCCCCAGAGGAAAAAATACAGACTTTATTTGATACCACCTCGACCACATCAGAGATGTGGGAACCTGGAATTTAAAAAGCTAGAACAACCCATTATTTTTAGAAAAGCTTATATGAATGGATTGCTCAGTGAGTTAGTTCAAAGGTAACTTTATGTCTACCTGGTTTTAGCTTTGCTTAGATGGCCTTACAGAATGAATGCTGGCCTGCATTAGCCCTGGTTATGGTCAAACATGCTACAAACGTCTGTATCTTCTTCGAAGTGTGGCATTAGCAGGGGAGAGTCAAGATGCAGAAGTCAGAGGTGAGCTACACACAGTGGTGGTGACTTTCATGTGGATTTTGAACATTTTTTCAGAAAATAATTGTTCGAGGACAAACATGGAAGCGCATAGAGAAAATCATTAGTCTTCACTCAGAGTCAGATGGGTTCAGTTTATCAGTCTGTAAGTTACTCAAATGTTTATTTTGTCTCTAGTGTTTTGATCAGAACAGACATGGAGACATGGTTTCTATCCTATTGGCTCTTAGTGTCTAAAGGGAGAGAGACAATAACAAAAAGAAGTCTTCTGAAATAACGTCAGTGCCTTTGTCAGACCGAGAATCTAGGTGAATATGCTATGCATGGATTTAACAAAGTATTTGACAAAGTATCTCATGATATTCTTGAAGGCAAAATGGCATAATGTGTGCCAGATAGTAGTATAGTCCCATTTTATACTTGGGTCCAAAATCTGAACTGTTCAAGAACAGAGATGAGGGGGGGCGGCCCTGTGGCTCAGGCAGTTGGAGCTTCGTGCTCCTAACTCCAAAGGCTGCCGGTTCAATTCCCACATGGGCCAGTGGGCTCTCAACCACAAGGTTGCCGGTTCAACTCCCACAAGGGATGGTCGGCTGCGACCCCTGCAACTAGCAACGGCAACTGGACCTGGAGCTGAGCTGCACCCTCCACAACTAAGACTGAAAGGACAACAACTTGACTTGGAAAAAGCCCTGGAAGTACACACTGTTCCCCAATAAAGTCCTGTTCCCCTTCCCCAATAAAATCTTTAAATAAATAATAAATAAAATTAATTAATTAAAAAAATAAAAGCTCTAAGTGGATATAGATGTTCATTAAAAAAAAAAAAAAAGAAGAACAGAGATGAGGACCTGTGGGCCAAGACAAGGTTTTTTGAAAGAAGCTTGGAGAGTCTGGGAAAGAAAAGCCAGCATAACTCAGCATTTCTCTGTAAGGGCCTCAAGCCGCCGCATCTGGAGCCTATAGTACAGGGAGTGAAGGGTTAACCAAAGTTACAGCATCAGAGACTCAGTGGCCCAGGGGGATCCCTCTGCCACCTAGGAAACACCTGTGACTCCAATAGGTGTGGTCTGATCCACTACCACAGACTTTTTAAGGCACAGTCTAATTAGAGGGTTGTTATCGAAACACACCACTGAATATTTTTAAAATTGTACTTTCTTGGCAGAACACCAACAGATAGAGGTCACAAGATAAAATGCATGCCTGGATTAAAAGTAAACAACAACAAAAAAGATCTCACAAATTGTTATAACTAACAATAAATTAGGTCCAAGCGCTTTTGTTTTATTCAGAAAAAAAGCAAGAACAAATACTGATCTAGGTGCTATTGAGGGCTCACTATGAGCCTGGCAATAAGCTAAGTGTTTAATATGCATTGGCTCCTTTAAGCCTGGCAGCAGCCTACAAGCTCAGTGCTATTATCCACATTTTGCAGCAAGCGCTAAGTCGGAGTAGGAATCCAGGTTTGCCTGGCTCCAGAGCTTACTCTGGATGTCAGTAAACAATGCTGCCTCTTACAAGTAATATTTTTCTTCTTAGAAATAGTGACGTGAACAACATCAACTGTTTAAAAACGAGAAGTGTGTTTTAATCAGATATTTGCATAGTATAGGAAATATTGTCAGATGTTTTCATCAGGTAAAGCATTAAATCTATGCTTTTTACTTGTTTGTTTTTAGCATAAGAAATTCTGGTTTTGAAGGTACATTGCAGAAAAGTAATGACAAGAAGCACATCCATGTTTAGTGATGGTCTGATACACTTTACACACTTTTCTCTAAAAGCCATTAATTGCCTTATATTGTAGTTGCCCTTTATCGGTGGGAATACATTCCAAGACCCCCAGCGGATGCCTGAAACCTCGGATAGTACCAAAGCCTATATATATTACTTTTTTCCTATACGTACATACCTGTGATAAAGTTTAATTTATAAATTAGGCACAAAGAGATTAACAACAATAACTAATAATAAAATGATAGCAATATACTGTAATAAAAGTTATGCAAATGTAGTCTTTCTCAAAATATCTCATTGCCCTGTACTCTTCTTGTGATGGTATGAGATGATACAATGCCTATGGGATGAGGTGAAGTGAGGTACTCAGAAGGGTGTGCAATTTAAAACGTATGCATTGTTTATTTCTGGAGTTTTCCATTTAATATTTTTGGACCTTGGTTGACCACAGGTAACTGAAACCGTGGAAAGCGCAACCATTAATAAGGGAGGACTACAGTATTGTATGCTTCAGTCTCAAGTCTTTTAGAAATCTAAGTCCACAGTTATTTATTTTTCCTTTGTAGAATTCTGGTATTGTGTTGATTTGATTCAGAAAGAGTTTAAGAACAAGGCCTGGCTTTTCATTTAAGACTCTCTTTTCCTAGAATCTGATCAATGGAAAGTGAGTTTTTTAAATTTATTTTTATTAAATTAATGCGGTGACATCATCTGCATATTGCATTGTGTGCTCACCATCCAAAGACAAATCTCCATATATTGATTGGTCTGTCACCATATATTTGACCACCTTTACCCATTTCTATCCCCCCTCCCCCCTTCCCCTCTGGTAATCACTAACTATTGTCTGTGTCTATGAGTTCTGGAAGTGAGTTTTTGAGGCACATACGCTCAATATACAGCGGATCATTGTGCTCCATCACTGCTGTTCACCCAGCAATCCCATCCCTGAATCTTTCATCTTTGGGGAGACAGTATGCTTAACTCCACCCTAGGGATCTTCATTTCCTTAAACCAGTTATAATAATCCTTCCCTTCTGTCAGATGCCCACTTTCCCAACCTCCTTTGCAGCAAGTGGTGGCCAAGGGACCCAGTTTTCACCAATGAGATACATAGGTGAAGTCTGCTGGGGTGTTTAGGAAAGATATTATTTTCAGATAAAAGAACAGACACGAGAGGGAAAGCTTACTGGAGCTACGCCTTGTCTCCCTTCTACTTGCTTCTTATGTGAACATGCTGCCTGGAAAGGTAGCCTCCATCTTGTGACCCTGAGGTAATGTGCTGAAGCTGCCTGAGCAGAAAACTAGAAAGGCCTGGATCCTGGGTCTGGTCCCTGAGTGGCCCATCCGAGCCTGCCACTGTCTACCTCCCAACGACTTATTAGGTAAGCAAACCAATTTTGAATTGTGTCAGCCACTGTTAACCAAGTTTTCTATTTTTTGGTATTAAAAGCCTTTTTAACTATTACACAATTACAAATGTATACTAAATTTCTAAAACAAGGTACCTCAATGACACATGTCAAAGCAATGTGTACTTGGTCAGTGCTGTTGAGATTAAAAGTCACATGCTCTTGCATTGTTGATTTCTTCAGAATTTGGGGTATGATAGGCCACATCCAAAAGGCTGGTTATCTCATTATAATAGGAACAACTATATAAATACACTTAGTATTTTTCATAGGTATTCAACAGGAAATACATTTTAGAAGCAAGCCTGCTAGCATTGATATTTTTTCCTCCAAGGATCACCTGTGAATATCTGAAGGCCCCCTGAATTAAGAGAGGCTGACCTAGCAGGCTCCTCTCTTCCCTCTTAAAGCCGTCCCCATGGCTACAGCTCAGAGCCTGAGCAGGTCTGCTGATCACAGAGAGCGTAGCTGTGGTGGAGTGCTCATTAAAGGAACTCAAACATGTTCAGAAATATTATACAATTCCTGAAGGCTGTACTTAAGGAGTAAACTTGAATCATTCACAGACATAATGCCTGTGAGTTCTTAACCGTTGGTTTACCTAAAGCCACCATGACAGCCCTAGAACTGCATGGTCCACAGGGTGGGTGATGCAGACCCAGGATGATGAAAGGATTAGGACACAGGCTGCTTCCTTGTCCCCCCCCGGGGAAGGCTTTCAATGATTCCCCAGTGAAGAGGATTAGAAGTTAACATCTGAGCTGAGTGACGTGTTACTTGCTATTAACCACAATCATGCTTAGTAAACTTTTAAGCAAAACCACATTCATTTCCTTTTTCGTCGTATGGGGTTAGTAATTTTTAATTAATCACCTTTTTCACCTTTGTAAGCTTTCAAGTGTAAGAAACCCTTCAGGGTAATATCTGGAATGGATGGACCCAATTGGTGATTTTAGTCAAAATTCTTATCTCTAGAGTGAACCCCAAGAGTGCGCAGAAACACCTCCTCCTCCTCCCATCCTGCTTAATGGGCTAATGTTTAAAAATCACCTCACAGAGTCTGCTCATGGTAAACACCCACAGATAATAGCTTTCTTTTCCTGCCTGGACAGAATTCTTTCTCAGCACCGCATATATTTCCCATGAATAACTGTCATTGTCATTAAATGAGGAGGATGATAGTCACACCATGTTCACCTCTAGTCAGATCAGACCTTAAAGTGGGCAGCGCACTGTAAGCGAGACGGTAACATATTCTTTTAGCTGAGATTGAAATTTCACATCTTCTGAAGAATATCTGATGTTTTGGGGATGGTTAGCCTGGACTAAAGAAGTCTTAGAAGAAATGTGTTTGATAGATGTCTTCCACTGTATGAAGGGCTGTCATGTTGAAGAGGGCTTTGATTTGTTCTCTCCAGGCCCCAGAGGACAGAAATAGGATCAATGAGTGAAAACCTGACAGAAGGTTTTTTTTTTTGTTTTGTGTTTTATGTACCTGCTTTCGTGGTGTGGTTCTCAGGAATCCTGGGCTAACTTGAGACAGTACTGACACTGTTGATTTGACAACTTAGGAGACATGGAAACCAGGCATCCCCCTGTTCTAGCTCACATCAGACCACAAAGATCTCACAAGATTTTATAAGCTACAAAACTGAACTCTGCTCACAATTCAGCACGCTTCCTCATCATGACCTGTAACAGAAGGGAGAGGGAGGCGTCGCTAATCCTAGCTTGTCTAGGACCCTGTCTCAGCCTTGACAGCCAAAGATTTGTAACATTAAGACGAGGCTCAGCATTATGCCTTGAAGAAGCAAAACACCCAAATATTACACATGCTTGAAATGGTTTCTAGGGGGAGGGGTCTGCAGGAAATGACAATGTTGTTCTAAAGCAATTTGTTGGGAGTAATAGAAAAAAGAAAACTAGGAAAGCCGTTTTGTAAAGATGAGGCTGTTCATAGCAATTCAAAACCACCTGCCTTGAAGGAATAATGCCAGTAGAGGGGTGTGAAAGTCTTCCTCCAGTCTGAGTTATTATCCCGCCTTATCGTTAAGATCAGGCCCTATGATCATTGATGTTATTTCCTAACACTCCCACATATTTTCTCTCCTCCTAGAAGGTACTCTTTTCTCCTCTTCCCTGCTAGGTGTTCTTCATCCTTGAAACCCGGAAATCTCCAACATCCATCATCCCACTAACACCCCTCTGAAGAGGTAACACTCTCCTGAGGATGGGGTGGTGATGGGGGAGCGATCTCTCTTTCTGACCTCTGGCCCTCGTGTCCTCAAATAACTAGGAGTCCAGCTATTAAGCCCTGGGAGCAATATCTGAGCACAACTCTCTGGCTGCCTACAAAGGAAAACAAGGTGAAGTCTCTTCCCTAAGGGAAGGTCAAGGAAATTATTTCAAGTCATAATGTACATAACCTCATGCATACAGTCCTTGAAAATAATAATAATAATAATAATAATAATTATAAAGACCACAGTCAATACTTTTTTAATTAACAGCCTTATTGAGGTAGAGTCTTCATACCATAAATCACCCATTTTAAATCTACAATAATTTTCAGTAAGGTTGCAGTTATGCAACCATCACTACAATCTAATTTTATATCATTGCCATTGCGCCCCACCTCAAGAAATCTCATGTCTATATGCAGTCACTCCTCATTTCCACCCTCAGCCCTAGGCAACCTCTAATCTACTTTCTGTTTCTATGAGTTTGCCTGCTCTGGAAATTTAATGTAAATGGAAACATATAATATGTGTATGACTTCTTTCACTGAACATAAAATTTTTGAGGTTCAACTATGTTATAGCATGTACTTCATTCCTTTTTATTGCCAAACAATATCCCATTGTAGCGATATACTACATTTGATTATCTGTTCATCAATTGATGGACATTTGGGCTGTTTCCACGTTTGCCTGTTGTGAATAATGCTGCTATGAACATCCATGTACAATTTTGAATTTTAAGGGTTTATCCAAAATCTCATCCTATCTCTTCTTTTCAGTGGGCTAAAAAGTTATTATAAAAATCCAGATTCTTCCATCTGAGTGTTACTACTTGCACCTATTTCCTTCTCTATATCTTCCTTCATGTCTGCCCTTACTCATTCTTTTGCAAGAGCATCCAGTACAAAACTGTTTGCTTATTCTCCAGAAGACTTTTTAGAAACCATCAACATACCTATTTAAAATATCTTATTTCAGACTGCATTCCAACTGTCAGAATGTTCTAGTCAGCGTCCTTTTATCCTTTCCTAAGATCTTCTTCTGCCCTGGGCTTATGAGACATAGACCTGGTCTTGTCCTGGTCTTATGAGACATAGAATAAAGGTCTGTTTTCAGGACTTGGAGACACAAAATAAGGGCCTGGTCCTTAGTGACTTTTAGGTACAAAAATCAGATTCCAGACAGGTTCAGCCATTAGGTAAAACCAGGCACACCTCTCTAACAATTTGCTTTTTAGCTAACTCAGTAGCTTGAATTATCCCAGCACTCATGGTTGGGAGCTGGAGATTCAATTCTGTTTTAGAAAAAAAAAAAAATAAATCACTCATTTAAACATGAAGTAAGTTTAAAATTGAGCAATACTTCTGTAAAAGTGGTGTAAAAACAATTTCCTCTTTTATTCAAATCTCAAAATATAGTATATAGTCACACTTTGTATTTCCTACAAAGAAAGTAAGATTTCCATTTATTCTAACAAAGACCTAATTTATAATATCCAACTGGTAAATCTCATGGCCTTGACATGGCAAGAAACTGCACTCCAATAGCTAAAGGAAAGACTGATTCTTTTGTTTGTTTGTTTGTTTTTAATTTTATGCCTCGGCATGTACACACATGCATATGCAGAGAGCATCAAATTCCTCAAAAGAAGCCCATTTACTGACCTTATTTCTTAAGGAAGGATTACTTAAAGTTCTCTAAACCAAACAACCAAGTTAGTCTACAGCCTCCAGGACAATTCTTCAGGGTTTCCTCCTATGTGTAAAGAAGGAGGTGGGACACATTTATAGACAGAGCTTCAGAAGCTGAGGAAAAGCTATACTCAAGCCCCAAGCCTGAACGGATCCTAGGACGTTTTCTCCTAGGTCATCCTTGGCCCTTCACATTTCCATTTCTAGTAGTCAGCAGGTATGATTCAGAAGGTGAGTTTTCCAGAGCTCAGTTCCTTTGATGAAAAAATGTGGTGTCCCCAAAGGCCTTATTTCTGTAATTAGCTCATTCAAGGGAGGAGGTTGGTTCTTTCTTTCTTTCTTTTTTTGATTTTTAAAAGTTTATTTTTCAATTACCATTGACATACACTACTGTATTAGTTTCAGGTGTACAAAACAACATAGTGATTAGACATTTATATACCCCACAAAGTGATAACCCCAAAATCTATTACCCATCTGACACTGTGTATAGTTATTACAATATTATTAACTATATTCCCTATGCTGTACTTTACATCCCTGTGACTATTTTTTTTTTCAATTATAGTTGACATTCAATATTATTTTCTATTGGTTTTAGGTGTATAACATAATGGTTGACATTTATGTAATTTATGAAGTGAACACCTTGATAAGTCTAGTACCCACCTGACACTATAGTTTTTAAAATATGACTGATTATATTCCCTATGCTATACTTTATTTATAGCCCTGTGACTATTTTGTAACTACCAATTTGTATTTCTTAATTCCTTCACCTTTCTCACCCAGCCCCCCAGCCTCCTTCCCTTCTGGTAACCACAAGTTTGTTCTCTGTATCTATGAGTCTGTTTCTGTTTTGTTTGTTCATTTATTTTGTTCTTTAGATTCCACATGTAAGTGAGATCATATGGTATTTGTCTTTCTCAGAGGATGGTTCTTAGCAGTCAGTTTCTTCTTTCCAATATTTCTAGGGGTAGAGACTTTTAAGTACTGCTAAAGGAGGTAACAAAGTCTAAACTTATAGCCACAAGAGGTGCCCTTTTAGTAAAATTGGATCTTTGGGAGCTAGTGAATTTCCCATCACCTGGTGTGCTGTTAATTGAAGGAATGAATGAACCTTCAATTGCCTCCACACTCCGTGGGCACAGCATAGGGAATTGTGGGGCTTGCTAATGTCTAAAGTTTTCTGAAACTTCATGCTTCCATTAAACTCTAATTAGCCTCAGGTGGTAACAGGAAGACAGATATGAACAATTAATATGTTGATTCCACTTTCCATTCACTCTCTGAGTTCTTTGGGAATTTTTCCTCAGTTTCATTGATTGTGTAATTTTGGTTCCTTTAGAAGTCACATAATTTATCAAACCCTTTTGGCAATTTCTTATCAATAAACTGCAATCACAATAAAAAAATTGATGAAACAATTTCTATCCAAACCCTCTGACCAGACTCTAATATAAATTTTGTGTTTTATTCTAGCCTGCTTTTAATTGCCTAATGAATACTCATAGAATTTGGGAAAAAACAGACAGACTCACATGCTTTCATTTGACTTCAAGAATTCTGAAGTGGTTTTAGTTCTGGCCCAGGAAGTTTTACTGTTCTCTGACTTCATCATGCTTCAGAAAAGGAGCTCTGAGAATTTATTTTGTAAAGAATTTTTAAAGCTTTCAGGCTATCGTCAATGAATAGCTGAAATTCAGAATAATGCAAACTTATCTTTTATCTCATTCCATTGACCAAAGGGCCTGTTTGAAGATTACCATCTGATTAACTGAGAGGAAAACACATTAATTGTCCCCAGACTGAGATTGGGACAGCATTGTGGATTAGGCCACAGCTTCTGGGAAGAGTATAACAGGAACCCGCCCCCTTACTTTGTGTCTTTCTCAGTCACATTTCTAGGCAAAGGGGGAGAGTTGCCTGTAAAAATCTGACCTTCTCTGTTAGGGGCCTCTCTTTATCCTTCAGCCCCATTCTGAGTCTTTTGGACACATCCCTGGGCTGGTTTGGACCAGGGCTCCAGCCCTCCTGAGCAAAGGCATTTGCAGTGAATACTGGCTTGGATAATAAGCCAAAGAGTATTTATATTGCATGATGGGATGGAGGAGGGAATAGAGGCATCCTAATCCATTTTTTAAAATGAGCACTTGGGTTTTTGTTTTCCCAGGAGGTATGACTAGAGAAGGCAGGTTAATCTTAAAACAAGAGCAATTTAGATGAAGTATTAGGAAGAACTTTCAGATGGAAGATAGTGAACTGCCTCCCCCATGAAGTGGAGTTTTCCTAGGAAGACTAGACAGGTTAATGCTGTGTGGAGGTGGGAAGATGAACTATATCCCCATTCAAGTTTGCTTCTGGCTGTAGAGCTCTATAATTTCTTTCTGGATATGGTTTCTATTTTTGGAGCAGCAAAAAGATTTGATTTCAGAGACAGGTAGAAAAATTGCACATGGGTGAGTCTCGGGGGCAGGAATTCTTAAAGTGAGTTCCCTGGCCTCTAACAGATGGGCATCAGAGGCCTAGAACTCCCTGAAATTGCATGTGAAATTGTTTCTCCTTGGATATTTGGGGGAGAATGTTTATAGCTGCCACCAACTTTGCAAGAGATCCATGATTTAAAAACAAAAACAAAAAGAAAAACAGTAAAAAATCATTGCTCCAATAGAAGAGCTAGTTCAGTGAGGAAGATCATCTAACTGATTCTAGCTGTTCCTTCAAGAACCTTTGCAATGTGGTGGGAAGATGAGGAAGATGGCTGGGGAGGGCAAGACGGAGCTCTCTTCACCGATGGAGGGATCAGGTGCACGGTGCTTCCACCCTCATTCATTCATTCACTTATTCAACAAACATTTATTGAGTACCACTATGTGCCAGGCACTATTCCAGGCATCGCAGATATAGCAACGAACAAAACAGATTAAGATTCCTGCCTTGATGAAATATACATTTGGGGTGGTGGCAGATAATTAATGATAAGCACAATGTAAGTATATTATACAGTAGAACTAGGTAAGGGGGACTCACCATGTCGAGAGAAGGAGCAGGACGGTAGAAGATGGGCAGTTTGTACGACACACAGGGCGAATGTCAAAGAAAAAGTGTTATTTGATCAAAAACTGGAAGGAGATAAAGGAATTAGCTTTGAAGATGTTTGGTATCTAAGGGAAGAACATTCCAGTACATGGAACAGGAAATATGTTCCTAAGAAGGGAGGGCAAGGGAATGTTTGAGGAACAGCAATGAGGCCAATGGGGCTGGAACAGAGGAAACAAAGAGGAAAGGAATTAGAAGAAGAGATAACTGGTGCAGGAGGAGGCAGAACATGTAGGGCCTGGTGGTCCATTAAAAGAACTTTGCCTTTCACTCTGAGTGAAATGGACACTCATTGAAGGGTTTTGAGGAGAGGAGGTACATCATCTGACTTATATTAATACTTCAATAAGATGAATCTGAGTACTGAGTTGAGGATAGACTACAGGGAGCAAGTGTAGAAATAGAAAAGAGGTGATCCAGGTGAGACAATGGTGGCTTGGACCAAGGTGGAGCTGTGGACATGGTGAGAAGACGCAGGATTGTGGATATATTTTGAAGGGCGAGCCAATAATATTTCTTTATAGATTGAGTATGGGCATTTATCAATATTTCTCTGCGTCTCCTCTTCCAGGCCTCCTCATCACTGGGTGTGGAGTAGATATCATCTCAGCCCACTCTCTGTTCCAGGTTGGCCCACGATCTACATCTGTGCTGTCCCGTACAGTAGCCACCAGCTACATATGGCTACTGAGCACTAAAATGTGGCTAATCCAAATTGAGGTGTGAAATACATACTCGATTTTGAAGATTTGGTACAAAAAAAGTAAAGTATTTCACTGGTAATTTTTAACATTGATTGGTAATTTTCATATTGATTCTATGTTGAAGTGATGATATTTTGGCTATATTGAGTTAAATAAAATATATTTTTAAAATCAATTTCATATCTTTCTTTTTACTTTCTTAATAGACTAATGGAAAATTTTAAATTACATAGCATAGTTCATATTATATTTTATATTTCAATTGGACAGCATGGTCTAGAAGATATTTGAGAGACCAATAGTTACATCTGCTCATTCTTTCAAGAATGGAGAAACTAATATGAATCTCCTGCCTAAAGGGCCATAAATTTCCAAAATATTTGCTCTGTTGAACCTCATGTGCTGCTTTCTTTGAAAGAAATGAGCTATTTGCTCATGTGCAGAAACCCTGAGTCTGGCCTCGCCAATCAAACCTCAACAATCAATGATTGGACCTGGCTTGTAGGCACCCCTTGAGAGGCCACTGCTGCAGCCAGAGACTGAGTCCTCTCCATCACCTGCCGCAACACACCATTAAGCCCCATGGTGGTGATTCCTTAGGTCCAACACCATGACCTCCAACTGGAAATATCACTTCATACTGGCCTCATGGCTTCATGTGAATGTCTAAACCCCTGGTGCCTGGATGGCATCTCAGCATCTCTGTTGAAAATGACTGCATGCTGGAGCTATGCATTTCTGAATTTTTTTTCCCACTGGTCTTATTGCTTACAGAGACTTTGTATATATATTCTTCTCTATTTTAGAAAGAGAAAAATGCTGACTACTCTGATGAATACAAATGGTTTTAGACCCACCTGAGGAGGGCAACTGGGGATTCACATTTTTATCAAGCTTCACAGGTGATTTTTATGCTCCCTAAAGTTAGAGAACTGCCACAGAGAAATGGGAACAGGATTACGGTTAGCAGGTCCCTTCTTTCAATCAAGAGTCTTATGTCTGGCAGCTTTATTTCTTTCAGGCTTAACCTTACATGTCGTGTGTGTGTGTGTGTGTGTGTGTGTGTGTGTGTGTGTGTGTTATGAGAGAGAGAGAGAGAGAGAGAGAGAGAGAGAGAGAGAGAATCTAACAATAAGAGATCAGTATGAGTGACCATAACAACAGAAACCTCAACCTATTCTTATTGCCTGGGAGGAAAATTCCACCCTGAGTCACAGGCAGGCAGTTCTGGGCAGCTCCCACCTCGAAAGCTCGGGCTCTTTAGGCTTTTCCTCCTCCTGAATACCTGCCTAGAGCTGCCACAGGGAGCATGGCAAGAATCTGCTTGGCCCCTCACTTAAGGTATCCCTTGTAACTCATTTGTTTCCTCCTACACGCCCATCCTCCCTGAGTCCTGCCAATTTGTTTCCAGTTCTTTGTCTCTGTAGCTCAGAACATCTTCGGGGATAGCAAACTGTCCCCTCTCTGTGCATGGGTACAGGAAATCCAATCCCAAACCCATTGTCCTGCTCAGCAGCTGGAGCCATGGGCCACAGCCTGTACAACACAACAAAGCGTGGTGGTTCCCCAGGGCCACGCCCAGACAACTCCCTGATGCTCCATGTCTCCTGGCTCCATTTCCTTCAGATCATAGTTTTTGGGGGAGACATGACTTTACCTTTCTGTGGTGAAATTGACTCATGAAGCCACATTCTCAGTTTGGTTTGTTTACCCGGATTGCATTTTTCAAGAAATAATGTACTAAGCAGGCAGCCATGAATGCCTTTCTAACTCCCTGTAGGCCTGAATTGGAGTACTGTCCTAACTACCGGGTTTCCCCCAAAATAAGACCTAGCCAGACCATCAGCTCCAATGCATCTTTTGGAGCAAAAATTAATGTAGGACCCTGTCTTATTTTAATATAAGACCCAGTCTTTAATATAATATAATACAATACCCAGTATAACATAATATAATATAATACCCACTATAACATAATATAATAATATAATATAATATAATATAATATAATATAATATAATATAATACCGGGTCTTATATTAATTTTTGCTCCAAAAGATGCATTAGAGCTGATGGTCCAGCTAGATATTATTTTCGGGGAAACACGGTGCACTGTTTCAGTCCTGTCTACTGAAAATGGAGACGGTTTTAAGAGGTCTGAGTGTGACCTGAGAACAGGAACACATCTCCCTGAGCCCTAGGAAAAGGAAGGATATTCCCACTAAAGGTGGGAGTGGGTGGGGAGGGGGCGCGGCTAGTGCGCTGGTTTGGGAGGGAGGGGAGTCAAGGAAGTTGCTCCTGAGCTCCAGTAACTCCATAATTCTCTAAGTCAGAGGAGCTCCCTGCCTGGAGGTGTTCTTAGTGGGGAACAAAGGACAAGGAGAAAGGGCATTTTCTGGGATCCTGAAGTCATTCACAAGTGAGAATATGTAGATGGGACATGGCCCACTTTTAGTTTTTTTCCACTGTAGCCTTTCCACCAACTATCTCAAGTCCAGTACATGAAACATTTCCCAGTTTGTGAGATTATCCTGCCTTTTAATATTTCTGACAGAAGTCCTGTTGGTCCTTCTGGTGTGGCAATCTGTCCCTTTCTTCTGTTCTGCAAATGTGCTCACCCTATTTTCGTTGTCAGGGAGAGGATCAGAGATGAAAGATGTCCCTCCTAACCAAGTTCTTCTGTCACTGGTGTTAAAAATACGTGAAGCATTCAAAGGAGCTAACAGACTTCAGAGCTCACTTCTGATTACAAACCTGGCTGTTTCTTTCATGCTTTTCCTTGCACTGTTGTGCGTTTCATTGCTTTTCCTACAGACTTCCCTCCTGCCTCTGTTTCTGTGGCTTAGGTAGTATTCATTTGTATTTCGGAGCTCTCTGACTTTAATATTTGACCTTTGCTGGGACAGAAGGCACATGAAAAAGCTGGACTGTCAGAAGGCGAGAATAAATGTCATGGAAGCTGGCATCTGCATGGAGTGCTTTCTGACCATAGCATCTGTACTGGGTTATCTTTTTAAAAAGATACCAAATTTAAATTGCATAAGATTAGAATATTTCTTAGAGCCAAGCTTTTTTTTTTTTTTTTTTTTTTGCTTTTAAAGACTCAAGCAGGATTTTTAAGACTGTAGGAAGAGCTAGAAGGTTGGAAGGAGAAAAAGATGTGTTGGCAGATCACCAGAGCATGGAGTTAAATTACATGTCTTGTATAAACCTGTCAATATTTTGCTTCTCAGATTAAAACCACACTCTTTCTTTTGAGGCTATATGGATGACATTAACTCATTGTGACCCTTGAGAGAAGGAGGCAGGGTTTTATTTGGGAAGAGTAATACAAATGCATACCACACAGGGCTGGTATGACAAGCTCACACACACACTTAGAAAAGTCTGACTGAATGGGAGTTGGGTGAGAAGGCAAGAAACTTGTGACTCATACTGCTTTCTGGTTTTGAATTGTAGTTTGTAGACTCCCAAGGCTGAAGGGGAACGGTAAGAACTGCCAGTGCCCTCCCCTGGCCCCAGTCTTCACCCTCCCTTCCATTCTTAGCAAACATCTTCCCAGCCCTGCTTGGCCATGCCCAGGCCTCGGAAGCTTTGTGCTAGTACAGTTAGCCTTAATATTGAGAGAAAATTTGTCTTCCTGTAGCTTTCATATTTAGGGGCTGGTCTCAGGGTTTTGAGAAGGTCAGGCATTACACATCTCTGGCTGTCTGTGACAACCAAATGTCCAGTCAGTCCAGAATGGATGGCCATTTTACCTATCGCACTCCTAGGAGAACATGCCGATTCCTTAGCCTTACGCCCCCAACACATTGTCTACAATGGATTACAGCCCACGATGGTATAACCCACTCACTCCCACGCCCCCAAGCCCACATACTCCCTTCACTCCCTTCCCAGTGTGAACCTCCTACCAGAAATGTCAGCATTCCCTGGAGCTTTCTAGAAATAAAGAAGCTGGAGTCCTCACCCCCAGACCTGCTGAATTAGAATCTGCATTTTAACAGGATCCACTGAGCAGCTGTTGGTCTGCACGTTTATACACACAGCCTCCCTTCCTTGTGTGGTTTATGAAGAGCCCTGGGGGCTTAAGGCTAAGGAATCGGCATGTCCTCCTAGGAGTGCGATAGGTAAAATGGCCATCCACTCTGACCCATGTGCCTGGCTTGAGGCCCTAGAATGTTGGTGCACAGTCTTGCTGGGAACCACGACCCCATCCAGGAAAACTGGACTTCCACAGCAGACGTAGTGCTTTCAAGGAGGACACCTTGAAAGATGACCAAGACATCAGGTGAGGACAATCTCTTAAGGAGGTGACCTTGAGGAAGAGCCCTGAGATATACCCCCAAGACTGGGAGACACAAGCTTCAGGAAGCTTTCTGCCCTTCCTCTGGTGTAGGACCTCAGGCCTACTTACTGGGAAGAGATGCGGCTCAATGACTAAGAGAATTGTTAGACTCTGGAGCCTTTGTAAATTTCCCAAGTTTGTTGTTATTGTTATTCGTCTCTACTTACTCCTATAATTTGTTTTTAAAAAGATTAATGGCAGTAAAAACACTTTAGAAGCCAACTTTCCAAAGACAGCAGGGAATCAGGGAAGTAGAGAGCCCATCTCACTCATAGCCAAGCCTGCAGAGAGCGAGCCCCCAGAACAGAAAAGATGGTGTCTGTGCAGTAAAAAGGAAAAGGGGAGTCAGGAGCTGAAGGATGAGAACTGCAGGGGTCTTGATGTGGCCACCTGCTGACCCTGGCCACAGGGTTTAAGTGGCAGGAGGACCATGTGGTTGACTAGTGAGTTATGGTTGAGCATACACCATAAGATATTGGAAGGCAATGCAATATAGTTGTGGAGAGTATGGCGCTTCCAGCCATGTAAGCTTGGTAAACCACTTAACCTCTCATTGTCTCATTGTCCCACCTGTGAAACATAGATTGTAATAGCATTTACTTCACGGGAGCATTGTGAGGATTAATGCGAATGCATTTATGGTGGGCATGGTTGAGTGTGACACTCTCTTATACCTCTTCTCAGCATCCATTCTACTCAGCTGCATAAGGCTCTAAACAGTTCGTAGAACCCCATCTCCTTCAAAGAGATTTGTTAGGAATGGGTAGGCTTCAGCCAATTTGGGTCTCTCCTATTGGACACAGATGTAGAAGCATGCAGTCCTGACTCTATGGTATTCTTCTAATGGAGCCTGCACACAGTAGGACAGAAAGAACCTTGGGATTCATCTGATTTCGTTGAGCTTCTGCTCAAATCAGTGTTGAAGGCTATTGATCTCTGAACTCCAAGTTATGTGATCTATCACATTTCCTTATTATTGAACTCCATTGGAATAGAGTTCTATGATACTTGCAGCTGGAATCAGCATTAGTGATATAAAGCTGTATGTAAAGTAGCATAATGCCCAGTACACAGTAAGCTCTTGAAAATTGTTAGCTCTGATTATTATTACTATTATTATTATTATTATTATTATTATTATTATTACAGACAGTGTACAAGATACACGCACATCTTTGCTGGAAATAGCATTAATCCACAGAGGGTACAAAGAATGAGACATCTCTTTAAAGGAGGTTGAAAAACAACATCTAGTAACCTACAGTAATCAGGCAATTGTAAAAATTCCCCCACACTGCCTCACTTTTCACTTACAGGAAAATCGCTAAGAAAATTAGCTGATTGAAAGGATTTGTGAACTTTCATCAGCAATACTTCCCAAGCCATGCCCTAGCTTCAGTACAGCTTCAGGCCTTCCCTTCTCCGTTGATCTCTATATCATACAATACTATGTATCTTTTTGTTTGTTTCTCTTCATTTTTGAGAAGCTTTAAAATCATAGAAAAAGACCAAAAAAAAAAATAATATAAGAAGCACTCATATGGATATCATGTTCTTTCCATACAATTTGTTGAACTCAGGGGGAAGCATGTAATATTTTGCCATCAAGTAAAATGTATGCTGTAGAGTATTTCCTTTTATTCCTACTCTGCTGATAATTTTTATTTTTTATCAAAAAATAAGTTATTATCTTGAAGCTATTGTCAAAAATCAATTGACCGTATATGTGAGGGTCTATTTATGGGTTCTAATATATTCCACTGATTTATTTGTCTGTTCTTATGCCAACACTACACTGAATTGATTGCTGTAATTTTATAGTAAGTCTCAAAATCAGGTAACAAAAGTCTTCCAGATTTGTTCCTGTTGTTTTCAAAATAATTTGACTATTCTATATTCTGTTTGTGTCTGTAAATTTTAGAATTTTGGCAATTTCTATTTTCAAAATTCCTGCTGGGATTTTGCTTGGGATTGCATTTCATCTGTAGATCAATTTGGGGAAAATTGACATCTTAACAATATTAGGTCTTCCAACCCATGAACTTCATGTATTCATTCATTTATTGACGACTTTAAAAATTTCTCTCAATGTTTTATACGTTTTAGCATAGACGTCTTGTGTATCTTATGTTAGATTTATTCCTAGACATTTTTTATGCTATTGTAAAATGGCATTAAATTTATTTTAAATTTCTAATTGTTGCTAGCATATACAAGTGATTTTTATATGTTGACCTTGTGTAGAGTGATATTGTTAATTTATTCATTTTAATAGTTTTTCAATGGATTCTTTTGAATTATTTATGTATATAATCATTTAGTCTGTAAATAATGCTAGTTTTATTTCTTCCTTTCTGATATGTATACCTTATTTTTGCTAATCTTATTGTACTGGCTTGGACCTCTAGTACAATACTGAATAATAGCGATGAAAGTGAACATCTTTGTCTTGTTGCTAAACTCAGGGGGAAGCATGCAATATTTTGCAATCAAATATAATGCATGCTGTAGAGCATTTCTTTTTATTCCTAGTCTGCTGAGAATTTTTGTTTTTTGTCAAGAATAGATGCTGAATTTTGGCAAATAGTTTTTCCTACATCTTTGAGATGATTATATGATTTTTTTTCTATTATATTAATATTGTGAATTATATTGATTGTTTTAAATGTTAAATCAGCCTTACATTCCTGGAATATAGTCATTATATATTATATTTTTAATATATTGATGGATTTAATTTATTAAAGTTTTGTTCAGAAGTTTTGCGTCTATGCTTATACATAAGATTGGTCTGTGATTTTTCTTTCTTGAAATGTCATTCTCAGATGCTGGTACCACCTGGTGAAACCAGGAGCAGATCTCTACACATCTATATATCTATATCTATATATTTATATACTTATATATTTATCTTATTATTTCACAAGCACATAGAAACATTCCAACTAAAGGATGGAAAAAGATACAAGATGTAAATTGAAGACTGGTGTGTATACCAATTTCATATGAAAAAGACTTTAGTCAAGAAGTATTACTAGATATATTCTGCCAAAAAGATTTATAAAATGAATAACTCTAGCTATACAATAAAAAAAGAGAAAACAAATTTTCATTATGACAAAATTTGGTCAATCAACACGAAGATTCTCAATTGTATGAACTTAATAACAGCTTCAAGATATGTAAAGTAAAATTTGACAGACTAAATAGAGAGATGGACAAATGCATAATCATAAATAAAGATTTTAATGTAACTCAGTAACTGATAGAACAAGGAGACAAAAAAAAAATCATTAGGAAAACAGAAGCCCATTGCTTCTTGGCCTTTTGGCTAAGATCAAGTGAAAACAGAAGCTTGAACAGTATGATTAGACAACTTGACCTAATTGAACATTGCAGCAAACAACTTCAGAATGTATTTTCTTCAAGTACACATGGAATATTTACTAAATAATACATGTTGGGCTATAAAGTAAAGAGACATCATTATAGATTCTATCGACATTAAAAGAAAATAAGAATATATTATGAATAATTCTATGCCAATACATTTGACAATTTAGAAGAAGACTGATTTTTAAATATGGAGTAACATGGTCAGACTTTCATTTCAGAATGATTACTCTGACCGCAGTGTGGAGAATGGATTAGCTGGGGGCAAGACCAGAGGCAGTGAGGATGTTAGGAGCCTATTGCAACAATCTAGGCAAAGATAATGACGACCTAGATTAGGAAGTGCTGGTAGAGAGACTGAAGAAGGGATAAAATGAAAGAGCAACTAAGATAGGAAAGCTGAGGGTCAGTGATTTTGTCACATGGCAAAATGCAAAAACGTTGATTCAGAAGTATTTATCGAGTACCTACTATACACAGGCAATATTTGCAGTAGTCAGCACAACAGATATGGTCCCCGCCTCATTGACGAAGCTTACCTATGATTGGTATCAGAAGTTGTATCTAAGAGTTTTAACTCCATTTCCAAACCTATGTGCTTTCCACCAGACATGGCAGCCCAGACTGGCCTTCTAGTACATGAGTTGCTTTGTCGCATATGATACCAGCAGCATAACTATTTTTGTACCTGCCTTTTTCAGCCACCACAATGGCTGGACTCTTCTAGGCAGCCCTTACTGATTTAAACATTTTATAAGATGAGGCTGAACCCTCATAGATTTCCTTGGTTTGGCTCAAAGTTACATACACCAGGAGATGACTATCCCAAAAATCAATATGCTTTCCTTTTAAAATGGAGTTGGGGTCTTCATCACAGTGAAACTTGCAATTTGCTGGTGCAATTAGTACCTTCTTCCTGGGAGAGGACAGGCCAGGGTTTGGTGAAAATACCTTCTTCAAGCCACTTCAATCACCTTTGTCAAAAGCAAAGGATGTGGTAAGCCTAGTACCCTGGATTTTTAGTTCCTCCTCTGAATTACAGAACTGTAGAATATTGGAGCTGGAAATAATTGCAGAAAATACTTAATCCAACCTACACATTTTAGAGAGGGAGAATGAAGACTCAGAGAAATAAAATGACCTGCAAAGTCACCCAGTTCCTTTTTTATAAACCCAGGTCTAGAATCCAGATCTTTCCAGCACTCCTTCCTTTAATACAGCACGTCTGCACCATAGCATCGAGAGCCAGGGATCTATTCTTACCTGCTTTACAGAGGTTGCCAAAAAATGTATACACATTTTAAGAAAGGAAAAAACTGTATTGAAATTGTAATAATATATACCAGTAATAAAAGATGAATACAAGTGATGTGTATACTTTTCTGGCACCCCCGGTATTTTGAAAAATAAAACTTTAGTCTTTGCTCCAAATAACCATTTCTAGTTCAAATCCCCTTCTTTATTCACACCCTATGTTGGCTCTTAACGATCCTCTGCCTGAAGGGGGCCCAGAATATGTGCTATGCAAAGCAGATGAAGCAGGTACAATTTGGGGTGCTTTTAAGGACCCAAGGAAGGGCATTCTTCCCACTTTCTTTTAAGGACCTAAACTTTCTAAAAGACAAAAGCTTTTCATTATTCAAGGAGAGCCAAGATCCATGATGCAAATCCCGCTGGAAGGAAAATGTGATGGCTTCTGTTAACACTAAATAGCAACTAATTAATATTGGATCCCTTCCTGGAAGCATTTTTTGATAGAACAGAAGATAATGTAAAAGGGCACTAAAATCCTTAGGAAAACTGTAGAGAAGTTCACTGTTCTAGAAGAAAGGAATAGAGGGGTTATGGGTGTGCACTTGCAAGCAGGTGTTGTGGGGATGGAAGTATGAGAGCGTCTAAAGACAAACTTTGTCTACAATCACAACTCTTCATCACAGCTTGGTCCTGCCTTGGTCTGTCAGTCTGAGATGCCTGCATCCAAATCCTGGACCAGCATGTCTGAAATACTTCCATCCCGGGTGTCAACAACAAGGAACGTGGGGGAGGGTGTAATCAAGTGAAAGCTCGAACTGCTTGCCACACAACAGCCAGTAAGTCAAGTGACAAGGAGTGGGGCAAGGAAAGCAACTTTATTCGGAAAGCCAGCAAACCGAGAAGATGGCAGACTGGTGTCCTAAAGAAACATCTTGAGAAAGTACAAGATTCAGGCTTCTTTTATGTCAGAGGGGTGGGAAACAGGAGGAATTTGGGGTCAGGAGGTGACTGATGACTGCAGATATCTGGACTCCAGCAAGGGTCCGAAGGGGATGATGAAACTTCTTTGCTTTTAGTCAACAAACTCTAGTTACCATGGTCCCAGTCACGAGGCTCCTATAAATCTTTTGATAAATAATCATTATTTTTGTACATCCCTTCCTTATCTCTTTGGGGAGGTAGGTTTTAGCAGGGAGGTTCTATCAGTAATTCCTAGGCTATAGGTTAGATTCTGTTAATGAGTAGCATGTCTATGTGCAGGGCTAAGCAGAAGCTGCTAGCCGACATGTTCTGGGAATTGGCAGCCTCAAGCAAGATGGAGCCAGAGAGACTGATTGTTTTATTCTATTACAAAGGGGATACCTTCAAGCCAGTGACCACCCAGCCAGCTGTGCACCAGGGATGAATCCCAGACTAAAAGCAACTAAGCTTTGTGATTAGCTCTTTGTTATTTAAGTTGTTGTGAAGATTCTCTGTACGAGGATTTTTAGGGCTGGGAAACTACTACTCTGTATGATGCTATAATGGTGGATATATGTCATTATACCTTTGTTGAATGTACTGTAGAATGTACACCGCCATGACGAAAACCTAATGTAAGCTATGGACTTTAGGTGACTATGATACGTCAGTGTAGGTTCATCAATTGCCACAAATGGACCACTCTGGTGAGGGATATTGATAATGGAAGAGGCTGTGCATGTGTGGGGAAAAGGAGCATATAGGAAATCTCTGTACCTTCTGCTCAATGTTTCTGTGAACCTAATACTGCTCTAAAAAATAAAGTCTATTAAAAAGAAAAAAACGCTCAGTGCCCAGTAGCTGGTGGTTTGGTTGGAAATTCCTGCATGGGGCATGAAGCAGAGGTAGCAGGGTGAGGTGCATGAGGCTTAGAGGGAATTCAGGAAACCTGGGCTCTCTTCCTAGCTCTGTCACTCGCTATGGGGCCTTGACCTCTGTTTCCTCCACTGTAAAATGAGGAGGATGGGCTTGTGGGTCCACAGCTCATTCCATTTCATGGTCTTCATTAAAGATATTTTTCCAGGGTCTGTCTTCTTGAAAGAAACACTGTGTCTTGGGATAAAGGGATAACTGGGTACAAAGAAAGGATCCCCTTTTCTCAGTTGAGACCCTCAAGGCTGGGTCCAGATTCTTGCCATGATCCAGGTTTTGTCCTTCTCTGAGGAGATCTCTGAGCTCTGGGCTTTGCTCAGAGTAGGTGTTGGGGCTGCTCACTGGGGGCGTAGACTCTCTTCTGTACCTCCCACAGCTAGCCTCTCATCCAGAAGGATCATTTCGCCTGAGGCCTGTTTGGTTGTTCCTCTTCCCTTCCCTTCTCACTAGACCTCTCCGAATGCCTTGCCTGGGTCAGCATGAGCTTCAGAGATATGTTTATCTTTCTTTTGTGGCTGCTGACACAAAGTAATTCCACCCGAAGCAGAATATTACTTTTAACATCAGCTGGCGGTTCCCAAGTCTCTTACCTTCTGTCTGGGGACTCATGCTTCCACTCTATTCCCTCGTCAGCATCTTCAAGAGAGTGGGTGAGCCCCAGGCCTGATGTCTGCTGGGTGGGGACTTCAGGACTGCATCTCTTACATGCCCTTTAAATTACTAGTCTCACCCACCACTCCTGTTTGTCAGAGGCAGGAGTTAAAGAACCCTGGGAGCTTCTCAGCCTTTAATCAGCAAAAGCATTTGATGGAATTAAGCAAGTTTTCAAGGTTTCCCTCCTGCTTATCTAGCAAAACATCCAACCCCAGCCCTCCACTGTGGATTACACTCAGGCTTGAATATGTCCACCCTGTGGAGCTGCCTGCCACCTTGCTGCAGGAACAAGCCCATCCATTTAGTGCTACTTGTAATTGGAGGAGTAACTTATTTCCTTTGGTCTCTTTCCATTCAACCCACTACCCACGGCTTTCTTTTCCTTCTTCTCCTCTTTGGAGTTCAGCAGCCTTCCTCTGACCCTTTCTGCACTGCCCAAAGTACATACATTATGGGCTGATGCTGGGGGTACTTGGATATGCAGTGACTTGAATAGATTCAAGTTCAAGTCAGACCGGAGTGTCACAAGCACCCGCCCACCACATGCACACAATTCTTCCATCCCCCTGGGTTAGCACTGGCAATGGCCTTGACACAGTGGGCATTAGACCAATGATGATGTCTTCAGAGGAAGGGCTATCCTGGTTCCCTCCTCTGCCCTCTGGGAGAGTTTCCCACAGAAGCAGGAGCCAGACTGAGGACAGGCTGTACAGTTTTGCCTGGGGTCTTTCCTGAGAATCTGTAACTCCGCAGCTAGATGTTGAAAAGGATCTAATTACACGTGTCAATGTGAAAAACATCCAAACCTGTAGAGAATTTTTTATGAGAGCTTATTTGAGCCACACTGATGAAATATGCTGGGGAGCAAGATCTCATACGCTCCAGAGAATAACAGTTTTGCAGTTACTTTTATGCATTTAAAATTAAGGAAGGACCATAAGGAAAATTACATGAGGGTGGGAGAAGGCAAGATGGGAATTGGATTTCAAACTAGTTAAGATTTTGTGCTTTCACACTTTAGAAGGAAAGGTCTAAAAGGGGTCCTTTCAAAGGCGTGTTAATCTCGATACACAGAAACAATGGACAGGGCTTGCTTAAGGCAAAGATAAGCCTTTTACTACTGAAGTTTATGCCTGGGACATGACTACCCCATGACCTGCCCAGTTAGGAATTTGTGACCAGATCACCCTCGGAGGTTACTTTCCATAGAACCCCTTTTTCTTCCACCCATGGAAAAGAGCAAGCGCATCTAAAGTTGGGGGCAGTGGTTTGCTGTACATAGAAAACAGAAAGAGCAATTCCACAGTAAGGAAGCATTTTGCTAACAGAGAGCTGGCTTGGCCTACTTGTCCTACTCCCAGTACCTGCTCTGTGCTGGGCAATAGGTACAGCTGGTGCTTGGACCCTGCAGCGGGTGGCAGGCCGTGGTGGTACAGCCCTGCACCTTAGATGAACCAGTGGAGAAGGGACCCAGGGTTTCTGTTTGGTTACTTTCTTCTCCAGTCCATTCTGTGTCATGGGAAAGACAAGACCTGTGGCAGAAAGTCCAGGAGATGAAAATCCATTCAGAAAGGAGCCCATAGGTGTGTGTGTGTGTATGTGTATGTTGTGTGTGTATGTGTGTGTTGTGTGTGTTATGTATGTGTATATATGTGTGTGTGTATGTGTGTGTTGTGTGTGTGTGTGTATGCCTATGGTGGGATACTTGTAATGTTGGTTGTGTTCAAGTTAAAGAACAAAACTCAACTAAGTAAATTTGAAGATCTAATTGGCTGTAAGTGCTTCATAAATCAGGCAGCGTTCCACCTAGCAACTAGAAGGGTGCTCCAAACTGGAAGGTTTTTATATGCAGAAAGAGGCTGGGACAAAATACGCAGCAAGAGGGAGGGATTATTTCAGGCAAGAACACCTTCCCTTACAGGAGGGAAGACAAGGGGACTATCAGGTAAATTACCTCACTCGTGTCAATCAGGAAATTCCAGACTGGTTTAAAATCCCACTCCTGGGAAAGCTTTTATTTTAGGGCAATGCAAGGTAGCAAAAACATTCTCTCTGCTCTCTTTTTTCTGACATACCCATGAATGCTCACTCTCATATCCATTCCTTGCAAAGAAAACTGTTCTTTCAGCTCTGTGTCAATCCAATGGGACTTTCCAGTGCCTCTAATTCAACATCTTACTTTCCTTAAGGTCCGAGAGAAAAGGCTCAGATATACTCTCAGGGGCATGAGAGGATGCGGAGAGCTTGCAGCAGCTTTCTCTTCTCCCATTTCCGCCCCATCAATGGCCTCCAAGGGGCCGTGGAAGATAAGAGGATGAGGCAGTTGGGGGAGCTGAGAGCTGGATGCCGAGTTCATCCTAGGGTCAGGCCAGGCAAGCTAAATGGCTGAAGCTCTGCCTGGAAGGAGAGGCTGAGTCAACAGCCTAGGGCCAAGGTAAGAGGGTAAAGGACAGAGGGTGGCTGGGAGTGGGACAGTTGTGGCTGGTTTGCTTCTCAGAAGAAAGTCTTGCAGCAGGGCATTTCTTCAGTAATGGCCTTCTGCACCACCATTGTCCACTCTTGACCTCTACATGGCATTCTGAATCTCTCTTCCCCCCTCTGCCACAAATGTCCAGAAAAATGTCTGTCAGGAAATCAATTATTTTCATCCTAGTGCAAATTTAAGCCAATGTATTCTCTCTCCCAGGGTCATTTGCATTGTAAGCCTTAGCCAGGTTCACAAAATAAAAGCCAGTTCACTTTCTAAAGGACTAACACACATCAGCCCACAGACAGGAGAGAAATGTCAGGGGCAAGCATGTTTTCTGTGCTTTGGAATTTTAGTTTCCTTCCAATTCCAGTCCTGCTCAGGAGTGGACTTGGAGCCTACTTCCAAGGTTTGATCTCTCACGCTGGAAACCTGCCCTCTACTCGCCTTCAATACTCCCTGAAATTTTCACTCTTTATGTCTTAAAGTTAAAGCATTTCCCTGCAAAGCCACCTTTTCCTGAACTGTTAATTAGGACAGGGACATTACAGTGACTGGACAAGGGCCAATCGTATTCATTTTCACGTCATAGGTACAATTCAGACCTGAACAGGACACAGAACAAGTACATTTTTATGTCCAAAAGAGGAAAGAAGCATACTGTAGTAGAAAGAGAGTTAAATTTAAAGTCAGGGGACCTGAGTCCACTAAGAGTTATATGGTCTTATCTTTTACATCCTCATCTGCAAAATAAAATGCCAGCTGTTTTTTACAGGAGGATTATGAGACTCAAAAAGAGAGAGTATATGCGAAAGAATTTTTAAAATTGGAAGTCCTATAAAAATATAAGTTATTATAATATTTGAATTTACAAGACATAATCCTTCCTTTTGCTAATTGGTCCGTTCAAGGCCCGTTCAAGGCCCGTTCAAGGCACTGGCCCTGCAATTCAGGTTCCTGCCACTCGAGGGACAGTGCTATCTATTAACCTGTGAGAGCCAAGTATTGTACACTTCTTGAGGCACTTTGAGCTGATGTCCAGCAGTGGTTACCTAGAGGATTCCATGCATGCTGGGACCCAAGGCTTCTTCACAAGGGGGATAACAGCCTCTTCACAATAAATGTGAACTTGATTTGCTCTACATCAGGACCTAGAATTAAATCTGTTCTTCTTTTTAGAGCCTTCCAGTCCCTGAAAGTGGTAAAGTTGCTCACGAGTAAATGCTTTTAATAAATCAAGTCATGGACGCTGCCTGGTGTCATTATGATAAATTAAGATCCCTCACAGCCTGAAAATGAGGCTATGAGGTTCCATCTTGCTCTTGGTTTCACAAAGCCAGAATGATGTATTGCTGTGTTTTTCTTCCCAACTTTGTATTCGGTGACATAATGTTGGTAGCTTGAAATTGGCCATGATTGAGGTATTTATACTGCAGAAATCAGGAAACACTACTACCAGTGCCCCAGAAAACTGGTTGGTAAACAATTTTCGGCACACCACTACATGAGGTCATATAATGGGGAGAGATAAGCCCATCTGGAGGCGGTAGTTATGGAGAGATGATTAGGAAAGGTATAGCAGATGCCACTAGCTATTTGTTCGTGCTTATTCTTAGCTTTGACCTTAAAACAGAGCCACTGTTTTGTTCAAGGTGGCAATTTACTCAGATTCAAAACCACATATCCAAGACTCCCTTGGTGTTAGAGCCACATGACCCACTTCTGGCCAATGAGATGGAACTAGAAATCTCTGGGAAAGATTTTGCTTCTTGATGTGGGTCCTTCCCTCCTGAATTTTTGCTTCTCCTTTGTCCTGCCTGAAATGATGACTCGAGGTGAAACAGCCATCTTATACCATGGAGCGACCATGAGGATGAACTCTTTCCAAGAACGGCCAGACAAAGAGACAGAGGAAGCTAGGACCTAGATGACACTGTGGAGCTGGCAGCCGCCTGCACTGCCCACTTCTGGACTTCTTCTTAGGTGAAAAACCAAAAAGCCCTATTTGGGTAAACTCCTAAGTTGGGTCTATTTACATGCAACCAAATACAGCCTCTTACTAAGAAAGAATACTTTCCTTAAGAAGTGATGTTTGTGTGGATTTGCTGGGAAGAGGCAGTAACTAAACATCAGCTAACTGGAGCATTTACTTTGTGCGAAAGAATTTTTCAAGAAAGCAGGTGAGTGATGTTGCACAGTTCTCAGATTTGCATCCCCTGAGCGCTTGCCTCTCCCTGCCCAAAGTACCTGGAATTTGCCAGGTGAGAAAGAAGGCCATGATGAAGTTGCTAAGGCAGTCATAGTTTTCTTTTGTGCCTACAAGTATCATTTCGTGGATTAATTGGCAGTGGTGGTGGGAGGCTGCCATACAAGAGGGCAGAAGAATTCTGGCTGTAACCAGGCAATCTGGCACAGCAATCAGCAACATCTCTTCCTCCTTCTCCCTATGCTAGTCTACCAAAAACCTTCAAATCTTATTTCCAAATTCTCAGCACCTGGGCAAATCAGCCCACCTTTTCCTGCCTGCCACAGAGCTGCTTTCCCAGGAAGAGGCCTTTTGAATTCAAGTACAGAAAATCCACATATCATTTTCCAATCAAGATGGCAGAGTAGGTAAACACTGTGCTTACCTTCTCTCATAACCACATCAAAATTACAACTACACTACAAAACAACCATCATTGAGAGTCGCCTGAAGTCTTGCTGAACTGAAGCCCTACAACTAAGGACATGCAGAAGAAGCCACCTCAAGACTGGTAGGAGGGAAAGTGATACAGAATGAGCTGGTCCCATACCCTTGTGTAACCATTAAATATTGGGAGGTATATTTTAGTTGCATAGATCTCAGCAGGAGGAGCAAGGGGTCCCAGCACTGCACCACGCTCCCCAGCCCAGGGTTCCAGTACTGGGGAGAGAAGTCCTCATAATTTCTTATTGTGAAAACTAGCAGATCTTGTGGCTGAGTGGGACAGAGGATGGCTACTCTCCTAGGCATTCTTCTTTAAGGGCCCATGAACAGACTTACTCACTGACAAACTCACTCACTCTGAGCTCCAGTACTGGGGCAGCAGCTTAAAAGGTGAAAGGGGCATACAGGATGGAACTGAGTTGTCTGGCTTCAGGATAAGGGCTGGAAGAGCAGCTTTTTCCCGGATGGAGGATCTGGCAGAAGCCATTATTTCTTTGTTGAGCCCTCCTACTTTCTGGTGTGCAAACACAGGCGGCCACCATATTTGAGTGTCTGTTAACCTGGCTAATACTGTTCATTTTCCTGGCCCTGGTGATTCTGAGTCTACGTCTCACCCAACTTTCAGGCATGCCCAAACCACTTCCAGTGGCTTTCGTGCAAACCACCTGCCTTGGCTCAGGCTGCAGAGCTTCCTTAAGTCTCTCAAAGGTTCACAAAACCCAAGCAAGCAGCATCTGACTTCAGCATATTTTGTACTTCTTGCTGAGAAGCCCTAAGCTTGGCACTAACGGCAGCTGGCCTTGGTTTGCAGCTTGGCTTCTCAAGGTACTTCCAAACACAGCACAGGTAGCAGCCATCTGTGGATTGCTTTGTGGCTCATGCCAGGTGATCCTGGGCAGAGTACAGGCTGTGGCTGAGCTTAGCCTGCACTGGGGCTGGCACGCCCAGTGGCCAACTTCAAACTGAGCTGGAGCATCACCTAGCCACCTCTAAGGATGACATACCCAAAGGGCACACAGGCAGGCACCAGATCCCTGCTAAAGCAAATCCTGCTCCATAGCATCAGCCCCTCCACAATACCTTCTTCACTTTACTAACAGCCAGTCCTCATACCCAATGAGAATGAAGGTCAATCCCTCCCATTGATGTGGAAACAGCAACCAAGGCTCAACTATAACAGGAGGGCACACACAACCCACAAAAAGGACACACCTGGACCACCCGGCTATAGTGGCCAGGGAGACTGAGCCACTGGGCCCCACAGGACACCTACTACATAAGGCCACTCTACCAAAACTGGAAGACATATCAGCAGTACTTAATATATAGAAACAAACACAGGGAGGCAGCCAAAATGGGGAGATAAAGAAACATGTCCCAAATAAAAGAACAGAACAAAGCTCCAGAAAAAGAACTAAACAAAACAGAGACAGGTAACCTACCAGATGGAGAGTTGAAAATATTGGTTATAAGGATGCTCAATGATCTCAGGGAAAACTTCAAGAAAAAGATAGAAAACATTAAAAAGAACCAGCTAGAAATAAAGAATACAATAATTGAAATGAAAAATACACTAGAGGGAATCAACAGTAGATTAGATGAAGAAGCAAAGAATCAAATCAGTGATTTAGAAGATGAAGTAGTGGGACATATCCAATCAGAATGGTTAAAAGAAAAAAGAATCCCCCCCCCCAAAAAAATGACGACAGTTTAAGGGGTCTCTGGGACAACATCAATCATACCCACATTCACATCACAGGGGTACCAGAAGGAGACAGGAGAGAGCAAAGAATTGAAAATTTATTTGAAGAAATAATGACAGAAAACTTCCTTAACCTGGTGAAGGAAATGATATTCAAGCCCAGGAAGTGCAAGAGACCCAAACAAGATGAACCCAAAGAGGTCCACACCAAGACACATCATACTTTAAATACCAAAGGTTAAAGACAAAGAAAGAATCTTAAAAGCAACAAGAGGAAAAGCAGTAAGTTACCTATAAGTGAGATCTCGTAAGACTGTAAGCTGATTTCTCAACAGAAACTCTGCAGGCCAGAAGGGATTGGCAATGATGAAAAGCAAAGACCTGCAATGAAGATTACTCTACCCACAAAACTATCATTTAGAATTGAAGGACAGATAAAGATCTTCCCAGACAAGAAAAAGCTAAATGAGTTAATCACCACCAAACCAGTATTACAAGGAATCTTAGAGGGACTTCTTTAAGATGAAAAGAAAAGAAAAAAAAGATAAAAAATATGAATAATAAAATAAAATGGTAGTAACTACATATCTATTAACAATTACTTTAAATCTAAATGGATTAAATACTCCAATCAAAAGACATAGGGTGGCTGAATGGATAATAAAACAAGACACATACATATGCTGCCTACAAGAGACTCACTTCAGATCAAAAGACACACACAAACTGAAAGTAAAGGGACAGAAAAAGTTATGTCATGATAATGGAAACAAAAACAACAACAACAAAAAGCTAGGGTAGTAATATTTAAATCAGACAAAATAGACTTTAAAACAAAGGCTATAACAAGAGACAAAGAAAGACCCAGTAATCCCACTTCTGGGTATTTATCTGAAGAAACACAAAATGCTACTTTGAGGGGACATGTGCATTCATTCCTATGTTCATTGCAGCATTATTTACAATAGCTAAGATATGAAGGCAACCTGGCTGTCTCTGAATGAATGAATGGATGGATAAAGAAGAGGTACATACTGTATACAATGGAATATCACTTAGCCAATAGAAAGAATGAAATCTCGCCACCTGTGACAACATGAATGGACCTAGAGGTTATTGTGCTGAGTGGAGTAGGTCAGACAGCAAAAGACAAATGTCATATGACTTCATACATAAATGGAATCTAAAGAACAAAATAAACAAACAAACAAAACAGAAACAAACTCACAGATACAGAGAATATTTTGATGGTTTCTAGATGGGAGTGGGGTTAGGAATGGATGAAAAAGGGAAAAGGATTAAGAAGTACAAATTAGTTGTTATACAGTAGTCATGGGGATGTAAGGTATAGCATACGGAACATAGTCGATAATATTGTAATAATATATATGGTGTTAGATGGGTACTAGATCTATTGGGAGGGAGGCTGGGGGCAGAGGGAAAAGGTGAAGGGATTAAGGGATTAAGAAATACAAATTTGTAGTTACAAAATAGTCAATGGAATATAAAGTAAAACACAGGGAATATAATCAATTCTATGGTAATAACTATGTATGGTGCCAGGCGGGTACTAGACTAGTCAGGGGGATCAGTTCTTAAATTATACAAAAGTCTAACCACTATGCTATACACCTGATGTAATGTACAGCATAGAGAATATCGTCAACAATATTGTGATAGCACGGTATAGTGTCAGATGATTGCTAGACTCACGGTGATTCTTTAGGTATGTAATTGTTGAATAACTAGAGTATACATCTGAAAGTTATATAATATTTATGTTAGCTGTATTTTAATAAAAATCTTTTTTAAAAAGAAAGAAAATCCTTATTTAAAAAAAAACAAAACAAAACTGGTTGCTAGGGTTTTTTTATCCTGCTTACCTAGCTTTCCTAGGAAAGAGACTTATCTCTATAGAAACTGCCGTGTCACAGGTTCTCCTACAGCAGCTCTGAGACAGGCTGCCTCCTCCAGAGTAGGCTTCCTCTCAGAGCCTCTCACTGAAGTGTGTGCCTGGGGATTGGGGAGAGAGGACCTGAGAGTGGCTTTAAATCTCTCTATCTGTGTCTGTCTCTCTCTCTCTCCTTTTTCCTCCCGTTATTGCAAACAGATGGAGGAGGCAATTCCAGTAATAAAGAGCATTGCTCTCTGTATTTCCATGTTTCTTCTTAAGTTTCTCTCTCTCTCTCTCTCTCTCTCTCTCTCTCTCTCTCTCTCTCTCTCTCTCTCTCTCTCTCTCTCTCTCTTCCAGCTTAGAGGGGGTGCATTTGATGGAACACTCAGGGATCCCATCTTGTTTATGAGGACTCAAGGGTAACTCAGACCCACATCCCAAAAAGCCCTTGAGTCAACCTAAGGAACATTCATGCTGAGGGAATTTGAAGTGTGAAGGATTCTCTTCCTTGTCTGAGAGGGGATCTATGCAAAGTTATTTTCCTTCTACACTGAAATACAAGTGGCCCTTGCCTTATAAATATGGTGATCATGTAATTTATTGTCCAAATCAGGACACCTAGGAGAGGAGCTCTTAATAATTATACTAGGATGACAACCATACACCTGGAGTGTCTGGGAAAACGAGGACTTTGACCACTCCACTTAATGCCTGAAAATGTGTGTTTTACAAACTATACACACGAGGAAATGGCTCCATGCACCTTATTTCCCCCAAAGGCCCCACTGCTCCGAAAATGGAGAAATTTGGAAAATTAAAAGCTTTTGAAGACCATGTGAATTCAGAGATGAAGAAAGTAATGACATTTTGAAGGATTAGAAGATATATTTTCAAGAAGAAAGATCCTTTATCCAGTATCAGAGGATAAATACCTACAAGCAATACATGAGAGTGCCTGTTTCCTTACCCCATTATCTACGTGTGTCTTCTTAAATCTTTTAAGCCATGTCTCTCCAATGTTCTTCAGAATTAAATCATTGTTCTTATGTCTGACCGCTTTGTTCACAGGCTTTTGTGTCCTCAAAAATTTGATCCTGATTTTATGAAGACAGTGACTGAAGATCCCCTTAGGCCAGCGCTGGGAGATGGAAGCAGCTCTCTTCTTCCTAACATGGTATAAAATCCTAGAAGGCAAATCCTCTTACCTCTCTCCTTTTTCAGAAATTCTGATCTATTCATGCTTGTTAGTTTTTCCAAGCAAACTTTAGCATCAGCTAATTGCTTCCATTCTTTTTGAAGTATTGTTTTATGTATTAACATAAAGATTAACTTAGGAGAAAATGACATCTTTATGTTGTTAAGTCTTCCCATTTTTTTGTGCAAGAAATTGGTTTACCTTTCCACTTTGTTTCCATTCTTTTGTGTTAGGTTTTTTAAAAAAATACAAATTATTGGACCCCAACCCTGAACAATCTGGCTTAGTATATTTGGAGCTGGGCCAGTGCAAAGAGCAACAGGGGCATAGGAAAATACCCCAAAGACTCAAAAGACAAGCATAACATAGTTTATTTCACATCATTAAATTATAGATCATTTCATACCCTCGAGTCTGCCTCAAATTTTGAAATTAGGTGGCATATATTTTTCCTAAATTGCATACTAATAATCTTGGGTAAAACAGCCTTTTATATATTGAATTAAGCACCTGGCCAAGAGTGTTGATGTGGAAAGAGCCTGGGCTTAGAGTCTGAGGATATGGGTTAGAGGTCTGGCTCTGCTGTTCTCAGCTGCATGAACGTGAAAAACTTGACTAAGTTTTTTTGTCTCTTTTTTCTCCACCATTTTTAATGTAGACTAATAATAATTCCTACCCAAAATTGTTGCAAGGATCAAATGAAATCACATATCCATTTACATTCGAACAACTGAACAATATCTGAAAGCTATAAAACATGATTTAAAAAGATGTCATTATTATAATTTTTCTAATGGGAAATTGTATTTTAAGTTACAAGCTTCTGAATGCAGCTTTTGAAATCCAACATGCCCTTGAGTTTGGGATTCTTACAGACTACAAGAGTTCAGTCTGTGTTTCCCGCATGCTTCTAGACAGAAACCCAATCATGGTGAGGTTATCTTTAAGGATCAGCCAAAAGAAGATGGCTATCTGGGCATGGTTGACTCTGTTTTGTTTGATGCAACCTGGAAATCTCCAAGCAACAAACCCTCAGCTTAATATCATCAATAGCAGCACATACGTGGGATGCTTTGTTATTTAAATGAAATTCACTAGTGGGAAACTAAAGCTCAGACTCTTCCAGAAATGATATCCCCCTTCTCCCATTTATTAAATGATTCAATAAACGAACCCCAGCATTTGGCAATCCAAAATTCTATGTTCTGCCATTTGCTGAGCAGGTGAAGATCATTTCACATTCTTCTGATGGGAAAAGTATCGACCCACACCATCACAGTCACATCCAAATGAATAAAAATAAATTGGAAGTGTATGAAGTATCAAACAGCATGAGTTGTAAGACTTCATGACCAATAGGCTAATTAATGGAGTAATTTCATTGGAAGTTAAAAGGAAAGACAATTGGGCTCATTCATAGATTAGACTTATTCGTGAGCAGTCTTCTCTTTAAAGGTGAAGGGGTATTCTCCTTTCAATGCTCCGGTGACCTCACCTCGCAGGTTTCAGGACTATTTATATCCTGTTTGTAAAGGGTCCTTAAAGCTATTCTTCACGCTTTCTATCTCTTTCAAAAGCTCTTCTAGCCTGCCTTTCTTTTCTTGAAACTATAAAATTCTATTTTGTTTTTTCTTAAAAAAGAGTCACCTCCACAACTATAAGTTTGTTCAGATTTTTTGGAAGCCTAAGTGTCATGTGACAAAAATCATAACAGTTTTCACATTCTTTGACCTATTAATTCCTAACCTTGGGAAATGGTCCCAAAATAACTACTCAAAGGAAGAAAAAGAAAAAAAATACTACATGTAGAAAAAGATATTTATAATAAAATATTGGAAAATGTTCAATGACAGGGTCAAATAAACTTGTGCTGAATTTATAAGGTAAAATTTCATACAACTTTAAAGGAGAAAAGGGAAGACATCTATAGAAACATTTTTAAATTGCTTATGATCGGTGAAAACTAAAGAGTAAAACAATTATACATATAATGATTATAATTATATAGCAATTATGTTCATAAATGGAAATAATCAAATAATCAGAAGAAAACAGAGAGGAGAAGGGGCACAATTCCTATGGAGCTGCTTCAGTAATAGCCACGAATAAGAAAGATGCTCTCACTGGCTCCCACTGAGCAGCTCACCCTTCTTTCCAACTTTCCCATCCCATCCCAGAATATTGTAAGAAAAAAGAAAAGTTTGCATCAAAAAATATTAAAATTTATATTTGCTAATGACTAAATGTGACTTTTTAACAGCTACGCAATTGCCACTCCACCCACCCCAGCTGCCACTGGAATAGGATCATTCTGTGGCTTCCTATAAACATTGCACACATGTTATTAAATAGAAGTATTTTGATAATTTAAAAGTAGCAACTTGATTTCCCTAAACCTGGATGGACCCCATCCTCAGGCTTGAGAGTGGGGGTGGGGGGCATGTGGCATAGCCCTTAGTAATGTATTTAAAACTTTTTTACTAAAGTGTTCTTTTACTAATATGTCATTAACATTCTTCCCAAATTTTGGCAAAAACAGGAACTCAAACCACACCATTAAACAAAAGCACATACAGATTGTACCAGTATGCTGGAGCTCAAACATAAATAATTTCAGCTCCAGCATACTGCCATAAACTTAACTTTTCAAAAAAATAATAAGTAAACTATTGGAACAAAACCTACTTAATAATTCAAATAGTCTATGAAAAGCAGGAATGCCTTATTCTATTGAAGTTCCTACACTTAAACCATAATTTTTTTCCTAACTACTTTGTGAATTCACATCTATCCCATTACAGGTTATTTCTGAAAGCCTTATAATCACTTACATACTGCCTGGGCTATGAAGTCTGAAAATCAATAGACAATTTTGGAGTATCGCTACACTATCACCCCTCCTTCCTCGAGCACTGCCTCCTCCCTTCCATGGTGGTTGGTCACCGCCACCTTAGTCCTCTATGTCTGCCCTCAGCCACAGTTAATGGAGCCAGGTTTTATCTCCTAGAGAACCCTTGCACGTGTACTAAAAGGCATGTCATGCACACTAGATAGCAAGAGACTAAAAAAATGACCTAAATGTTTATCACCAGGAAAATATGTAATAAATTATGGTATATTTATCATACTATTACATAGCAGTTAAAGTGAATGGGCTAGATCTACATATAGTCATAAAATTATACCTCAAAAATATAATCTGAGCAAAAATGTAAGTTGTAGAATAATTTTAGAAAGTGAGATGTGGCATAATACTACTTATTTGCAACTTTCTATTATGATATTTATTTTATGACAGAAAAAGGACATTGACATATAAGAAGGAAACCTGAAAAATTCTCTAATTAGGCACAAAACCTTTTCTCCCATGAGGAATGAAGCTTAATATATATACCATATATATACATTCGTATATATTATATATGTGTATATATAGCATATATGCTGTATATACAAATGCATACAAAATATATCATATCATATCATATCATGAAGCAAATATTGACTAAACTTCCTACTAAGGTATAAATGATGATACATGGCTTAGAAATACTGCAAGTAAAGAAGGGAAGAGTAGGGGCAAGAGAGCAGTGAGTGCCTGAAAAGATTATGAATATGTTTGTGTGTTGGGGGTTGGGGTGAGGAGGGTAGTTGTTGAAGTGAGAAGAAAAAGCAGAAACAACTGTCACAGTTAGGAGGAACTGGAGACCCCAAGAGAAAGTGTACACTGCTGCACGTGACTGGCAAGCCCAGTGGGCAAACCCAGTGCCCTGCTCATCAGGCAGGGCCTTGGGTTCTGTGCATCGATGGAGATTATCAGCCATGTTCCCAGGAGAAGGACACTTTGCAGTGAGGCAATAGAGGCCTGGGTTGGCTGGGATGTTGCTCCTTACCACTCAGGACAAGGAAAGGCTGGTTTGTGTCTGAACTCCTCTTGCTGCCCAGCCTGCCGAGGCCTGTGGCATCTCACCAAGATCTGCTTCTCTGGAATTCTTTGGCATAAGCGTCTCTTCTACCCTAATCACCGTAAACAGAAGCACTTGACTTTTAATTAATGGAAGCGGATGTGTTTCTTTAACACACATAGAAGTAAAAGATTGATTTATGTCTTTTACACACACAAAGGGACAGCTTAATTTAATGGAGCTGAAGGGGGCCGGGAGAAGGTCTTAGCAAGACCCATCTGGCCCAACTCCGATTTAGCATGGATCACTTCCCACTCATGACAGAGACACTAATTGTGAGCGCTACTTCTCAACACCAGAGGATATGGTGTAATTACACGTTTGTAAAAGAATTCCAAACAGGGCTCTGTTTCGAATTTGATGAGACATAATGAGAAATCTCTGTGGCAGATGACAACATTTGTCTTTCAATTAATGGGATACTTACTCAGAGTCATCCCAAAAACCATTAGGCACTGATTAGAGAGATTTATAGCCTCTGAAAGGACCCAATACAAACATTTTTCAACTAGAAAGTATGGTAAAACTATCTCTTTTGAGAACATCCAGGAGGACATTTATTTAAATGAAATGTGAGAAGACAAGAATTTTCTAGAACACTTTCCATCCAGACCTGAAAGTCTAATTGCCCAAATGCAAATCTTGTTAGGCCATTTTATGGAGAGTTTCATTCATTCCTTCTCTCCTTCAGTCATTCATTTGTAAAAATGATCCAACAGATATTTATGGAACATTATCACAAGTAAGTTATAGGGCTTGGTTGTGTTATACTGTAATGATGAATCAGAAGGGGATACTTTCCCATAACAGGACTCTGCATGTTTGAAAGAAAACAGATGTGAAGTTAGAAATCCTTAACGTAAGTTCAAGCTTTCCCTATTGCTAGGTGTATGACTTTGGACAAATCACTTAATCTTTCTGAGCCCCAAAGTCCTCAAAATGAGGATAAGAATGCCTGCCTTTTAAACCTCACAGAATTGCTCTGAGTAAAATGATGTACACAATATCTGACCATAAAACGCTATACAAATCAATGGCAAAAGCCTATTGATATTAAGACACTTACTGTCCAGGAGAGAAGATTACAAAGCACACAGAAATACCTACGATATAAGGCAAAAAGTCAATGCTATTTTGATAGAGGTATGAATTTATTTATTGATTCAAAATAGCTATCGAGTTGTAATATGGTCTAGATGATATGCTCAGATGAAGCACAAAAGAGTTCAGAAGAGATCAAATTATCTGCTTGTTCTTTAAATGCTCCCCACCAAAATGACTCCCCAGATCTTACAGAACCCTTACAGTTATCAGTCTGCCTCTTATTTTTTCCAGCTATTATAAAACTCACTGTGCACAGTGTGATTTCTTTCCATTACAAGGATCTGCCAGTACTCTGAAAACAGTCTCAGCTCAGCTTCTCCCTGCCCTTTCTTCCTCTTTGTCTCACTTGAAGAGGAGAAGATGAGCAGATGGACTACCTTTCAAGCCCCACAGACCTGCCCTGGTCACTCAGCCTTGTCCAAGCTGAGTGACCAGGGAAAGTTCTCTGACAGTCTCTGTATCGGTGATCTCTTCTGTACAGTGGGGGAAACGATACTAACCTTGTCGTGTCCTGTGAGTTGACAGCAGTTTATGGGAAGCTTCTGGCATGTGGAACCATGCTCAGCAATTGCAGCTATTATTATTGTAATGAAGCCCACTTTAATCCATCTTCTTAGGTTCCTCCATTCATGGAATAACTCAGGTTTTGATAGAGGATTTGATTCAACCGAGTCATAGGTATTTTCTTTTTTCATGTATTGATTTGGGAAAAGAAAAATGAGAGTGGTTGAATTTTTTTCAGTAATCTTCAAGCTAATTATTCAAAAGATACAGGCACAAGAAGACGCCTCACAGGCACAGCAGTTGCTGCTTCTCTCACAATCACAGAGTTAGAGTCCTCTTCTCTTTCTAACTTATTTTTAGCCTGAGTGTTTTCTCAACCATTTTCCATATGGCCTTGTTTATATTTCTTCCACCAAAGGGAGAGGGTGCTTGTTACTTTTTTGGGTTGGCCTCTCTAGTTTCAATAATTCAGTTTGCAATTATATCTTACTTTTAAGCACATAATGAGGTGGAAGAGGCAAGTCATCCAACTGCTAAAAAAAAAAATTATGTTGGCAGAGACCCTCCTTCACCTGGTGGGTGCACAACTGGAAACAAGAAGATGGGTAAGGAGTGCTCTGCAGTCCATCAAGACAAGCGATGAAGGGCAACGTGTTTATGCTTTCTCACTACTTCCTCTGGAAGCGAAGAGTGCTACCCTAGGTGATCCCAGAGAGACGTGAGAGAGAAGATTTGGGCCAATCCTCATCCAATCAAGATTCAGGATCACAAGTTCAATGATTGTCCTTGGCCAGTCAGCAGGGAAACTTCCAAATCATGACAGAGAACAAGAATTTGAGCTGATGAGCCTAAGAGCTTTCACACAAGTTAACAAAACTTGAAATTATGGAGACACTTAAAAATAGCCTTGGACTAAAGATTTTCTCCTTGACCGATATTCTTGTTTCTTTGCATTTCTAAAAATGTCAAGAAAGTGGATATCTGAAAGCCCTGCCCAATCATTTCTCCATCCAGCAGTAGATATGGGTTTATTTTTTTACTTTTATTTTACTGGACGAATTTTATTTACCATTTTCTGAGGACCTCCTGTGACACTTTGGGTCCTCTGAGACACAGATGCCAACTAGAATAAAATATGAAGAGGAAGAGGTCTGTAAAGGGTACAGGAGAGAGGGAGCAGGAGTGGGCAGGGAGAGCCTTTAGTCCCCCTTTGCAGGGCTGATAGCTGTGCAAGGAGAGGGGAAAAAGAAGAACTGGGAAGGAGCAAGTGTAGACTGTAATGAAATTCTGATAATGTTTCAGCCACGCCAATAGAGAAGCCAGAGCAAAGATGGCCCATCAGAGGAATCCCATACTAAGCAGGTATGGCCTGGCTCTAGTCTGACTGCTCTTGGCCACTGGGTAGGAGCAACCCACGGAGAGCAAGGCCTCAGCATGAGTGCTGCGTTGGTCCAAAGGAGCACAGCAGGAGGCTGCCCGTGCAGTGCTCTCTTCGTAGTGGCTTCTCTTGAAGGGAGATTAGCGTGAAGCACCTCTATGCTGTGCCACTCAGATCCATTTCTCTATGCGTGTTTGGCAAGCAGCTCCTCCACAATCCTCGTGGGCATCTCTTCCAGAGAAGAAACTTAGAAGAGGTTAGTTGAGCAAACCGTCGTATCATCTCTGCACTCTGGCCAGATTTGGTCATTGTCTCCCTCCTCCACTTTCGCCGTGGCTTTCTACCAAACCATCATTTAGCCTTGAGAGCTCAGACTTCTGCATTTAAGTAACAAAGCAAATCTTTTTTGTTGCTCAGACACCTCCAACTTCATTGGGATCTTTTACATCAAACCCTCTCAGTAGACTTTAACACTACATCTGTTGTCTAGAGATTAGGGGATTAGGACCAACGTTAAGTCCTGTGGCCATTGCATAGTGCTATCAATTTGCCGTCCATCCTTGTTTTAAAGACAAACACATTTTTCCCATGGCTCCATTTCATCATAATGATGTTTTTGGAATATCAGCAAAGTGTTTCAGGCACTTAAACCTGCATGTGCACTGTGAGGTACGGTATGGGACAACAACTTCAGCTGCTAAAAGGACTGTGCAGGGATTATACTTATTTACTAGACTTTACGTTTCACACTGCCTAAGCTACCCCTGGGGATAAGCTACTAGTTTTGTGGGTGTCTTAACCCCGCTAAATGGTACTTTGCTATTCCCAGTATGCTCCTTAGGCCGTTGTGCCTTTGTCTACACCATGTCCTCGTTGGAAACATGCCTCTCTCTGCCTGTTCAAGCTGTCCTGTTAGCCGCCTGCGTGTTTTTTCACCTGCCCTTTATAAAATCCCCTACATGTGTCAGGCTCTTTAAGCACTTAGGCTACAAGATCTAAAACAAATAGTCTTTGCCATGGAGGATCTAAGAGCTTAGTGGAGAAGAATGAAAGACACACACACACACACACACACACACACACACACACACACACACACAGTGTGGTTAAGAATGTGGGCTTTGGAATCAGAGGCTATGGGTTCAAATCCCATCTCTGACATTTCCTTGTTGTGTGGCCTTGACTAAATCCCTTAGCATTTCTAAGCTTCAGTATCTTCATCTATAAATGGAGGTTCATGTATCTAACACATATTGGTTAAGGACCCACTTTGTGCCCAGCACATACGAGGGGTCTAGCTCCGGATGAAACAGGCAAAACCCCTCCCCAGGGACGCTGGCATTCGGACACTAACACAAATGCTGAAAATGGAACCTAGCAGGTCAGGTAATAATAAGCGCTATGAAGAAAAGCAGATCAGGGTGAGACGATCGCGTGAACAGAGGAGGTACTACGTTGGATTGCTCAGGGAATACCGCTCTGAAGAGTAGCACTGGGCTCTACCTGGGTGAGTTGGCAGAGGGCTCACGCAACAGTCTGGGAGAAGAACATTCCAGGCAGAGAGAAGAGCAAGGCCTTGAGGTGGGAGCATGTGTGGGTGGCCCACCATGGGCAAGGGGTTGCAGTGGCCAAGAGCTCTGAGCAAGGGGAGGTGGGAGGAGGGAGGGGCTGCGGCTGGGGCCAAGTCACACTGGGCCACGTAGAAGTAGACACGAACAATGTGAAATGGGGTCCAGAATCGCAGCTTCCTTCTAGGGTTATTGTTTGACTAAATGCGATTGTGAATGCTGGGGATGTGACATTCAAGAAGCACTCTGCATGTATCAGCCATCACACCCGTGGGAGTGGGTGATTAAGAAAACACAGCAGATGGCTCTGAGGGAAGCCTCCAACAGGAAACCGTTCATGCCCTCAAGGAGTTTTTCTTCAAGGAGTTTAGGATCTAGTAGGAAAAATAAAAGGAGAATCCAAACATATACCTACAATCGATCAAACAGGGCGTGAGCCACTGGGGAAGTTCTGTCTTCTGCATTTCAGAAATGAGGACCATGGTTCTTTTCCTTGAATATCATTGTAAGATCATGAGAGCAGATGTGGACCTTTCTTATTGCAATGTCCCTGAGGCCAAGCACAGTGCCCTATACATAGTATGGACTTAATAAATAGTTGTTATATGATTTTACAAACTGATTTGATGAGAATAACCCTACATGTGGAACATTTTTAACTTTCTGGTACCTGACAATCTTAGTTTTTAAACTTTCAGACACAACTATAATGATTTTTTACATGTTCATGGGGCCAATTATTAAATGTTTAGGTCACTGGGAAACTGATGACAAAGAATCTCTTTAATGCAGTAGAGTAGTTATGAAGAAATATCAGTTGCCCTCTGAAAGAGGATGGCAAGGTTCCTTGTGAGACGTACCCCCAATTATACCCCATGGTCCCTAGCATTGGTGCCCCTATCTGGTTAGCTTTGTTTGAGGCCAAGCTCTCCAGAACAAGATAGCAGAGGCCCTCAGAGGTCATTTTGGCCAGTTCTCACAAGTGGCGTGCTTGTATTGTGAGAGTAATTAATGTGAACATTTAAGAAACAAAAACTTGTCCTATATAATTTCCCAGCCCCACCCTGGCTAAGGACCATTATTCTCAGTCCAGGTACAGAGCTGGGGATTCGTCTGGACGTGGCTACAGGGCACAAGATATCGTCACATCATCCAGTAGAGATACTGTTCGATTCATCCCTCTTTTGGTCAGAAGCAGCCACTGGAGACCTCTGAGTATCCATCAATGAGGGTGAGAGTATGGGGATGGGGGACTGAGGGTGAGGCAGGTCTTAGGGATACCCACAGCGGTGTATCCCTAGCTGAGGGGGAATTCTTCTCAAACTAAAGGAAAAATTCAGGAGCTAGTGAAGGAGGAGAAAACTAACTCAGCAAAGTCAGCATCAAACTGATTTGCTAGAAAACAAGAAGATCTTGATACAGTGGGATCCTGGGAATCAAGATTAGGTGAAATAGGAAAAAGATAGTAGAGGAAATAAAATAGGAATGATTTCAGTAACGTACAAGGGAAATTCTTGGATTGTCAAGGTGCCAACTCTTTAAAATTTTTTATTCAATTTATTGGGGTGACATGGGTTAGTAAAATTATTAGGTTGGTGCAAAAGTAATTGTGGTTTAAAAGGTTAAAAATAATTGCAAAAACTACAATTACTTTTGCACCACCCTAACATACAGGTTTCACGTGTACAATTCTATTATACGTCATCTATGTATTGCATCATATGTTCACCACCCACAGTGAGTTCTCCTTCTATCACCATATATTTGACCCACTTTACCTTCTTCTACCACCCTCCCCTTACCCTCTGGTAACCACTAAACTGTTATCTGTGTCTATGAGTTTTTGTTTCTTTGTCTTATTTGTTTGTTACTTTCAGTTTTATATCCCACATATGAGTAAAGTCATATGGTTCTCGACTTTTTCTGTCTGACTTATTTCACTTAGAATGATAACCTCAAGATTCATCCATGTTATCAGAAATGGCAGTATTTCATCTTTTTTGTGACTGAGTAATATTCTGTTGTGTATATGTACAACATCTTCTTTATCCAATCATCTGTTGAAGGACACTTTGGTGTTTCCATGTCTTGGCCACCATGAATAATGCTGCAATGAACATAGGGGTACATATATCTTTACGGATGAATATTTTCAGATTTTGGGGGTAGAAACCCAGAAGAGGGATTGCTGGGTCATATGGTAATTCTGTTCTTAATTTTTTGTGGAACCTCCATACTGTTTTCCAGAGTGGCTGTACCAGTTTACACTGTACCAGTAGTGTATGAGGGTTCCTTTTTCTCTACAGCCTCTCCAACACTTGTTATTACTTGACTTGTTCATAATAGCCACTCTAACAGGTGTGAGGTGGTATTTCATTGTGGTTTTGATTTGCATTTCCCTAATAGCTAATGAACACTTTTTCAAATATCTGTTGGCCATTTGTTTGTCTTCTTGGGAGAAGTGTCTATTAAGGTCCTCTGCCCATTTTTTAACTGGATTGTTTGATTTTTGGTGTTGAGTTGTATGAGTTCTTTATATATTTTGGGTATTAGCCCCTTATCTAAGGTGTTGTTTGCAAATATCTTCTCCCATCCAGTTGCTTGCCTCTTTGCTTTGTTGAAGGTTTCTTTTGCTGTGCAGAAGCTTTTTAGTTTGATATTATCCCATTCATTTATTTATTTATTTTTTTAAATAATTGTTTTATTTTTCAATTACAGTTGATATACAATAGTATATTAGTTTCAGGTGTATAACAGTGATTAGACATTTGTATAACTTACGAAGTGATCACCCCAATAAATCTAGTATCCATCTGATACCATATATAGTTATTACAATATTACTGACTGTATTCCTTATGCTATACCCTTCATCCCCATGACTGTTTTGTAATTACCAATTTGTACTTCTTAATCCCTTCACCTTTTTCACCCTGCCCCTAGACCCTCTCCCATCTTTTACCCCAACAAATCTAGTATCCCTCTGACACCATACATATTTATTACAATATTATTGATTATATTCTTTATGCTATACCCAATATCCCCATAACTACTTTATATATATATATATATATATATATATATATATATATATATAAAATTATAGGTGGAATTCATTATTGTTCAGCTTCAGGTGTACATTGCAGTGATCAGGCATCTACATCTTCCCTGAGGTGGTCTCCCAAATGGGACACGTGTCCATCAGATACCCTATAAAATCTTTATAACATTATTGATTTTCAAAACCCTGTGGCCATCTTGTGGTTACCGACTGTTTTCTAATCCCCTCACCTTCCCCTTTATCCCACCCCCCCGCCCATCTAACAACCCTCAGTTTTTCCTCTTTGTCTCCAAAACTGTTTCTGATTAGTTCATTCACTTATTCTCTTCTTTAGATTCCGCATTTAAGTGAGATTATATGGTATTTGTCTTTCTCTGTCTGACTTATTTCACTTAACATAATGTTCTCTAGGTCCATCCATGTTGTTGCAAATGGTAAGATTTCTTTCTTCTTTATGGCTGCGTAATACTCCATCCATTCATTTATTTTTGCTTTTACTTCCCTTGGCTTTGAGGTCAGGTTCATAAAATCCTCTCTGGACTCAAGGTTCATAAATTTAGTACCTAGCTTTCTTCTATGGAATTTTATTGTTTCAGGTCTTATGTTTATGTCTTTGAGTTAATTTTGGTATATGGCGACAGATAGCAGCCTAGTTTCATTCTTTCACACGTGGCTTTCCAATTTTCCCAGCACCATTTATTGAAGAGGTTTTCTTTCCTCCATTGTATGTTTTTGACTCCTTTGTTGAAAATTATCTGCCCATATATATGTGAGTTTAATTCTATGTTATCAATTCTATTCCACTGATCTGTGTGTCTGTTTTTCTGCCTAATAGCTGTTTTGATTATTGTCACTTTGTAGTATAAATTGAAGTCAGGGAGTGTGATACCTCCAGCCTTGTTTTTTTTTCTTAGGATTGCTTTGGCTATTCAGGGTCTTTTGTGATGCTTTACAAATCTGATGGTTTTTTGTTCTTTTTCTTTAAAACATGCCATTGGGATTTTGATGGGGATTGCATTAAATCTGTCTATTGTTTTGGGTAATATGGCCATTTTAACTATGTTGAGTCTTTCAATCCATAAACACGGAATATCTTCCCATTTCTTTGTGTCTTTTTAAATTTCTTCTAATAATGTCTTACAGTTTTTAGTGTATAGGTCCTTCACATCTTTTGTTAAGTTTATTTCTAGGTATTTTATTCTTTTTGTTATAATTGCAAAATTAATTTTTTTCATTTCTTTTTCTGAAATGTCATTGTTACTCTGGTTTCAATTCAGATCACATAAATCTTTCTCATTTTACCACAAGCTCATTTTTAAAAGCAATACCAAAAATGAAATGAAATGAAATGGGCATTTGGAAAGAGATAAACAACTTGCACAACAGAAATGGATGAAAGGTCAAGTTAAGCTAATAGAGGGGTCTCCCGTCATACAAACTTGTCAACAACAGCCAGCACTCACTGTCCCCTGGGCAACCTGGCCCCTCTCTCACCCCTATATCTAAAGGTCCTGATTGTACTGCCATGGAATTTTTGTGATAAACCTTGGAGCCTTTTGAATCTCTCAGACGGGTGTTCAGAAAGAAAAGATGTTACAACCAGCTGAGGGAAGCTGAACTCCACAGCAAAAGACCAGACTGAACCTGAAATCTTGCCCACAATACTCTCTGAACTTTTCTGCTCTGTGAAATAGCCTCTTATACTGCTGGAAATTCTACTAGTTAAAGATGTTTATGTATTCTACTAGTTAATTCTACTAGTTAAAGATGCCTTTTTTTAAAAGACGAATAATTCATGAGGATGTAAATACAGCATAGGGAGTATAATAATATTGTAATAACTATGCGTGGTGTCAGGTGGGTACTAGATTTATTGGGGTTATCACTTCATAAGTTATATAAATGTCTAATCACTATGTCATACACCTGAAACTAATATAATATTGTATTGCAACTGTAACTGAAAAATATTTTAAAGTTATTTTTAAAAAGTACAAAAACCCTCTTCCAGGATGTTATTAGAGGTGTTAGCTATACATTCACATATTAGTATAAATTTGTCTGTCTACTTCTCTTTCTAACATTTAGCTGAGATCATATACTTTAAGAGAAAGGGAGTTTTCATTAAGGATAAAAGTTAATATGTATCTTTATATTTTTCCATGTGTATTTAAACTCTATATTATTGCTACTTCTGAAAAGGATTTGAGACAGCAAATATTTTTGAATTTTGATTTTATGGAATAAGGTAGACTGATTCTGCTCTCCCCTCTAACTCCCATACATACACATAAAATAGTGATGCTGTCTATTGTTGAAGGTATAGTTGGAACATGGTGGGGGGTGTGGAAACTCAAATTGAAGTGATCCCTGATTACAAAGAAATTAAACTCTCCTGCTAGTTAAACTACAAAATCCATACATGTTGGACCAGAACACAGTGAATGATATTACATCAACATTAAAGAATCAGAACGGCTCCCTATCAATTATGGCATTATGCTGATTGAAGAAATCACCACAGTTAGAATAAAAATATATTTAGCAAAGGGCCAGAAAGTCTAGGAAAGGGAGAATGAAAGAAGAAAGCGCTGAGTTCTGATTATTCCTGCTGTGGCTAGAGGGGAGGACAGTAGGGCCTAAAGATGCCCTGTCCCATTTTACAACAGTTGGTTCTCTGATTTAAGTGAGGCCCACCACATAGCTCTTCGATCACTTGCAGATTTGTCTCCAAAGAGGAAATGCACTGGTAGCAACATGCATATTCACAGGGCTCAATAACCAGCAATACTGGTGAGTAACCTGCCATTCTGGATGGTACATTAAGCTGGTATAAATTTGTTTAACATGGGTCAGACCTTGAACTCCAACCATTTCTGGCTGTAAGGTCACAAGAGGCTACATGTGCAAGATATGATTATTATAAACTGTGACTTAGGATTAGAACTGCTTTAACAAAGAGAGAAGAGAATCCCCCTTTTCTTCCTGTTTCTCTTCCTATCCCAGGCCCTGTACTCTCTTCTGTACCACACAGATATTCTTTTCCTAGATCCCTCATTACGTTACAATTCAGCTTCGTTATGGATAAAATGGCTTAAGAGGATACCCTGAGCGTCTCACCCCCACCATTTTTCCTATGAGAAAAAAAAACATTGTTAATTCCACCAGCTCATTCTCAAATGAATTTTGGACCATGACCCAGGGATAGAATTGGGGACACTTTGCTCCTGTAAATTGGCCTTTCTAGCCAGCATCCAGGAGTTGGCTGGGAAACACACTTAGTAAATCACTCCCAGTGGTTTGCAGAAGGACAGAGAAGGTTCTAGAAGAGATGAGTCAGGCCAGGGGGGTGGATAGCGTGGAGGGGAAAGGAACAGGGAGCCAAGCAATATTCTGAAAATGGAATTTGTACCCAGCCAGAAATAACTGTCTGATCAGGTCTGGCTAAAGACTTTCTGAAATGATGAAGCAAATATTAACAGAGAAATCTTTAAAAGCCTCTCTCAGGGAAGGTTACATTCTTCTTGGTGATAAGGCGGGTAAGTTTATAAATAATATGCTCTGCCAGGCAATCTTGATAAGTCCTTATTCTCCCCTCCAGAGCTGGAAATTGAAGTTTTATATCTCCATAAGATTATAGCATCTGACCCAGTGCCTCACCCAGCTGCTCTTGCCCAGTGACTGAGATGAACATGATGGTGCCATACACTGACTCTGACAAAACAAAAGGACAAAGATCAGCTTCCTTCCAAGCCCCTAAATGAAAAGGGTGGGCTGGGGTGGGAATAACCCAATACTCCCTGGCTACTTCTTGCCTAGCCAGCGTATGAGTATAAGTGTGTGGGCTTCTGTTTGACAGGGGTAGGAGGGGTCTGGGATGAACCAGAAGCTACAGAAAGAGACAAAAGTCAGAACAATGTATAATTGCCACAATCCTTCTATCCTGAAATTAAGCATGAGGCTCTTTTTCAAGAAGATCATAATAGCAGTTCTGTCAGAGTGCAATAATTCTACATATTAAAAGATTCATTCATTCATTGACTCATTCATTCATTCGTTCAACAAACATTTATTGACTGTTTACTATGTTCCAGGCACCGCTGGTCTAAGAGAAACAATAGAAGGTATCAACAAACATTTATTGACTGTTTACTATATCCCAGGCACCGCTGGTCTAAGAGAAACAATAGAAGGTACACAGTTGCAATCTTGTAGGAAGAGGGAATGTGTCCAAGGGGCTTTGAAAGTTCAGAGGACAGAAACAAGCATCATAGGGGAGTGAAATGAGAGATGGCCTCAGGTAGGTTTAGCCCCAGATGGTTAATCACTTATAGAGAAGAGGAGAAGAGAGGAGAGGAGAGGAAGGGATGCGAGAGAAGGGTAGGGCAGAGGAGGAGAGGAAAGAAAAGAGAAGGGAAGGGGAGAAGGGAAGAGAGGAGAGGAGAGGAGAGGAGAGGAGAGGAGAGGAGAGGAGAGAAGAGAAGAAAGGAGAAGAAAAGAGAAAAGAAGAGAAAAGAAAAGAAAAGAAGAGCAGTGCCTCCAAAAAAGGATGGGTAGAAGGCTAAATCTGATTGCATCTGGAGAGAAGAAAAAGAAACAAAAACACTCAAAACTGAACTCAAGCAAGCCACACTAAATAAACAGACACACAGGATGACCACCTTGCAATCTGCACATGTGGGAGCCCAGCAATGGCCCAAAGCAGTAGGGACCTGGAGCTCTCCCATGGAAAACAAGGATTAGCCAGACAGGGGCAAAACGCACTGCTATTTTGACAGTGCCTGTCAACATTGATTTACCCAGTGTCCCTCCACTTGAGAGAGTTGATGCATACTCCCAAATATTCTGACAACTAAGAAGACGTTGGCAGGGCAGTCACAGAACAGGAGAGACTAGTTTCAGTTTGAGACTAGGTCAGCATTCCAGCTCTGGGCTCAGAGTTGAGTTTTTAGCAGAGCTCTGCCACTTCCTGGGCCTCAGTGTCTTCATCTATAAAATGGGCAGAATAATAGTACCCACTTCTCAAAATTGCTTCAGAGCATGGATTACATAAAATAATTGCTGTATCAAGCTTAGCACATAATAAGCAGTTGGCATATGTGAACCATTATGGTTACCAGCAGTAAAGGAGGGCTTCTCCTACTTGGTGTCTGGAAAGAGAGTGCTGCCCTGGGTGTCAATGGGATGCAGAGCTGCAGTTTGTAGATACAACAGAAACAAGCCAGGAAAGGGGACTGCGTTCCTGCCTCTGGGGCTCCTCACCTGCTCAAGCCCCTTCTCCTGGGGCCACTAATTAAGCAAGGAATGGTGATCATTTACAGAGTCCCAGGTCTTGTGGGCTCGTTCTTCCAAAGACCTGCCCCTCCCCGGACCCACACACACATACTTGCAGACAAGTTTCAAGGCTGCTGTGGATAGGAGCAAGGGAAGGGAAGAAGGAAACAAAAGCAGCCAGGAGGCACCTTTCTGAAGAGGAAAAGGGTTCTTCCTAATATGGGGAGAGGGAAAATGGTGGGGATTTGGCAAGAAAATGCCTCTGCAGATCTACTACACCATCACAGAACAAGGGCAAAGATACAGAGGACCTTTGAGGTCTCTGTGAGGAGAGGAAAATGAGGCTTAAGAATGAAAAGTCTTTCCGTCACATTAAGGGCCAGCCAGCTGGTCGGCTGACAGGAGCTGAGGGCCTATATCCTGGCAAAACCCCATCCCGAGTTCCCGTAAAGAGCAACAGCAGCAGGTCAGGAATTGTCTGGAATATAGAATTAGGAACGGTCAGAGATCTTGTGAAAAGAAATGGAGAGGATCTGGAAAGCATTCAAAGATGCCTGCCAAATGAGAGGACGCGGAGAATGGGTGGTAAATGGCAGGGCTGGACCCTCTCCCGGCCGGGGTCGGGGTGGGTGGGGACAAGGGTAGTCCAGAGCATCCTCTCTGATTTAGAAGAACAGTAAAAATGAATCACACTAATTAATCCCGGGGTGTTCTTTTGGTTTAATTCATTTGAGTAAGGATCTCCCTGAGAGTGTGGAAATTAATGTCAAACAAAGGGTTGCAATTTAGATGTGTGAACTCACTCAGATGGAGCATCTCAGTCCGTTGTCTTGCTCACAGCTTCTGGTCCCCAACCCTGACAAGGGACTAGATGCATCACCTCCAGACCATTGCCAAGACCTGCCCTAGCAGAGCCCCTGCTGTACCACCTGGCTGTTCAAACCCCCGCAGGGAAGGAAGGTAGATGGTGTTAGGATTCACAACGCCTTACCAGGCACACCTGAGGGTTAAGACTGAAAACTTTTGACCCTTCCTTTTATGTCTTCTAATAATCTGAAGACCCCCATTAGAATCAATCAGTCCAATGACAGCTGGTCAAAATGTCAAGAAGAAGTTAGATGCCCGGAGATGAGTGTAGGATTACAAAAAGAAAATAAATAAGTGCTATGGATGGTCCTTAATTAAAGTTTTTAATCATCTCTCATAATTTCCTATTTTTTCTAATCCAAAGGACGTCAACCAAGGTAAGCATCTTGACATAGAGATTCTTAGATAGAAACCTCTTTATCAGGATACAGTGGTCAAAGAAAAACAGTACAACCCTTTTGCTTCCTACCCCCCCCCACACACACCCACTCCCCTACCCCCCCCAACCCCACAGCCCCACATCCATTCCAAATCCTAGGTTTAGGCTATTTCCTACAGCCAGGGCTCTGCAGATTTGGGGAAATTTTTAGGTGAAAAATGATGGATATATTAGATTCTTCTGGAACCTATCTGAGATACCTGGCCTTTGTTAGGACCTCATGGACATTCATCTTGAGGGAGGCAGAGCAAGGATGGGAAACTGGGATGCTCAAGAGATACCCACAGCAACTAATTAGCAAGAATGCCTATGCCTCTGATTCTCTACTTAGAGTCCAAAAGCAGAAAGTTCCAGATTTGTCAGTGAGCCCTTGTGCCTTGTCAACATTCTCCTCATGGCTGTTCACAAATACTCTTCCCCTTCTGATATTGGGCAGCTTGGTACCACAGGGACTTCTCAGTCCCCTTCCCAAGTACGTGCATCTGGCTCTGGAGCTGTGTAGGCATGACACAACAGTTGCTTAACTTGAACACCACACAGTATATATTTGGACAATTTGAAACTCCAAGGAAGCAGTAAACAGCACAAGTGGAAGAAGCAGCACGTGCATCTGGAAGGTGAGATCTTCCTCATGTTGTTGTTACTATTACATCAAGATTTTCAGAAAGAGTAGAAAGTTGATTGTACATTCAGAACTAACGTGTTCCTTAGAAATATCGCTTCCATCTCACGCACCTTGAAGTAGAAGCTACAGTCTGCAACCTGAAAAAAGATATTCCTAAAAGCAAAATCTTTATAATAGGGAATTCAAGAAACTCTGATTATTTTTAAATGAGTAAGATGCTTCAAGATCTTCTGTGGGAGATGCATTATCAGAAAATATCCTGAGCCAGGAACACTCTGCAGAATCCCCCAATTGAAGATAAGGCATGTCATACACCCACGGACTGAGGGTAATAAAGTATAAATAATTTAGAACTCCTTGATATTATCCTGCCTACTCACTACGTGTGTCTTTAATAATTAAATCAGCTCAGTCTTTAAAGAAATTCTCTCTACCTAACTTAAATCATTCTCTCTGTTTTGCCTGTGAACAACGAGAGATCGTTTCCTGTTTGGACATGACCTTCCCGAGCGAGGAGAATTTATTTGCAAGGAGACATTTCCCTGCTGTTGTCGGTTTCCATGGATGTTTTCTGCACATGCTCAGTGAACATCTCCTGAAGGTATGCACCGCTGTCAGGAACTGTTTTAATGTTTTATATCTATTCACATAATTCCCACAGCAATCCTATTACCTTCTATTATTTCTCTATTTTACAGATGAATAACACGGTTAAATAACTTGAATAGAATGCTCCCTTCACAGCAGTCCACCCCCAACACTGACAGATCATTGCCCGGCATATTCACCATGGGAACAAGGCCATATATAACTCATATCATGGTGTTAACGGGGTTAATTTTCTGTAGGAAAGAAAAATGGTCTTGTTTCAAAAGATGCTGGTCCCTTTAAATATCTGATTACTGAGTCCTGCTAAATCATTCAGACCCAGAAAGCCTTGGGGATGGAGAAAGGAAAGTGACAGGGTAATTGAAAATAGCTGAGGAATAGTGACATCAAATGCTTCCAATATAAAACACAAACGGACACCAGCTGCAGAAGATTGAGAGGTATGAGAAAGGGAACTGGAGCATGTTTATGTTTTCAGGAATGCAGTTTGCTTCAGACATGGAAATTACTCCAGGAAGGTTAGAGAGAAGTCAGTGTTGTGGATGGAAAGGCCAGAGTTGAGCAGAAACCCCAAGATTTAAAAAAGAATAAGATCAGGTAAATTCGCGACATTGTAACGCTGCGTAACTTATTAATAGCAAAGTGGGACTTACACAGTATTTACACCCTGAGGCTTTGCCTCTTAAAAATGGCTGAGAAGGTCAAACAAAACAGGTATCACACAATGGAGTTATCATGGTAGGGATGGATATTATATGGTACCAATAGCATGTCTCCCACTTACAAAGGCTGATCTTATCAATGCTGCTGTCAAATGTCCAACCTGCTAGCAACAGTGACCAAGGATAAGTCCTTCATGTGGCACCATCCCTCAAATAGGTCAACAAGTCATTTGATAGCAGGTTGATTACATTGGACCCTGCCATATTGAAAGGGACAGTGCTTCATTTCAACAGTAATAGGTAGATATTCTATCGGATATTGGTTCATCTTTCCTGCCCACAGAGTCTAAGACAACTCTTACTACCTGAGATTTATAGAGCTGGCCACCACTTTACAACAAAGCCTCTGTGAGTGGGCACATGACTGGGATCCACTAGTTATGTCAAACGCCATGTAACCCGGAAGGAGGTAGCCTGATAGAGCGATGGACTGACCTTTTAAAAACAAGCTAAAGTGCCAGTTTGGAGGTGGTACCTTGCAACAATGGGATGCCATCCTCCAGGATCCTGTGTACACTCTAAAAGAGCAACATTTCTATAACGTGGTGTTCCCAGTAGATTGAATACATTGGTCCAGGAACCAAGGGATGGAAGGAGAAAAGGTCTCATATAACATGACACCCAATGACACACTGGAAGACTCTGTATTTCCCATCCCTGCAACTCTGGATTCTGTGGGTGTAGAGGTTCTGGTTCCCAGAAAGGGAACTTTTCCACTAGGAGACACAGCAAGAGTACCATTGAACTATGGGTGCTACTTGGGCATTTTATACTCCTTCTCCCAAGAGACCAACTGGCAAGCAAAGGAACCACGATTCTGGCAGAAGTGACTGACCCAGATCATCAGGATGAGGACAGGGAGGAAATATAATTGACATCCAGCTGACCTATTTGGGTTCCTCTTGATAGACCCGGGACTAGTTTTGGTGCTAAAAGGATAAGTGGAGCCACTTGGCCTGAGAAGGGCACGTAACCAGGGACTCAGCTGTCTCAGGAATGAGGGTCTGTCTGGGTCACACCGTAAGTCACAGTCCAACAGTGTTGCTAACTGAGGATGAAGGCCATCCACACGGGTCATAGGAATGGGGAAGATGAGAATCAGTCCCAGCTCAAATAGCAGACACTGCAGTTTGTCCAAAAAGAGGTCCATCAGAATTTTGGAGCAGCAATTCTCAAAACGTTATGATGAAGAGAATCCAAGTATTCCACGGGGTGGACTGTGGTGGAGTTATGCTGTGCCACTCAGATCCCCATTCAGTGCTGAAGGACTATTTCCCAGCTGTTGCGGGTGCAGCTGGAGGACAGCCTTTAGCGGTCAGCCCTCCCAGGAGCTGCTTTGGTTGAAGAGAGGTGCCTCACCCCAAGGTCACACCTCCATCCCAGGCCCGCCCACATCCAATATGAGCTTTTGAAACTGGCTTTTTTTTTTTTTAACTCAGCATAATGCTCTTGGGGTCCATCCAAGCCTTTTTATATTTAGAAAATTATGTTTCTTATTCTCCTTGGCTTTATTTGAGTTATCTGTTTATGTTTGATAGGAGAATTAACCAGCTTTTATTATTATAAATAAATTCTCATCTTACATACAAATGCACTGGAATGATAATTCTCTGGGTTTTAAATGTCTAGGCCTAGGTGCCAGACCCAAATGGAGGGGTCCCATCCACTGCCCATGGCTGGTGGATTAGGGAGAGGGCACCACATACTCCTTTCCCACAGTCACGATTATCGTCTTCATTATGACCCGTGGTCCACAGGGCCTCCTGAATTTATGTTGGGTGTATAGATTAATGACATAACAATGGAACCACTTGAACCTTCTCTTTTTATTGTCTAGTGATGGTGAGAAAAACAAATGACTCATCTTTCTTTTAAGAATGATGAAACAGTTTTCAGTATGGGGCATATTAATAACCTCATTTGTTTTTATCACTTTTGGAAGAAATTAGAATATCCTCTCTGAATGCAAAAGTGCTGGTGGTGCTCATTTGACCTCAGGAGACAATATCTCTGAAGCCTGGTGTTCCTCTCTGCCTTCCGTGCTTCCCCTTTCAGGCCACCATGTCCTCGCACCTTCTCTAAGGTGTCTGTCATGCACACTGAATCTTGAGCTTGGTTCTGTGGTTGCGCATGCTAATGAACAGCCTGCAAAACATCTCTGCCCTTCACTTTGAAAGGGACACACTGGGTGGTGTTTTATTTCAATTGATTCTCTTTGCATTTCAATTGTATATCACAATATTATAGAAAGTCAGCAAAAACAATGCAAGAAGTGGATGCTGCCTTTCCTCTCTCAGTCAGAGTGATGGAGGGGAGGAAGAGGAAGAACCCAGGGGTTTTCTATGGTAGATGGTAAATGTGCCAGGAACAGACTATTTCTAGGTTATCTTAGGTAAGTACGGGGCTCGGCTGGAAGATTGCACATTGAGCAATAATGGAGAGGACATCTCAGGAACTTTGAACAAGAAAGGCCTGGAGCCAAACTTCATGGACAATGGACCTGGAGGGCAGTTCTGCATCCAAGACAGCATTCCCCCCTACATCACTCCAGCCCCCCAGGAGGAAGACTTCATGGATCTTCACTCTACAGCTGTCTAGTTATGCTTTCAGGAAACTGTGCGTCCCCTCTGTTGCTGCTCTACTTTTCTCTGCATCTCTACTTACACAACCCTGTAAGTTTCTGTACTTCCTACTTCAAACTTTGGGGGGATTTGAGTGGCTGAACTAATCACTTTTTTGGGGTCAGCCTATCGGGCAGCTGCTCTTAGGTCAGGTGTCTGCCAGATGTTTCAGAGTAGCTGGGAGAGGTTGGATTGTATGTATGTGACTTCAAATGTGACACCTCAGTCTGCCGCCTCACCAGAAGCTGCTTTTTTTCTTAAATAGTCTATAGGTGTGGCAGTCATCATGGTTGACATGTCTAATATTAAAAAAAAAAAATGAGAGATGGATAAGCAGTAGGTTTTCTCTTTTTCAAAGGTTAGTTCCAAAGTGTGGCTCCCAGGGGAAGGACAGCGGCTGTGAACTGGGGCTTCAGTGAATTGTTCTGCTCCTAACTCATAGGTAGGTATCTATTGCCCATCAACTTATGTCTAAGATTACCATCTTATAGTTTTCAAACCATCTTAAATTTTCGAACCACATTTGTGGTTTGTTAATCTACATTTCCCGTGTGGATTAATCAGCTATTTCTAGAATAATGCTGCCTAGCAATTCCAACAACCTCAGTGACTTAAACAACAAATATTTATTTCTCATTCATGCATCTGAGTCGTGGCTCTGTTGGGCTTAGCGAAACTCACCTGGAGTCACATAGGCATGGCCCTGAGCTACAGGTCAGCATTTATCCCTCTGACCCCATCTTCTCACATTCTCTCTCTTGCTGTTGGCTTACTCTGCTCCCTGTCTCTCATTCTGGGACCTAGGCTGAAGAAGCTACTGAGGACGTGTTCCTTGTGGGGCGGAGCCAAACTCCACAAGCACAATTAAAGCATCTGCTCATATTGTATCTGCCAACACATTGGTGGCCAAAGTAGGTCACATGGCCAAGCCCAACATGGGTGAGGAAGTACACTTTTCGTATGGGTTAGCGGAAGGTGGGGGAGAGAGGGAGTACTTGCTGAATGATAATATAATTGACTAGACCATGTATTTTGCCCAACTGCCCTGAATCACAGTAAAATTGCCGAACAAGACAGTTGGTAGCACAAAGGCTGACACAGTAAGCTCCTCCAAAGAAAATACCACATCTCAACTTCTTTTGTGCCTAACGTCAAAGTACCTAAGCCTAAGTACCACTCTCCAAAGGTGCTCAATAAAATGTCCTTTAATTGATCAAAATTTCAGAATTATGGACTAGGATCAGTATCCATCAACACGTGACTATGGTCAAGTCAGTGAATATTTTCTCTGCGTGAAGGCCTGTGTGTGTAGAAGATGAAATGGCAAAATGTGGTCGTTAAGATCACGGGTTCTGAAGTCAGAAGGCCCGGGTTTAATTCTAATTCACAGCTTCCCAGCTGTGTGACTTTGGGCAAGCTGCTTAGCCTCTCTGTCTCAGTTTCCTCATCTGTAGAGTGAGGGTAATAAGAGTGACTGCTTGATAGGGTTGTTCTGAGGATTCCCTGGGATATTCACGGAAAGCCCATTAAGGAGCACCTGACCTTAAGGAGGCATGGTAAGTATCGGATGTTGTAAGCAAGCTTAAAAAAATTAAAAAGCAATATCTGCCTTTTAAGAGAGGCAAGATGATAAAGCTGAAAGAGCTGGGATTTGGACTACAAAAACCTTGTGTTGAGTCCTAGCTCTTCTAGTCACACCACCTATGTGACTGAGTCTCAGTTTTCTCACCTGTGAAATAATGGCTCCCTCCCCTGCGGGTGTGAGGATGGGGTGACATGTGTGACAGCACCTGAGCAAAGTGAAAAGCATCAGAAAAAATGTAAGTTGCTTTTATCAAATTGCTTCATTTTTTGCATTGCTTCTCTGACGACAACTAAGCGATGATAAAAGGGTTCTCTGCTGGACATTCCTAATTCTATTTTTAGGGCTTGCCAATGACGTATGCATTTGGTTGCGTAAATCATCACCCTCCCTAATCTAACAAGACACCCAGCAAGCTGATCCAAATAGATGCCCTTAGACAGAAGTGTGCCTCTCTTTCTTGGGTGAATCCTTGGAATTTTTATAATTCTACAATATCGACAATGGATATCTTGATATTTTTGCCAACATTTACTTTATGCTACTGTTTGGCCTGTACCTGTTGTTTTCACTTTCTCTCTTCCCAATCCCTTGTGAATCCCCTGCGTTTCAAATATTCCATTGCAGCTGCTCTTGTCAAGATCACTGATGACTTCAGCATTGCCAGATCCAGTGGTCACTGCTCAGCAAATCTTACCCATCTTATCAGCAATGCCGATTTGAGAGTTGATTACTGCTCCCTCTTGAAAGACTTTCTTCAACTCACATCTGAGACACCAGCCTGCTGGTTCTCCTCCTTTCACCCTGGCTGCTCTTTCTCAAGCTCCTTTGCCATCCTCTAAATTGGAGGCTTGGTCCTCAGATCTCCTGTCATCTCTATGTACACTCACTCCCCAATCTCATTCAGCCTAGTGGCCTTTCATACCATCTCCATGGTGACAACTCCAAAATTTAATTCTTTAGCTCAGACATCACCTCCGAACAACAGAGTCATAAATTCCCCTGCCCTCTTGTCACTTCCACTTGAATGGCTAAGTAGTGTCCCAAATGTGATGTGTCCAAAACTAAGCTCCTGCTATCCTGACCTTGACCTGCTTTCCACTAGTCTGCCACTTTTCAGTAACTGGTAACTCCATTCTTCTTGTTGCTCAGGACAAAAACATAGGAATCATCCCCGCTTCCCTCTCTCTTACACCCCACATGCAATTCAGTAATTCTTTAGACTCTGCTTTCAAGTTACATCCAGAAGCTAACCTTTTTTTAACCAACCTGTTTTCATTTGCACCTTCCTCGGAGCCAGCATCACCTCCTTGCTTGGATTACTGAAACGGCTTCCTGTTTCTACCCTTGTGCTACCCTCCTCTTCTCTCCCGAGAAGTTGTGTCCTTCTAGAAGATTAGTCATATTATGTCACACTCTTGATGAATACTCATCAGTGGCTTTCTATCTCACTCAGAATAAAACCCCAAATCCTTACTGTGACTTGCAAGAACCTCTAAGTGCCGGCCCCCATTTATCCCTCTGACCCCATCTTCTCACATTCTCTCTCTTGCTGTTGGCTTACTCTGCTCCAGCCACACTGGCCTCCTGGGACACACCAACCTGCTCTCACCACAGAGCCTTTGCACATCCTCTCAAGTACTGTCCCTCTTTCAAACGTTGTAGATCTAAACTCATCAGACAAAGACAGGTGTTCCAAGTGTGTGCTTCCAAGAGATAGGATTTTGAAAGTTACTATTTTCTCCTTTATGCTTCTTTAAAACTTTTCTAATTGTTTTTGGTGACTATTACATATTTATTTTGTAATCGCTAAATAAGGAAGGTTTAAATGAAAGCCAAGATGGTAAAGGACAGTGCTGCACGTTTAAATCCTGTTGCTTAACGACATTGTAGAAAGGCTGCCTTTCTCCAGTGCAGCCTCTTCATGCAGCCCAGAGAGTGGATCCGCACGTGGGCCCACACGCAGCCCATTGGTCCTTGCTGGTCTCATCCTCCCCATCCTCTGTGCCTCTTCTACATGCCCCCAGTTCATTAACTTCACACCGGATGGTGATAACTGATCTCCCGGTGAAGATTCTGACTCATCAGATTAAATTGCAATGAAATGCTTTTTACTATGTAATCAAGGATAATACATAAATTGTTATTTCCCCCTGGTGAGTGGCATTACTTGTCATTCTAAAAATTAATCTTATTTACGAGATGCTGAAAATATGGAGCAATGGCAGAGTTCTTCAGCCCAAGCCGTTCATGAGTAATTTAATCTATGAGTTATGACTCCCTATTCTTTCAGTGTTATTTTCCTTTAGAACTATTAGTTACTCTCTCCTTCTTTCAGTGGCTACAGAGATTTACATCCTAATTTTACAGAGTTCTCTCTGTGAAGTGGAGAAAACGCTATTGGCCTACTTAAACTTATAAACAAAACTGAAAATTCTTTAGGCATAGTCGGTAAAAAAGGTCAAGATAACGTGGTTGAGGGGTCTCCCTAAGGTTTGGTAGGTGGGTGTCCAGAGCATATAAAAAAGGTGACTCTTATTTTCTTCGGAAGAAAACTGACGTGGTGTGCCAGGCATCGTAGCATTGGTAGCAGAACTGGGTCCCACTTCACTTTAAAACATCACATGTGCCCTGGAAGATAATTAGACGAAGAATTGTAGCACGAGGTGAGAGATGGAGTAGGGAGGTCTATTTATCATGGATTTCATTATGTGTTTCAAACCTTTCTGTGTGTGTCTTTGAGGCTCTCCAGAAATATTAAGCTGAATCTGCAGTTAAATGTCAATGGTCTTTATACTACTGCTCAGTCTGCCGTGTCCCTTAGCTCTGTAGACTCTCGGTAGATGAACAGACTTTTCAACCTTTGTTCAGCTCCAGGCCTTGTTCTGTGTTTGCACTGTGCCTACCACCGTGCTGCCCCAGCCAAGGCCCTCGAGCCTATGACAGAAAGGAGTGAAGATTTTGCTAGACTTACATAGCTCAGCTGTCCTGTGCTTGGAAATGGAATAGTGCACATTGTGGGACCAGACTTGTAGTTTACAGAACTCCATCAGGCTTCACCAAAAGTTATTGATTCTGCTTAAAATAAACACCAAATCTGGAGGGTTCGCCTCCCTTTCTGCAGGGAGTTTGACCTCTCAGCCCCTGTGCATAGCTCAGAAGCTCTACTTTCTCGAGTCAGAAATGGTCTGTGCTCCCACTCCCCCACCCTAACACCAACCAACTCTACCGTGATGGCCCGCCAGCCACCCAGGGACCATCTCTGTCCTGTGCGTCGTTGTAACCCAGAGTTCAGTACAGAGTTTGGCATATGGAAATGCTCAGTAAACATTTGTTGACTAAATAGATGGGTGAATGCTGTTATATCCCTCTGCAAGGTTCAACAAATGCTTTCTCCAACTTTCCTTCCAGATTGCCAGCAGCTCTATACTGAGTTCCTACACAACCCAGTTGGAGGAGAAGGCTGGAACCTGCCAGACGGCCCACATTAGCTTCTCATCACTGTGTGCTTGGTCTCTGAGTTTGCAAAAAGCACTTATCCTGTCATTCCTGCCCAGGCCTGGGAACCTTTGCATTGGACTTTGTGATGAAACTAAAACAAAAACCAGGGTTTCAGTATCATGTAAACAGTATGCTGACAAATGATTCAAAATGCCCTGGGCACATACCCCAGCAGTGCCATCTAAGTCCTCATGGTGGCTCCTTTTCATTACCACAGGTGGCTGCGTGAGGATGATGCAGTCCCCTGGCAGGGATGAGGTAGAGCCACCCAAGAAGCTTCATATCCTACTCCTTGTTATTTGTCCTTATTCACTGCTGGACTCTACTATTATCATGTGTTCCTGAGTTCTTACTGTATGCTGGACATTTTGGTCTCTCTTCTCGTGTTCATTCTGCAACCAAGACCTCACTTTGAATGTGATTTAAATGTGGTGGACTCTCCAGTTGTCATCACATGGGCATAGCTGTGCCCACGGACTGCTCATTTCGGCAATGTCCTTTATTCCCATGGTAACCCGTGGAGTACTTTGTCAGCCAAACACTCTTGGGTTGGATATTTTGTGTTTATAGCGAATAACCAGTCCTGGTTTTCATTTAGCACTAAGTAGGAAACACTTTCACTAGTTATATATAAGACAACAACATAACAGTAACATCAATAATAATAGCCAGTACTATATAGCACTTACTTTGTGCCAGATACTGTTCTAAGTGTTTCACATGTTAATTATTCTACTTCTCCTAACAACCTTAAGTGTTAGGTATTCTTGTAATCATCCTCATTTACAAATGAGCAAACCGAGGCATGAAGAGGTAAATAACTTGCCAAACACATCTGGTAGGAGGCAAAGTCAGGAGATAAACCCAGACAATCTTCTGGGGTACATGCTGAGTCCAAGCTATACAACTCTGCACTTCTACACTGACCTAAAACAGTAGCATTCTTAACACCCCACTCTTAAATCTTACCGTCTCTGATCTACATGTTGTCTTTACCCATATGTCCTTCCCCACCTCCTCAAACGTACCAATGACACTGATACTCAGTGATATTTATGGCACACTCACTGTGTGTCAGGCAATGTGGCAAATACTTTACATCTAATATCTCATTTGATTTCTATAATCACCTCTCAATAGACACTATTTTCGTCCCTCATTTCACAGAAGAGGAAACTGAAGTCTGTCAAGATGAAGTAACTTCCCCAAAGTCTCCGAGTGGTAAAGTGGCTGAGGCAGGATTCCAGCCGAGGTCTGAACAGCCCTGATCAGGTCCCTGCATTGTCTACAGAAGCTTCCAGAATCATACCCTCACCCCTGATTGCTGACTGGTAGCTCTAGGCCAATCTGCCCTTTGTCAGCTCTCTACGATTTATTTATTTCTTTGTAGTCCATTGAGGTCTTTTCCAATTTGGATCTTCTACCGCCAGTCCCATTCACCACACCTACTCTGTGAGCTACTAGAAGGTGAATCCACTATCTTACTTTTGTTTCTTTGTGCAGTCCCTCCCTGACAGTATTGACAGAGTACATTCACCGAGTATATAATGACTCAGTCACTTGGCCTGGTCACAACACAGTGAGAGGGACTGTTCTTGGGGGGATACACCTTCCCTAAGGCACGGTGGTCTATTCCTTTTCTTTATTAGCTTTTCCTCCCTTTGTTCGAGGTCTGGCTTTACTGTCCACCTGCATAAATATTCTTCTTCCTTTGCTGCCTGCACAACTCCACCCAGTGGGGTCAGTGGGCTCTAGTCAAGAATGCTGGTGATCACCCCAGACCTGAAGACTTTACTGAAAGCACCTAGTGTTCTTCTCTCCAAAGTTCAGTCAAGCACAGTGGTCAAAGCTACTCTTCTTCAAGGAGGAAAGTCCCAGAGGAAACTGGCTTTAGGTTCCACATATGAAGGACAGAAGAAAGCCAAGTTCCACCACTGGTCCCCATGGTAACTACAGAAACAACCAATACTCCCCGCCAAATGGTGAGAATGGAGCGTCCGCATGAGCAGGCAGCAGCATTTCCACACAACACAAAACCAACCCCTTTAGGAAACTTCATATTGCAGATGCCCCAGGTTAGACACATGGCTGAGTTTCAAGTACTTCCACATACAAAAGGTTGATTTCCTTCCACTGATGCCTCCATTACTATGCACAAAACCATAAATATGTAAGAGTCAAACAGCTTTTCTACTGGACTTCTCTATTCAGCAGTTCATTTAGTCACCTTGAGAAACTGGCCAAGTCTCATAGGCTTGTGCCTTCATTCGGGGGCACATCCCATCCTCTCCCTGTAAGTCAGCCTTTCAGTTGCTCGATGGTTTATATTCTCATATATTGCTTGTTTAGGGATATACTTCTGCGATACGAGTATTTGTAAGAGTCTCTCAGTCAGCCTTGGCTATTTTTACTGACATGCCATAAAAACAAAGTCACACTCCACGTGACTTTTGACATCTATCTGATGAAGATTTTGCTGCTGCAGATAAAGCAAGGCACATTGGCAGCTATTTTTGGTCCCCTGTGTATGTCAACAGACTGCGGACTAGGACTCTCTACAGCGTTTAGAAGAGGAATCATTTACTCTAGCACTGTCTACTTATCTCAGCTTATACAAATAAATATTTACCCAATAACATGGCAGGTTTATGAGCTGCATTTAATACTATAATGAAAAAGTCTATCACTGTGTGTGAGTGAAAGAGAGAAAGGAGACGAGTTAAGGTTGCCATGGGAGCCTTTGGCACTTCTGGACCTTTATGATTACGAACAATAATTACATGTAATGCTTTATGCTCATGAAGCACCTTGTGGGCTCCTGATAATTGTAAAGTGTTTGGCAATTAACTCACCCTCCCTGAGATTCAGGATGGTATAATTAACCTCTTGAGGAGAAAGAGCCCCAGAGAATGGGAGTCTCGTGGGGAGAGCCCCCCTGCTTTGGGAGGCAGTCGTTGCTCTGCACCATCTCCATCACAAATATGCCCCACAGTCCTTCTAGGCCTGAGGCACTTGGCTCAGAGGACTGAGTAGGGTCAGTGGGAGTGCTGGCCTGCACTGTGGAGAGTGGGACCCAAGCCTAGGCATCAAGCCCTCAGTGTTTCATTTCACCTGGCATGGACATACAACCCTGCAGAACTGTGACAAGAGGAGTGCAGAAAGCCACCTGGGGAAGGGGAAGTTGGAGATATGCTGTTCAGCTGTAGTCAGCTAAACCTTCACGAAATATACTTCTTTCCTCTCTTCCCTGAGCAGTTGCAATCTGGGGTTGGTCCTTATACTGCTACCTTTTCTATTTATTGTCCCATGACACAAACATGCTCTTAGGTACCTACAGAAAACTGGGAAGAGGACGACTGCCTTAATGCAAAGTGTTAGTGACTATATATATGATATATAGATATATGTGTGTTATATTGTAACATGTTATTATATGATATTTCTTTTTATTATATATTAAAATATATGTTATTATACATAATGTGTTGTAACATGTATTATATAAATATGTATTATATACAATATATTATATACAAATAAATTATATATGTAGATATATAGATAGATTTTTTTTTTTTTTTTTTTTGGTAAGTAAATCCCTGAAACCAGTGGGTCATGTCAATCAAAAACTAGATCTCCATTTTTTCCTAAGGAAAACAAAGTATAACTCTTGCAGATTTCAGGCAACACCCCTTTTTGTTTCAATTTAAATTTCCATGGACTAACTCAAACATTTTATTTTCTTGGTTGAAAGTTATGCATTTTGTATGCTGACAGATTGCAATGAAGGAATTTGCTGGATTACTGCCATTGACAAACCCCATTTCTCATATCCCTGTCCAAACTACCCACACAGTTCTGAGAGGGTTTGGTAATAGATTACAGCATCTACTCGAGACTTGAGGGTGAGACATATAGGGTTGGCATGGAGGACCATCTTGCCAGTGCTATGCCGAATGAGAAGATGACATGACTGTTTTCCCTCAGTGCAGAGGTCTCATTAATACCAGCAGGAATAATACCTGATCTCATTAGTAAGTACGGCTGCACTGGCCACTGAGCCAGAGATGGAGGGAACAGACTAGGTAAGCCATGTCTTTTGCTTTGGTCCAGGGAAGAATCTGCCTCACAAAGCCTCTAGTATATTTTGAAAGAATGTTTTGTACCATAGAAGCTAATTTGTTGTGATTAGTTCCATTGCATTTGTGAGATTGTCACTCCCTTATTTGGCAGGCAGGTTAGAGTCCCTTTGGATGATTTTCCACTATGCACTGAAGGGACTCTCTAAAACTTGTAACAACAACAGAAAACGAACACAAATGCAGCCATGAGTACCTCCTGGGTCCTAGGATAGGAATGTACATGTGACGAGAAAAACATAAATGTGAAGGGTGTGACTAAAATGGTAGTGATTCTAGGATGTGTTTGAACTTAAGCAACCATCAACTTAAAATAGACTGCTATAAAAAAAAGGAAAGGTAACCACAAATCAAACATCTACGAGAGATACAAGAAATAAAGAGAAAGGAATCCAAACACAACATTATAGAAAGTCATCAGCATATAAGAGAGCAAGAAAATAAGAAAGGAACAGAGAAGAACTACAAAAACAATCTGAAAACAATCAATAAAATGGCAATGATTACACACTTATCAATAATTAATTTAAATGTAAATAGAATAAATGTTTCAATCAAATGAAGAATGGATAAAGAAGTGATATATATGTATACATATACATACGTATATATGTGAAATGGAATATTACTAGGCCATAAAAAAGAATAAAATCTATCATTTGTGATAACATGGATGGATCTAGAGGGTATTATACTAAGTGAAATAAGTCAGACAGAGAAAGAAGTATACCATATGATCTCATTTACATGTGGTATCTAAAAAAACAAATAATGAACAAACAAAACAGAAATAGACTCATAGATGCAGAGAACAAACTTATGGTTGCCAGATGGGAAGGGGTTAGGGGTGTGGGTGGAAAAAGGGGAAGGGATTAGAAGTACAAATTGACAGTTACAAAATAGTCATTGGATATAAAGTACAGCTTAAGGAATATAGTCAATAATATGTAATAACTATGTATGGTGCCAGATGGGTGCTAGACTAGTCAGGGGGAATCATTTCATAAATTACACACATGTCTAACCACTACACTATACACTTGAAACTAATATAATACTGAATGTCAACTATAATTGAAAAAAATATTTTTAATTAAAAAAAAAGGAAAAAGAAATACTCATGTGCCATGAAAAGAAGAATCTTGAGTTATTTGCAGTCACCTGACAGAGGGTAGGGGAGGGAACTGGAGAATCACAAAGAAACCAAGTGCAGCATGAGGCCTAGAGCTGGGGGTGGTTGTTCTTTCTGCTTTACGTGCCTATTTCTGTATTGTTTGGACTCTTACAAGTTTCAGTTCATTGGTGACAAGAACAAATGTCGGTTATTTATGATCACACTGCTTTTGAGCAGCTCAGGGGGTACACTGTTTGCTGAGCTGGTGATGAGACAGAAGATAGAGGCTGAGAGAATAGGGCCTGAGCCAAATTCCCAGATGAGATAGGAAGAAATAGAGAGGTTCTCTGGAAAGCTCTCAGAGTGGTGGACAGGAGCTAGGGAAGAATTAGACGCTTCGTGGGAAGGACTGGAGAGAGCGGGATCCTGTGGCTGAACCCTGAGAAGTAAGGCTGGGAAAAGCGAGACCCGAAGGGAGGTTTTCCTCCCTCGCTCCCTCCCTCTTCTCTTTCTGTCTCTCTGTGTCTCTCTGCCCCTTCCCCCGCACCTTTGCTATGCTTTCTGGTTCACTATAAATCATTAGCGAAGTCTAATTTCTTACTAATGCCTTATGAGTGAGCTTTGTGTTTAAGAGAAACAAGAAAACGCTAAATCCTGCTGTGGAGGTGGCATGAGGGAAAACAAGGGAACAGCCACATCCATACTCATCTGATTCCTACAGTCCTAAGAGATGGTTGGTGGAATTGATGGGGATGGGGAAAGAAGATGGAAGTTGGCACCCTGTCCCCATATTTCTGTACACCTACTTAGCAGCCCTAACCTCTGTCCTTCGCATTCTACAGTGCCCCCCACACACCCACCCTTCCGATCCCAAGGGAAGCCCACCCATGTGATCATTTTCAGGGGCCCAGGATTGGGGGAAAACACCAGACCTGCCTGGTGAGCCCAGGCTACCTGGATCTAGGGAAGGCAGTCTTGACTGGCAGGCTTTCCCATGCTTCGGAGAGAGCCACCTGGGCCTTTCCAATTCTGCACAAACACACTAGGCCCAGGCTCGGGTGGGAGTAAGAAGTAGGAGAGCTGGTCCAAATGCAAGCCTTTTTGGAGCCAGGAACAGGGGACAAAATGCTCTGAAACGCCTCAGGCTGTGCAGAGGCAGGCATTAAAGGAGGCGGCATCTCCTACATATTCTTAACACGTCTTTGCAAGACTCAAGACCTTGCACATCCACTCATGGTGCTGATTGAAAGCTTTTTTGAGAGATTAGAAAAGAAAAGCCAAGTGTTCACACATGCAGTCTTTCTAATTAACACTGCAGGCCCAGACTGAGAGAGAAAGCACATCGGATTTTTTTGAAGCAGCTGTTCTCCCCACAGCAGTCTTTTCTTAGGGAAGGAAGGGGCGGGCTAATGCTCTCTGATTCTGTGAGTTCAGAGAGGCCTCTGACCGCTTCATGTGGAGGGTAAGCTGACCTCTCCGGCAAAGCAACCATTCCCAGCACCAGCCACATGGGCAGCTAGAACCACTGCACATGGAATTCACACAGTCCATGCGTAACACAAAGGCTATAAGGATTGTTTACTGTGCCAAGCCCTGTGCTAAAATCATTGTCTAATTCTCTTGCTTCATCCTCCCAACAACTTGATGTGGTTTTAGCACTCCCTAACCAATGAGCAAATGTTAATGCCTGAGGTCACCTAGTGAGGAGGTGATAGAGACAATGTTCAAAGGTAGGTTTGTCTGAAAAAGCCCATCCATCCTGCGCTCCACCAGTGTGTTACGCACACACCCCACCTCAGCTTCCCCTTCTTTGGGATGTTGGGCTATTTCCAGTGCCTGGCATATCTGGGATTGGATTCAAGCTGAATAATTATGAAAATGCCATTTTTTTATTGGCCCTCCCTCATGAAGCCATCTCTATCCCCAGGTCCCTCCCCTGTGCTCACAGCACACCCATGACTGACCCTAGCATGCGCTCACTTGCAGTTATTTATTCAATCCGCCTTTCCTGTAACACTGTGAGCAACTTGGGGGAATGGGTGGGAGGAGAGCACAAAGCACAATGTCTGATACATAGTAGATGTTTATAGAATGAGTGAAGGATGTAAAATATTTCCTGAATAAATTATACAGCAAAATCACAATGGAGTCGCTTTATGCAATGGTGAAAAGCACTAGATGTGGAATCAGAAATCCTGCCCCCAAGTCTAGCTCCCTTACTTAAAAGTCATGTGTCTTGGGACAAAAGACTTAGTCTTTCTGGGTTTCTGTTGCTTTGTCTACAGATCCACGCAGCTGGACTTGAGCTCCTCAAGGTCATATCCAATGCTGACACACCATGAGTTCAGGCTGAGCAGAGTCCATACAGCTCCTTAATAAAGTGGCCTGCTCAGGTAAGATGCTCCAAGCTTAGCATGAAGAAATGCCCTTCCCCAGACCCAGCGTTCAAGGACCTATTTCTTGGGCTGGGCAGCCCACTATCTGCTCTCCACCCTCCCACCTCCTACCCTCCATCCCTTTCCTACTTTTCTGCTCAGGTACCAACATGTCTGCCACATTCCTTTGGCTTGATCCTCAGATCAGACTCTTTCTAATTCACCTTCCTCCCTAACTACTCACTTGTCTCTTCCTACCGACCTGATCCTTAAGATAATATCCCTCCCATGTGTCCCACTCTTGTGGACAGGACCCACTCTGGAGCTTCAATACATCTAATTAGAATCTCAGCCTCCATTTTAAAATGATTCCCTAGACTTGTAGCCTATCAGGAAACATTCATAAAGCGTTAATTTTTAATTTGCCATTGTGAGATGTTATTAATGTATGTGAGCAAACAGATTGGAGGACATGCTGCAGTATAGATATTACTAATTAACACCATTCCAGCATGCACGCTATTAATCGGGCACTTCCTATTCTTGAATCCACTCCCTCCATCAAGTGGCCTTAACAAGAGAGTGTGAGAGCAGTATGGGAATGAGATTGCAGGGCCACTCAGTCACTAGCCAGCACACCGGCAAGCAGCTGGAAGGGCAGGCAATGAGTGTTTCAGACACAAAGGTTATCTTTCCACTTCCATCACATGTGAATCTCTCTAGGCCAGAAACGTTTTGCGGTGAAATGAAGGCAGAGACATAGCAATTGAGTCAGTAATAATATGAGAATTCTGGTTTCTAAACCTGATACACGTGGGAGGCAATTATTAAAATTTGTCTTTAAAAACTCACCCTGAGGCTTATTTTTGCAAAGGGCTTCGTATTGCAGGGATAAGAAAAAAACCATAGGAAATGAGGATGTATAACGTGGAGAAAAGGGGGCCTACGCAGGGGAAACCCTCCCTCACATATGTGAGAAGCGGCATGAGGACAAGCAGCCTGTCTGTGCCCCGTGGAGGGCAGAGAGGTACAAGGGCAGAAGACTTGGGCTCTACATGACAGAGCCCTTTAATGATTCAAGCTCTGGGATAGTAAGCTTCCTGTCCTGGTATGTGTTTGAGTCTGAACAGCCACATGACAGGATTGTCATAAATGGGCTTCAGTCACATAGACGGGCTCTGATCAGGTGAACTTTAAGCTCTGACCCTGACATCTGGACAGATTTGCTTGGCTTCAGAACTGTGAGAGGGCAATGCTGAGCCGGCAGGCAGCTGGGGCATGGGAGGCTGCCTTTAGCCTGGAAGTCTTTGTTTGTTTTCAAAATTGCACATCTTCACTGTTTGTGACAGATATTTTGATTCCCAACTCCCCTTTCCCTTGCTGTCTTCCCTTATAGAAGTTGCAAGAGTTGAATCCTTGCGTCTCCAGCCTCCCTTGCAGCTGAAGGTGACCGTATGACCCAGATTTGGACGTGAACATCAATGGAAGTTTCGGGGGTGGGAGGAAGCTTGTGAGGCCTATGGAACTAGGTCCCCTCGGGAATCAGAGGACATACTCCCAGCAGGCTCACTCGAGGAGGATTTAACAAAGGGATTACTTACAAAGGTGTAAGCAGGGACAGGAGACTATAAGAGTCGTGCAGTACCCAAGGCTAGTAACAGCAGAGCTGTTCACATCTCCAAAAGAAAGGCTGAGGAGAAGGGGCAGTGACCAGACCCCGAAGGAGAGAGCTGTGCGGAAGGGGCTGCCTGCAGAGGAGCTGCGGCCTGTGGTGAGAAGCTTAGCCAACCCCAGGCAGCTCCATGACCCAGACAGAAAGGGAGAAGACCTGGCGGAAACCTCTTGCTGTCTAGTGGACTCCCTGATTGTCGGACAGCTCCATGGGGCCTGGAAAGCAGAGGATGGCCCTTCCGATGGGTTGTTAGCTGTGCACAGCCATCTGCCTCATCACCTGTGTCCTTCATCCACAGAGTGCACTCGTTCCACTCGTTGTGCAGTGGCATGGAGTGTTGGAAACCATCCTGGTCTCAACTGGCTTAAAGTCTGAGGAGATACACGAGCATGATTCAGGGAAGAATTAGAGGGCATTCGAACATTAAACATCATGGAAGCAGCCATAAGTGCTATAGAAATGAAATGTAAGTATTGGTCATCAGGGACAGGCAGACCAGCGTCAAAATTCCAGCCCCTCAATATATTAACTGAGTGTCCTTGGAAGGTCCTTAATTTCCCTGAGCCTCACTTTTTGAAAATCAGTAGAAAGGGAATAAGAATATTCACCTTTCTGGGCTGTTTTGAAGATTACAGATAATATCCGTAGAGTACTATAGAGTGATAATATGCCTTTATGATGGGTACTGTTACACAGATTAACTCTATGAGGTAAGATCTATTATCATTCTCATTATATAAAGCAAGAAACTGAGTCACTAAGATGCAAGTGACTTGTTCCAGGAGAGCAGCTAGTAGGTGACAGAGCCAAATCTGTACATTGCAGACGGGAGAAGCAGTGCTGCCCACTATACCACGCTGGCTGACATAGGAGATGCTTAATAATCTGTCCTTGTTTCTACTACGGTCACCACCTCCATCACAGCCACCATTACCGCTAGGGTATGCTAGACTATTTCGCAAAGTTTCCATCAAGGGTAGCACCTGGGCCTAAAGGCCAGAGTAAATTTTGTTCAGTAAGTAGGAAGAAGAAGAGAGGACATCCAGGGTGAAGGGACAGCAGGAGCAGAGATGGGAGCTGCCCTGGCCCTGACAAAGACAGAGCAGACCCGCCCCGGTGAAGCCTGGCATGGGCTGTGGAGCAGTAGAATATGAACCAGATCGGTGGGGCTGGAGCCAGTCCTTGGAAACTCCTGAAAGACGTGCAGAAAAGTCTGAACTCAGTGACAACCATGGCATGCCAAGCCAGTGCTCGGGCTGGGCAACGTGACATGTTGGAATAGGAGCCATGTTTTAGAACATCAACAAAATGGCAGAGAGACCAGCCTTGATAGGAAGGCCAGCGAGGACACTGTTGGTAATAAGGTCTATAGAGGTGAGACCATGAAATGGTAGAAGAAGGGCAGATGTGAGTGTTATTCCAAGGGTCCAAATTTGGTGAAGGAGACAGAAGAGTGAATGAAAGGGCATAAGGAAGGAAACATTACTAGACATCCTCCAGTTTTACCAAGTAGAACCCTTAAAAGAGCTCTTGTCGTGTTCCTCAACTGTCACTTCCTCGGGTGATCTGACTCAGGCTTGGCGCAGTGCGGCAAGCATTTATAAACACGTACGAAACGCTAGCCCTGCACGTGATGGGCACTTGGGGAATGAGCACTACAGGGAGGGTTCTCTCAGCAACTGGGGGACCATACTGTGCCGAAGCTCTTCCGGGAGGTGGGCTGCAAATCTGCAGTGACAGAGGAAACACGTATTCCCTAACAATCGTTTGTGAACAGTCCTTTTGTTTAGAAATCATGACAGCTTACTCTTTTGATATGACCCACATGCCCAAACATTTTTTTAAAGGAAAGATGAGGGAAGAGCTTGTCCATCCTCATCCAAATTAGGTAAAAGATGACGGAGAGCATAAGTCACCGCCACTCTTAATTTCCACCCTTGGTGAGACAAGAAATGGGTCAGGACATTCCCTACCCTGAGAACCTGATGGCAGAACCAACAGTTGCAAACTCAGAGCTCATCTGCAGACCACTTGTTGCAAACCCTTCCTCAGTCTGTTCCTGTCACCAACTAAGAAACCATTTTGGGGTTTTGGAACTATTTGGAAGGTTGAATGATTCTACCTTTTAGACAGAGGTCTGAAGCAATATGGAAAATACCTGGCACCAAATAAAAGGGAATAAAAAGCAAGTGAAACCCTTTGTTCAGACTCAGCTTCTTGGAATCTCCAAACCCCCATTTCTCTGTGGTCATGTACTCCTTGGGCAAGATTCCCATTTTGGGGATGGGAAAGGCTGGGGAAGCTCCAACCTGGCAGCAGACTCCAGAGACACTGAGCCAAAGAGAACAAGGGTATCTCCCCCAATGAAAAGGCCCTGCCCAGTCCAGCAGAAACCCCCAGCCAGGGGCCTGTTTCCTTCTAAACCGCCAAGCTCAGCTCCCAAGCAGGGAGAAATTAGATTAGCCTGACAAGATTTGTGCTGTCAGAAAGCAAGTTTTATTTTTACCCTTGAACCTGTGATCTCCTAAGTATCTGCAAATTAGGGAATAATTTTTACCCAGACATACAAGTCAAGTTATTCCATTTTGTCTTCCTGCCTGTACTTTTTACACGGTGGTGGCTCTGGTGGTTGAACCTGACCGATCTCTGCAGAGCCTGAACTGAGCTGGAATCTTGCCTGGGCCACTTACAAGCTATGTTAGTTAATCTGGGTGAGGGTTTTCTGCCCCCTCTCTGGATCTCAATCTCCTTATCTGTAAAACACACAGGGTTAGACTAGATGGTCTCCACAGTGTGAAAGAATAAAAGGACAAAGGTTTCAAAACACTTTATCTATTTGACTGCAATTTGTTTTGTCTTTTCTCCTCATCTATAAAAAGGGTGATATCTTATTTCTGCAGATCTGAGAACATGTGCCACATTTTGGAATTTTATTATCATTGCCAACTGGAGGGAATGAGTAATGAAGGAAAAAATAAATAAATAGATGAGTACAAGAAATGAAATGGTCTGGTTTGCAGAGACTGAAAGATCCATCTTTTAGCTTCAAAGGCTCCTTTTTGTACACCCCCCACCCCCCCCACCCGGCTCTCTCATTTACACCTGGCTGGTGCACCTCTCAGCCTCTGTGGGAAGCACCCTCGGAAACCCCTTTGCTCAGGCTCTGCCTCCCCAGTGACTTGACACCTTCAGGGTTAAGTGCAAAGAATCAAGCTGCAGAGGACATGAGGTGGTCTTGCTGGGCCTTCCGAGGGAAATAGTGGCAGGACAAGAATTCTGCCTTCCTGACCAGCACACCTGGAACAGAAAGGGACTCTCAGTAAGTACTGACTTTGTGGGACAATCACCAGCCCTTTAGCAGTTTGGAGGAGGGCAGTCAGGAAAGCTGGAATAGATGGGACACAAGGACTACCAACCATCTGCGATGCTCCAGAGCCAAGAAAGACGCATACGTTACTTCCAGCAACCAAACTAGTGGCCCCATAGTTCAGTCATGCCTTATTTCCCTTAAGGCTCAGTGAGACCTATTCTGCCCAGAAAGCAAGATAACGAGATGAAAAAAGCAGGACTCTGCCTGCCCAGACATTCCTTCTAGTGGGAAAGCTTGCAATTTACTATATGACTAAAGTTGAAGTATTTTACTTGAGGGAAAGTACATGGGCCCCTCACTTAGCACCTAATTACTCTTGTTAAAAATTAACTTTATTGAGATATAATTTATGTTCACCCATTTTAAACATAAAATTCAATGATTTTTAGTAAGTTTACAAAGATGTGTAGCCATACCCCATTTTTAGAACATTGTCCTCATCTCAATAAAATCACTCATGCACTTGTACTTAATGCCTGTTTCCAACCTCAGCCAACCACCTGTCTACTTTCTATTGCCATATTTGCCTTTTCTGGACATTTCATATAAATGGAATCATGTGTAGTCTTTTGAGTCTGGCTTCTTTTACTTAGCACAATGATTGTGAGCTTCACTCCTGTTGTAGCATGCATCAGTACTTCATTCCTCTTTATGGCTGAGTAATATTCTGCTGTACTGATAGACCACATTATTTATCCATTCATCAATTGATAGATATTTGGGTTGTTTCCACTTTTTGACTGTTATGCATAATGTTGCTTTGAACATTTCCATGTAAGTCTTTGTGTGGACACATGTTTTCATTTCTCTTGGATAGAAACCTAGGAGTAGAATTGCTGGGCTGTATGGTAAACTTATGTTTAAGCTTTTAAAAAGTGTCAAACTATTTTCCGAAGTGGCTGTACCGTTTTACATGTTCACAGACAAGTAGGAGGGTTTCTATTTCTCCACATCTTCACTAGCATTTGTTATAATGTCTTTTTGATTATAGTCATTCTAGTGGGTATGAAATAGTATCTCATTATGGCTGTAATTTGCATTTTCCTAATGACTAATGATGTTGAAAATTTTTTCCAGTTCTTAGTGATCATTCATATATCTTCTTTGTGGAAATGTCTATCCAGGTCTTTTGCCCATTTTTTATAATTGGGTTGCTTATCTTATTATTATCGAGTTGTTGGAATTCTTTCTATTTCTCAATATAAGACCTAATTTATCAGATGCAATTTGCAAATATTTCTTCCAGTCTGTGTCTTATCTTTTCATTTTCTTTTATTTTTTACTATTTGAAAAATAGTTTTCATTTTCTTAATGGGTGTCTTTTGAAGCACAAAAGTTTTTCATTCTAATGAAGCCCACTTTTATAAATATTTTTATTTTATGGATAGCTTAATCCATTTGGGCTCCTATAACAAAATTTCACAGGTTAGTAGCTTATAAATAACAGAAATTTATTTCTCACAATTCAGGGGCTGGGTAGTCCAAGATCAAGGTGCCAGCATGGTTGGGTCCTGGTGAGGGCCCTCCTTCTTGTTTATACCTGGCACCTTTCCAATGTGTCCTGGGAGGGGAGAGGGAGCTCGTGGGGTCTCTTTTTTAAGAGTACTAATCCCATTCATGAGGGCTTCAGCCTCAAAACCTAATCACCTCTCCAAACCCCCACTTACTCATGTTATCACCTCTGGGGGATTAGGATACCAACATACAAATTTGGGGAAGGACACAAAGACTCACATCATAACAATGAATTATGCCAGTGGTGTCATAGCCAAGAAATCTGTGCCTGACTCAAAGTCTCAAAGATCTGCTCCCGTGGTTTCTTCTAAAATTCTTATAGTTGTAGCACTTACATTTAGGTCTATGATCCATTTTGAGTTAATGTTTGTATTCTGTGAGAGGCAATGTTTTAAGTTCATCTTTTTTGCATGTAGATACCCAATTATCCTAGCACCATTGGTTGAAAAGACTCTTCATTGAATTGTGTTGCACTTTTGTCGAAATCAATTGACAATAAAAGTTTATTTCTGGACTCTCTATTCTGTTCCACTGATCTATATGCCTATCCTTCTGTCAGTACAACACTGTCTTGATAATTTAGCTTTTAGCATGTTTTGAAATTGAGAAATGGAAGTCCTCCAACTTTGTTCTTTTCATCCTTGGGCAAAATTGTTTTGTTTATTCGAGGTTGTTGCTTTTCCATTCAAATTTTAGGAGTAGCCTATAGCTTTCTGTAAAAAAAAAAAAAAAGGATGGGCTTGAGTTTTTATGGAAATTCTAGATCAATTTGGGAAGTGTCACCTTAACGCTATTGAGCCTTCCAACCCATGAACATGAAATGCTTCTCCAGTTATTTTGATCTTCTTTTATTTCCCTCAGCAGTGTTTGCAGTTTTTAGTGTACAGTCTTGTACTCCTTTTGTTATATTTATTCCTAATTATTTTATTCTTTTAATGATATTGTGAATGGAATTTGCTTTATTTTTTTATTGTTCATTGATCATATCTAGAAATACAATTGATTTTTTTATCCTGTGACCTTGCTGAACTTGTTTATTAATTCTAATAGGTTTGTGTGTGTGTGTGTGTGTGTGTGTGTGTGTGTGTGTGTGTTCCAAGTTTATCTAATCATTCTTACTTTAAACACAACTGTAACAAGTTTAAAATTGCAGTTTTATAGCTCACAGCAGACTACAAGTTACAGGTTAGGGGAATGAGCTGTCCAAGAAATAGGCACACTGATATCCCTAACAGATGACATATAGTCTTACAATAAAGAAGACAGAGGGGAAAAAGTAGAAGAAAGAAAAAAAAGGCGTAAGAACTCCAGAGGTCAGTAGTCTAGGACCATCCAGTGTAGGCGTGAGCAGCACCACACATCTCAAAAGACCAGGGTATTATCAGCCTGTGATAATTAGCCTTTCATAAAAGAAAACAAAAAATTAAATTAGGTTCAGTAACTGCTATTCAAGAAAAATAAAGATGTGTTTATCTGTCCACCTAAGTGATAATATTTTTAAAGTTTGTCATTTGCTAAAGTACATTTTTCTCTTTTAGAAAGTGCACTCACAGATGCTCTCTTCTGTATTGCTGTCTTCTCTTTCCTCTGAATCCAGCTGCCACCAGGGCCATCAGGCATTTCCCCAGTGTTTCCTAGGGTCCCCTGTATCTTGGAACCTTTTCATGTTAATTTGCCTCAGAAAATCATCGCTGGCATGGAGGAGCTGGCTAAGCTTGGGTAGAGGTCTGACACTGTCTGTCTGTGTTCTCAGGACAATAGGCTGTGAGCCAGGCCCAGGGAGGAAATTATGCAAAGGAAATTAATACTGTGGAAGGGTCTCCTAACGAACCAGAGAAGGAATCCAGGCTGGAGCCATTAAAGTGAGTTAAGTGCTCAAATACACCACACTGCCTCGGCCCCTGGGGCAGGCTCTGTATTTCTGCTGGCTTCCCGTCAGCTGGGATACAACAGATGGGCAGGGCCCAAGAGACAGAAAGACCCAGGGTGTGCAAGAAGCAAAAGCAAGTTGGCCCTTTGCAGAGCTCCTAAGAGACTGCCCAGGAAACAACCCCTGGGGTGAGGATGGAGAGGAGGGCCAGCTGTTCCAGGAGATGCAGGGGTACTTCAGCTGTGTGCCTTAGAGAGATGGGTGGCAGTCAAAGGAATGCCTCCTGTTTCCATTGGTGACATTCAGGATATGAGTAAGGTGCTGCTCTCTGTTACTCTAAATTGCAGTCTTCTGAGAGTCAGAAAAATGAGAGTGGGGGAGAGGGAGAAGAAGAGGGGGAGAGGAAGAAGAGGGAGAGAGAGAGAGAAAGAGAGAACATGAGCAACAAGGATGCCATGTCGCTTTTCCTCCAGACAAGACCCTCAGCTCCTGCTGGCCGAGGTCCTGGGAAGATGCTCAGGCCTCCTCTCACCTCCTAGCCAGGTCTGGCCCCTATCTCCCCAGACCCATTCATACTCTAAATTCCCCTTTTGCCTCCCCAGAAAATTCGCTTTCCCTCGGAAGCATGGTCTCTCACAGACGTCCTACAGCCAGAGCAAATCCCAGAAAGCATTCTCAGCAAGCCGTGTGAAGCTGAACCGCCCACCCCCAAGGAGCCAGTCCGCCTGCCTGGTCCCCTGTCAGCTGCTGAACCAGGTTTAGTCAGATCAAACAATGGCTGACTCCGGGCTGCAGGCTCTGGCACCCGACCCAGGGGCCTGGGAAATGCATGCTGCTTTGCCTCTTAGCAGGGAAGAGATAGTCCAGCAGGAGGGGAAAGGCAGTGTCTGGGGTGGTTGGGGTGGGGGAGGAGGTGCTTTCTCCCAGCTGTCAGCTGGGCCCTGGCAACCCCAGCTGCACCCTTCCCCAAGCCCCCTACGCAACCATCCCAGGGTTCTGGCTGAGCATTTGCTTGCCGGCCTGCCCTCCTAACATCAAACCATGGTCAGGAGAGGATGGGAGGGGGTGCTGGTCTTCAGGAGGGGAATCAAGTACATCACAACCAAAAACAGAGATAGTTTAGATTCCCACCGGAAGGTCTTAGAGAAAACCAGAATTTAAAAATAGTTAGGCCTGCAAATAAGGTAGCAAGCTGACAGGCAGACAGGTTTCCTGAGTTGTGAAAATATGACCACCGTCCCTGGGTTTGAGGAGCATAGAAGGAGCGAGCTGGTGAAAACACAAAATATTTGTTCTCATAGGTTTGAGAATGACTAATTAACTGGAGATATGAGGCAGTGGGACCAGGCTTGCTGGGGGCAGGGCAGATGAAGCCTTGGGCATCTGTGGGAGAGCTAAATATGGGAAACTCAAACAGAAGCACAGCTTGTCCCCTGACAGTCAGCCAATCCGAGTCCTCCAAATAGCAGCTGTTTCAACAAAAATGTAGAAACCTTTCCTGCTTCCAGCATTATAAAGGACCAAGTTGTTCTCCATGAGTGGGATCTCCCTCAAATGGCTAAACTTTTTATATTAATATCTTGAAATGTTATCCTTCAAATCAACACCTGGAGCTTGTACCATTAAATAAAAACATACTTGAAGCCTGTGATCCTCACAACTCACTTATGCAACCAGTGAACTTGCACCAGCTTCCTGTAATGTGCTAGGTACAAGAGTAGGAAAAGAATGCCTCAAGCATGAACTCTGCTGCCTGAGAGCTTAGGCGGTAAGAGAGAATATAACCTGTGAGCATAAACAACCATAAAATAAGATAGATGGTAGTACCTAGCAGGAGATTTCTTATAGGAGAGAGCCTAATGAAATGCTATGAGCATACGTGAGTTAGCATACATACACGTATTTCATAGCTCTGTCTTCTGAGAATGCCTACAAACAGTGACACTCCAATAGCCGCAAGCATGCCCAGTGCCCAGATCTTGGTTTCTAAATACCTTAATCCCATAAAAGGACCCAAGCCTATCTGGAGAAACGGTTGATTTTAAGGGAGTGGAAAAAAGGATGAGGGAATGTCAGAAGGATACAGGAGCCAACTTGCAAAAGCTCTCAGTAGCCAAAGGTAGAACAACTTCAGCCACAAAATAAATAACGATAATACTGGATTATAACCTAAGAAGAAAATAAATATCCATGAGCCCATTCTGATGTAAATGATTTAAAAAACAAATAGATAAATAAATAAACAAATCGGAGAGAAGGGACAAATCTTTCCTACAGAAGAATTCCAATGAATGAATGTCAAATGGATGAGCAAACAAGATCACGGTTAGAACACCACCGTAATCATGCTGCCAGGAGGAGCCATTGATAAGTGCTAAAATGAATGGGTGACATTTTCAGGAGAAACATAGCCTCAAAGTATTTCTTCCAAAATTTACTAATTATTGTGGTGTTTTTAACATGTAATCATAAATTCCTTGATACCCTGCTCTCCAGGAAGTGATGCTTAATTCTCTTCCCTTTTATGTGAGCTGGAAGTAGAGATTCACGTCTAACAAATTATTTGTGGAAGGAGAATGTAGTAACATTATATGAAGAAACCTGGCAAATATCGCCTTAAGAAAGTGGTCAAGGTTAATATCCCAGTGATAAATCATGTTGCTATCACATGCCAACTAATATCATGGGGTGAGAAGAATGCTCCTCTTCTGTGATATTTTTCCAAAAATCTGTAATTTCAGCCTATTAAGGAGAACACACCAGATAAACTCAAATTAAGGGACGTTCTATAAAATACCTGACCACTACTCTTTAGAATAGTCAAGGTCATGAAAGTCAAAGAAAGACTGAGAAACTGTCATGGTTTAAGGGAGACTAGAAAGACATAATGAGCAAATGTAATGTGGTGCACTGGATTAGAACCTGGAACAGAAAAAAAAAAACATTAATGGAAAAACTGAGAAAATTTGAATAAAATCTCTAGTTTAATTAATAGTATTATGTCAATGTCAATTTCTTAGTTTTAATTAATGTACCATGATTATGTAAGATGTTAGCATACATGGAAACTAGGTAAGGCTATACATTTCTATGTGTGGGCCGACACAAATCCAGAGCTCACGGCCAAGTGTGCATGTGTGAAGCACACCCCAAGAAGCAAAGGCTTTGAAAACTGAACCATACAAATCACTGCTCAAGTCCCAGCCTACCCATGAGTGGCATATGCAAGGGATAACCCCCAAAAGCATACCAAAGGTTTTGAAAACTGTATGGGAACTAGAAGCACCACTTTTAGTAGGTGAGACAGCACTCATAGTCTAAATCTTTAATTGGCATGATTGTCTGCTAACACAAAAAGCTCCATATTCTCCAGAGGATTTTAACAGGACCCAGAGTTTCACAAGTTAATATACAAATTGGCCTTGATACTATCCAAAATTATCCAACATACCAAGAGCCAGGAAAAGATAACCAATTCTCACAGGGAAGAAACAATCAACAGGTGCCAACACCAAGATGACCCAGATGTTGGAATTATCAGATAAGGCCCCTAGAGTATCTATTATAATCATTCTCCATGAACTGGGGCTCCTACCCCAGCTGCTCTGCCCGACCCAGGAGCAAGTTTTTCTGTCCTATTGTCCTCCAGGACTATTAATAGCTGACACATAAATAGACTTGCTTTGTGCCAGGCACTATTCTAGGTCTCTCTCTCTCTCTCTCTCTCTCTTTCTCTCTCTCTCTCTCTCTCTCTCTCTTTCTTTCTCTGTCTCTCCTGTTTCTCCTATCTATCTTCTATCTCCTGTCTTTCTTCCATCTTCTGTCTGTTGTCTATCTGTGTATCTATCAATCATCTATCTTTATCTATCTATCTATCTATCTATCTATCTATCTATCTATCTATCTATCTGTCTGTCTTTACCTATCCATCCATCCATCTATCCACCCACAGTAAATCTTCACATTGCTTCAGTTGAGGTAGGTACTATTATTCTTCCTGTTTTATAGATGGAGAAACTAAAGCAGCAAGAGGTTAAGAGACTTGCCCAAGATGACATATCTAATGAGTATTGGCTCCAGATCTGGCGCTAGAATCTGAGTTCCAAACCATCACTGTCCTCTTCTCAGGAAGACTAACCCAGAGCAGAACTCTCTAAGACATTCCATGGTCCAGAGCAAAATGTACCCTGGATGCCCTGACGCATATCCCACACCCCCAGGAGCATTTCTAACCAGGTAAAATCTGGTTAGAAGGTATATGGAGGGCAGTTCCGAAGGGAAAAATAAGAAGGAAAAAGCTGATGAGTGCCTGAAAGGCCTGTGGTGAGAGGAGCAGGCACTGTTGCTAGGCAACCTACTTCAGGCCTTCCGTTCTCTCAGAACTGGAGAATGTCCTCCTAGGCTCCTCTATTCTTTCTTGACAACAGCTGACGACATCAGCTCCTTCCCTTCCAGCTTGCTGTAAGGCCCTCCATTCCCCTCACGACCATCCCCAGTCACATGACAAAGGCAGCTTGGCACTGCTCCAAGAGCCCTGGTGGGAAACAGATAGGGAGCCTTCAGTCACTCTGAAGTCCAACTTCACTCCTTGGGAAAGTCAAGTCTCGTCTGGCCACCAGGGAAGGCGGCCCCAGCCGAGAGGGGGATACAGCTGAGCATCAGCAAACCATTTTACAGCTCCGATCAGTCTGACTAGGGGGCAGCTTGCTGGTGGGGTAAACAGAGTTCTCCGTGTCTTGTTTCCCTTTCACCTTCCTCAAGGATACTTGCCGCACACCAACTCTGTCCAGGGATCAAGAGTGTTGCTTTTGGTGGGGCCTCACAAATTTGCCGCTTGGACTCAGCAGGAAGTCCAAAAGGAAGCGGATGAATCACAGTGCTCACTATACTGGGAGTCTTTGGAGGTGAAAGGCTGTTTTCACCACTGACTATAAAAAGCCAAAAAAATGAAATCATTGTGACCTAGCAAGAGGGGCAGACAGTACCCCCTCCCCCAGGAAAGCCATCTAATGCCAATGAGAGCTCAGAGTGCTTTCTCTGCCAACAAGCCAACTCGTGTTGGCATGATTTATGGGTCACTCTCCCACCAGTGGCCTCCCTTGATCCCTTCCACCTCCTCCAATGACATAATGAAGAGGCCATTTCTTCCCACCACTCTGCCCCATTCAGCTCACAAATCATTTAGCAACACGGCTTTCAGTAACAGGCTCGATGGATGCCTTGTATGGGCCAGATTCTTGGCTTTTATAACTGATGTTTGACAGCTAGCAACATGCTAGAAATCATTCCCTATTAAATTAATGTCATTAGGAAACATACCAATTGTCTCCCACAGGAAGAACTAAGAAGGGGAGCCCAGGAACACAGCTCCCACCTTAAACATAACTTAATGACAAATTGCTCAAATATAGCTTTGCTGAGGTAAAGATGTTGAGTCTTCATACAAACCAGGCTTGGAAAGCCACTGAGAAGGCTGCAGCTGCTTTCTATTGAAAGCTAAAATCATCCTTCAGCTACACTCTAACATTTCTCCCAGACCATTTCCCATAGTGGGGTTCCAATGCCAGGGTCACTGTGGAAGATTAGGGGTATCAAGTCCATTTTTCACATCCATTTCTTTTGAGCACATCCATACAGTAAAATCCAGAGCTCTCCTGTTGGTCTTTCAAGGAAGGGGGAGAAACGCAGGTGGAAGAGGCAGAGGACAAGGTATGTGAGCCTCAAAACTATAAACATCTCCCACTTGATGCAGGAAGAAGTTGTGTTTCTAACACATTGTCAGTTTGCTAGAAACCAGAAAGTAACTGTCTGCCCTTCCCCTAACCTGGGATCCCAGGTTTGGACACCTGCCCCAAAAGAGCTGGGATCATTTTCACTGGTGGAGTTCTCAGGAGGAGCAGACAACTTATTATTATTCCATTCTTCTGGTAAAATGCAGAAAGGGCTAGTTTGTCTTAGTAAATGAAGTATAGAGTTCTCACTTGGCCCCACCCCTCAAGAAGCTATCTTGTTGGGTCTAGTAGACCTGAGGCTCTGAGTGGTTATGCTGAGTAACTTTCCACTGGGGTGAAAGAAAGGGGAGTCCAACCAACACCTGTGCTCAGGAAGAAGAGCAGGGATGTTCTTTAACTTCTCTAATCTCAGTAGTATTCTCCTTCCCCTCTTCCATCACACACAGACATACATGTACACACCATAGTTGGTATAATAAACTAGTTTGCTTTACTAAGAAGGGCAAAATCTTCCTCAGTTTGTCATCAGAACCCATTCTCTATCCTCCCCTCCCATGCTCTGAAACCATAAATGAGGCATCGGGAATTGAATAAACTCAGGTGGACAAAAGAGGTCATTCCAGTCGCTCACAGCAATGGCAGAAATCAAGGAAAAGGGAAAGAGAAAGAATAAAACTGGAGTATGTGCTCAGAGATCTTATCCATAAGCTTCAAGAAGCCTCTCAGACCCTGGAAATAATCCGTTCCCAAAGAGACTGGTCAAATCGTGTTCAGAGATAAACACTCAGGTTCCTCAATCTCCATATATCACACTCACAACTTGTGGTGGTATTTTATCATCTTCTCCAGCTGCCCAGAAGAATCACAGGAGATTTGATAAGAAGCAGCACCATTTCCGACCATGTATGATTTTATTCATGGTATTGACGATGAGAAGATGATATCGGCAGGAGGAAAATTTCTTTTTTGGAGAGTAATAAAAATAATATTATTCCAATTACCATTGCTGCATAACAAATCGTCCCAAAACTTAGTTCTTAAAAATGATAACAATCATTTATTTTGCTGATAAATCTATAATTTGGACAGCGTTCAGTGGAGCCTGCTCATTTCTCTCCATTCAGCATCAGCTGGGGCATCTTGACCAGAACTGAATTTCCACTCCTACGATGGCTGTCTATTCCTCCTCAAATGGGCCTCACTGTGGGGGGACTTAGGTTTTCTCACAGCATGGAGGCTGGGTTCCAAGTGTGAACATTCCAAAAGAAGCAAACAGAAGCTATATCACTTTTTATGATATAGCCTCAGAAGTCACAAAATATCACTCCCTCTATAGCCATATGTCCACTTACATTCATGAAAAGACAGACCCCACCTCTTGGTGGGAGGAGAGTGACAGTTACATTGTAAGAGAAGCATGTTGGATGAGAGAAACTGTGGCAGCCATTTTGGGGAAATACCACCTGCTACAAACTTTAGCTATAACTAAATCATAATGATTCCTTACTATATTCCAGGCTCTGGGATAAAGTGTTGAATATGAGTTTTGATTTTAAATCTCACAACAAGCCTATAAAGTATGTGTCAATAGACACAGGGCTGAATGCCCAATGCAAACCAAGGAGATGGGACAGATCTCAGCCCCGGGATCTGAAGCAGCATGAAGTATTGTCACCATGGCAACGTGTTCTATGGAATATACAAGAAATGATGTGAGTCTGAATAGTGTAAAAGAGGGATCAGAAACAAGAGAAGCCACTTGGTTGAGTCTAAGGGCTGACCTAAATGGTCAGGCCTTTCTAAACACGCCTCTTTCAAAGGGTGGTTAGTATCTGGGAATACATCCTCCACAGAGAAGAAATGAAAGGAATGTAGGTTAAACAAATAATATGTTGTAGGTGCTGTATAGATGTATTATTTACTCATTGGTTTTTATTCAAAAATGAAGGTTAGTGTGTTCTTATCCTCATTTTGCATACACAGTTAAGCAACTTGAGTAAGGTCATTGACTATTAAGTGGAAGACACAGTACTCTAACACAGGTCTCCAGAACTCATGTGTTTCCACTGTCCAATGCCCTGATATTTATCACAGTGTGTACATACCAAGTTCTTGTCCTACCTCAGAGGGGTGATTTAAGAAGACCAATAATGCAAGAATGACTATTGTAATGTCAGCATGAAATACTAATTCTACAACTGAGCCCTAAAAGAGTCACCCCTTAATAATTCAGTTAGGATCTTATTTCTTCCAGTGTTCAACTCCCTTCTGATCACGGCTGAAAGAACCTTTGAAATTAGTGGGTTTCAATTCATAGTGATGGAGTAGTACAGATAAATGGGTGGGCTTTGATTTTCCAATTCATCTCAGTCATCAAAACTTACCCTGTTTTCCTTTCTCTGACCTCTAGTGAAGTGATTGTCAAACTTTGGTACACATAAGAAACACGTGATGAAATTGTTTAAAAATGAATGCCTTGGCTTCCACCCTAGAGATTGAGGAAGTGCTGAATGAGGCCAAGAATCGGCATTTTCCACAAACATTCAGATGATCGGGGAAATTTGAGTTTGTAAGTGCCCTAATTTTCCATATTGCTCTTATTTTCCTGTTTTGTTTTTATTTGTTTGTTTTAAAGTCTCACATCCACTTGGGGTTGAGATTTCTTTTATAAGCCATGCTCTTTTGTTCTCTGCACCTTTAGAACTGCACTGCTTGTGTGTGGTCTGGGCTTACAAAGGATCAGGACTAAAGCCAGAAAACAAAGGTAAGATCTCATAACCAGAGGCTCTAAGAGTGAAGATGCCTCAGTTAGGAGGAATGGAAGAGGCTGCTAAATAGAATATTAGTGATATAATATCATTCTGTTGAAAAAAAATAGGCATACATGTATAGTCAAAGACACACATAAAGGGGTGACCCAAAGCTGAAGGAATCATGCCAAAAAGTTGAGGCCCCAGAACAAGCCGAGGCTTGCAGAAAATACTAAGGACAAAAACAAGCTTTTAAGAAGTTACACGGGAATCAAAAACAATGAAGAAATGAAGGCCAGGAGCAGATGACGTAACATTGACAGATGACAGGCCAAGCAGCATTGTTCATTTCCTGTTTTTCTCTCCTACTCCATCAGGGAGAAGGATCTCCAAACTGAAAATTTGCAGAATAATCGTGCCCTCAAGAAACTATCATCCAAAGGTAAGAGAGGAGGTGAGAAAGAAGACTTAATGGCACAGAGTGCAACTTCCAAGACCAGATGAGTTATATCACAGAGCACCAAAAATTGGCATTGGTGTTGTACACGTGCTATTGGTTATCTTTAAAGCATATGGAGAAGTACAAAGCGGGAGTTACAAAATAGTCATGGGGATACAAAGTACAGTATAGGGAGTACAGTTAATAATATGGTAATAACTATGTACAGTGCTAGGTGGGTACTAAACTTATCAGGGGGATCACTTCATAAATTATGTAAATGTCTGACCACTAGGCTATACACCTGAAACTGATAACATTGAATGTTGACTATAATTAAAAGTAAAATTAACAAAAAAGAGATAGGTTGGCACATAGTGACCTGGGGAAAATAGCAATAGGGGACCCACAGAAGAGGATGCAGATTAGATTGCCCCTAGAGCAAAGACTTTCCTCAACTTCATTTGTTAAGCGTGACTAACTCTTCTGTAGTGTGCAGGAACTGGAGACTTATGTGAAAATCCACTGTATGTTGTTTAAAGTTCTTACAATTAACTGTATGTACCAAATTGTACCTAGTTTCCATTAATGATTTCAGTTATTCTCAACTGTGCCTTTCTTCATTTTCATGAACTCTTTTGAGGATGTTCAAATGGAGATACATGGTTGGGTGACTCCTACTTATTATAGTTAAGGCTCTAATGTCAAGAATAGTAAAATACAGGTAATCTGAGCCCTCCCAAGTCCACCCTCAAAATTCTGTCTTAAGGAGGCTTAATTCCCAAGATAACTGGGTCTTAGAAAATAAGAAGCATTGATTTTGGTTAGTTGGTCCCTTAAGAACCTTTCTATTTTAACACTTTTATTTACTTCAAGAACTTTAAACAGGAAATGGGAAGCAAGAAAGGAATATTAGTTAAGGAAGGAGGTGATCAAGATGGCACTAGGCATTTAGAACTAGATGCTGTAAGAAATAATACAAATGGTTCGGACATAATAGAAGTTTATATACCTCAGTCCAAAGTAGTTGTTCTTTCTGAGTTGGAGGTTGGTTTGCCTCCATCACCCAAGTGTCATTCAAGAACTCAGGCTCTGCCATCTTTATCATATGGTTTCCAAAGTCACCATAATCATCTCCATCCCAAGGAAAAGAACATGGAGGAATGTTTATAGGAGGTTTCTATGGGCCAGGCCTAGAAATGGGACATACGATTTCTGTTCACATTCAATTGGCTAGAACCTAGTCAATGGCATTATCCAACTGCAAGGGAAATTGGGAAATGTAGTCTTAACTATATGCCCAGGAAGAAGAGGAAACAGATTCGTCAATAGTTAACAGTCTCTAACATAGAAGGTATGTTTATTTATTCCCCCTATTTCCCAAACCTCACCCAAACCTGGAATACTAATGCTTCATTTCTAGGACCATTACAGAAAATCAAGAGATGGTTATACTACTATAAAAGGAGAGAGGTAAGAGCACCATTTACTGAACACTTAATGTATTTCAGTACCTATGTTAAACACACACCTTATCTTATTTAATCCTTACATCAGTCCTGATTTTGCAGAGGAGGAAACTGCAGCTCAGAGAGGATAAGTCACCTACCCAAGATCTCACAGACAGTGACAGAGCTGGGATTTGAACCCAGGCTCTATACTGATGGTCATGCCCTTAACTACCTCATTACAATCATCACCACATCACAGAAGGACAAAAATATAAATCGCAATTTGCTCCAAAGTTAAGCCAGGGTTCTTCTATTTTTAACACCAGAAAAAGGAAGCCATGGTCTTCAGATTTTGAAAATCCTCAAGTGGATAAACTTAAAATAGAAAATCAGGAAAGTCTTTGGCCAAGTTTACAAACAAATCCCTGGATTCTGCCATTGAAACCTTGCTGGAGCCCTTCTGGTTTATTTTTAGTCCTTACCAGGCACCATTTCCTGGATCATTGAAGCAGGTTTAAACCTCCCCATGAGGGTTCTGGACATAAGTGAGATATTTTTTAACTGAGTGTGAAAGAAAGGCAGCTAAACCATGGGACAAGACTATCTAAAATAAATAAGAGCCCAACATTTAAGCAGTACAAGGTCATACCTACCAATGCCAGTTGGGTTCTGCTGTGGCTGGCCCTCCTGGAGGGTTGAGATCCCCCAGAAACCTCACTTATCCCTTGAGTCTACTGTCCCTAGCCTGAGCCTGTAACCTGAGGTCCCTGTGATTTACTTAGCACCCTTTCTCAACGCTGTCTGAAACCCTAACAAGGACAACGCAAATCCCTAAATGCTGCAAATCCTCCTGTAATCTTTCTGATTTGGGCTTGATTTACAGCTTATATGGAATTCAACACCCAAATTGGTCACTCAGGTCAAAATCAGGAGATGGAAGTAAAGATAAGTACCAGAACTCCCAAATGAGCTGGTTTAGCAAATTCTGTTCACCACAATCCACAATTAGCAGCTTTGGGCTCCTGTGCACCCTAGGGCCAGGTGTACACTGGGGTGTACTCTCAACATGTCATCATGGATAGTGGTCCATGATGTGGTCCATAGAAGGCCATTGGTCCTTCTTCTGGCAGCTTGCTCCCCTTTTGAGGCTGTTTGGGGAAAACCATCACCTTTCACCTGTCCTGTGAATCCTTCAGGTACCACCTCTCGAGCTATAATACATGTGTGAACGTGAATAATGCGATGAATCATGCTGTGAATAGAATTCTTGCCTCCCATTATAACCATGAACAGAAAAGACAAACAAACTTACCCTGTTACCTACTGTGACAAAATCATCTTTTTCTTCCATATAACTGTTTCCTCATGAAAAGGAATAGAGTGAAGTAAAAACATTACTGGAACATGGCAAACTATCAAGCAGAGTGGTGGATACAAGGGTGATCATTATGTAATTCTATGTTATCAGCTCATGATTTTTAACATTTCATAATAAATCAAATATTAAAGGGAGATCATCTAGACGGACTTTCTCCTGCTCTACTTCTCAGAGTGAATGCTAGGCCTTGGGAACACATAGATGGAAAGCGAGGTTGGAGTTCTCTGCTGAGTGAGAAGAGCTGACTGCTTAGCTGCTGGATATGTGCCAAGAGCCATTTTCCTTCACACTGTTGTATACCTTCGTCATATTGTCCTAGGTGAGCTGGTGTGCCCAGTTCAACCTCTCAGTCTATCCTGATATAGTTCTAGCAATCGGTATCATCATTTTCCTAGGAATAATTTCATAGGTAGACTAACAGGGCAATACCTTGGTTACTGAGCTAGAGAGGCATTTCCCTTTTCCTGTATTAAATTTGCTTCATGAAGATTATTAATATCTTTCATTAGATTTATTCACAGACAATCTTCTTTGTTAGCATTATAAATATCTTTATAAAAGTAAATTTGCAGGTAAATAGAAATGAAACGAACTTAAATATAGGTTTTTAACTGATAAGGTTGCTAAATTTTCATTAATTATAATAACTTTTCTTTGATTATTTTTGGTTTTTCTGTATGGAAAATTATACCATCTGCCAATATTGACAACCTTAAAGTCTTTTATTTCCTTTTTTCTCTCCTATTGTACTAACCAGGACCTCTAGTACACTGTTGACTAGAAGTAATGACATGGTGACTGAGCTTCCATGTCTTGTTTATAATTTTGTGAAAGTCAGGTGTATTGAGGTACAGCTTACACAACTTACACAATAAAATTCATCCTTTGAAGACGTATAGACCTTTGTGCAACTACAATCATCATCAACATGTAATATAGTTCCATCACCCCCCCAAAGTTTTCATATCCCTCTGTAGTCAATTCACTGCCTCCACCCCCAGCTCCTGGAAAGTACTAATCTGATTTTTGTCCCTGTAGTTTTGCCCAAATCAGAACTTCACTGCTTTTTATAACAGAGTGGTAGCCCATTTTAAGGATATACCACACTTTTTTTGGTCCATTTACCAGTTTACAGACATTTGGGTTGTTTCTTATTTGGAGCAACTACCAGTATGAATAAAGTTGCTGTAAATATTCATGTACAGGATTTTTGTGGGCACATGTCTAAATTTATTTGGGGTAAACATCTAGAAGTAGGAGATCTGAGTTGCACAATAAGTGTATGTTTAACTTAATAAGAAACTGCCAAAATGCTTTCCAAAGTTGCTATAGCAGCAAAGCGACATTTCTACCAGCGTGTTTCCACCAGCGTATGAGAATTCCATTGGTTCCACGTTCTCACCAATACTTGGTATTTTCAGATTTTAAAAAATTTCACCCACTCTTGTAGGTATTTGCAGACACTTTCTTGTGATTTTAATTTTCATTTCCCTAATGACTAATGAAGTTGAGCATCCTTTCAGGTATTTAATTGTCATCCCTATCTCTTCAGTTAAGTGTGTATTCAAATCTTTTGTCTATTTTTAAAAATTGAAAATTATTTTCTTTCCTTATTATTGATTTTTCAGGGTTTTTAAAAAAAATGTATACTCTGGATACCAGCCTTTCTCAGATTCCTGTATTTTCGAAATATTTCCCCCTAATTTCTGGCTCGTCTTTTCATTTTTTTTATAGTATCTTTAAAGAACAGAAGATTCCATGGTTATTACGTTTATTTTATTAACTTTTTCTTTTATGGTTTGTGCTTTTTAATATCTTATAGGAAATCTTTGCCTAACCCAAGTACATAAAGAGTTTCTCCTATCTTTTCATCCAGGATTTTTATTTTTTTATAATGTTAGACTATACAGTATGGTGTATAGTCTTTTTTTTTTTTTTACAATGGATATCCAATTTTTCCAGCATCATTTGTTAAAAAGATTCCACTATATTGCTTTTGCAGCCCTGCTAAAAATCACTTTTATAGACATAAATATAGATAGTTGTGAAGAGATATGTATGTATATTTAGATGCTCTATTTCATTCCATTGATCTGCGTATCTATCCTTTACCATTACCACACACCACAATTACTATAGCTTTATACTAAATCTAGAAATTAGGTTGTGTACATCCTCCAACTTTATTTTTTTCATAAATTATTTCGGCCATTCTAGTGCCTTTGCTATTCTACATAAATTTTGGAATCAAATGGCAATTACACAGTAACAGATAACTGATATGGTATTTGTATGTTGAAATGGGCAAACCTCTTCTGTTAGGTCATTAGTTTAGGGGACTGGGGAGTCGTTGGTTTTTTTTTAACAGAATAAGTGTTTATTATCAGAGCACTGGTGGTCTGAGAAGGCAACGGGGTTAACACCTCCAAAAACCGCCTTCAGCTGGAGTGTTTTAAAGAATACTTTTGCTTGAGTGCCACCCTCCAAGGTTCTGATTTAACTGGTCTGAGCTTTGACCTGGATATTAGAATTTTTTGAAGCTACTTAAATGATTGTAATGTGCTACAAATTTTGAGAATCATGGCAAAGGTGGTTTTCTTATGTTTCCCTTCTTTTTCAACTGTCATTCTCCCCCCCCCACCCCCGCCATTCTCAGACTCTCTCCTATATATCACTACACTTCTCACTCCAGACTGTTTGGTCTGCCTGAGTATGCATAATCCTTCCTTCCTTCGTACATATCCACATTTTAATACTATTTAATGTTGCAGTCAAACAGTATTGACAAACCCAGACATTTTTAGGGGGTCCCTAGATGGTGACGCTTAGAAAAGGGATAAGTGGGTCTCTGTGACCCCTGCACCTTGACCCAGTGGTAAAGGTACAAGTTGGGGGCTGTCTGTCAGGAGGGAAAGAGGAGTTGGAAATCTGGGATGAGGTATAATTTTTGACCCATTAGTGACACATCTTGGCACTGCTTAAAAAGTTGCAAGAAAAAAATCAAGTCTTCTAGCTTGTAAGTGTAACAAGTAATAGAAAAGAGCCACCAGCAGAAGGACATATAATACGTGCTAGGTCTGTATCATTATCACCCTGTAACTGCTGGGTCTGAAAATTTGGGGAGAAAACCATGGACTTGCTTCTTCCCATCACCACATAATGACTGTAACTTCCTCAGTGCTGTACTGAAGGACATATGTCTGTGCATGTCTGGGTGTCACATATAGAAATATCAATTGTTAAGTTATTTTTACTAGTTAAGATGACCTGTGGCTGTCTTGTTCTGACTGACAAATGTGTTTCGGATTTCTCTTTGCAATAGGAGTATATCACAGAGGACACTGGGCAGAAATCTGCCCAGAGCAGTATGATGGTTACATTAATGGTTTGAGACCTTGAGGCCCCCAGACCACAAGGGTACAATAACCGAACTTGGGGGAGAAAATCCTGCCCTGGCTGGAGGCCAAAGGGACAGCTGACAAGGAACACAGCTTGCATGTATGCAACTGGCTTCCTGTTCTGCTCCATGGCATCATGCTCTGCTGCCTGCCCACCCCAGAAGACCAGTCTCACTGCCAGTCTCCAGACACTGCTGCTGACTAAATGATGACTGCCTTCTCTCCTCGACCCTAGCTGCTAAACTATGCTAGGGGTTAGACATTGATTGATTGCTTGTTTGCTGTTAAAATTGGCCTATATAAAAAGGAAAGCAATTTTAACATACCTTGCTGTGAGAGTTTTTATCCCTTCTTAATCCCTCCGTTGGACAAAAGCACCTTGAGATTAAGGCAGGAGTATACCTCACTCCCCACAGAGCTAAATTGCATTATGCCCTACCCAAAGTGCCATCTATCAGAGGCAGTAAAGTATGATGGATAGGAACAAGCACTTTGGCATTAATAGGACAAGATTTGCCAGCTCTGCCATTTACTAGCTTTATGACCCCTGGGGAAGATGCTTAACCTCTCTGGACCTCTGCTTTCTCTGCAGAGCACAGCACATGTTAAGTACTCAATGAATAGGAACTCTTATCATTCTTATTTACACTTATTCACTCAGAGGTATGATCAGTCCAGGCACATATCCACAGACTGGGTTCCAGTCCAGCCAGATTGGAAAATTATCATCTCTATCTCCCATCCATTCCTTCAAAGAGGTTGTCAATCCCAAGCACGTGGCCTCATTCATTCTTAGCTACCTATCCTTATTTTTGTGTATATGGAAGTCAAAAATCCCCATTTGCTTTTAAAAGTACCTATTGCATGTGCAAAGCATAGTGTCGAGTACTGGAGGAGGCAAAAACACGTAAGACTTGTGAGTTTGGTAGTGTATCCTTCCCCATTCAAGCTTTCAGATGAGACCTCAGCTCTGATTGACATATTATTGGTCTCATGAGAGATCTTGAAGCAGAGTCCTGCCTGGACTCCTGACCCATAGAACCTATGAGATAATAAATATGTGTTGTGTAAGCCACTAAGTTTGTGGTAATATTGTTACTGGAAGTACCTGTGTGTAGTAAATTATGATCTAGTTGGGGATACATAGCATGCCTACTATATGTTAGCCAACAGTAGGAGGTAGCATTTGACTAGTGGTATAAAAACATGTTGAATTCCCAAAGTGATTCATGGTTATATACATGTGAAATTCTTATTATTTAATGATAACTAATAAACCCTAAAATACAGTATTGAGGGGTTAAAACTATTTTTTAAAACTTTATAGCAGGTAGGTTTTGTGCGATCTTTAGTCATCCATTAAACATACAGAAGAAATAGATGCATAAGGTAAGATTTAAAAATCTATACCTATACAAATTTTCTATTGTCATACTGTTAGCTTTAGCTACCCACAATCTGGGGAAGAGTAGAGTTTTGATTTTTTTTTTTTAACTCATCAACCATTTTTTGACTAATTATGTGCCTGTGTGGAGTCTGAGCCATGGTGGTGTGGGGTCCACGTTGAGGAATGATGAGGGAAGAAGCCCTCTGATTCTAAGCACTTAGCCTTAATTTGGGCAATGCAATGTGTGATAACTGGCCTCCCATAATCCTCTGCTAACAGTATTATGGAAATGATGGTAATTACTTCCAAGCCCCTGGTAAGCCCTGTGTCTTTGGTGTCATTCATTCTCAATTCACCTCAGCCAACCAGCTGTCTTATGGATTTGTTTTTTGTACCAAACCTTTAATGAAACTGGCATTTGTGTCAATAAACTTTAAGCCCACCTTGCTGAGATAATTATCTGGGTCACTCAAATTTCAGCTACTTCAAATAATTACAGCCTTTTAGCCTCAAATATAAGGTGATGATTAAAGAAGGAATCAGAGGTCCCCACGCCAAAGTCAATCAGATGAAAATGCTGGCAGGTCTTGGCTCAGGCGTCTGATTTGAATACACAGCCTCTGGGCTATGTCAGGGCCTCGCAGAGAATAAGTCACTCATAAAATACACATTTGTTTGACTGATCCATGATCTAATTTGTGCACACAACAATTTCACCATATGAGATGTTAAGGGGAAAAGCTATCTCAGGAACACATCATAAAGACTGCTTTGTGATACAGCGGCATCAACAACCAGAGAGCAAGTCCATTTTCCCCAAGAATAAAGATGACAGCAAAAATCACTGTATAGATTTCAAAGCTATCCATATCCAGGGGCTAAAGATGAATTTTACAGTCTCATAAGATTTCTTTTCCATGGCTTGATAAAACTTCAAGCAGCTGACTTTCGGTCCTTTCATGTACTTGTCCCTATATTCTTAATGTAACAAAACTCACTAATTACAAAGACTCGCGTTCTCATTTTGGTCAAACACTTGAAATGTTCAGAAAAAAATATCTTTGGAAAACAGAAAGTCTTGACACTTAAATCCCTTCCCTTCCATGGACTAGAAAGACAAAGCCCTTTATTAATCACCCCCACCCCCATTTCCATCTTCACCTGTCAACGTTTAAAACTGGAGACTAATGGCTGAGAGGCTTCTCCTGCAGATCGTAATTGCCTTTCCAACAGAGAAGCTATCTCCAAAGCAACCAAGATATGAGGTATGAATTCAAGCTGCAACTCTCTATGTAAATTGCTTGCAATGAAATTGAAATTTCCCAAAAGAAAGCTGCCCTGGTTTGGTCTATTAAATGCATTCGTATCTCAGATCCAGAGATGTACTCTAGCAGATAGAAAATTGTCCATACTTTGGACATTGTACAGAGATAAGACCAAAGTGCTTTATAACCTGATCTTAATTTTAAAAAGAAGTCCTGTCATTATTGATAACGTAATTTAATAATCATTATTCATTATTGAAAGCATCCTGCCTGTCCACAGCTGCCTACATTAGTCCCAAAATGAAATAATGGTGTTTTATACACCCTCATCTCACATTGGCTTTTTTTCCCCCCACATTAGCTTTGTCATGCTTTTGTGCAATGTATTTTTGGTCTTTTGCATGCCTTGACTATTCAGTATTAAAAGTTCCCATAAATTGTCCTGTTTTGTCTTGTTTTGTCTTCTTAATATTTTTTGCTGTAAATATCTCTATCCCCCAAACAGGATCTACTGTCAGATAATGTTCTATTACACTAAGCAACATTATTATTGTTCAATTAATAAAAAATTTGCCTAAACAAGTCTGCCAAGGGGATGAGATATGTGAACCCAAAGGGGCACCAAATTTGGTGAGCACTTGACATAGACTTTCAGATGACTGACCCACTCACACTTCATTTGGCCCACATCGGCCTCCATTGGCCAGCACCAGCCCCTCCCTTTTCTGGGTTCACCTTACTTCCCACACCCTACATACTCAATACCCTAAGGCTCCCCCAAACTTTATGAATGAAAATCAAAAATTAAGGACATAAGCATAAGAGACTTCCCCTGGTTGGGGCAGAGTGTCCCCCAGTATTCATTTGTCCCATCTCCCATTACAATACAACACTTGATTTTTAGCTGGACACATGACTGCCTGGAATATAGTTAGGGATGACATGTGACCAGTTCAAGCCAATGGCATAGAAACAGAAGTTCCTTTTTGACAATGTTTAGGAATTTCCACTAACATGTATCCAGCCTGGGCCGTTTGCCCTCTTTCTTCTTTGTCCTTTTCTCCATCTTTCTGTCTGGTAAACATAGCTAGAGTTCTAGCCACCATCTTGGTGCAAGAAGTCAAAGGTCATACCCGAGGGGTGGCAGAGAACACAATGGAACAGTGCCACCATACTAGCCCTGGACTGTCTATCTCCAGATCTTCATGTGAGAGAGAAACACACTTCCATCTTGTTTAAGCCACAATTACTTGGGGTGCCTGTTATTGCAATGGAATTTGATCTTAATTATAGGCACTATGATTTCCATTAATGCCGGGCTGATTTTATTTGTGTCTGCATTCAGGTCATGAAATTGTTTAAGCACCTGGTAAGATCACATGCTTGACTAATGCTCGACAAACTAATTAAAAGAGTAACCCCATTAGTAAAGAAAAAGCTCATTTTATTCACTCAATGCCAAAAATTGTCAGAATTCTAACAAATAAAAACCAAAAAAGCATGCCTTATTTATGGAATATAAAATCTAGGTTCCTAAGTTTGCTCACCAACTGTGTTATTTTACCTCCTGGGACTCACTTTGCTCATCTGTACAATGGGCCCCTTATCTCAGGGGGCAGGAAAGTAGGGAGGGAGCAGGGCAAGAGGAAAGCCCAGTGGGTATGCCTCAAGCCCTGCATCCCCTGCTTCATCCCAAGCAGCTCCACCTTCAGAATTCCACATAAGATTTTGTGTTATAAAAGACACCAAGGAAATGACAATCTTAAAAAATCACTGAACCAAATCACCTGTAAGGTCCCTTCCAATTACGGTATTTTATAATTAGAAAGGCACCCATGTGGCCAGAATGAGGACAGGGGTGACGCTGCTATGAGCTGAGTCAAACTGGGAATTGTGTTGTCCTGGATATGTGTCAAAGGCGAAGCCTGAGTCATAGACGGCAGAATCAGGACGGGAAGGTGTCAGGCCCAGGGGGAAGGCAACAGGACCGAGCTTTCTGTACGTTGTTTCTTCCTGTTTGGCACCAGTTATGCATTAAACACAAGTACTTCAAGTTAAAGAATAGACATTTGCTTAATAGACGCATAGTAAAGGCTATATATTGATGAGTTGTTATACATATTACAACTGATCTGAGTAGATGCTGCCTGGATGTATCTCATCTCATTTATTCATGAGATGTTTAGCCAGAAGGAGTGGCAAGGTCTGAGTGGGGTAGAACCCCCACATGCAATGCTTGCTGGGGGTGGACCTGGCTGGAGATGTTCATGGTCCAGGGCAGGGATGTGGGAAGGGCCCTGCCAGCTCTACTGCAGACGTGAAATGGACACAGGTCCGGGAGCCAGGAACCCCTGCCTGGTCTCAGCCCTGCTCCTGCATCAAGTGATTCTGCCTCACTGAGTCTCAGTTTCCTCTTCTGTAAGTGGGCACGTTGGTCTATATAATCTTTGAAGTACTTTTGGCTGTCAAATGCCAGGGTTTAATGTGTAAATGTGTGTGGGGGTGAGGAAGGGGGATCGTGCTTCTGCTCCACCTGACGCATGTCTCTGGATAGAGGAAACTGCCCCAGTGGGACACTTCTGGACTCCCGTTACCCCTTGATTGACACCACATCTGTGTGAGGTGGGGACCTATCTGGTTGGTAACTTTAGGGGGACTGTATAGGCAATCTCAACCCCATCCTTCCTGCTTGGCACAGGGGATACGCCATTGTCCTCCACTGCTGCTCCAGAAGGGGGTGCCTACCAGCCTCCAGCACTGCCTAGGACAAGGTAGCTGTTCTTCATGTGGCCTCAGCACGTGCCAGCCCTCTTGGCTACACTCCTAATGACACATCCTCCAACCTGGTCTAGGGGTGACTTCATTTCATAGTCTGAATGTTGGGGTGGCCATCAGCCCTCAGCCCACATGCCAGCATCAAAGGGGGTCCCTCTATCCCATTGATTCTTTTATAAAACAACCTTGTGAGGGAGTTACAATTATCCCCATTGTATAGATTAAAAAACTAAGACTCAGAATTTAATTAACTTATGCAAAGGCTCACAGCTGGGTGATATTGTCTACCTCGTAGAGTTTATGTAAAAATTGTATAAACTGTTTGTGAATGTGGTTTTTGAGGTTGTGTCTTCAAGGCCTGGCTGTGTGACATGTAGGGGGATGTCATGCAGGGTGTGATGAGGGGTCTCTGCTCCCGCTCCCCATGTAAGAACACAGGACATGGTGAGGCCAAAAAGGAACACCCACGGAGTCATAGGTAGGGGAGTCATACCACTATATTCTCGCTGGCGGCTGGGTTGGAGACACAGGTAGCAGGAGCCACACTGTCTGCAACCTGCCGTCCTAACTGCAATCCGCGCTTGCCAGCCACCATCTTCTTGCTAGCCCCCATTTAATGCTAGCATGGCCACTGCAGTTATATTAGTGGCCAATGGCTCACTGGTTACAGCTGACGGCCAAATAGCCACAGCTGATGGCCATCCAATCACAGTTGATGGCCATTTACTACCCGAGCCAGCACCTTTCCACATGAGGCCGAGAGCCTGGAAACTGCACTTCTGGCTCTGTCCCCACAGGGGACCATAGGATGCAGGCCTGTCCGGAGAGCAGTGTCCCATCAACAGCCTGATGGATGAAGGGAAAAACCTAGCTTCAAAGTCACATTTCCAAGAACACTTCATCTACTGCTCACCCAGTCCCTACTCACTAGCAGCTGGCTGAGCTGAGGCGGGGCTATCAGGTTCCCAGGGAAACCACTTCCCTCAGCTGATTCCTGGTGCCAAGAGATGAGATGGACAGTGAATCTGGATGTTCTGGGGTGGGCACTCTTGCAGCCTGGCCCTGCTTCTCTCAGGAGGCGCAGCACGCTTGGAAGCCACTCCTGAGGGCGCCCTCCAGCCCCACCTGTCTGAAGAGGGAAACTTCTACCTGGCGAAGCTGTCAGCTGCACTCAGAACGAATCATCTTCAAACTGCAGCAGCTCCTATCTTAAATGTTACCCGCTCCAGAGCTGTTTTTAACTGTCTATATCAACAGTTTTCAACTCTGAGGCCTACACAGCATCCCCCAGCAGGGCTTGAAAAGGCACTGATGCCTGGGCCCTGTTCCTCCCCCAGGGGAATTAGGATTTCTGGGGTCGGCTGCGGTGGACAGGGTTGGAAACTCCTGTTCCAGAGAAAGCTCAGCCCTCACCACCAGTAGGCGCACATCTCACTTTGATGCAGTTTAACAAATGCCACAGCCATCATGTTTACTTAGACGGCTGCGTTTTCTGCTAACTTGTGACCTTGATAGCAAGGAGCATGAGGTGGCCTCCTCTCTAGCAATTAACAACATTTCTTAACATTCAGCAGCAATTCAAATAACATGTGGTGAATAAAATCAAATAGCAATAACTTGGAATTCAGGACTTTTTCCAAAAAAAGAAACCCCAATACAGTTTTACATTGAAAAAACTCAGTATACAGTATATTTGCATATGTGTGTGTCTTATAGTCTTACGGTTGAAAAACAGCTCTATATTTCTTATATAAACATTCACGAACAGCTTATATATTTCTTACATAAACCCTATGAGGTAGATACAATATCACCTAGGTGTGAGACCTTGGGCAAGTTAAACTCTGAGCCTCAGTTTCTTCACCTTTAAAATGGGAACAGTGCATCCCTCATAAGGTTGCTGAAAGGATTAAATGAAATAGCTGCAGCACTTAGCACGTTGCCTGGCCCATAATGAGGGTTCAAGAATGCCAGTTATTATTATGATGATTATCGTTATCATTCCCCTCATGATACAGAGGGTAAACTGAGGCTCAAATAGGTAAAGTGACTTGCCCAAGATCCCACAGGGTTAGGACTCAAACCAAGGTTTGCTGACTCTCAATCTTGTATTCTTTTATATACCATGTTGAGCACATTCCTTTGAGACGGGGAGAGGCAGGAAATATCAGCCCCATTTTCCAGATGGGAACCTTTACGACCAAGAGTGAGACTTTCCAAGAAGCAATACAACTGATGGGTCAGCGCCATGCAGGGGGAACAGCACTGGGTCAGGGACTACAGATCACTCCCTGCCTCACACAGGCTGACCGTGACCTTCAGCACGACGCCTTTCCTCCCCCTGCCTTGGTTTCTGCCTGGAGATGGGGGACCCACAAATGACTGCTCGCAGACCTGACAGTCCAGCACTGCATGCAAGCTGTATCCAGGGACCTCTCAGTACTGTGCGTGTGTGTGTGCGTGTGTGTGTGTGCGTGTGCGTGTGCGTGCGTGTGCGTGTGTGTGTGTGTGTGTGTGTGTGTGTGTTCTGCTCCCACCCTTGGGTAGAGCAGCTTCCTGTCTCCCTTCCATCCACACTTGAGCCAAGCACAGGAGCAGGTAAAGCCTGCCCTCCCCAGAATGCTTGACTCGCCAAGGAGCTGGGGGAAGGATGAAGCTGCCCTGGGACTCCTCCCTTCCCCCAGGCTGCCAGCATCATTATGCACTTCCTGAGCTAGGAAGCTCTAGGGAGCCTGTTCCAGGAGATGACGGTCTCAGGTTCTTTCTCTAGAGCCTTCTGCAAGGTGGTAAATAGACACTAACGAGTCTCTGGCTTTTCTGGGATGTGCCAAAGTGTCTCTCTCACTAGTTTTGCCGGTCAAGTATCACCATTTTTCTAGGGAAAGAGGCGCTGGCATTCCTCTAAGCCCCAAACAAAAGGAAACTAGGCAGAAAGCATATAAAAACCCAGCAGAGAAAGAGACAAAAAAAGACCCTGAAACCACATCAAAATATTTCCATTCATTATTTCCCAGTGATTTTTTTTTCTTGGTAAATTGAGAGTAGGCTGTAGTTTTCCAAAGGGAAAAAATGTGTATGTTTACCCAGGCAGGAGTTTATGAAGAGGTGAATTGCTTCAGCTTCTTGTTTTTCTCTTTGCTCCTGCCATCAGAATCTAAGCTGAGGGCAGGGAAGATTAGCCAGAGAAGCCCAGCTCCTGTGCCCAGGCAGGCCATCTTCGCTGAGCCAGGCCCGTGACAGCCACAGGCCTAAGAAGCTGGACAGAGCCAGATGCCACTCACTCAGATGAGATGATTGGGACAGCCTGTCCCCCTGACCCGAGGCCACTTGTAGGTCAGCACATTTCTTCTCCTCTCCTACCTGGAACCTGGCTGTGACTGTCTGTGGCCTGCCTCTGGCCAGGATAAGCTGCTCTTCAGGGCCTCTTTCCCTTAGCCTTTCACACTTGCCAAGAACACCCACCCTGTGGCTTACTGCCAACCAGAGGCTTTAGCATTTTGTCTGTTAATTCATTATCTCGTCTTCACAAATACAGTGACAGATCTTCACAGGCCCCAGAGCAGTAACGAAAAGTGCCGTGTTTCCCTGAAAATAAGACCTAGCCGACCATTAGCTCTAATGCATCTTTTGGAGCAAAAATTAATATAAGACCCAGTTACATTATATTACACCTGGTCTTATATTATATTAAAATAAGACCTGGTATTATAGTATATTAAAATAAGACTGGGTCTTATATTAATTTTTGCTCCAAAAGACACATTAGAGCTGATGGTCCAGGTAGGTCTTATTTTCAGGGAAACACGGTGGCTACCCTTTTATACAGCACTCCCAAATAGATCCAAGGATTTTTACACCTTCAGTCATTCATTTATTCAACAAATATCTACTGCCTTCCTGCTAAGGGCCAGGCATTACACTATGCTTGGTGCTGAGGATACAATATTGAGTAACACAGATAAATCTCCTACCCATGGGGAGTTAATAGACTTTATCGCAACTCCTCTCAAGGAATCTGCAGAGTTAGACTGGTGCAGCCGCTATGGAAGGCAGTGTGGAGGTTCCTCAAGAAATTACGAATAGAATTACCATATGACCCAGCAATCGCTCTCCTGGGTATCTACCAAAAAAAATCTGAAAGCATTTCTCTATAGAGACACGTGTATCCTATGTTCATTACAGCTTTGTTTACGGTGGCCAAGACATGGAAACAACCAAAATGTCCTTCGATAGATGAATGGATAAAGAAGTTGTGGTATATATACACAATGGAATACTATTCGGCTGTAAGAAAAGATGATATAGGAACATTTGTGACAACATGGATGGATCTTGAGAGTATAATGCTAAGTGAAATAAGTCAGACAGAAAAAGTAGAGAACCCTATGATTTCACTGATATGTGGTATATAAACCAAAAACAACAAAAGAACAAGGAATCTGCAGAGTTGATATTGTTATTTCTATTTTACAGATGAGACAACTGAGGCTTAGAGAAATTAAATAACTTACCCAAGGTCACACAGCCAGAAAGGAGCACAGGCAAGATTTGAACCCCGATCTATTTGAACTCCAAAGTGCACTTTCTACTACACCACATCATTTCTTAGCAAACACGGGAGAACAGGTCTCTTAATTCTGCATTGCTGGGGCTTTACTTACTAAATTGTACACACCGGAAAGGACGTCTTACATTTCTTTGTAATCGCGTGGTGCTTAGTACATCTGTTACATACCATATGCCTAATAAATAGGCGGATGAATTAATGCAATAAAATAACTCACTTTGAACTCCCAGACTCACCAACCCTTTCCATCTTCCTCTCCAGCCACTTCTCTCTTTCCTTCCTGCCATAGTTTTAAAGAATTGTCTATAATCTGTCAGCTTCCTCACAAGCCTTACTCCTCAACCCTTTCTGGTTCTGGCTCTACTTCCCCTGCACCAAACGTGCTCTTGGCAAGTGAGTCCGTAAATTCCTTGTCATGAAATCCATGGGTCCCTTTCCACGCTTGTCCTTTCAGTATTTTGTGACTCCTTGAAATTGTTTTGCCTCGGCTGCCAGAACTTCAGCTTTCCTTCTACTCCTCTGGCTGCTTCTCCCTGGCTCGGTTTTTGTTGTTGTTGTTGTTTTTGTTTTGTTTTTTAATCATTCTTTCGTTGCTCCTCAGTTTAAGGCAGGTGTCCCCAGGGTTACAGCTCAGGCTCTCTTCTCTCCTCTCTTTCTCCACTCTCCCTAGGCAACAATACTCACACTCATTTCCTTCAAATCTCCACCTCCTGCCAGACTTTGATCCAAGATTTAGACAGCAACCCTCTCCTCTAACTCAAACTATCTGAACATGAATTCAGTGTTCCCTTCCAAAGAGCTCTTCTTCCTGTGCACATACAAGAGTTAATGACATCCCTGTCACCCAGACACTGAGGCCTCCTCCTCCTCTCTCGCCTGCACATTGATCTGGCACCAAAGCCGGCTACCCTACTCCTCAGTAATGTCTTAGTTGTCCACTTCTCTCTCTTGTGACCACCACCTATTTTCAGGGCTCGTTGTGTCCTACAATCACTTCATCATCCAGCAACTGATCTCATTTTCCTCAGCGAGTCTTGCCTCTTTCAGATCATTCTCCACCCTGACGCGGGACGAAGCTTTCAAAAGTTACAAATCTGTTCGTCAGCTGCTTTAATTAATCTTGCTGGATTCCTCCTTGATTTGAAATCATTATCACGGCCTCTAGGACTCTTGACGATCTTCCTTTCTACCATCATCCATCACTATCCATCCCTATCCTGTGTTCAATGCTCTGACTATATTAAAATAGATTATAGATTCGGTACCATGCCAAATTCTCCACCCCAGTATATGCCTTTGTACTTGCTGAGCCTGCTGGTTGGAAAGCCCTCCCTGACCCCTTTTATCCTTCAAGACTCAGTGCAGGTGTAATCTCCTCTAGGAAGATTTCCTTAACCTTCAATCCTGGATTAGAGATTGTCCCCTGGGCTCCCATTCCTCCCATACATTCCTTTCTCACAGCATCTAGCATACTGCTCTATAATGCCACATGTATTTTCTCTCCTATTAAACTCTAAGGTCCTTAAGGGCATGGTTGTCTTTTTCATCTTTGTACTTGGCGTCCCTCATACTGCCACAAAACTTGGTATATAGAAGATGCTCAATGGGAACATGGGAATGGCTGGGTGGATATGAATGAATAAGTAGATGACGGAAACTCAGATGGAACTGGAATTAAAGTTGTCTGTCAACACCGATCTCTCAATTCCCCATCCCCCAGGAATGAAAAGCATAAACTTGCAAAATTGTTCCAAAGCCCTATGATAAGCAAGATTCTAAGTTATCTGGGAAAAGTATATGGCACAGACAGAGAAACTGAACAAATAGTTTAATAACAAGCCATGATTTTTTAAGCTGGGTATGTCCAGGTTGGCATAAAAAAATTCAGAATATGTTGACTTTTATGTAAAGTTATATCCACATATACATTCACATAATGCAGAGAGCAGAGTTCTCAGCCAATAAATAGTCTAAATATTTCACTGGGTACAACTTATACCACTCTACACCAAGCCACAGGGATTTTTGACAACATCTCCTAAAAATATCTAAGTACCTACTTTGACAAGAAAAACAAATCCATAATTAATTAGTATGTTGAAAAGATTTTTCAAAATCATAACTGTAATCTGTACTCAAGGTCTGAACAACGACTGCTGCCATAACAACATAGATAGCGATATCAAGTCCTTACTGGGTGTGGGACATGGTGCCTCCCTCCCCAAGAACTCAGTATTTCACAAGACAGCCACCTTCAAACTTCTTCTTTTATCTGATCCTTATGACAACCCTGGGAGAAGGGAAGGACAGAGCTGGTATTTTTATCCTGAGTAAACATGAAAATGAATGAAAGGAAAGGAGAGGACTGTGAGCTTGGGGAAAGCTGATGCCAAATTCCCTTTCTCAGCTCTAGTTTGGGGCAATTCGAATGGAAAGTTGCCGAGATGAGACCACAAGAGACTACCTGATAGAAACAGATGGTACTGTTTTCCCTGTCTGATAATGATGCCCGCCCCTCCCAGTGCTAAACTTGAGAGTTGCCTTCCTTCTCTCATCTTCTCCTTTCTTTTCCTTCTTTTGTATTCACTCTCTTTCTCACTCATGACTCTTTAGCTACTCTGGAAAACTTTGCTTCAGTGTTAATCTTATTTCAAAGTCTTTGCACCTGCTGTTCCCTATGCCTGGAACATGTTCTATAAGGAACTCTTTCCAACCATTCAGGGTTTCAGATATTAGTTCCCTAGAAATACACACTTGCTAATAAGTAGCCAGACACCTCCCACCCCAACTCTCTTCCATCCTATTACCCTATTTTGTTTCTGCAGAATCAGTCTAGAATGGGTCTAGAAGGGATTAGTTAGGCTTCCTGCAAATTCAATGTGGCCATTGTTCTCTCAGATATTATCATCCACAACTGAGTGTATTCTCTTAGCATTTTGTGTTCTGGAAGAGTTCACCACTGTATGTTTTGCAAAACGATGCTGATCTCTCTAAGATGAGTCCTGACAGTGCCGACTTCCTTCTCTGCCCTTACTTAGATAAGTAAATTGTGTTTGATTTATCCCAGAATTATCAGAACCTGGTCTTTCCAATAATACAGTCCTGTCATCGACAGTGTCAGTACAGTAGTTGTGCAGTTTACCAGCACTGAGACAATTCGTTGTCCCTCAATTCTGTTTTCTTCTTCCTTCATTAAAAACATTTTTCAGCTGGATACATGTTGTTCAGTATAAAGACTACACTTCCCAGACTTCCTTGCTTCTAGCTGTGGTCATGTGACTAAGTATTGGCCAATGGGAAGTGAATTAAGTTATGTGTACAACTTCCAGGTCATATCCTTTAAAAGGAAGAGGAGTATTCTCACTATGCCTTTCCCCTTCCCACTTGCTGGAACATGATCTAGAAGAGGTAGTTAGCCATCTTCCACGCTGTTGATAACCATATCTAGTGATGGCAGATCAGCAAGATAGAAGGAGCCTGGGTCCTTGACACCATAAAGCTTCTAATTATCCTAGACTACTCACCTGCAGACTGTTACATGAGAAAGAAATGAGATTCTATCTTGCTTAAACTATTTGTCATGCAGGAGACCTTGCTCACTCAGCCATTTTTCGTGTGAGGCGGCCTGCAGGATCTCAGCTCCCACTCCCCACATAAGAACGCAGGATGTGGCTAGGGCAAAAAGGAACACCCACGGTGCCATAGATGGGGGAGTCATACCACTATAGTCTCACTGGAAGCACTATAGTCTCACTGGAGTCTGTATCCACACGACCTGCAACCTGCTGTCTGCTTCTCTGCTGCCAACCAACCGACTGACCAACCAACACAGCCGCAGCAGTTATATCAGTAGCTAATTGGCTAACTGGTTACAGCTGATGGTCAATTAGCCACAGCTGACAGCCACCTACTACCCAACTCAGCACCCCTCCACATGAAGCCAAGAGCCTGGAAACTGCTCTCTGGGACTCTGTTCCCACACTATTGTTATTTGGATCTCTCTGTTACAGCAGCCAGCCTGTAATCTAATGACTAGAATCTGAAATTATCATATTCACTTACTTATTATATGTTATTTTCTATCACCTCTAGAAAACAAATTTAAAGAAGACAGAAATCTATATCTTTGATCATCATTTTATCCCTAGAACTGGGAACAGTACCTGCTAGATGACATTAGACAACAAATAAACATCAGACAATAAGTAAATATTTGCTACGTGAATGAATAAGTGAAAATATTAAGAAACCACTTTCGTTGGTTGACTGAGTTTCTTTCTGTCCATACTTTTGCTTTCCCCTCCCTTTCTGGCCCTCTCTTTCAGCTTGTCTGCCCCCGTTATAGCAGACATCTCAGTATTGAGGGTACCCCCATCTCTTCCCACATACTTACCTGACCTTAATGAGAAGGAGGAACTTTTTTGGCTCAGGGGTCTGAACTTTTCCCCAGTTCTTTGCTAACCCAAGTAAGTTTGGAAAGACCTTTTGGTACAAGATCACACTTCAAAGAAAGTCATCTGGGATATCCGTTAGCATCTGGTCCCTCCCTGGGTTACCACTATGGTGCTCAGTTTTTTCCCTTTCATGATGAAGTATCAAAACATGAAAAACAGGGACTTAGCTACTATGCAATCTGTTGGATTTTTCTCTCACATCCCAGGTGTCTTGGGGTAACCTGAGGTTGTGAGTCTGAAAACATATTAGCCATGGTTTAGAGCAGTACAATACAATAGAAATATAATGCAGACTACAATGCAAGTCGTATGTAGAATTTTAAATTTTGTAGTAAATACATCCCATTTAAAAAGTAAAAAGAAACTGGTGAATTTATTGTAATGCTATATTTACGTTAACATATTCAAAATATTATCACTTCAATGTGTAACCAGTACAAATATTAACAAAATATTTCACATTCTCTTTTTGTACTAAATCTCTGTATTTTACTCTTAAAGCACATCTCAATGGAGTCTAACCACATTTCAAGTGCTTAACAGTCACATGTGGCTAATGAATGTCATTTTGGGTGGCATAAGTCTAGAGGAAAAGGTATTGAATTAGACTGTGTTCAAGTTCTGTCTTAGGCTGATCCCCCAAGGCAATCTGACCTCCAGTTTCCTCATATAGAAAAAGTGGGTAATGGGCACTGTTTCATAATGCTTTGGGGAGGAATTATAGAACTCATATAAGTGAAAGTGTTGAATAAGACACTGTGATTTTTTTGTAAAATATAAAGGCAGGTTCAGCACACTCTCCCTCTCCTACTCCTCTCTATCAACATCAGAGTTTTTCAGCAAAATAAAGCAGAAGGAAGAAGGACTCACTGTTTTGGTCAATGGAAGCATCCTCTATGTCTCCTTGTACAGCCACTGTCCATCTCAGACCTAGGAGGATTTTGGGTGGGGGACATAGTATTAGTCAGGGTTCTCCAGAGAAACAGAACTAATAAAATATAGATATAAATATATACATATAGAGAAGAGAATTATTACCCATTGAGTCCCTGAATAGAACAAAATGTAGGGGGAGGACAAGTTCACTCTCTGCCTGAGCCAAGCCATGTATTTTCTCCTGCCCAGGATGCTGGTTCTCCTGGTTCTCAGGCCTGTGGACTAGGACTGGGATTTACACCACTGGCTCAGATGTCCACTCCCATCATCCTGGTTCAATCCACCACAGCACAGCTATTCCCCTCAGATCCGCCCTTACTGTCCTAGAAGTGGAGTGATTTAGGAGGCTCTAGAAAACACTTTTTTTCCAGATGTCTTCCCGCTGTTCCCGAAACGCACCATAATGATTCCTTCTAAATGCGTTTCAATCATTGTCCTCTGCTCACCACACCTCCATCCTTAAAATGTAAATACACCTGAGGATAACAACACTCGAGAACACAGTAGTTCTTAAACTTTAGTCTGATTCAGCAGTCTTGGTGAGGAGTCTGGAAATCAGAGGCTTAAACAGCACCCAAAAGAGATTTGTGGAGCATGCTTTGAACAAAACTGTCCTTAAGCCACAGCGCAGCCTTATTTCTCTAATGCTTTCCTCCTGTGGTGGCTGAGAACACAAATGGCTGGCAGGTCTAGCTTTTCTGACACTCCTGCCACAGAACAAGATCCTAGGGCACTGAGCAATAGGGACTCTGCACATTCATGCACACACACACACACACACACACACACACACACATACCTGCTAAATACAGTGTCCCCACTGCACCTGCTCTGAACCCAGACCATTAGCCAGCCTGCCTTTTGGGCCCCAGACCTTTCAAAAATGCTGGGTAGGTCACAGCCCTTCTCCTGCTCCCACAGACAAAAACACAGTTCAGATGCAGGCAGCAAATTCTTGCTAAGGACACGTATCCATGGGCTGATTAGATAAACACAGCTTAATTAAATTCAAGATCAGAACCTGTCTAAACCCTGCTAGCTGCCCAACAGAGTCGCTCATGAATCTTTCATTTTCATAAATGAGTGATTGTTTGGGGCTTGCCCTGAAGGAAGAGGGGCCTCTAGGTAGAAATAGCCTCCTCTGGTCTAAGGAAAACAGTTACGGGATATTGTTATTCAGGGAACTGGGAGGCTTTGGAAGCTTTTTATGCTTTTGGGAGTGAAGTAAGCATCATGCCTGTTACTGGGCACAGGATGAGTGTGACTAAGGCTGCTTTCCAAGAGCCAGAAGGTTGTTAAGAGCTCTGGAACATTCCACCAAATGTATAATGAGAGGGAGCTACAGAGACAGAGACAGAGAGTCAGAGATGGAGTGTTGGTAAATCTGCAAACTCACTGCACATGAGACTATCACGAATAGGAAATTCAGAGAGACAGGCTTTCAATGGTGTTGGTTGCTGCAAGGAATCAGCAAGGAGGTAAAAAAAAAAAAAAGCACCTGTCCCAGAAAATTTTCTCAAAGGAAGAGCCATAAGAGATAAAGAAAAGCAACTGTGAAGCTGTATGGGGCAGAAAGAATTCCTCTGCTCAGCAGGGCAGAGCCCACAGTTGCCTTCGAGAGGCTGGTCTTGGAGGGACAGGAGAAAGAGCTCAGCATGACTGGACCAGTACGGTCAGGGGTGCCCCCCAAGAGCCTGGTTTACAGTTGTTGCTGTATGAGTCACCTGTGCTGGAGAGAAGGTGATGGAGGAGGGCACAAGACACCGCCACCCCCAGGGGAACCTTTCAAATGCCAGGCCCAATGCCTGCCCCTTGCCTTTGCCCCCATCTAAACATTAGATCTGCAGTGTCACTGTGCAGAACAGCCTGGTCTCCAATTAGCCCATTTGGGGGTCTCCTTCATCTCTTCCTCTCACTCCAGGGACTTGCTTCTTCAGTCCTATAGTCTCTTCCAGTAGGCTGAGAAGGGAAGGACAAAGAGGAGAACTGCACATTTTGCAAGTTCTAGTGCACCGCCTTTGGGGAAGGAAGTTGAAACTAATGGGTAAGCTGTGGCTTTCATTCATCTAGGCGACAGTCACTTCCATTAGCCCGGAAATGTGAGAGGAGGACTGTGCAATCTATCATTGTCCTTTGTGTGTGCCAGTGACACTGCTGACGTGTTACTTTCTAGCTTCAAACTTACCCTCATCAGCAGGACTTTTGCTCCAAGTTCTTACAGAACTGATGCCTCTCATCGCTTTATAGACTCTTTACGCTCCACCACTGGCTTCCCACTTAGTTCATCTCTCATCTCCCCCTACTGCCAACTCAGAGTCAGTGACAACTGAGGAGACATTGCTGTTCCTATAACCCTACACACTTGTTTCCCCTGCCAAGCCCAACTCTGAGACTTATCCCAGCCTGGAATATCTCTCCATTAGCTTTATGACCAGTAGTAGAGATGTCATCTTGTCATTCTGATAAAGTAGTCTCTGCCCAGTGACACCTTCCAGACTACTTCTCCAGCTTCATTCATCCTGGGATCCCAGAGTTGTAAGGATCAAATGAGAAAGTGCACTATAAACTGTGGGACATTCCACCAGACTAGAGTCCGTTGTCACGTGTCATGGCTGACTCTAAACTCTGAGTACATTAAAGAGCCACTTACAACCCAAAGGACCCAGAGCTTCTACTTCCGAGTGACAGACCCAGCTCATAGGTTTGTTTATCTCCTCTCTCTGCAAAGAATCCAAGAGAGATCCATCAGGAGACTTAAGATATCACAATCTTTCTGTAACATGCAAATATGCAAAGCAGATGGAGCAGTGTTAAGTCAGAGCTGAACGAAGAGATACCGAGAAGATAAAGACAGTGGAAGGCAGGATGACAAATGAGAATAGAAACAGGGTCACTAATTGAAAGTCTGTATATAGAATAACACCCCTGACATTTCCTTCCAACATCCCTGCTTGAAAGATGTCTGGCAACCAGGTATTTACATCCAAGCCCAGGATTAGAATCAGTTAAAATTAAAGCTGAAATTTTGTTTGTACAAGAAATGCGAGTGAATCTTCTGGTAAAAACCAGAGTATCCAGTGTGGGATCATGCTGTGCTTCAGCAAACCCTCTCATTCTGACATTCGGAGACCCTCCAAGGAACAAGGGGCGGCCTTCTCCCTCATGAAAGCTGAGTGCACCACAGTCAAGGAGACTCGCCACCATCACAGGGCTCCTGGGCAGCCTTGCTGTCGTCTCATTCTTAAGCAGCCACAGTCACCAGACTGAGAAATAAAAAGATCACGACGAATAAAAGATAAAATGACCTTGGAGGAAAAATAAAGAATAGAAGAAAATTAAACTGAAAAAATCTCTATTAGTATTTCCAGAGAGAGCTGCATCCATAATACATAGAGAAAAGAAACCATCAGAGAAAAAGAAAAATTCTTAAAAAAAAAATAAAATATGATTGCTAACTAACAACAGCAACTGGACCTGGAGCTGAATTGCGCCCTCCACAACTATGATTGAAAAGACAACAACTTGACTTGGAAAAAGTCCTGGAAGTACACGCTGTTCCCCAATAAAAGTCCTGTTCCCTTTCCCCAATCTTTAAAAAAATATATATATGATTGCTAAAAAATTTTAAAGTTAATAAACATTGAAAGATTAAATTCCTGAAAGTATCTCAGAGTGTAAAACATTAAGACAAAGTGGGTGAAAAAAAGGGAGAGAAAGAGAAGAGGTACATAGGGCAATTCAACTAATAGGATTCCCAGAAGGTAAGAAGAAAGGAAATGCAAGGACGGAAACAATCAGTGAAATAACAAGATTATTTCCCAAAGCTGAGAAAGGATGCAAATGTTTAGGATGCAAGGTCCTAAAGGACTGTCGGAACAGTCCTTTAAAAAAAGTCCTCTGTTAAATCACAGCACTGTGACATACTGGAACATAAAAGACAACAATAAAGTCTTAAATGCATCCAGAAAAAAGAAAAGAGGTTCTTAGTTACAACAACAACAAAAATAATCAACTTATACGGAATAGAAATGCATGGAAGGATGTTGAGTAAACTACCTATAGATGGAATAGCTGTAGACAGAGGCTCAGAAAATAGGCAGAAACAAAGGGAGGCCAGAAAACAAGAGGAGAGTCAAGGTCATGCCACAGAAACAGCCCGGTTGCAATAGAGCTGCCCCTACTGCTGGGCTCCATGTCCTGCTTCCAAAATCACCCCCACTATCACTACCACTGAACTCTGAATACTTCCCCCACCCAAAATAAATTTTGCACTATTCACTCCAGATTCAAAGTTCCAGATGGGAGTATCTGATGCGCTAAGCCGAGGCATATGCCGCTACCCTAGCTTTTAGAAGTCAGAGAGAATAATTAGCTGGCCTTCTGCATGGAAGTTGGCCCCTGCCTCCCACCGAGACTCACACAAAAGTAGATTTTTCAAGCTTCAGAAGAAGTTCAGACGCCAGGCCATCAACACCAAAATAATAAAGGTCCACTACATTTCACACCTCTGACTCTTCACCATCTTTATATACCTCTCTCCATATTTACAATTCCAAAACATACATTAAAATGTTCATACCTACAGTAGGCAACCATCTTCACACACACCGCCATGTAATAAAATTAAAGTTATATTAAACTTTGGTGCCTCTGTCAATAATTCATGACTTTCTCGGTGATGTCCATTTTTCTTCCAGCTCTATCACAATCCCCTATTGATTTGTGAAAATTTGGGGCTTACCTATGTTAGACAGGACAGTGAGATAAAGAGAGAAGAAGGAAAAAAATAACTTAAATTTAAATATATATGAAATTTGGGTAAGTATTACAGTCTAATTTCTGCAACTCATCACAATGCTATGTGCACTTTACTCCTCCTCAGTTGGTAATGGTAGTAGACACATTATAAGAAAAATAAATTTAAACTTAAGAATCTACTCCAATGAGGACAAATCACTGCCTCCCACATGAGAGAAAGAATCTAAAGCACTCAACCTTCCCCATGGTGCCAGCTAACCCTCTCTGAGCACCATATTGGAGTCCCAGGGTTGTATTGCACACCAAGTAATGGCAGTCAGCTGATCCGCCTTTGTAAATGGAAGTGTGTCTGTTCATCTGATTATTAAGAACCCTCCTTGCAGCGAGGAGTCTTTGGTGAGCAGCCTCAAGGAACACAAGTATTCTCACGCTTTGTTCATTTGGAGAAGCCAATGCGTATTACTCTTCTCCAAACCTTCCACTCTCCCACCATCCAGTGTTGCTCCTTTCAGATTCCCAACCATAGGCCAAAACACTATGTGTTACACATGAAGCAGTGTACATTCTTTCCTCGGGCCACTGTCTTTCCTTGCAAATGGACGATGACATGGACTGTTCAAAACTCTGCCCACCAGGCGGTTCTCTTCCCCAATGTCTTTTAGTAGGGCGACCCCAAGTAAAGCTGCTGTTCCAGCCTCCTTCTGGCTGATTCCAGAGCATTGAGTTCTGTTTGATTATGCTGTGTTTCAATACTTGCTAAGCATCCTCCTGCAACCACAGACACCCAGAGAATGACTTCTACCATTTTTCAGTTTCAAGTCCAGTCCCTGAGCATTAGGGGCAAGATTCCCCTTTATAAATACAAATATATTTGGAGAGGCTTACGGAATGACCTTAGAGTTCCTCTGAACCAATCACGCCCTGGCCATTCTTTCCCTCAGGCCTACACATAGCCCTCAGATATGGATTATTCACATAGTGGACACTCATGAGGTTGCTGACTGGCTGACCTGAAAAGATGGATATTTAAGACCGCCAATGTTTGAGGCCCCAAGTGTTTATTATATTGTTTAAAAATAAATGCATTAGAGCAGGTTGGGTTACCAGGAAGCAGATTCTGACATGGGTGTTAGTGGGAGAAGGTTTATTTAGGAAGATCTTGGAATCAACACTCTTGGAAAAGAAGAGAAAAATGCAGGTTCGGCCAAAGGAGCAGATGGAGTGTGATACAGGATCAGTGACAGCTGCGGGATCCTATCGGGAAGCTCAGAAGCGGAAATGCATTTTCAGAGCTGTCCTCAGTGGGAGCAGAGGATGCCCAGCTTTCGCACACTACATTTCGTTGGAAATACTTGATCTATCTTTAGATTTTACAAAACTTAAAAAGTAGATTCATATACCCAAGTTGTTCCAAACACACTTAAAGTTTCCCAATAAGTAAACTGCAGATCAGTTTTCAAATGTAAATGAAGTGAGAGTACATGCAATTAAAAATTCAGTTCCTCAGTTGCACTAGTCCCATTTCAGGTACATGATTGGCACACGTGGCGAGTGGCTGCCCTACTGGACAGTGCAGGCCTGCACTACAGAAATCATGTCCATGTACTCCTTGTGCGAAAAAGGTTATGGCTTTAGTCCCTAAGGGCCTCAGTTGCCTCCTCTTCAACATGGAACCAATAATGTAGAGCTGTGGGGACAGAGCCAGGAGTGCAGTTTCCAGGCTCTCGGCCTCACATAGAAAGGTGCTGGCTCAGGTAGTAGATGGCCATCAACTGTGATTGATGGCCATCATCTGTGGCTAGCTGGCCGTCAGCTGTAACCAGTGAGCTATTGGCCTAATATAACTGCCGTGACTACACTAGTAAAAAATGGGGGCTAGCAAAAAGATGGTCACTGAGCTAGCAAGAGCGGATTGCAGAGAGGCGGATGCCGCCAGCGAGACTACAGCGGTATCACTCTGCCATCCTTGGCTCTGTGGGTGTTCCTTTTTGGCCTCACCATATCCTGCGTTCTTAAGTGGGGAGCGGGAGCTGAGACCCCGCAGGTCGCCCTGCATGACAAATGGCTCAGCCAGCAGGGTCTCCCACATGACAAGCGCAGAGATACAGGTCATTACCAATCAGTTACAGCCACCTTACAAAAACAAATGTATACAGGTGCCTACTTCTGCCATAAAGCTCTTAGAGTGTCTGTGGTTCAGAAATGGAAAGAGAAGAAACTGAAAAGCGGACCAGCCTACCGGAGCTACCGTGGCAGATCCCAAGCAGCGTCACAGGCAGGACTGGCTTGTCTAGGGGGGTTTGCCCCGACCAAAGATCTCACCTCCTAATTCCAAAAGGTCAGAATGTTCCTCTTTGCTTTTTTATGGTGCTGACAGTTCTACCAATTAGAGATTCCTCTGCATCTCAATTTAAATAACTCTTAAAGATATAAAATTATTAGTCATTCATATCTTAGAGATATTTTGATCAGATGGCTTACCTCTTAACACCTACATGAGATAACAGTGAATTCAAGACCTTTCAAGAAAGAAAGGAAAACAGTAATTTCAGGGCATAAAGCGCTACCTGGGTGTGGAGCCTCCTTAGAAAGCTCATAGCAACCTGGAAGCACTGAGGAATCTGCGACTGGGCATCAGGAGATGGAAGGGATGCAGAAATAAATACAGCAGGAGCTGCCAAGGAAATGTCAGGGAATGCAGTCCTGTGGCCGAAAAGGAAAAATGGGACACTGTTTCCTCCTCACCTCCTTGCTGTTTTTCTTCTTCTACTCTCCTTTTTCCTCTTCCACCTCCTTTTCTTTCCCTGTCCTCTTCCTCCTCCATCTTCTCCTTTGTCCTTCCTCCCTTTCTCAGTTCCTGTCTTTGTCTCTCCTTGTCCCTACTTTCTCTGCTCATGTCCACAAATGGCTTCCTCCTCCCAGCAAGCAGGAAGCAAACTAGTATTTGCAGTGGTAAAAATATCTTCTACATACTGAGTTAAGTTTCCTTTTTTGGACTATTCTGGGAAACTACCACTAGGTATAATATTATTTTTGTAAGAAAATTAGTTCCTAGTTCCAAGCATCTATTTACTTAGCTGGCAATTGCCTGTATGTAGACTCTGGTATGCAGGGCCCTGCCCAAAGTAAAGCTCAATAAATATTAGTTTACTAGAAATAAATAAGGGTGTTGACATTCTTGGATGTAAGTATATTCCATCACAAAAAAACAAACCGAACACATTATGGTAGGTTTAGTAGCCAGATTGAGAACAGCCTTTGATGAAAACATTCATCCATCAACTCAGAAGCCACCTTTTGTTATAACAACAAAAATCTTCCCAATAGCTGGAGGCCATATGTTAAATAAACTTGAAGAAATATTTTCATCAGTAAATGTCAACTTCTTACATCTAAACCTGTCAAAATAATGAGTTCTAAAACGTAATCTAAATTCAGTTTCATATTTATAAATGGAGGGTTATTTTTTCTGTTTCTGACACATGAAAATAAGCAAGTGCACATTCAAGTTTGACCAAATCCCCTGGTTAAATTTTCAAATTAATTAAGAAATGTCTCCATGTAATTTGTATAAAATGCTAGGTTGGCACTGTTTTTCTTTTGTCTGAATATACACACAGTGAAAATCATTCTTTCAGGGTCTTTTTTTTTTTGGAAGGGAGGAAGTCCTTTGGTTTGTTTTTATTATTAATTACATAATAAAAATATAATAATATTAAAATTTTTAAAACGTGCTCATAATTTTACCACCTCTGCAAATCAAAATGTTATTTCTTTAACTGAAGTTAGTTTTAAACTAAAACTTCCGTCTAGATATAGGCAAGACTGTCACACACTGATATCATTAACATTTTAATTATGTAAACAAGTTCTCAAATACTAACGTGTATCACCGTTCTTCTAGCTTCATACTTGAAAAAATAAGTAATATAGTTAGTGTGAAGCCAGAGCACGATTCTCGACAAATTCACACTTGACCTTGCCTCCCACCCACTCAAGCATACTAGGGTCACAGCAAGCTCTTTCTCTAGCTGCCTAGCAATTGTGCTTCCAGATGGCAGAGTCAGATACCTAAATGAAGGAGAGTCACATGAGCTTTGGAGAGGGGCCTCCTGGCCATCAGCAGTGCAATTATCTTTGGGAATTTAAATGTGACACAGAGAACTGTCATGAACTGGGAAGTACTAAAGTGAATTCTGCCAATCAGAGTGATTGAACCTCTGGCCTAGCCTTTCTGCTCTCAGAACGGAATTGCACAGCGTGGCTGCACTCATTACTGTACTGTCCCCTAAGCCAATTAGTAAGAATGGGTTCCCTTTATAGGAGTGATGCTAACGAAGGGGTGAAAGGAAGAGAGAACACAGTGCCTTACACAGTCTTACCAGCGCATTAGATGCTTAACAAATGTCGGCTTGTTGACCTTCATGTAGAAAAGAACACCATTAAAAAGCACAATAAATTACTCCAAAGTTAAGACATCCCGGTCACCACAATTCAGATTTTAAAAAATAGAACATTATCAGCAACCCAGAAACCTCCCAAGAGCCCCTGCAGTCATTGCCTTCCTTTCTCCCCATAGGTAAATACCATCCTAATTTCTAACACCATAGACTATTCAGTTCTACAGCCATGACACTGCACATGTTTATTCTAACACTATAGTTTAGATTTGCCTGCTTTTGTACTTTATATAAATGAAATTGTACAGTATGCATGTTTGTGAAATTCATCCACATTGAGGTATACAGTTGTAGTTGACTCATTTTTTTACCCTGCATGCATTTATCATGCTACATACAAATACCTTTTCTACTGTAGAAAGATATTTGGGTTGTTTCCAGGTTTGGGCTATTACAAATAATGCAGCAACGAATATTTTCATGCATGTCTTTTGGTTACGTACACATGTATTTGTTGGGTTTGTGTTAAGGAGATTCAGAACTGGCCTCCCCAGGATGAGCCACTTTGACCCTCGAGACCCTGCAGGCTCACGAGAAACTTTTACTTCTCCCTTAAAGAATTTACATTTGGGGCCTTGCCCATAATAAGAGTTATTACCAGACATAACTTTCTATGATTTATGGCAGGGCAAACTTCTAGTTAAATTGAGTATCTGCTCTTCTTATCATCCTGCAAAATGACCTTCCTCCCCTCTGAAGCCCCAAGGCACCTTACCTCATCCTCAGCCAGACGGCCATACACACCTCATTTTAACTTCCTGTCTCTGAGGACCCCACAGAGAAAGTCTCTGACTTTCTTACTTATGTGGGGTTCCCATAACGTAAGCATGCAATTAAATTTGGTTATTTTCTTTTCATTAAACTATCTTATGTCAATTTCATTATTAGAAGGGTAGAAGAAAGTTTCTTCCTCCACTTTAGTATCTAAGAGTGAATTTCTAGGTCCTAGGGTAGATGTAAATTTAACTTTATTAGAAGATGGCAAACTTTTTAAAATTAATTTTCTAATTATTTATTCCTGAAATAGAGAAATGTTATATTTATACATTTTGACTTTTAGCCAGTGATCTTGCTAAATTCATTTACTAATGCCAATATTTTATCTGTAGATCTTGTGTTTTTTATATACACAATTATGTCATCTGTAAATAACGATAGTTCCAATTCCTTTACCCTTTCAAAAAATTGATATTGACATATTATGCTGCATAGAACTTCCAATACAATGTTGAATAGAAGTGGTAATAGCAAGAATACTTGTCTCATTTTCAATTCCTAACGGAAAACATTCAATATTTTATCATTAAGTGTGATGTTGCTAAAGACTTTTGTACTTGCCTTTTGTCTGTTTAAAAAATTTTTCTTTCATTCTTGGTTTTCTAAGAAGTTATTATTATTATTATTATTATTATTATTATTATTATAAATGGATATTGAATTATATTGGATTGCTTTTTATACCTATTGAGATAATTGAATTATTTTTCTCCTTTATTTTGTCAATGACATAAATTACATTGATTTTTAAATGCAAAATGAACCTCACATTAGTAGAGTCATAATGTATTATCTTTTTATATATCACTGAATTTAGTTTGCTAATATTTTGTTTAGTATTTTTGCATTTCTGTTCATGAGAGAGATTGCTTTATAATTTTTATTTTTTATAAAGAACTTGATAGATTCTGCTATCTTAAAATGTGTTGGAAAGTTTTTCCTCTTTCTATTCTCTAGAAGAGCTTATGTAAGAGCAGTGTTTTGTTTGTTTATTTTAAGTAATTTAAAAATTTTATGATGAAGCTCTCTGGTTCTGGAGTTTTTTTGTGGGAAGTGTTTCTTCATGGATTCAATTTCTTTTAGAGCTATAGAACTATTCAGATATTTTATTATTTCTTCTATGTCACTTTGGTAAGTTGTTTTTTGATAAATAGGAATTTATCGATTTCAACTAAATTGTCAAATTTAGTGGCAAATTTAGTAGTTCATTAAATCCTTTCATTATCCTCTGAAAGTCTTTTTCATTCCTGATATTACTACATTGTACCTTCTATCTTTGTGATTGGTCTTGCCAAGAGTTTATCAATTTTATCAGTCTTTTTACAGAACTAACTTTTGGCTTTGTTGATTCTCTCTCATACATATTTACTATATCATTCATTTTCTGCTTTTAATTTTTACATATTCTTCCTTATGTATTCTGGTTTAATTTGCTATTTTTCTTACTAATTAAGATGAATTGTACTTTAAAAAGATGAATTGAGATGATTGATTTCTCAGCTTCTCTTCTTTCCAAATATATACATTTAATGCCATAAATTTCTCCCAACGCATACTTTAACGGCATCATGCTTCAATATGTCATATTTTAATTATCATTCAGGTTAAAATATTTCCTTATTTCCCTTGTTATTTTTACCTTGACTCATGAGTTATTTAGAAGTATATTGTTTAATCTTCAACCCAAATACTTAGAGATTCTCCAGTTATCTTTTTGTTATTGGTTTCTAGTTAAGTTTAATTGTGGTCAGAGAACATACTTGATATTGCTTCACTATTTTGAGGTTTATTAAGACTTAATTTATTGTTCAGCATATAATCTATTTTGCTAAATGTTTTATGTACACTTGAAAAGAATGTACATTGTGGAGATATTGGGTACTGGGTTCTATACATATCAGTTAGGTCAGTTTGTCAATCATGTTGCTTACTGTTTTGTGTGTGTGCGTAATTATTCTATTGGCTACTGAGAAAGATGTACTAAAAATGCCCACTATAATTGTGGATTTATCCCTTTTGTTTTTGTCAGTTTTACTGGCACTCTAACCAATAAAATGCAAATAATGGAAGAATTTAAGGCATAAAAACTGAGAGGCAGAGACAAAAACTAGCACTACTTGCAGGTGATATTATTGTTTACTTGGAAAACCCAAGGAAATCCATTTTTAAAAGATTACAAACAATAAGAAAAGTCAGAAATATTGTGGAGTACAAAACTAATATAAAATAGTCAATAGTTAGAAGCTAGATGATTATGATAGGGGAAAATATTTCATTTACATGAATAAGAACTACAACAACAAAAATGATAAATATCTTACAAATAAATTCAAGAATAAACGTACAAGATGTATACTAAAAAAATCTTTAAAATATATCAGAAAGACACATCAGAACATATAAATAAATAAGAATGCATACCATATTTTTGGACAAGATGACTCAATCTGATTATCCTTTCTTATATCAAGAGTATGCTGATCTTCTTAATTTGATTTTTAAATTTAGTGTAATGTCAGTAAACCTGAAAATGGGTCAGGGGGGTTAGTTAGACAAAGGAATTCTAAAGTTCATACTGGAAATTAAGCAAACAAGATTTTCAAGAGAAGGTCTGATAAAGAGATCAAAGAAGGAGGGTTGCCAAATGTAAAAATATTCTCCAAAGCTCAGTAATTAAAGCAATATAGTACCAGCACATGAATATATGAACCAACAGAATAGAAAGTCAAGGCCAGAAAAAGAACACAAATACTAAATCAGTGGGGAAAACTTCACTATTAAATAATGAGGAGGGGTGTGGGGGGTAACTAGGTAGCTAGTTGGGAAATATTAATGTTGGATTCATATATCACTCTGTGTTCCATGATATGTTCCAAATGGATCAAATTTTTAAATATAAAAAAATAAATCAATAAAAGTATTAAATGACTAGATGGGATAATTTTTCATAAACTCAGAGTGTGGAGAACTTTTTAATTATGACCCAAAATCCAAAAACCATAAAAATATCAATAAATTCAATTATCTAAAACATTTTTAACCTCTGCCTGACAAAAGTAAATCCCTCCGTTAAAAAAATGACAAACTGGGAAACATGATTACAACTCACTACAGACGTAGAAAAATCTTCCTACTAGTATATAAAAAGCTCTGGAGATTGATCAGAAAAAAGGCCAATAACCCATTAGAAAAATGAACAAATCTAAACAAACCTACAATTCAAAGAATATGTAAATTATTCTTCAGTATACTTTCAAGTGCTCAATTTCACACATAGTAAGAAACATGCAAATTAGAGCTTCCCTAAGATATCATTTTTCACCATAAAATTGGCAAAAATCCAAAATTGGATCGCATGTTCTGTTGCCAAGGCTGTGGGAAATAGGCACTGTCCCTGACTGGTGGGAGTATACCTGACTGGTGGGAGTATAAATGTGTACAACCCAGATGGAGGGCAATTTAGCACTAGCTATCAAAATTCCAAATGTATGTGCTCTGAGCCCCAGCAGCTCCACTCTGAGGACTTTGCCCTGCAGATATATTTGCATAGCTACAAAATGGCAAACATAAAGCTTATTTATTGCAGCATTGCAGTCAGCAGTGAAAGATGGGAGAGAACCGGATACTTGTCAGAGGGAGACTGGGTAAATAAACTCAATGAAATATTCTGTAACTGTAAAAAGAAATAAGGAAACTCTTCTATATAGTGATATGGAAAAACTCTCTAACACATGTTAAGTGAAAAGAGCAGGTACTGAATGCTGTATATAGCACACAAATATTTATATTGCAAAATAGGGAAAACAATATATTTGTATTATTATTTACATTTGTCTTCAAAATCTCTGGAAGGGTAAATAAAGGACTAAAAACAGGGGTTACCTTGCCATTGGGTCTGGGAACTGAGCACAGGAATGACCAGTATGGGATGGAGATTTTTCACCGTAAGCTTTTCATACGTCTTGACATTTTTACCGTGGGAGTGTATTACTGTTCAAATTTTTTTAAATATAAAACAAAGAACCATCCTAACACTATTGTCAAACGCATTTAATTCCACACATGGTTTAAACGCACTGTAGCTTTAACAAGGCCCTGTGTGCCTTTACTAGGTACATCAGTTAGGATGTTTTTGACTGTACGTGGTAGAAGGCTTAAACAATAAGACAATTTATTATCCCAAGTAACAAAATCTCCAAAGTTGGATTGTCCCAGGGCTGGGATTGCTTCTGTAATTTCAGGCATCACGTAGAGACCCAACCACGAGAAGCCAAAATGGACAATGTGCCTGACCTCCTGTGCGTTGCCCAGAAGTCCCCTCTGGACTTCCTCTCAGGTCCAATTGACCAGTAATGTATAATATGTCTACACCAAGCTCCAGGAGATACTGGGACATAATAGCAATAATAATACCAATAATCACTAACATTTCTTGAGCACTTCATATGAACCAGGTACTGGTATAAGCACTTTACATGCATCAACTCATTTACTCTTCAAAGCCACCTGTTAAAGAGGTAGGATTATTATACCTATTTTGCAGATGAGAAAACTAAGGCACAGAAAAGTTAAATAAGGTCACAGAAGTGGTGGAGCTGAGATTCAGTTTGTCAATCCGGCTCCAAAGTCAGTTTTTCCAACTACCAAGTATATTACCTGAGAATAAATCTTCAACGTCTGCAATAGCCAGAGGTTGATTCCACCAGCAAGGAAGAGGGGAGAAGAATGGCTATTGGATATACAACTAGCGGTGTTTCTCCCTAGGAACAAATTGCAGCCCTTGACTGCCATACCCCAAGCCATCAGTGACAGACTGGCCATTTTGTGAACACCTCCCCATGTTCTCTCTAGACCTGTGTCTCTGATTAATAGTCAGGAGGAAACCCTGGGCAGTCATTCTAGAAACAACAATAGTAGCAGCTCCACCTAGAGAAATTTCCAAACTAATATGAACATGCCTACCAGGGGACACTGCAGTGAGTTCTGGGGAAGAGACAAGCTTTCTCCCAAGAGCAGGAAAGCCACCGGAGGCTGGGAACCCCCATGTAGGACTCTGAGGTGCTCTGGTGACTGCTACATACGCACAGCTCACCTGCGGTCCACGCTGCAGTGCTTCTTTCTCCCTAGGCAGGAGTGGTGCTGGACTGCCCACCAGCACTTCACTAGTTATCAGCAGAGGTGCACCCTGGCAATCAAATGGAGTCTTTGGTTTGTGAGAAAACCAGCCCTGCCTGAACTTCACAGACAAACCCCAGCCAGCCTGCTCTGCTGTTGATAAGATCATCATGGGGCATTTTCCTACTGTGCCTCACTTGCCACTTGAGATTACCCATGGCTAAATATGGCTAAAATACTCAAGGCTCTTTTTTCAAATAAAACTTCCATCTTTTAGGACTTTACAGCCGCTAACTCTACCCTCCTTTGCTAAAAATACCAATTTTTTTCCTCTGTCATTAATCCAGTAGTTTTTTTTTCATATATTTGTCTTTTCATAGAGTCAGAGATGCAGTGAGTCAGTTTTCTAACATCCCAGGCACATGGCCCAGGGAAGGCGGTGGATGTATTCTTAGCTCAAGAGCACTTTGCTCTGCCGTATGTAAACCCCCGCAGCTGGATGTCTCCAGAATCAGATAAAGAGGAGCCCAGCCCAGGGTGAGCAGAAGAGACCAAAGAATGAAGCCTCTGAACACCTAGCCCATTTCCCTAGGAACCTGATTGCCTCCCGCAGATCTGAAATAGAGCCCCCGGCCTGTGGGACACCTGATTTCTCTCAGACAGGAGTGAACAGAGGGGGAATTCCTCTCCAGGTTTCTTCCCACGGAGGTCTCAGCGCAGTTCCCGCAGCAAGGCCTGTGTTTTGATCAGCCTGGGAGGCCATGGCTGTGCTGAGGAGAAGTGAAGGAATCTGGCCACCAAGACACTGGGGACTCCCCAATAGAAATTGTAAGAATAAGACGGAGTGTGTCTTGTTGGCTATCACGACCAACTGTCCTCAGGCTGCAGTCATTTTCATATATGCCCCAAGCCATAGTATTTGAATTTAAATTTTCTAGAGCCAAGAAAGCCACAGTCACTTATTTCAAGACTGTGCAGTCTGGTTAAGCCATCTGCTTTTGCAAGCTACGGGCACAAAGGCCAAAGATCTGAGAGACATACCCACGTTCCGAAAAGCCCCTGTCAGGCCTTGTAACAGCTGCTTTCAGAATTCTTCAGCTGTGGTACGGCCACTGACCTTGGCCTCGTCATGTCTCCTCTCTGGGTCTCCATGGCCCCAACATGAGGGAGGAGGCAGCTCCTGACCTCCAGGCACATGTCCAGTTCAGAAGCTCTGAGCTGTAGAAGAGGACTTCGCTTCCCTTTGGAGGATGGCAGTGCTTATGCCCACTGCTGCATCTGCTTCAGTTTCCTTCACTTTCTCTACTCAGCCCTGCCCAGCATTTAGTAGACATGCTAAACAGACACCCTGACAAAGGTCGCGACAGTTTCTCACTCTTGGATGGCCAAGACAATCGATGAATTATTTATAGAGTGCAGTAGGCCAAATAATGCCTGCTCCCAAGGTGTCCACATCCTAATCCCTGGAACCTGTGAATATGTTATATTACTCACAAAAGGGACTTCGAAGGTAGAATTAAGGTTATTAATCAGTGACCCTAAAATAGGGGAATTATCCTGGATTATTCAGGGTGACCCTATCTACTCACATGAGCCCATTAAAGCAGAAAACCTGTTCTGGCTGGAAGTCAGCCAGATGCTGCAAAAAGGGAAAGTTAGAGAGATTTAAAGATTGAGAAGGGGCCACATGTAAAGCATGAGATGGAAAATGAGCAGCGTTTAAGATCAAAAGTCCAGCCCCTGGCTGACAGCCACCAAGGAAACAGAAACCTCAGTCCAACAACCACAAGGAGCCGAATACAACCAACAACCTGTATGAACTCGGAAGCAGATTTATTCTCAGAGCTTCCAGAAAGGAACACACCCCTGTCAATACTTGTGGGAATCTAAGCAGAGAACCCATTGAGCCATCCTGTGCCCAGATTTCTAACCTATAGAACTGTGAGACAGTAAATGGTTATTGTCTTAATCCACTAAATTTGTGGTATTTTGTTAAATCAGCAATAGAAAACCAAAATACAGGGACTGTCCCTGACAATTGTATTACTTGAACATGAAAAATTTGTCCTTCTAAGATACCTCTTCCTGCCTATGGAAGCAGGATGGCAAAGCCTGACCCAAGACACTGGGCTCTGTTTTGCTGCCAGGAATTGACACATATTAAAGGTTTGAAAGAAAGGACAAAGAATGCATGGAAGGAGGGAGGAAGGGAGGGAAGGAAGAAAAGATCTGGCCCTGATTTTGTTATTACTGTAACTCCCATAGGCATGAAAGCCACAACACTGCCCTCTTCATAATTAAGAAAAGTGACGTTGGCTGCAGTGACCCTATGGAAGAAGGGCCAGGAGTGCTCTGGAATCCAGCAACTTAAATATCTGCAGAGAACATCTTGCGAGCAGCCCTTTGGCTGTGAAAATGCAAATGAGCCAAGCCGGGCCACCAAGTGTCACTGACACAGCAGTCAGGGCAGAGCCCCATTCTCAACTCTCCTTCCCATAGAGCCAGAGCGGCAGACACTCAGAGCGAGGTGCACCCCAGAGCCCACCCAGGGATCCTCAGCCCTGCGGGCAGGGCGCCCGCATCACCTGCAGCTCTGGGGCCGCTCACCTACCTCTGGAAGAAGTGTGAGGACGTGCAGTTGGTCTCTCGCCTCCTCCTCTCTCACCTCCCTTTCAAGTTACAAAGTGAAAACTGAAAATTAATTTTGCCATCTCCCACTCTCCTTTCTCCAATATCCTCTCATGTTTATGTAATAAGATCGTACCATGAATTTCTATTACTCATAAACAGCAAAAGGAGAAAAGACAAAATGTAAGAGGTCAAAGATCATATATATACATATATATGTATACACGTATACACACACACACACACACACACACACGCACGCACACACACAGGCCCTGTATATACACATAGGACATGTCTTTCTTTAGTTCTGGAAAGTCACCCCACACCTACACAGACCATGCACCTCCACTCGCACTTGCCCTGAAACTCTGATCCCCTCCTGTTGCCAGCCTAGATTATAGGGAAGCGGACAGCTGGGGGAGCAAAGCACGGGTGACCACAGATAATCCACCATGGGGGCGGAAAATGTTTTAAGATTATCAACAGCCTTTAGGCCCTGAGAGAGTTTGAGAATTCTTCCCATCTGGTAATAATTATAATGACCGAACTCATTCTCCAAACAGCCTAAAGCACTCAGCAGGGACCCATGCTCCATTTTAAAGGTCACAAAGATTGGGAATTACAGCCCATGACCTAAGTCAATGTTTCCTGAACTTTCAGTGGATGATTTGTTCATGAACTTCACATAGAGGAAACAGAAATGTGGTAAGGATTGGGGAACAGGAGGTTCATGTCCCTGGATGTTCCCCTGGGCGTATAAATACCACTTCATCCAAACACTCCATCATCCCATGTAAATGTGTCTGTATGCCCACACGCATGCGTACACACACACACACACACACACACACACACACACACACACCGGCCTCCTGCTTTATTCCTCCGAGCCCAAATCCCATTTCAGTACCAACCCCAACCTACCTGGGAATGCCACACAAAATACCACCCAATCTGAAGGATGCTCTGCTTGGTAAAGAAGAAAGTTAACCACCTCAGAGACACCAGCAGAGCTATGAGCCAGAGAAGAAATTGAGAAATCAAAGTTGGTTCTGCCAGCCAGATCCATCTCCAGGAAGGAAACCCCTCAACTCCAGTGTACCCTTTAAAATCCACCAAGCCCTCCTCGACCCCACAGACCTGCTGCCACCCAGCCCCACTGAAGCCAGGGGCTCAAACTTCTAGTGTGATTTTACTCAGGAGACTCGAAGGAGAAATCTGTCCCAGCATTTGGAAGAGCATGTCCCCTGGTTTGATCATTGTTCTTTCTCCAAGGCCATCTGCTGATGGCTATTATTCCACTAAAACACAAGCTGTGATGGTATTCATTTCTTTTTCTCTCCTGCTTCCAAACCTCATGATACATTGAACGATTCTTCAAAAAGAGACTTTCAGCATTTGGGTCCCTGTCCTATGAAAAACAACATAACACTAAGCCATTATCAAGTGCCACAGACTGTTCCAGCACTTTACAGGAGTTAATTCATTTACTCCTCACAACAGCCCTCTGAGGTGGATTCCATTATTATCGCTATCTGACCATTGAGGACACTGAGGCAAAGGAAGTTAAGTGAATTGCCTGCCGTCAGGGGGTTAGTACATAGGCAGCAAATCTAGGATTCGAATTCAGAGCGCATGGCTCCAGAGTCCACAGTTTTAAATCTTAACCAGTGTGCTTTCAGCATTCCCAAACATTGTATCTGAGGAACTGCCCAGCCCCTTGGAAGAACAGTGAATAAACAGCACAGACCAACAGCACATTGTTTATAAAAGAAAAGAAATGTGTCCTCTGCAACACATTCCTCCACATTCATTCTCTCTCTCTCCTCCACCCCCTACACCGCCCCCCACACACACACACTCCTGCTGTACTTGGATCTGGTACCACCATGCAATGAGATTTAACTTTGACTCCAAAGAGTGATTGAGGCTGCGTGACACAGACAGACTCTTCCTCACCTTATCACTTTATGCTCCCGGGTACTGTGTCGGCTCACCTTATGTGTCCACTTGGCTGTGCCATGGTGCCCAGATTCAAACACAAGTGTTGTTATACTACAACTATGTGACACAGGCACTGAGAGTCCCAAGGGGCCACACTTTCCTTTCAAATCAGAACTTGCTTCAAATGCAGAAAAAAGGCAATGGCATTCTAAGGAACACAAACCCCAAGAGCTCTATCACATCCTTTCATACTCGAGTTATTTGCTGTATTAATTGACCACTTACTCCAAAAATAATGGCATAGAAGGGGGGAAAAGATAAGCCAATCAATCCATAATTCTTTTTCTTTTCAGAACTTCCTTACTCACCAGTAAGCCAAAGGTAGGGAGTGTTGGTAGAATGTGCACATATCAGAAGTGAAATGAATAGTTGAGTTCATTTCGTGTAGTGTTTCCATTGTTCTGGTAAGAATGTAATACATATGCACGTATGAGCTATGAAATACAATCTGTATGATTTCGGAGACTCTGCATAGGAGTTAAATGCTCTCATATTTGCATTTAAAACTAAAATTGTAACATATAAAAATGAACTGTAAATTCACGCTATCAATTTACATTTTTAATCTTTCTTCACTTAGAATGGCATTATAGCAAATTTGTAAAAAAAACGCTATGACAAAATAGGAGACTGTAGAAGAAAGGAAAAGAACCCAAAGCCACAGATAACGAGACCTCACAAAACTGCTGGGAGGACTAAACGAGGACTTGGTAGCAGGCCTGGGACATGGTAGGTGTATGTTAACTGCCCCCCATCCTAACCAACGAGATTCCAGCCTGATACCTTAATGAGAATTTGGGGTTTCATGTAAATTGCTGCCTTTCCTTTTAAGCAAAAGACACAGGATTTCAGACACCCAGTCTGTTGGAAGATAATGTGGGACTCGGGGCTCTATCCAGACCCTCTGATCATGGGAGAAAACCATAGTCAACCCTTCCTACTCAAAAAAGCAACCAAACTCAGCATTGCCATCTTTCTTGAGCTTCTCCTGCAGGTTTCACTGGGGAAAGAATTCCTTGCTCTTGTGTCTTGGGGAACAATGGCCGACTAGCTCTGGTTTCAGGGTCACTAATGCCTCTTAATAAGCTCCTCACTAGGGTGAGGGCTGGGCCTCCATCAGCTCTGAGGTCTGTTTCCACCAGCCCACTGGGGGAGTGTCATTTAAAATCTGTCCACCTCCAAAGACAGCATCTCGTCACATGACAGCTGAGCCTGGGGAAGCAGGCTATTACCGTCAGAAGTGTCCTTTCTAATGACACAGGCAGAGCAGCAGGGAGAGTTCGCCGGGGAAGGGGTCACAGGACTGAGCAGTGAGTAACACAGTGGCCGGAAGAGCACAAGGCTGGAGACTATTGCACTGAGAAACATCCTCCAATGGGCATTTAGGAGGAGCTGCAGATAACAATTTCATTGTCTTGACTCAGACCTTGTTTCCCAGTGTTTTAGTCTATAATCTGTTCCAACTCTTGTTATAAAAGGAAAGAAATTCTGCATTCAGGAAGCACTATCGATCCTGGCTAATCTGGTCTATAAGGTGGCAATTTAAACAGGTTGCCATGGTAACACTCCTGTTTTATTTATGGTAACAAGATCAAGGTATGGGATGTGAGAGCTCATCTCATTGCTGTGATTTTCAGCCTCTGTTCTGAGGAGTGGGAGTTTGGGGAAAGACTCCAAAGCTGTGAGATGAGGGGGGGAAGTTCTGGCTCCCACCTCCATCATACCTAGATCAGCCTTGCTTTGATCTCTTTTAAAAATTATCAAAAAAAAAAAAAGAAAGAAAGAAAGAAAGAAAACCAGAGAACTATCATTAAGAGCACTGGATCAGGAATGAGAAGACTAGGTCCTCATCCCTTCCTCCCCCAAACAGGCAGAGCCTGATGCCCATGGCATTTCCCAGCCCTGACAGCCACCCCTAATGCCCTCATGCCTTTGGCCTGACCTTCAACCCATCTAAGACCGCCCCTTTCTCCTCCGGCGTTTTGTCACAGAGGTGTGTCTCCTATACCTCCCCCCAGTCCCCGGAGGTGGCAGATGGGGCAGGCTTTCCCCTTACTAACAAGTCTGGCGGAAACCTGTCTTATGCCATAATCTCCTCCTTCATGTGACAGCCTTCACTCTTACCTTCCCTGAGGCTGAAATGGCAGAGAGGATGCAGAGACAGAATCAACAAAGGGAAGAGAGGATGCAGAGACAGAATCAACAAAGGGAAGAACCTACTGCTCTTCTCCCTACCACACAGGCCTGAGTGCAGCACGTATCAAATCAGACTCTAGATGCAGAGCTCCGTGGGTGGCAAGCGCAGCTTTTCTTCTCTCAGCCTCAGCTGCTGAGGCTTTTTCTTCCCTCCACCCCACCCCTCCTTGTCGTTCTCTTTCTCTTCTTCTAAGGTATCAAGCACATTCTGATTCACACGGATACACAGTTGAAAGAAAGCAAATTGTATCATAGCTCATCCTGTAGTCTCGAGATTCTCCTTCATAAACAGAGAAGTCAGGAAAGGGTTTACCCCAGGGTCTGTGCAAAAACAAGTCTGACCTTGCAAGGTGTTGACCTGCGCACAGCTGTCCTCCCACTAGGGAAGGAAAAGGAGTAGGGTTGGCGCAGAAATCAGACCTAGAGGCAGATCTGGGAGCCACTCTCAGAATAGCCTAGAACAGAGGTTATGGCTGATGCACAGGCCTTGCCGGGGCCTGAATGAAGGCAACTAACTACAGGAGCCTGATTTGTAATGTTTGCCAGTGTCTGTGGTGTATCTATTCCTACCGTGGTCAATTTCAGCTACCCATGTGATGCTACCAAATGTGGAGTTGGGAAGAGATGTACAATGACATCATTATATAGTATTTCTATCACACAGATACAGTAGGCGGAAGTAACGCCAAGGGCACAGATAATAGCAAAAAAAATTTTTTAAATAATTAGGAGTGACATTTTGTGTATTTATTATCTTTGTTTTAATACAATTTATTTAATTGTAAGCTCATATAATTTAATTTCTAGCAGTAGCCACGTTTACTCAGGCTCACAAGGTGCCTGAAAATTTAACAACTGGCTCTGATGAGCCCAGTGCAGCACACCACTGCCCTGACCTCCCCTACTGCCCACTCATGTTGCAGGGTGGAATTTGTGCAGAAAATTCTCTACCTCAGTGATAAAAAAATATAGATGTAGTAACAAAAAGTTACAGGTTTTTTCCAAGTCTAAAGAGGTAGTATATTGATTTCTGATCCAATATGTATTGTCCTGAGTTTTGCCTGTTTTTTGTGTCAAAACACAAGCATCTCAGTTAGGTCTCTTTTAGTATTCACCTTAGACCAGGACAATCAACCCCTGCCCTGGATCCTACTTTGGAAGGCCCTGCTCTGGCCCTCCTTCATCTTTGCCTCTCCCTGGATGAGGAATTTGTGGGGCTGAGGGGATGTCCCCTCAAGGACCTCATGCCTCCCCTTCCAGCCCACACCTCACACATGCAGGATTCCTGGCCCCAATGGCTGTGAGCCCACTTCAGAACTCTGTAGAGCCTCTTCCCTGAATCTGTCCTCCTGAGGGCAAATTCCACGGATGCTTACCTGTGTGCATACACATAGGCTTGAGTGGTGACCAAGGGGAGGCGCTTTGTGGCCAGGCAGTAGATGGAAAGTGGACGTTCAGACTGGGATGTCATCAGCTATGTTGCAACGCCCCTTGTAGTGCTAGATGGAACTGGGGATGGCACGAGAAGGGGGTCTCTCTGTGCACTCTTGCTCTGGGTCCCCACAGGCAGGCAGGGGCTTCTTGCATAAGCCTCCAGGCTCATAGGACCCATCTTTCTTACTTCTTGCCCCTCCCATGACTAGCAAGCCAACTCCACAAATATCAGGGAAGGAGACTCAGCCAAAAGCTGAACTTGATCATTTTTTCAGTATGAGAATCTCATCTCAACCTTAGCAGAGCTAACATATTTGCCCTTGAAGAACAGATGATGACAAGTCTTACTAATGCAATGACAAGCTGTCTTAACCAAGCCTACAATTCTCATGAGCCTGAAAAAGCTGCCCTGAAGGCCCCAGCTTCTCTAGCAGGATGAGAAATCTAAAAATCTATTCACTTCAAACCGCATTCGCTGAGTACCTATTACAGGCAAGGTACTTTTTGTCACTACTTTATGCCTAATCATGTGAGAAAGACATTAGGTTCTACCATTAAGAAATGTATCATCTAATAGAATGGAAGAGTTAGGGGCTGATTAAACTTGCACAAAGAAAATTATAACAGCAGGATAAATATTATGATAATAGGTTCAAAGTGCATGAGAAATTGCCAAAAACTAGAAGCAACCAAGATATCCTCTAATGAATGAATGGACAAACAGACTAATTTATGCCCTTAAAATGGAATATTATTCATCAATAAAAAGAAATGAGCTTACCAAGCCACCAAAAAAATATGAAAGAACTTTGAATGCATAGTGCTAAGTGCAAGAAGTCAATCTGAAAATGCTTCATACTGTATGATTCCAACTATGTGACATTCTGGATAAGGCAAAACTATAGAGTCAATAAAAAGATCAGTGGTTGTGTAGGGATTCAGAGGGAGGGGAATGACTAGGAGGAGCACAGGAAATTTTTAGGCCTGTGAAATTATTCTGTAGGAAACTGTAATGGTGGATATATGACATCATGCATTTGTCAAACCCCATAGAACTGTATATCACAAAGAGTGAAACTTAATGTAAACTATGAACTTTAGGTAGTAATAATGTATTGATGTTGGTTCTTAATTGTAACAAATGTACCACAGTAATGCAAGATGTTAATAATATGGGAAACAGAAAATAATGTGTTGGGGAGGATGTGGGGAAATTGGAGCACTGCTAATGGGAATGTCAAATGGTGCAGCCACTATGGAGAACAGTATGGAGGTTCTTCAAAAAATTAAACATAGAATTACCATGTGATCCAGCAATTCTAATTTTGGGTCTATGCCTAAAAGAATTGAAAAGAGGGACTTGATCAGATATTTGTACACCCATATTCATTGCAGCATTATTTATGATAGCCAAAAGGTGAAAACAACCCAAATGTCCATCAATGTATGAATGGATAAACAAAATGTGACATCTACATGTACGGAATATTATCCAGCCTTAAAAAGGAATAATATTCTGACATACACTACAACATACATGAACCTTGAGGACATTATGTTAAATGAAATAAGCCAGACACTGAAGAACAAATATTGTTTGATTTCACTTATGCGAGTTACCTAGAATAGGCAAAAATTCATAGAGACAGAAAGAAGAAGTGAGGTTACCAGGAAGTGAGGGAAGGGGAAATGGGAAGTTATTGTTCAATTGATACAGAGTTTCCTTTTGGGAAAACCAAGAAGCTCTGGAAATGGGTACTAGTGATGGTTGCACAACAATGTGAGTGTGCTTAATTAAAATGACACAGAAATCTACACTTCAATATTATTAAAATGGTAAACTTTATGTTATGTGTATTTTACCACGATACATAAGAATAATAGGGAAAACTGTATAGTAGAGGGCAGTACATGAGAACTCTCTATACTATCTGCTTAACTTTTCTGTAAACCTAAAACTGTTCTAAAAAGTGAGGTTAGTAATTTTTTAAGTGCATGAGAGCACAGTTAAAACTAATACAATGTTATATGCCAATTATGTCTCAATATTTTTAAAAAAGCGAATGAGAGGTCAACGCAAGGAGACGTATCACCTAATCAAGGGTACAGGCCAGGAAAGACTTCGTGGAGAGGACAGTTGTTGAGACAAGACTTAGAAGGTGCTAGGATTTCAACAAAGGAAGAGGTGGGAGAAGGAAGCCATTACAAGGAGAGGTGACAATATGTGCAAATGTACAGCAAAAAGAAAGGATAGATGTGTGGCATGGATATCTGCAATTTGACTGCAGGGTATAGGGATGTAGGTAAACAAGGAGAAAAATACTTGGGAAAATAAGTACATTCATTTATTAAACAATAATTAGTTAAAACTTGCTAGATGCCAGACACAGTTATAGGTGGTGAGGATGGAACAGTAAAAGTCCTCATCTGCATGGAGTTCATACTCTAGCAGACTATATCATAGAGGTTTTGAATGTCAGGTGAGGTGTTTGTACTTAATTCATCAATCAGTGGAGAACCAGAGAAGATTTTTGAGCAGAAAAACTGATGCACATTCTTTTCTGTGTAATTCTTTTCTTTTCCATGATAATCTAAGAGCAACAAGCTTAGAGAGTATTTTACTGTAATACGACCTCATGAAGTGTGCTGGCCCCTGAAGCCTGTGACCTCTCTATAGAAATCTCATCCTGTCTCTCTTTTAAGCATAGTATGAGAGTCCAAAATCATTATACAAGTGATTCTCAACTATCAATGAGGGGCACGGTGTTTCCCCACTCAGTGATCTGAGGGGAATCTTGGAGAGATTTAAAGGCATGTATGCCTTTAAAGATTCTGAGATACCGCTCTAGGAAGACCATGATACCCTCCTGTACACATACTCTATAAAGCAGGATTTGGTCAGAAAAATAGGAACCACTCAAGGTATTTCAAGGAAGAGATGTAATTCAGGGAAATGGAGGCTCACAAAACTGTTGGAAAGGCTGAGGAAGCAAAGGTCGGGAAAAGATGTCACACACTTCCAAGGAGTTTCAGCAAACTATCACCGATGATCTCAGCTTGTTACAACTCCAAAAGAAACAATTTGCAGGAGGACACTCAGAAGTTACTGCAAACCTTCCCACGTGCCATCAATCAAAGCCTATCCGTTTGCCTGCTGCTACCACAGGAGCAAAAACAATTTCATTGTACAAGTGCCTCTTATTGGCAGAAAAGAAACCAGAACTCTGATACTCAGGGATTCTGAAGAATGTAGTTCTCAGGCTTGCAGTCCCTGCAATACAAGAGAAAACATAGATGGAACAAGGGCTGAATGCTGCTTTCCAAAAAATACCGCCTATGATGGGTTGAATTGTGCCCCCCAAAAGGAAATGTTCAAATCCTAACCCTTTAACCCATCAATGTGATTTTATTTGGAAATAGGTTTTTTGAAGACGTAATCAAGCTAAAATGAGGTCATACCGAATTAGGGTGGGTTCTAATCCAATGATTGGTGTCTTTATACAAAGAAGGAAATTCAGACACAGAGACAGGGAAGAATGCCAAGTGAAGACAGAGGCAGGGATTGGAGTGACACATCTACACACCAAAGAATGTCAAGGACTACCCAGAGGAAGAAAGGAAGGATCCTCCCCGAGAGCCTCTGAGGAGACATGGTCCTGTTGACATCTTGGTTTCAGACTTCCAGCCTCCAGAAATATGAAGCAACAAACTTCTGCTGTTTTAAACTACAGTTTGTGGAAATTTGTTATAGCAGTCCTAGGAAATTAATACCCTTCCCTCCTCCACACACACACACACACACACACACACACACACACACACACACACATTATATACAGCCCAGTGCCCTAGTGAGCCACTATTACAGATAGAAGTATGTTGGGAGCAGAGGTTGGGAGTGAGAAAATTGAGAGATGAACAACCAGTTTTTTCATGGGGTTCCCCTACACTGAGAAGACAGATATCATTGAAGGGACAGGAAGATAACAGTCCTCCCCCCCAAAGCCATAGCCCAAACTGGGTAGGAGTACGTAAAATATAATCCTGATTTCACCAGGTATGGAAAGCTGGTTACTTTCTTACCCTTGATAATTGCTAAAGAAGCTGTATATAGCTGGAACAAATTGGCACACAAAGTACCTTTCATTGATTTACTCAGCGTACAGCTCTGCTGATTTTAAAGCAGCTAGCAAATCTGTTTCTAAAATAAAAGGGCTGTCGTCTAAAAGCATATCTAGTTACCAAGTTCATAATGTTCTTGGACCAAAGTGGCTTTAGGAGGAGAAGAGCCTGCCTTTCTTTTCCCGTCTTTCCCTCAAGCCGTAGATCCTTGAGTCCTTGGGCCCACTCTTCAGACACCTCCCCAGGACATTGCAGCATATCATTTGCTTCCAGGCCCGTCCTTTTCTTAGACAAGTTTCCCAGAATTTAACAGAAGAATCCTCGGAGTGGGCAGGTTGGCAGGAAGAGCAGAGAAGGCCTGTCTGTCTGTGCCACGTGGGAGGAGGTAAGAAATAAGGTGATGCCACAGACCTACAAAACTGAGACGATAAACCCTAGGACTCGAGTCAAAGACCCTATTTTGTCTGCATTTTTCTGGTCAGTATTTCTTCAGTAGAGTAAATCTCAGAAATTACAAAATACAGATAAGTAGCAACTACATTCCTAGTCTTGGGAAGTCTGAGCACCCACTTTTATTTGCCTAGCAAGAAAGGTGACTAAGAAATAGAATTGAACTTTGCATACTTGGCCTAATCTGAAAGCAGACTTGCCTGGAAGGCAGGCGACTGAAGCTATTGAGCCCTGGGGTAACTTTCCAGCTGACTGTGATGTGTGTTGGATAATACTAGTGGTTTCTTCTTTGTCTTTAGCAACAGAGCAGTTTGCACATTTGCTAGGACCACCACCTAAGTCACGTTGTTGGTCGTGCTCAGAGGTGTTACACGGGCAGAAAATCTTCCTGCTTTTCCCAATTACGTGAAACTTCATGTCAAAAGACTGACAGAGGTGGTGCTTTGAGCTGCAGAATTTTCTGACTAAATCCTAGCAAGGCCAAGTACATGCTTATTCCTGCCATTCTGACCTGTCTCTAGTGGGCTGGCAGGAAAAGGCAGCTCAGCAATGAGCTCTGTGACATTTGGCATGTTCTGCCCTAAGCCACACACTGAGATGCTATAGCTCCAGGGCTCCTCTTTGCATGACATTTATCCAGGTTTAAGTCTTAAGTCTCCTCTTTGACACCAGCCCAGGAAAATGTAGAGGCAAAAAACAAGGCAGTGACTACGCATTTTCAGGTTTTGCCCAGAGGTGATTTCTTTTCTCTTATCAGAATTCATTACCATCAAGATGGTAGGTTTTCTCATTAATAATCATGACAGTGATCAGCCCTCCTCGTGTATCAACTTATTGCTCATCCCAAAATGTCAAGTGATCTAACACGATTAAGTAGCTATATGCAGTGTCCCCTCTCTCAGTCCTCTTCTGGACAATCTAGGAGACAACCTGGCTTTACCTTTGCATAAAACTGAATGATCATTAGAGAGTCCACAGGACTATGAAGTCTTGGGGCCCAAAGGAACCTCAAGCTGTTAGTCAATTCATTCTCCCTCTCTCTAGACAAAAATGCATGCAAGCGATTTAGAATAGTCGTCATAGTTAATCCACAACTGCAAGTAAGGAGACTATGTAAAAAAAACCAAATTAAATAGATAGAGAGAGATATATAACTAAAACAAAGATATCTTGTATTAATTACTTTACATGCATTATAACTACTTTATGAGGTATCACTATTATTATTCCCAGTTAATATAAGTATAAATCAAGGTTGAGAGAGATTAAATAAGTCATCCAAATTAGTGGCAGAAGTGGGATTTAAACACAGGCATTACTTGTATCCCAGAGGGTCCTTGTGACTAAAAGAATCTTGTTCTTACTATTGTGGTTGTTCTTTCCACATGAATCCACAGAGAAGGAAAAAAATTTTTTTTTTCCTCTATCCACTTAGTTCTGTGTCTGAGGCTCTGCAAATTAGACTGACAAAAGACAGATTAGCAGGAGAAAAGCCTTATTATTACATATGCGTATGCATATGGAGGACTTCATAGAAAAGTGAAGACCCAAAAAAGGCAGATGAGGGGAGAGGGGTGGTAGATGAGGGTAATGGGGATCAAATACACGGTGATGGAAGGAGAACTGATTCTGGATGGTGAACACCTAATGTGATATATAGATGATGTATTACAGAATTGTACACTTGCTACCTATGTAACTGTACTAACAATAGTCACCCCCAATAAACTTTAATTTAAAAAAATAAAAATTAAAATTAAAAACAGACAGATAGGCCTGAGAGCTTATATACCTTTTAAACAAAGATCAATAAATTGTGGAGCCTTGACACGACCAAGGAAAAAGGGGTTTGGGCTAGGGGTGGCAAATTGTGGAAAAGTGAGTAGGAAATAAATGAGGGAAACTAATGGAAGATATAGGTTATTTTAGCAAGGTTTGTTTGCAGACCCATCCTAGTGCCGACTTTCTGTCTTCTTCATGGCTATGAAACTCCCCCAGGAGAAGAGATTTAAGGCAGCCCTCATTTCTCAGAAGTTTCTACCTCTATGCGGATAAGAACGGATCTGAGAAGGTTTCTTTCTGCATCTGTTGATGCTCATTGGCCGCCAGCTCAAAACAATCATGCCGAAGTGGCATATTTGGGGACAGCGTGTTCTGATCCCCTTCAAATCCATGCCATCTTTCAGTACAATTTAGCAAGTATTTTGAATGTCAAAAAAAGATGTACATTCTTATCCTCATTTTTTTAACCAACAGGAGGCCACAAACTCCCTTTCACATGTATCCTTGGTGCTTCCCAACCCCTTTTATGAGGAAGTTCTTTCTAAAGTTTAATTTTAATGCCTCCCATTGTAATGCAAGCCCACTCTCCCTATTCTGTCTTGAGGGAAAGCAGAACAGAGGTTTCCTTTTTTTTTTTACATGGTTGAAGATTGCTGACTGTGTGTGTGTGTGTGTGTGTGTGTGTGTGTGTGTGTGAGAGAGAGAGAGAGAGAGAGAGAGAGAGAGAGAGAGAGAGAGAGAGAGATATTTTTCTAATTTGGAAGAGAACTGCCCTTGGCAGATAATCTCCAGCTTCTTTATATACTCATTTTTTCACTTGCATTGTTAACTGTAACAGTCAAAATGGAAGATGTAATGTGACGTTTATACCATCCCCCCTTCTGAGATTCATAAAGTGCCAATGATACTCTTGACTTATGAATAAACAGTTTCTAGTGCCCATGGTCTGCGATTCATGGCCCAGACTGACCAAAGTGAAAAAATTAGCATAACATCCAAGCTTTGAGAAATGAAGACTTAAAGGAACCTCAGAAAAACCATTTGTCTCTGAAAAGGTCTTCCAGGAATCAGCAGAATTAACTTTATCAGAAGCAGCCACAGGTGCATTTCAAAATAGGATGAACCTCTGAACTTCTTTATTTTAACGTTAGCGACATTTCAGTAGGAGGAGCATTGCCTTTAATGACTCTGATTTTTAAAAATCATTTGAATTGTTTGTTGAATTACCTATTTCTATAGAGGCCTCTGGAGGGCTAGCTAAATAAATGTTTACAATTTCTAACAGTTCTGTACCACTTGCAGTAGCTGTATACTAAGTACCATAACCAATTCCAATTCTCGTTCAAAGTGCTAACATATCCTGGAAGGTTTCACAGACCAACAACAGGTTCATTTTAAACACCCAAATGTAAGCCAAGATGATGTTCTGCAGGTGTTACGGAACACTGAAGTTGGTCCTTTGAAACACATGGAAGCAGACACACAGCTATTCTCTACAGCCCAGAGAGCAGTGCTATAGGTCAATGTTTATCTTTAGGGAACAAATTCACTGAATTGTGTCCAGCAGTTTTTAACTTTATCGCTTCCATCACAATAGCACTATGACCATTGTGTAGCATGGTATTTGTTCTCAAACTGAGTGAATAGCAGTGTAACCCGAAGAACTATTTTTTTGGAAGTTCCTCCAGTAATTTGGATGGTCACCCAGGGTTGAGAACCAGTATTCAATGAGTCCCTCAACAGAATGGAGACCTGGGCCAAGGGAGGCATAAGGACCAGCAAGTTTGTCTCAGGAATAGGGAAGAACTGGAAAAGATGGGATGGGCAGGTGGAAGAAAGAGGGGGCTGAAAGGGCAGGGCAGAAGCCAACCTTGGCCAAGCATCAACTCAGCTTAGGAACTGCACAGCCTAGGAGTAGGCTCAGCAGTTGGGGGATGAATCCACGCACACGATTCACAGCCTGGAAGGCAGCTCAGTGGAGGAAACCTGCAACTTGGAGTCAGACAACCGGGCTGTGAATCCAGGCTCTGCCCCTTGCAAACAGTGGGACCTTGGGAAAGTTACATATCCTCTCTAGGTCTGTGTCCTCATTTCTAAAATGGGGATAACATAGTAGCTACTTTAAAAGGATGTTGAAAGGATTAATAAAAGCTTGAAGTGTTTAGCCTGGTGCCTAGTACTCAGAAGCTACTGTTATCTCTCCCCATCATGACCAAGGCATCCAGCTGTGATATTAAGAGTGGATCTATGTGTGTATAAACTACATCTAAAGACTGACGCGTGTTGATGAGCAAATCAATGGCCTGGACCTCAGGAACACCTAACAACCCACTGGACACTAGTGACCAATATGTGAAACACGTAGATCACAATAAAGGAAAAAAGGTTGAAAATTACAGTATCTTGAGGAATGTGGCCGTTTCTCAGTTAACTCTTCGGAAAGTGTATCTCATAGAGTGAAGGATGGATAATTTGAACTGGAGGTCTAAAGCTGCCTCTACTTGACAGTTCACTGTTCTCGTGGTCTAGCAGAGGGCTCGACCCAGTCAGATCACTGAACATTGCATTTGTTGGGGCTGCATTTCCCTCACACATAGCATAGGCATCATTATAATACTTTCTGCAGAGCACAGTGAGAGTTAAATAGTGACAGCAAACAGAGAATCTGTGAGAAATACGGGGTCATTGTTAATTTCTTCACAGCACTGTTTTACCCACACAGCCATTCAGAGGTTCCTGAAATAGGAATTTAAAGTTAGCAGGAAGTAGTCTGTATATCTCCAGTGCTTAGTAACTAACACCAGAAAATGACCAGAAAAGCTTTGTTTTAAATATTTCTGTGTTTGGGGATTTTAATGTGTTTTGGTTTTTTAGAAATGGAAGGAGGGAGGGATAGGGGAAGGGAGAGAGAGAGGGAAGAAGACAGGAGGGAGGGGGGAGAAGGAAAGATGAAATATTTACTGACAGCCAATGGGCTATCCCTAAGAAAGCTATATGGACCAGGGAAGCAGCAAGACAAATGTCCAGATTCCATTTCTGCCTCATTCCTGGGGACCAGGGTCATGGTCCCCACGGAGGAGTTTAGGCCTTGGGCCAACCGGAGCTACAATCCAGGCTCACTCAGGACTATTTATAGTGCTGGGCTGCTGGGCAGATCTCTTCTGAAGCTGGTATTTCCAGCTCTTTCTAATTCAAAACAGCTCTTCATAGCCCTGGGCCATCACACTGTATATTTAAGTGTTTGTACAAATCAATATCCTAGGTCTCACTGGATACATAGATTAAAACATGTTAGTCATTCCAGTTCACTCCTCAGAGTAAAATAAACCACTCCGGAGTAGCCATGAATTGTTCTCCTTTGTATTGGAAAAAGGTTTACCTCTGTAGTCACTGAGTTAGTGTTTCCTACTCCTTGTACAGATAAAATCTAAGTGTAACAATAGTTTCAGCTGTACTTCTTTTAAGCATGTTTTAAGATTCCTCTTCCTCCTTATTAAAATTCTGAGATAACAGTGCGTCCTCTGTCCAGTTTAGCTGGTGTTATGAATTATGGATACCCCAGCCACTATGAGACCCACCAGGCACTGATATTGAACAGTTCTGAGGAAATACTGCAGCCAGGTTAAATGGTTTTCCAGAGACTCAGAATATTGATAAAACAGGTCGCTGTTCCAAAGCCAGGCCTTAGTAAGAAGTGCGCCTTTATTTGGTGAGTAAATGCGAGTTTGGTAGGGTAGCCTCGGATTATCACCAAAAATGAAGAAGAAAATGGAGGTGGATTGTGAATGGGCTTAAGAATGGAAGGCTTTTAAATTTTATTTCTTGGGATTTATCTTGAATTTGGGGGGGTGGAGGGAACAACGGCAGTTGTCTTTAATTTTTTCCTTCTGGCTACAGAAGATAAAAATATGCATTAATACCATCTTTTGACACCAAAATGAATTTCTTAATAGTAAGAAAGTATTATATTGAGAAACAACTTTTTAAAAGAGTGGTCTAAAATCTCATAAGGCTTTAAATACTCCTGTGTTATAATATAAGGCATTGTCACAATATAGGGCTATACTACATACCTGCTATAGTCTCTATTTTTCTAGAACTCATATGTAAACTTGAGACCCAGAGCATAGAGGTCTGCCAAGTCATGGAGAGCTTAGGTTTCCTTCATTTTTCCCTTATATATATATTTTTTTTCTTTTTTAATTACAACACCTTCACCATCAATGGGTATTAAAATTTTTAAATGATAATTTAAAATGGAAATAGTTATCTCATTGCTTTCACTCCCTTTTTTAATTCTTAAACACATTTTTCTTGTATATACTATTAATATTTTTTCTTTTGTGATTTGTTCATGTGTGCTATTTGCCATTTTTATACTGAGCTGTTTATACCTTTCCCATAAATCTGTAAGAGCTCTTTAAAAATATATATCAGTGTTTTGTCTATCATTAATTTTATAAATATGTTTCCCAGTTTCTGTTTGGTCATGATGTTTTATGACACCAAAAGTTTCTAATTTTTATGTGTTTAAATCTATTATTTTATCCTTTCTATTCCACTTTACATAGTCCTTCACTTTCTCCATCACAAGACTAAGTGATATTTATCTAATTTTATTTTTTCTTATGGTTTTATATATTTATGCTTAATATTATTATCAGTTAAGAATGTATTTTGGAATAAGTCATGAGGCAGGGAAGCTAACTTGATTGTTTCCCAGGTGATTAGCCAGTTGCTGTAAAGTTGTCTATGGGATAATCTACCTTTTCCTTTAATTTGAAGTGGAAACTTTGCTGCATACTAACTTTCAAATCCATATGTAAAATCTATTTATAGACTTAAAGATTTTCTTTTTTTTTTTCTTTTGCCTATTCATCCATCAGTAAAAATATTTAAACTATATATGGCTTTTGACATCTGGTGGTGATAGATATCCTATTATTTTTATTTCAACATTTGTTATTATTTTTCTTATTGTTTATTCTCACAGATAATTCTCACTGGACAACCATTTTCAAGTTAAAAAATAATGTTTGGATTTTTATTGAAATTCTATGATTAATTTATAAATTAATTTTGGGAGAACTGATATCTCTACAATAGTGAGACTTACCATCCTCCATTTGTCTAGCTACTTTTAAAGTTTTATAATTTCCTTTATATAAGTGCTCTCACTATTACATGCTTTTTCTCTCCTAATTATTTTATATTTTAGATGGCTTTTGTGAATGTTAAGAAAATTATTGATTTGGGCCATATAACTACATTCTGTTATTAATTCTGAAGAGTTTTTCATTGGTATTCTTGGATTTTTCCAGGTGGTCAATTATATAATCCCATAAATAATGATAATTTTCTTTTCCAGTATTTGACCTCACTTATTTTTTTATTTTTTTTTTATTTTTTAGGACTTTTCTTTCTTTTTTCCAAGTCAAGTTGTTGTCCTTTCAATCTTAGTTGTGGAGGGTGTCGTTTAGCTTCAAGTTGTTGTCCTTTCAGTCTTAGTTGTGGAGGGCGCAGCTCAGCTCCAGGTCCAGTTGCCGTTGCTAGTTGCAGGGGGTGCAGCCCACCATCCCTTGCGGGACTTGAGGAATTGAACTGGCAACCTTGTGGTTGAGAGCCCACTGACCCATGTGGGAATCGAACCGGCGTCCGTTGGAGTTAGGAGCATGGAGCTCTAACCATCTGAGCCACCGGGCTGGCCCCCTAACCTCACTTATTTTTTATGTCTATTTGCTTTTTATCACTTCTAGAATGATGTTGAACAATATGGTTAGCATTCTTGTAAGGTTTTTTATTTTAACAAAAATGATAATAGCTAATATACTTGAAGGACTTATGATATGCAAGGCACTGTTCTAAGCAATTTAGATATTTCCTCATTGAATCCAATAGCACTTCGAGGTAAGTACTATTATTATTCCCATTTTAAAGGAAAGAAACTGAGACACAGAGATACTGAGCAAGTTGCCCAAGGTCATACTGCAAGTCACTGGCAGAACCAAGCCTTGAGTCCAAGCATTCTGACAAGCGAGGTGGTGATGACCCCCAGTGTGCTATAGCATAGCACTTTATAGACTCTCTCCTGCCAGGGACTGGGTTAGGATACAGGCTGAAGAAGCTCCACTGGCATTAGCAGTACCCCTAGTGCCTCATGCTGCCAACACTAGACTAAAGAGAACAGCCATTGGGCCCTCTAGTGTCAGTGGGAATGAGATTCCAGAAGAGCAGAGGCCAGGGAGTAGCACTTAACCATCAGAGCAAATGTGAGCCATCGTTATCATGAAAACAGCAATACCACAAAGACAGCTGGGGTGGCCATGGTATTCCAGAGGACAAGATAGATGGTCACCCAACAGTATATTGCTTGATCTTTATGATCACAAGAGATTAAAAATGGATGAGTGGAAAGCTGATGTCAGCTACCCCAGTGGAAGTTCATAATGACTCAACCAGTTTCCAGATCTGAGTCATTTCTCAGATCTAGAACAAATCAGTTGAAGGAGTGGCTGGGTCCCCTTGTGCAGAACTCTGCAATGCCACAGCAAGTGTGCACAGTAGTGGTTCTACCAGTGCTTCTCAAAGCAACAAAGCCATTTATCTGAATAATTACACACCAGAGAAAAGAGAATATCCATATGATTTTTCAAGGGCTATTGGTTGTAGGATATGAGTTGACACTAATACTTAGAGGAACAAAATGCCATTAGATCCCTCATGTCATAGAGGTGGTATTGGAGGCCAGGTAATAACAGAGACTGGACCCTAGTCTGTCTAATTATAGATCCACTGTGTTTGTAGACCCCCCCTCCCTGTGTCAGCGCCCTGATTCTTGAGTTCATAATCTGCATGAACATGCATTGGTAGAATCTAATATTAGTTGGCCTCACCTCTGGAATAAGAACTCTGCTATTAATTATTAAGCTATAGACTCTCACCTTCAAGCCTACCTTCTGCCTTCTGTGTTCTCCTGTGCTGTTGGGGCTGGGGCTCTGCAAACCACATACTTGCTTTGCCAGCTGCCTCCATATTGACTCTTGCATTGGGCACACTAGTAGGATAAGGAGACTTGTGTTTCCTGTTTGCTTCATGTTCCTGTCAGCACCACCTTCGTCTCATCCTCACTCTGACATTGGCAGTTTGTTGCAGTCACCACCGTTGCTTCCAGTTGGCAGTTTTTCCAACACGCAGGACCAGCCTCATGGTGGCCCTGCAAAACACCAGCAGCGGCTGGCCAGGGCCTCCTTCTCAGAGTTCTGGACCACAACCCCAGGGGCTGCACTTTCGAGCTCAGAGACATCAGCAAAAGCTAATAGTGGCCACTTTCAGAGCCCCGGGTTTCAGCTCCTATTCTAAGCTTCCAAGTGTGAATAATTTCAACTTCTTCCACTGTCCCCCAGACACGACAATGGTAGCTGCTCCCTGAAGTTTCTAGGACACCTTAGTGTACTCTCTTTGCCTTTCCAGTTTTTTAATAATTACTTCACAATGTTTTTATATTAAATTCTCTCTTTTAAAATAACAAGTGTGATATCTGTCTCCTGACTGGACCCTGGCGGATACATTATAGGAAAAGCAGGTGAAAACCTTGAAATTGCCCTGATTGCCACTGGCAAGACAATCAAAAGCAATGCTCCATTATAGGTAGATTAGCAGAGATTGGGGCCACCTTAAAAGACGTAAAGGAAGCTGGCTGGGGTGGTGGTCCCCATCATATTTCCATTTAGTTCACCAATCTGTCCCCTAGAAAAGCCGACGGAATCATGCTGCTGATGGTGGACTACCACAAACTTAACCAAGTACTACCCCAACCACAACAGCTGTCCCAGATGCAGTATCTTTATATCTTTATTTACTACGACAGATCTGCATGGCTTCTGGCACTTGGTATGAGGCTATTGAATTGGAAAATGTCTTCTTTTCAACTCCTGCTAGAAAGGAGAATCAAAGGCGGTTTGCTGTCACTTGGAACAGACAGAAATATACATCCGCTGCTCTGCCTTCAAGGCTGTTAACCTCCCTGCTCGATGTCACGATAGAGTTTAACGGGATCTTGATCATCTGGATATTCTGTAGAAGGTCTTACAGTTTCACTCACCAGTAACATCATTTTTAATGTGCCTGGGGAACAGGACGTAGTAAATACTCTGGATGAAAGGGTGAATCAAAGAGTGGGAGATAAGCCTCACAATCAAGGGCTTTGCCTTGATCAGCACAGGTTTTCACAGGCCCCGTGGTCTGGGACACGCCAGGTGACTCTAAGGAAAGAACAAATTAGTATACTTTCCACCTCCTCCCACTAAGAAAGTGGCACAATGCTTGGTAGAACTACGTTTTGAAGCTTGCATCCACTTGAATACTGCTCCAACCTATTTATTAGTGATTCCAAAGGCTGTCAGTTTTGAGTGGGTGCTGGGATTGCACTGTGTCCCCCCAAATCGATATGTTGAAGCCCTAACCTCCAGTACCTCAGAATATAACTACATTTGGAGATAGGGTCTTTAAAGAGGTGTTTAAGTTAAAATGAGGTCGCTAGGGTGGGCCCTACTGCAATCCGACGGATGTCCTCATAAGAAAAGGAAAGTTGGACATACAAAGAGACACCAGGAGCTCAAGCACAGAGGAAAGGCTATGTGAGGACACAGCGAGAGGGTCGTCATCTGCAAGCCAACAAGAGGCCTTGGAGGAAACCAAACCTACCAACACCTTGATCTCAGACTTCTTGCCTCCAGACCTGTGAGACAATAAATTTCTGTTGTTTGGTGTCTGGTTATAGCAGCCCTAGCAAATGAGTACAGTGGCGTGGAGCAAGAGAGAGCTCTGTAGCAGGCCCAGGTATGCTACAAGCAACCCTAGAGCTCCGGCTCTGTGACCAGGTAACCCTACGGTGCTAGGCTCTGTACAATCTCTGACCAGCCTCCATAGGAGAATCACAATGCAGACCTCGAGAGGTACTGAGCAAGCCCATGCCAGCTGCAGCAGAGAGCTCTTCACTGCTCAGGGCCCGTGGAGTGACTGAGCACCTGAGCAGGGTACATCAAGTGACCATGCACCCACCGCTGCTTTTATGAGATGGATATTATCAGAGCCACTGGGTCATAAAGGTTGCACAGAAGAAGTGTATCATAACCTGGGACTTAGCCCTCTCAGAAATAAAGATCTGATTGTTCCACCAGGCAAGCAACCTAAACCCACAGAAGTGCTGGTCAAGGAGGAGGGGGCTCTACAAAGTGTGGCAGAGAAGGGACATAATGATGAACATCTTGGGACAAACTGCAGCAGCAGGGAGACCGTGGCCCACCAATCTTCCTGTTACAGATTCTTTTTCTTTTTCTTTGTGACCTTCAAGAATCCGTGAAAGGGTAGAGTAGCGTACCACAGGGCACAGGGAATGTGAGAGGCACAAAGCCCGGACTGTAGTAGATGCTGTTCTGAACCCTCGTACTTAATGTTTCAGAACACAACTGTCTACCTGTCAGCACCTAGATTTATTTGCCTGGGGTCTTCTCTGGCCTATGGAGCAACTCTAGTCCTGTGTACAGCAGGCCAGATGTGCCAGAGAAATGACAGCATGCCCCCAGGAGCAGCCTTTAACTAATAAGCGATGGGACCTGGTGGGTAAATATCCCAGATCCCTCCCCTCAAGCAGGATGACTCTGAGGCCGGTGCCTCAAACAGGCCCTCAGAGCCCCCAGGACTAAACTCCAGTCACCTGTAGTGCTACCTGGCTTGAAAAGAACCTTCATTTACTGTCCTCTCTTCCCTTCACTTACTCCTCTACCATACTTTCCTATGATCATTTCCAAAGTAAATAATTTGCTCTATTGTCTCAATGTCTGTTTCTGGGGGGACCCCAATTAAAATAAGACAATGCAACTAACAACAGCAACTGGACCTAGAGCTGAGCTGCGCCCTCCACAACTAAGATTGAAAGGACAACAACTTGACTTGGGGAAAAAAAGAGAACCGGAAGTACACACTGTTCACCAATAAAGTCCTGTTCCCCTTCCCCAATAAAATATTTTTAAAAAATTAAAAGACTTAAATGCATATTCAGTGTGATGCACCGGAAATGTGCTAGGAGCTGAAGACTCATGAGACCATATAAATGAGCTGGGATAGCAAATAAGATGCATTACACATTTCAATATAAAACATTTGGGTCACCTAGACATCTAATCTTTCTGAAACCTCCAATTACTATTGTCTGAGAATATGCTTTGAAATTATTGTATCAAAATACAGACAATTTCTAATTAACAACATGCCTAATCTCTTTGCATTGTTGTCTGGGATTGCTCTCTCTTATGTGTGCCAAAGGAAATGAGGTAGTGGGCTGGAGAAGTGATGGAAAAAGAGTACTTTGGCCGCTTAATGGCTCAACACCTGTAAGGTAAGGCAATTGGGCTGTTTTCCGGTGGGTACACTCCCTGGGTCTCTGCCTAAGGCGGTAGAGAGTGGAGAATGTATTGTCCTTATATTCTTCAGTTGTCACTCTTGCGTGATCTAAAACCTGGGTGTGCCATAAGGCATTCCTTAAGTCTATTCCATTTGCCTTTATATAAAGAGGAGGGACTCCTCCAAGAGTCTGGCATTTGTTGTCCATCAGTGTTCCTTTTAGTCATCATTGTAAATTTCCACATTTTCCATGCCTTCATTTGCTGTGCTGTCATAGGTATTTTAATGAAACTTGAATGACACTGCATGATGGAGGCTGCTGGCCATATGGTATTTTGATCTGAACATCTGCAATATTCTATCTCAAGAAGCAGTAAAGTAATAAAATGGAAGATGAAATTCCAAAGGTCCAGGGAGGCCATCTTCCTGGAATAACACCATCTTTCCATATATAGCCACAGTAGAGATGTAGTAGTAAGAGGCATCAAGTAGAGACTAGAAATTCAAGTCCTCGTTAGCATGGTTCCTCAAATGATTCCTAAGAAAATTATGAGCTTGGACAGAGAGAGAAAGGGGGTGGGGAAGGAAGGGAGGGAGGAAGAGAGAGAGAGAGAGAAAGAGAGAGAGAGAGAGAGAGAGAGAGTGAGATGGGTCTACACTTCAAAGAGGCCTTAAGTCATAATTATTTCTCCAGAGACCTAATGCTCATTCAATAATGTTTGCAATATTTTGAGAAGAATTAAAAAACTGTTTCATTTTAAAGTCAGCATTCTGAGTATTATTTTATTCTGTAGGTGACATTTTAATCACCAAACAATTACAGTGCTGCAATAAATTCTGGAAGGGTAAGGGTTATTTTCCTTTTGGGCTAGGTCATGATTTTTCATTGGTTAAGTTCCATTATTATCTGAGTGACACTTCTTGTAATAATAATCTTGCCTTGTTCCCCATCTTGTCAATTTATCTTTCTTGACCAGATGCCACTCACTCTCGACCCTGATAGTAGCTAGTCTGCCCTGACCTTTGCAGCTATTAAACCCAAAGGGGCTAATAAGCAACCAATCCACACCAACCCTAATTAGCCATTTCCAACAGCTATAGGAAACAGGCAGTTCTTAGCCATTTCCATCATAAATATTGAGAGAAAGTTAACATAAGCTGGAAAGGAAAAACCAAAAGGAAAACACGTTGGAAAACCCAGCTAAACTGAAGCTTCCCAGCTAAACTGAAATCCCATTTTAGCACTTCCGAAGCTTTCCAGAGTGACTCTGAACACTTATTCTAGGGATGATGGTATTGGTCTAAAAATTCAAATGCAGGGCCGGCCTGGTGGCTCAGGCAGTTAGAGCTCAGTGCTCCTAACGTGAAGACTGCTGGTTCGATTCCCACATGGGCCAGTGGGCTCTCAACCACAAGGTTGCCAGTTCAATTCCTCGAGTCCCACAAGGGATGGTGGGCTGTGCCCCCTGCAACTAACAACAGCAACTGGACCTAGAGCTGAGCTGCACCCTCCACAACTAAGATTGAAAGGACAACAACTTGACTTGGGGAAAAAAGAGACCCGGAAGTACACACTGTTCCCCAATAAAGTCCCCTTCCCCAATAAAATCTTTTAAAAAAATTAAAAGACTCAAATGCATATTCAGTGTGATGCACCAGAAATGTGCTAGGAGCTGAAGAATCATGAGACCATATAAATGAGCTGGGATAGCAAATAAGATGCATTACACATTTCAATATAAAACATTTGGGTCACCTAGACATCTAATCTTTCTGAAACCTCCAATTACTATTGTCTGAGAATATGCTTTGAAATTATGTCATAGTTATATCTTTTTATTCAGCAATGAAAACCCCATAGAACAATATTTATTTAACTTTCATGTGCATTAAGGTTGCCTGGAGAGGTCATCTCAAACCTCAAATGGTCTGAGAAGAGAACTAAGAACCGATATTTCAAACAATATAGACCAAGTTTATCTTGAATTATGCTTTTAAATGTTCCAGTAATAAAGGTTGAAACAGAATTGTGGTAAAACCCAAAGTTTCACCATATCTTCGCCAATGGGGAACAGATATGCAAATAGAGCACCTGAGACGTCAGGATGAGACAGATTACTCTAGCTCAGAAGCCCTATAGGTGTTGGAGTTTTGTGTGTGTGTGAGTGTGTGTGTGTGTGTGTGTGTGTGTGTGTGTGTGTGTCTGTTTAAATTTTATTGGGGAAGGGGAACAGGACCTTATTGGAGAACAGTGTATATTTCCAGGACTTTATTGGGGAACAGTGTGTTTTTTCCCAGGACCCATCAGCTCCAAGTCAAGTTGTCCTTTCAATCTTAGTTGTGGAGGGCGCAGCTCAGCTCCAAGTCCAGTTGCCGTTTTCAACCTTTAGTTGCAGGGGGCGCAGCCCACCATCCCATGAGGGAGTCGAACTGGCAACCTTGTTGTTGAGAGCAAGTGCTCTAACCAATTGAGCTACCTGGCTGCCCCTGGCTGTTGGAATTTTTATCACATTTTTCAACTGGCCATTTTATATTCAAATGGCTTCCAATGTAAAAATTACGCTAGACTAAGAATACAAACTTATTCATTGAGCACCTGATTTGCCTAGCACTGTTCTAGTTATTATAGGAAAGTCAGAAGGAGAGGAAGACATGGTCTCTGTCCAGGAAATAAGAGAGATCACCTTATCCTCCTGAAACCAGAAAAGACAATGAAATGCTAAATAAATCTCTGCACTTAAGAAGAAAAATATTCATTCATGCAGGTTACAGTGCCTAAAGAAGTTTTCACATGAGGAAGTGGGAGGCACACAGGCATTTGACTTGGGAAAAACTTTGGATCGGATTGGGGAAAAGAAGGAAGAACAAAAGCAATTATTCAATATCTGGAATGAACACACACGTCAGAAGTCAAAGCCACATAAATCAGACTGGATGGATCAATGGGCCTCAGGTTTCACATGGCTTGGGAAGTGAAGAACTCTTAGGGGACGGGAGATGTACTTGAAAGTAATTTGGGGAGGAGAAAACAACAAGTACGTGGTCGGAATTAGGACTGGGTTGGGCTCTAGGCCTGAGTCCTACGCCTGGGTCCGCTGTTCCTGCTGTGGCACATGGATCTTACACGTAACCCCTGTGTGGCCTGGCCTCCCCTCGCGCTGGCCCTCCAAGAGGGGGCCAACACTGCTTACCTCATAAGGCTCTTTTTGAGTTCTGAGTAAATGAGAGAGGCACCTGCAAAAGGCTAAGGAGCAACCCATAGAAAGAAGTTTAAGAATTTCCAATAACAAAGGGACATCGTGAGAGTAACCAGTAGTGAGGGAGGAACTCCCTGAGGCAGCCCAGCGGCTGCTGCCCTGACAGAGCTGGAGGCAGAGGAAAGCCAAGTGCCCTCTCCCTGGGCACAGCTGCCTGAGAGGAAGGAGGTGCCTCTAAGAACCAGGCGCACAGCCTTACACGTGAGCTAGAGAATACTAAAGCAACACTTTGTCAACATCTTAAGAAGGGACCTCTTGATAACCTTACTGTCAAACTGGGAGGAGAAAGGATGTGTTTGACAGCTGGTGGTTAAATGGGACTTCAGGGTTTGCTGCAGCCTCTAGCACCCCATGGGGGGATCTTCTCTCCTCTCCTTATGCACAGGATTTTTACATATCATTTTCATCAATGCCAAATCAAGCCTAATCCCCAGCCCTACTCCACTCCTACATGGGAATACAGATCCAAAGGGATTTAAGTAGCTAGGACAAAATAGATCACACAAATGTCTTTAAAACAGAAAAGCTTTGTCTCCCAATGTAAATCTCAAAGAGGGTATTTTAAAGAAGCTCCCCGACTTTCCTTTTAATCTTAAGCCCATAATATTTTTAATGCGATTTTTCCTAAATAAATCTGAAGGAGAACATCACAGGCAGTAAGTAACACGATGGCATAAGCCTCATTTTAGAGTTTATTTACTTCCTATGGATTGTCATGCTTGCAAGTGGGTATTTTAACCCAGTGAGTGGTAGTGGATTAGTTATATCTTATGGGCAGAGAAGGACTCAGTATATGTAGGCATTAAGTCCCCCCTTCATCCTTGTAAATCTTATTTGCAGTGAGACCCATCAGCAATGGTTTGACAGGCTCTTACCATGAGTGGATCCCACCTGTCTATTCACTTCTGGATGGAGCCAAAGACTCTGGGCTTCCATCAGAAGACCTACCCACAAATTCTCAGTGGACTAGCTGATGAATCCAGGCTCAGAGCACTTGGGGTTGTAGCCTTCACACAACATTGTCAAGCTGCCTGCTAGTCTCAGGGCCAACAGAGGAAGCCCCATACTGAAGACTGGTGTTAGTTCAATCATTTTTTTTGCTCACTGAGCATTTGTGGGCATGTGCTATGTGTCTGGCATTATGTTAGGTGCTAAAGACACCAAGGTGGACAAGGTATATTCAAAACTGTGTGTTTTCTCCTGAGGGCAATGGGAAATTATTAAAGGAAATCAGCCTGGTTATTAAATTTCTTAGGTCTGCATTTTAGACTTTCATTTGACTACAAATGGTTGGAGAGGGCTGTCACCTGCCTGTATACTTGGAGAACATATGGGCAATCCTGAGAGTCCTTTTCAGAGGGGACACCTCCCTCACACAGGTGAGACTTATACCCCTGAAGGGTGCAAGCAGTTTCCAGCCACTGCTATACCTTCCTGTCCTCCACAGTGTCCCTATATTTTGCACTGCATCTAAATCTGCTAAACTGGCAGAAGATAAGCAACCGAATTACCTATGGTTGGTTACTCAAAATAGTTGTTATGGACTGAATTGTCCATAACTGAATTGCCCACAATTAATATGTTGAAGCCCTAACCCCCAGTGTGACTATATTTGGTGATTGGACCTATAAGAAGGTTATAAATGTCAAATAAGGTCATAAGGGTGGGGTCCTGATCTTATAGGGCTGGTGACCTTATAAGAGAGACACCAGAGATCTCTCTCTCTGCCCAGGCACAGAGGAAATGTCATGTGAGGACAAGAATGCTGCCATCCATAAGCCAGGAAGATATGCCTCACCAGACACCAACCCTAACGGTGCTGTGATCTTGGATTTGTAGCTTACAAAACTGTGAGAAAATAATTCTTCAGTATTTAAGCCCTTCAGTCTGTGGTATTTTGATATGCCAGCTCTAGCAGACTAATACAGTTTTAAGCTGAGAAAACTATAAAAGTTTTCTATTTCATTTTCTGTGATTATAAATACTTCCCCCAAGTTACCCTTATGATGAAAGGGAGTGGAAACATTGAAGAACTATTTATTTTTCAAGCGGAATGGAATTCTTTCTAAACTAGTGAGGAAGGAAGGTGGGCAGGATTTCTAGCTATTACACTATTTCGGTGGCGGTTTCAATCATTAAAAATCTCTTTAATGAGATTACCCATGACTCTACAGAAGCTAAATTCTTTGACAAGAGAGCTTCAAGTATTTGTCACACTGAGTCAGTTAAGACCATTTAACCGTCTACATAGAATTAAGCAGACATGTGTAAAACAAACGTATTCTCTTTCCTGCTTTTTTTTTTGTTTTAAAACGAGGCCTAACAATAGAATATTTACTTTCCTCCATTTAGTTCCTAAAAATTCAGAGTTAAATGTGTTGTCACACAGCAGCCTAGCTGACTGTCCCCCCGTGTCTTTCCTTGAGGAAAGAAGGGTCTGTGAGACTGTGCCTTTCTGGGACTTTGTTTTATCTTGATATTTTACACCTTGTGTCTCTTTGTCTGGTCCCCAAAATATGGTTTGCAGCCAATGACGAGTAAGATGGGGGGGACAGCTCAAGCCAGGCAGAACCGTGTGGAGACCCCCAATGAGCTGCCGTGGAAGATCTGGGAAGGGGCCTTGCCTTCCCTTCCCCCTGCCTGGAAAAAGCCATTGCTGACTCTGGCTTTTCCCTCTCACCTGATTGTGAGAGAAGTCATGAGAGCGATAATATCAGCTCCGCCCTCTAACCCTTCAACTAAGTTTCAGCATGAGAGACCTGTTCCTAAGGAGGCACATACCACCATTGTTAAGACATCATGGGACTCTCTGTTTCAGCTGTTTATAGGCAAGTGTGATTGATTTGAATCATTTTTCTGGTATGTTGTATGAGATTCACAGACTGTGGAAACGACAATACTACTTCCTTGTATGATAATCAATGAAAGCCACCAGTCGGCTCGATTCTGGGCTCCAGTCTCTTGTCAGTCAGTGAGACTCCCCCTGGCCTTCTGAGATTTAATTGCATTAAATCTCTGTTTTTTTCTTTCTTAAAACTTAACCCAACGCTGCCCCTTCTTGTTCCCTTACTGCCCGTGTTGCGCTGGACGCGACACAAATGGAATCAGCAGTGAGCAGTCAGAAACTGGTTAGGAGATATCCTAACTTCCAGCTGAAGAAGTGCTAGTTATGACAATAAATGGGTACCCTGAAAGTAGGGGAAGATAATATTAGCAAGTAAGTTGATTGCTTTATCTGTTGGAATAGACTAGGTTCTGCTGTGCTGCAGTAACAAAAATCTCAGTAAATTAATCTAACCAAGGTTTATTTCTCACTCACACAAAGTCTTTCGGGTCTCTGTCGGCTCCATAGGGCAGCTTCCTTCCAAGGAACAACTTGGGGTTCCAGGCTGATGGAGGCCCCACTATTTTGTAGCAGCACCATCTGCAACATGAGGCTCCCACAGCCAATATGGTAGAGTAAACAAGCTGGAGAATCATAAAGGAATTTTGCACTGACTCAGCCAGGAAGTGACATGTCACATTTCATTGGCCAGAACCATCTCAAGGCCCCTCCAAACTTCAAGAGGGTTGGGAAGTATAATTTCCCATGTGCCCAGAGGAGGCACATGGAAACAGATCTGATAACACATAGCTTTTTCTCTGCCACAGCTGCCAAACAGTGAAAACTACCAGATGGAAAGAAGCATTTTTGGTTATCAGACCTGAAATTGAGTTTTGAGTAGAATAGTTCTTAAATGTCTGGTTATAGAGCTGAGACTCAGGATGCCACTCACTCTCCTCCCCTTTGAGGATCTGGCAGGTGAATTGCCTACACAAAGACCACTAGACAAATAAAAACGTAGTATCTAGTTATCAATAATGCGGCAAGCTCCAATACCCCAACACAAAGCTTGGTCAGCGTTGGATAGAGAACACACCTTAGATTGGAGGCTGAAATGGGATCCCTTATTCCTGATCCTTCTTCCCTGAATCTAAATCTTGAGACAGAGAGAAAGTGACCCAACCCAAACAGCAGCGGACAATGGCAGCAGACCTGGCTCGTCCAGCTGGACGAAGTCCCAGTGGAAAGAACTGGGAGGATGGCCAGGTGCTCCACACGGTGGGTGAGGTAAATCCATGTGGGCAGGAATGGAGTAGAGCTTAGAGAGAGGAAAAGAAAATGTAGAGTCTGAGTCACACCTTTAAGGCACCGTGAACCTCCCTACAAGATAAATATGGCCAGTTGAATGTCCAAGGCATTGACCAACCAGATTGGCAGCAAGGGAGGATCATCTAAAGGAAGGATGGAAGTTGCTCCCAAAGGTATTCTCTCCTTCACTTCTTTGAGGAAAGATATGGGGCAGAAGTTCATTTCTCTATGGGTGGAGGCCGAAGTATAAAGGGGGAATGAGAGAAATAGTAAGAGAGAAAGAGAGAGATTAAGAAGGGTTCCTCTGCTAACAAAAAGTGGGTGACATTTTTTCATGACAATTTGTGATTCCCTTGTTATGACAGACTCCGTCCCCTGTTTGAACTCAGCAAAGCCACAGTACCCATGGCTCCAGGCAAAGGCATCTGACCACTCCACTCTCTTTTGCCATAAGTGTAGCAGCCTCAGCAGGGAAGGCTGACCATTTGGAGTCTTCTGGTACTAGCTCCATCAACAACCCAGGGGCTTTCTCCATTTGGGTGTCCAAAGGAAGCAGATGATATTTGTTTTCAGGTCTTTTCATTTCTGTGTCTCCAGCACCTAGCCTATGGGGTAGCTATTAGATAATCAATGAAGCCGGATTTGAATAAATGAAGGGAAGAGAATCGTTTCTCTCTCAGGATAGGAGACTACAGCAAAAGAAAGGTTGTGTCCTCTGGAGGCATGCATGATATTTTCCTAGCGGAAGAATTACCTTCTGTGCAGCTGACAGCTGGGCTGATAGTAACAGTCACCTAGGAATGGCATCTCCTTGGGAGCCCCCCAGGCCTGCCTGTCATCCAGCCCATGTGACCAGGGTATCCATGGGTCTGCAAATGGTGGCAAAAGTAGAATCCTAACCCCGCCCAATGCCCTCCTCCTCCATGAAGCAGTCTCTGACTATTCTAGGGCTCAGCGAACTTTGAACTCCTACTAATTTTCATCTGCTCTGTCCTTTTGGTTTTCATTGTACTTTACCTGTGACCTTGTTCATATTACTAGGTTGTACTCACGGTTGTTTTGGTTTTTTTCATGTTCCCATATTTTCTCTCCCCAACTACCGTTAATACTTCTTGGTATTTCAACAATGCATAATATTGGCAGCCGTTTAATATATATTGGTTCAATTATAATAATAATAATAATGCAAACTTTATTGAGTGTTTATTACATATAGGCACAAGAAATAGTATGCTTATTATACTACTTAATTCTCAAAACAAGGTACAGCAGGTCCTCAAATAATGTCATTTCATTCAATGTCTTTTTGTTATAATGCGGATGAGATGCCATCTTAAGTCTTGTGTATATCAATTAGCCTGTGGTAAATTGATTTCATTGTACTTTATTTCACTTAAAGCTGCAGAATCTATCAACAACATTAAGTAAGGACTTACTATAACGTCACTACCCCCATTTTACAGAAGCAAAAACTGAGTTAAAGAGGTAACTTATCTAAATTCATACAGACCGTCAGGCTGAAGCTAAGATTTGAACCTACAGCTGTCTGACTCCAGAGTTCACACTCCTAGTCATGCTGCGAATGGGTGGACAGAAGGAAAGATTTCCTGCTTGAGACAGTCTTGCATGGCTTTCTCTAAGTATAAGCCAGCAATCAGTTCTTCTAGTTCCATAAGTCACAGAGAGATACCCGCAAATTTGTGAGTGACATGTTGAGTGACAAATACGGATATAGCCTCTGGGCTTAATTTAGCATACACCTAATTCAGCACCTGGGCCACTCAAATATTAGCTTCAGTCACAACAACCCACAGAAGCATAGTTCCTCACTTTCCAACCTAGCAGTTAAGGAAAATTATTTTTCAAGTCCCAGATCTTTACAATCAACTGAACTATTGTCTCAGAAATTATAAAGCAAAATATCGTTAGAAAAAATAAACAAAAACGTATACTTTGTGCTATTACCCTGGGTCAATGAATGCTTCTGAGTTCAAAGGAGCCACAGTTTTATCTCCCTCCACATCTATGTTTAGCCTGTTTCCTGCCCTTTGATTCATTTGGCCAACAACTCCCAGAGTTCCTTGGCTGGGAGGCCAGAGACTGAAGTAGCTGTAGCCCACATCTCCACTGCAGGGGCGAGCACATGCTCATCGTTCATCCAGGGTGGGTCCGTCCCTCCCGTGGCCAGGAAGAGCCAGCTCAGAGCTGCTCAGAAGGGTAATAAAATCCAGATGGGGAAAAACCACTTCCAGCTGAGGGAGCTGGCTGCACTGTCTGATCATTCCCCCAGCAGAAGCAGGATGAAATTCACATCACCCTCGGCCACTGGCCACGCGTGGGCCTTGTTGGCCTCTGTCACAAACAGTAGGGCAAGACTCTGATGACCGAATTCAGCCTCTTTTCCACTCTGAAGGCTCCTTTTGGGTGAAATACAGGCCTGTCTCCACACTAAAATGAACATTTGCTCCTGGGCTCATTTTCACTGCTTACTCACCTGATCCAAAAATTAACCATGCCCTAAAGTTGTGCCATTATCTGTTGTTCACAGGAGGAGAGCCCTGAGTTGACTCCTTGATTCACGCAGGCCAGCTTCTGACCTGCCTTCCAAATGAATTCTTGGCAAAATCTAATTAGCTCAATATACATCATACGTATGGCTAGAAGCATCTATTCAGATAAATCTCAGATAAATAAAGCTGATTCTTTTTAAGCAAGGTAATAGGAACAAATTGGTTTGGTTTCCTGAGATATTATCTGTTGCAGAGGAAAACCTCCATCTGTGTGCTAAAATACAATGGACTTAACCAGTATGTGGCTGATGACTCATCGTCCAGTCAGAGAGACCAGCCCATGAAGCTCACCGTTCTACTTTAGAGGAATGGAGTTCTGATTTGTAGAAAAATTCATTCGTAATTTCATCACAAAGCAAAACATAATTAGAGGACTTTCATTATCTACTTGCATGCCTAAAGCTGAGGAGAGTGCCAAGTTATTAATTTTTTTTTCCTTCGGATGTAGCTTTTGGCAGGTTTTATGCCATTACAGCACCTTTCATTTTAGAACTCAAAAGGGCTGCTCAATTTTTCATTAATTATGGGACAGTTGCTATTTATCATGATAGGGAGCCAGTATCAGAACTTTCATTTTTCAAATAAAAATAACCTAAAACGCAATCAAGTTCAATGGCATAGCCAAAGTCATATGCAACGACTTGTTCTCTGGAAATACTTATCTTTCAGTTTCTCAACTCCTTTTGTCTGAAACGTTCTTTGCACCCTCCCTCCCCATCTTCTATCCCAAGCACTTTTTGCCTGGGTAACTCCTATTTATTCTTCAGATCTCAGTTTAAATATCTTTTTCCTTATTATATGCTTTCATACAACTGTGTACCTATTTTTCAAAGCACTCACTGTAATTTGAAACAATACATTTCTTTTTGTGTTTATTCAACTAGCATCTGTCTCCCCCACTGACTATAAGTTTTGGGGGGCTGGGACTGGTTCCATACTTGTCCATCCCTGCACCCCAAATGCCCAGCATAGTACCAGATGTAATCAGCTCACAGAGTATGTGTTGTGTGGATGGACGGAGGCACAAATAGATGGATTCGCTCTCTGAGTAGCATGCAATTTTGCACAGCAGAACTATATATTTAAATGTTATTGTGATACTGATCAAAATGTATGCACCACCTTCTAACCTTGATATAAAAGTGAAAGTAATGATTTCCAAAATAAAAGCCAATGTCACTACCCTCAAACAACACTTACTGATCGCTTGCCACTTTGTCATCGCTGCCATGAAAGAGTCCTTTGTTAAAGGGAAAAGATCACTTCTTCAAACATGAACACGTGGTGTTTATACACATAGAATAACACTGTAATATCAAATCATAAAAATTAATCGGCTAAGTTTCCAGGTCTTCAGAGGTAGCTACAATCACAATGCTTAGTCACAGAGTGGGTGAGCTGCACCAAGATGTGACACAATCACCCAAGTGACTTCCCAAGTAAGTGAGTATCCCCAAGATTGTATTGTGCCCCAGAATAGTAAATATGTCCTTATTTGTCATTTGTAATTACTTCAATATCCAAAGATCGCTAATGACAATACAAGTCAGCTAAGTAAACAAGGTCTCTGTAGGAAATCTCGATGAAAAATTTGTAGTCGAGACAGCAGTGTGAAAGCATGTATTAAGCTTTTGCCTTCCCCATTTGATGCAGAATTTCCTACGCCAAATACTGAGCAGGCTTAGTCCCTAACTATATTGAGAAGTGAGTGCAATTTGCCTTAGATCCTCTCCCACCTCTTTCCAGCAACCCTCCACCCTCACCTTTTTATGTTCTCTGCACACTCTGTTCCTCTCCTAACTCAGTGCTGGCCCCCGACCGCATGGCTCGGAATCCCTTGCCCACCCTATTCACCCCCCCAATAACTAAGGCCTGCTCTCTCCGTCAGTGCCTGTGTGTTAGGTCTCATCCGCTTCTGTGTTGTCCTCTCCTGCACCACTCAACTTATTCCTAGGAAACTAAGCCTTGACCAAATGTCAGTAATTAACAGCAGGCTATGTGGTACCCATGACTGTATTTTAATTAGAGAAGTAGTACTCCCAAAGAGTTATTTTGCTAATGGTAAGATACCAGGCATCAGTTTTTAGGCAGTATGTATCCCCAAATTAGAATAAGCTGGGAAATAATTTTCCTATACTGAAGACAATTTCATCAAACTCAAAGAAAATTCTCTCTGGTGTAACAAAGGACCCAAGAAACTAGAATTACATCACAGTTTAACTTCTGAAATTTGCAAGATTTTTTTTTTTCCAGCTGTAGGATACTCTGAGAAGACCTACCAATAAAAAACAAAAAACAAAGAACATGCCTGTGTCCTCAGCAACTCCCTCCATCCCCCTGACTCTGGTATTTATCAGGTCAAACTATTTAACAGCAATGTGGGGTGGGGCTGCTTTCATGTTTATCACCTTAAAACACCTTTCAGCTGAAAGGATACAACACAAGAAAGTTAATGAAGCCAATAAGTCGCTATACAATGAGAGTGGCAGTTGGCAGTATGCCCTCTGGAAAAACAGAAGTCACTGCTGCTATTTTGCCTGGGTGTGGTTCTTTACCTGCTTCTGACATCTTTGAAGGTGAAGTCCATTTCAGGCAACAGAGAACAGGGTTCATACAAGGTTAGGTGAACAGTTCCTCTCTGAGCCTACCAGTGCTGGCAGAACAGACAGACTAACTGTCCTAGTGGAGAGTGGTCCAGAGAGCACATCACTCACTCCCCCTCTCTATCTGCTCCCCGTTCAGTAACCTCCAAGTCAATGCCTTGCCATCAAACCGGGGACTCTCCCATCAACCTCCTCACCCATGACCAACATGATCTGTCTAAATACAGCAAAGGAGCCAGCACAGTAGAGGATGAGAGTAAATATCTATTTGTTGGTTGAGTGAATAAATGTAAATGGATAAAACCTTGCACCAAACCCTCAGAGCTTTCTTAATCTGAAGAGTACATTAGTTTCAGTTTTCACATCTCTGTTGAACTGGTAGGTGAAAGAGTTGCAGTTTGAACTAGATATTCCTAACAACTGCGTCGTGTCTTTAATCACCAAAACGGTATGCAAAGCAGATTTCCCTCCGGGATAGGACAAGGTTCAGAGAAGCTATTTGGGCTGGAGCAGTGTTAGGGAGGGGTTTAGGCGGGGTGAAGATTTCTGTTGTGTATATTACATGGGCATTTTTTAAAATCCTAAATAGGCAATGCATTTTTATGGTTCAGATATTTTTATTTTAAATTAAAAGGTCTACAGTGAAAAGTCTTCTCTGTATTCTATCTACCTGTTTTCTACCATCCAGATAACCATTATTATTATTTTCTTATGAATTTCTAGAGTTTCTTTATGTGTGTGCCAAGAATATATATTATCCCCACCACCACCTTTTTAAGCAAAAGTAGCTGATGATAAACACTGCTCTGCAGTGCATACTATATACACTGCTCTGCAGATTCTTTTTCATAATTGCATAGCACTTTGTTGCATAGATACACTATAACTATTCCTTTATTGATGAACATTTGTGTTGGTACAAATCTTTTATTACAAATGGTGCTGCAATGAATAAGCTTATACAAAATTCATTTTGCACAAATATATGGTGATGGAAAGAGAACTGATTCTCAGTGGTGAATACACTATGTGATATATAGATGATGTAATACAGAATTGTACACCTGATATCTACGTAACTTTACTAACAATTGTCACCCCAATAAACTTTAATTGAAAAAAATTCATTTTGCATCTGTGCAAGTATATCTGCAGGATAAATTCACAGACATATAATTGCTGTGTCCTTTTTTCATTTGCTTTTAGTGGACATCAAAACCTCCCTGGCTCAAGATAACTGCTTCAAAATAACCACATCAATGTGTATACAAGGTGGGAAAATGATTTTAATGGTACTGATCAGTGTTGGAAATGAAATTGGTTAATTTTCAGCTTCTTCTAATCTCTTTCTTAAATGTTGTGGACATTTATTGTTTTTTGGCTACTCAGAATCAAAAGCCTTAAAAATGGCCTGGATACCAAACTTTAAATAGTGCACCTCCTGTTTACATTTCTCAGAAATAGAGATGACCTTAGGCAAAAACCTACACTGAATCACAGCAAATGCTCACTGGTTCTTTTGGGTAGTCAGAGACTTGGCAGGATCAAAATAGGAGAAGTAGCGAAAAGAAAGGATGCTTGGAGGAAACTTATACAGATAAACACTTGAGACATAGGCCCAAAATATGAGACTATTTGTGCCTCATATGTACACATGCTCACTAACAGGTATCAGTGTAGAAGCATTCTTTAATAACCAACTTATTCTATGTATGCTATAAAAATTGAGGCAAACATATAAAAGAAATCTTTATGATTTCCAGTCAAGATGGCTCCCCAGCCCAGGGTTTCAGTACTTGGAAGAGAAATCCCCACATCTTCTGGCTGTGAAAACCCCTGGGGATTGTGGCTGAGAGAGACAGAGGGCAGCTAGAGCACCGGCGCTCCTCTTAAAGGACCCATGCAAAGACTTACTCGCTAATGGACTTCCTTGCTCTGAGCTCTACCACTGAAGCAGCAGCTCGAAAGGCACCAGGAACATACAGGAAAAACTGAATTGTCTAGCATCAGGGCAAGAACTGGAGAGGCAGCTTTGTCCTAGAGAGAGGAGCTGGTGGGAGCCATTGTTTCTTTGTTGAGCCCTCCCCCTTCTCTGCATACAGACTCTAGTGACAGCCATATCTGAGTCTCCATCGACCTCATTAACACCATGTGCTCTGCTCAGCTGACTCTCTGAGACCCCACCCCACCCAACTTGCAGGCCCCCCTACGCCACTTCCAGTAGCTTTTCCATATAAATGGCCTGTCTTGATTCATGCTGCGGACTTTCCTAAAATCTCTCAAAGGTTCACAAAACCCAAACAAGAGCATATGGCTTCAGCATGTCCCATACTTCTTGCTGAGCAGCCCCAAGCCTGGCAGTAACAGCAGCCAGCCTCGGTTCAAAGATTGGCCTCTTGAGGCACCTGTAAGCCCAGCGAAGGTGGCCATCTGTGGATTGCTTTGTGGCTCATGCCAGGTGGCCCCAGTCAGGGCACAGGATGCAGCAGAACTTGGCCTGCAGCAGGGTCCCTCCCAGGAAGCCCTGGGACTGGCCCATGTGGTGACCAGCTTAGGGCAAAGCCAGAGCATCACCCAGCTGACTCCGAGGATGACACACCCAAAGGGCAGACAGGGCAGGCACCAGAACTCTGCTAAAGGGAATCCTGCTCCATGCAGTCAGCCCCTGCACAACAGCTCCTCCACTATAGACACAGCCAGTCCTCACAACTAATCAGCCCGAGGGTCAATCCCTTCCACTGACGTGAAAATAGCAACCAAGGCTCAACTACTACAGGAGGGCACACACAACCTACACAAGGGACACACATGGAGCACCCAGCTCTAGTGACCAGGGAGTCTGAGCCACTGGGCCCCACAGGACACCAACTACAGAAGGCCACTCTACTAAGACTGGGAGACATAGCAGCCCTACCTAATACACAAAAACAAACACAGAGAGGAAGCCAAAATGGAGAGACAAAGAAACACGTCCCAAATAAAAGAACAAAACAAAGCTCCAGGGAGGAAAAAATACTAAACAAGATGGAGACAAGTAATCTACTAGATGAAGAGTTCAAAACACTGGTTATAAGGATGATTAATGACCTCAGGGAGAACTTCAACAAAGAGATAGGAAACATAAAAATGCATATAGAAAACATAATTATGAACCAGTCAGAAATGAAGAATATAATAACTGAAATAAAGAATACATTAAAGGGAATCAACAGTATATTAGATAAAGCAGAGGATTGAATCAGCAATTTAGAAGATAAAGTAGCATAAAACACCAGAACAGCAAAAAGAAAAAAGAATCCAAAAGAATGAGGACAGTTTAAGGGACCTTTGGGACAACTTCAAGCATACCAACACTCGCATCATAAGGGTACCAGAAGGAGATGAGAGAGAGCAAGGAATTGAAAACTTATTTGAAGAAATAAAGACAGAAAACTTCCTTAACGTTGCAAAGGAAATGGATATTCAAGCCCAGGAAGCTCAGAGAGTCCCAAAAAAGGTGAATTCAAAGAAGCTCACACCAAGACACATTAGAAGTAAAATACCAAAGGTTAAAGACAAAGAGAGAATCTTAAAAGCAGCAAGAGAAAAAAAAGCAGTTAGTGACACCAGCAAGCTCTCATAAGACTGTCAGCTGATTTCTCAACAGAAACCTTGCAGGCCAGAAGGGATTGGCATGAAATATTCAAAGCAATGAAAAGCAAGTACCTACAACCATGATGACTCTACCTAGCAAAGCTATAGAATCAAAGGACAGATAGCTTCCCAGACCAAAAAAAAAAAAAAAACCAGCTAAAGGAGTTCATCACCACCAAACCAGTATTACAGGGAATCTTGGAGGAACTTCTTTCACAACAATAACAACAACAAAATCAAAAATATGAATAACAAAATGGAAATTACATATCTATCAACACTACTTTAATTGTAAATGGATTAAATGCTTCAATCAAAAGATAGTGTGGCTGAATGGATGAGAAAACAAACCCTTACATAGACCTACAAGAGACCCCCTTCAGATTGAAAGACACACACAGACTGAAAGTAAAGGGATAGAAAAAGATATTTCATAAAAATTGAAATTTTAAAAAGCTGGGGTAGCAATTCTTATACCAGACAAAATAGGCTTTAAAACAAAGGCTATAACAAGAGACAAAGAAGTTCCCAGTAATCCTACTGTAAGGTATTTATCCAACGAAACCCAAATGCTACTTCGAGAGGACAGGGGCATCCATATGTTCATTGCAGCCTTATTTACAACGGCCAAGATGTGGAAGTGGTCTGCGTGTCTGCCAATAAAAGAATGGATAAAGAGGAGATGATACATATATATATAATGGAATATTGCTTGGATATTGAAGGAATGGGTTCTTGCCATCTGCAGCGGCATGGATGGACTTGGGGTATTGTGTTGAGTGGAGTGTCAGACAAAGATAGATGCAATGTGAATTCTCTTATATGTGGAATCTAAAAAAACAAAATAAACAAAACAGAAACAAACATATAAATACAGAAAACATTTTGATGGTTGCCAAATGAGAGCAGGGTTGGGACTTGGTGAAAAAGAGGAAGGGATTAAGAAGTACAAATTTGTTGTTACAAAGTAATCATGGGAATGTAGGATATAGCATAGGGAATATAGTCAATAACATGGTAATAACTATGGATAGTGCCAGGCGGGTACTAGACTAGTCAGCAGAATCACGTCTTAAATTATATAAATGTTTAATCACTATGCTGTATACCTGAAATTAATATAAAATACTATTGAATGTTAACTATAATTGAAAAATTTAAAAGAGGGGAGGTGAAGGGGAATAAGAGGTTCAAATTTCCAGGTGTAAAACAAATAAGCCATGGGGACGTAATGTACAGCATAAGGAATATAGTCAATAATATTGTGATAACATGGTACAGTGTCAATTGATTACTGGGCTTATCTTGGTGATCACTTCTTTAGGTATATAAATGTTGAAAAACTATGATATACACCTGAAACTAATATAATATTGTATGTTAGCTATGTTTTAATAAAAATATTTTTTTTTAAAAAATAACTTATAGTGCCTCAAATGGAAATAAGAACAGTGGGGTTAATAATAGAATATCTGCCATAGGATTGTTTTGAGGGTTAAATAAATCATGTCCACCAGAAAATAAGTTTCCAATAAATGACACTTTAAGTTATTATACAAGCTCTGTGGCAGAACAAGCTCCCCAAGTGCCCTAAGTTGAACCCCATCAGTACCCCTAAGCTCCTTCCATTTAGAAAGTTTGAGAGAACATTTGACTTAGACAGAATTTGCCAAGCATTTTCTGGTTTTCCATGGTCACCTCTCTCCCAGCTCTTAGAAGGAGATGTCAGTTTGCCCATGTTGTAAGGTTGTCTGCACAGACACCCTCTACCCAATAACTGAACACAGTAGGCACTCAGTAGGAAACGAAAGAACCAAAGATCACAGGCCATGCTGCCACTGAAGGAACACCAATTCCTGGTCTGTGAGCGATGGTAAAGGAAGCATCTTCCAATGGAGTCTTGTGCTGAGTAGAAATCAGCCATTTTAGAGTCTAAATTTCCATGACCACCTCAATCCCACATTTTCAAAACCCCAAAATGTGGTCTTCATGGTTGCTGCTTGATAATTCACCAAAGTGTGCAAATGCAACTGATAATTGTGAAGAGCTCCCATTTTTCACTTTAGTCCTAGATAGTAATGCCGAGCAACTCTTTCAAACATCAGTGTCTCCAAAGCTCTGTGCCCAAATTTCAGACCAAGGGCTGGAATTTGATGGAAACCCCATGTAATCTTAACCCCACATAACCTACTCAGGTTTCTAGCATTTAACCAAAGTTATCTCATTTGGATGAAAGGAAATTTTTATTTATTGCAGAATTGCATTGCATTCTAAATAGATTAAAGGATAAATTTTTTGTAAATTTGGCATTTAGTCTTGGCCATGAGAGGGCTCCTTGCCCCACAAGAATGCACCGCAAGAAGAGAAAGTAGATTGTGAGGCTGATATTTTGAGTGTTCTACCCAACCCCAGTGACAGGGAGGGGATCTGCAGGCACAAAGAAGCAATTCTACTTAGAAATGTCACACTGCAGCTTTTCAATTAAAAACTTTTGTTGAGATGCAGTCAGGCATGGAAGATGCCATGTGCTGTGAGAAGATTTAGAGGCACCTGTGTCACTGGTGTGTGGCTTTCTTCCACCGGCTTGGGCACTCCTTGTAAAGGGGGAAGGCATTCCTGCCAGTAACTCTGGGATTCAAAGAAAGAGTGTCAAGGGAATGAAGAACTCCAGCCTGAAACTCAGATTATTATCCTACGACTAATTCCACTATGAAACAATCAGTTCTCTGGGCCTAAGTTTATCTTCTGTAGAGTGAAGAATCTGAGTTGGAGGATCTCCAAGGTCTATAACTCCAGCCACAGGGAATGGAAGCCTGCCCTCTTTCACAAAGACACTTTGTTGTGGAATTCCTTGCCGCTGACCCTGCAGACCCTATGCAAGCACAATCTTTAGAAATTAGCATTTTATTGATTTTGACATGTGCTATTATTGACACTCCTATTTTATGTGTTTTAATTAAATGTTATTATTTGCCACTGTGTCCCGAGGCCATGTGCTGGGAATGGGTGAGATTACATAGATCAGATCTGGAGTTCTGTGTTGGGAGTCCATTGACTCTTCTCATGATGTCACTGTAATTATTTCCTTTCAATCAATAGAGAAGCTTTGATGTTCTCTTTATAGCCGACAGAGAAGGCTTCTTTTCATTTATTTCCCACCTTGTTGAAACCACACAAAGCCCTTCTCTAAAACCCAACCTCCTCTGATGTAAAAATGAGCATTTTGTTTTCAATGTTGTTGCTATTATTAGATGCCACCATCTTTCTCAAAGCCACCTCCACTTGGAGCCTGAGAGCTCATTTTACTCTGTGCTATGAAGTCCTGACCTGCGACGGTGGTTTCTGCCTGTTCCTCTCTCTGCCCCTATTTTTGTTCCCCCTTTGTTCCCTACACACTGTGCAGCAAGCTCTGGACCACCATTAATTTGAAACTTCTTCTAGATTCTTATGTTGCGAGGGATGTGACTTTCATTACTCTCTCTATGCCCCACATGTCTGCTTTGCACAAAGTTAGTGCCCAATGCGTGTTGGTTGAACTTAGTTAAGAGGAGAGAGAAATTTGCGCTTTTCACAAGTAGAATCCTCCTAGAGCCAGCTGAGATTCATCCCAGAGCGTGAACCCCAACAGACAGGAAAGACCATGGCTAGAGAGCAAAGAGGCTATAGTCATTGGGTTTTTCTTACAACATTAATATGTGTGTTAAATCCAAATAATACTAATAAATTTAAAAAGTCTGTTATATATAATGAATTCTTAGAATAATTTTGGGGTAGGAGGTGGAGAGACTGCTTATTAACCATTTTTTACTCATGCTCAATAAATATTTCTTGAATAAATACATAGAAATTAGGAGCCAGAGCAAGTGCAAGCATCTGCTCAGACTCCCTTATCACCCTCAACCCAAATCCAGCCTCCTCCAAGAAATAGGGCCTTCCCCCACATTAGCATTTTCAGTTTTCAGAATTTCTAAAGCCACAAGTTTTTGCTTGATTATACCTTCATTTGTTTAACAAATATTTATAGAGCACTGTGTTCCAGGCACCATTCCAAATACTGCATATATATTAACTCATTTAATCTTCCTAGCAATCCCACGAGCTATGTGTTATTACTATTATCATTAGTCTTCAGCATACTGATAAGGAAACAGAAGCAAAAAAAGAGCTAAATAACTTGGCCAAGGTCACACAGTTAGCAGGTACCAGAGTCAGGTACTCATGATGTCACTGTAATTATTTCCTTTCAATCAATAGAGAAGGTTTGATGTTCTCTTTATAGCTGACAGAGAAGGTTTCTTTTCATTTATCAGGATTGAAATACAGGGAATTCAGCTCCAGTTTTTACCCACTGTTCTAGACTGCCTCCACCTTAGCTGTGGATTGATCTTGGTTTCTTTGTGTCAAGCTGGATTCTCCAATTGTACTGCGAGCATCCTGATGGATGGGTGAGACCACTACTATACTGCTTTTATTACATCCTCCCACCATGTTCATTCAATAAATATTTATTAAGCACCTCTTCTGTGTCTGGAATGATGTAGGTTCTAGAAATACAGCAATAAACTAGACTGTCAGGATCCCTGCCTCATAGAGCTTACATTCTAGTGAGAGGAAACATACAATAAAACATACAATACCTGGGTAAACAAGCCAACTAACCAATTGAGAGGACAATTAGAGATCACCACAAGTGTGATGAAGGGAATAAAAGAGAGTAATGGGGTTAGGAGGACTTGAGGCAGAAGAACCTCATTAGATGATGTGGTTCTCAGATGGGCTCTTAGAAGAGGTTACATCTGCACTCAGTCCTGAGGAGAAACAGCCAGTACTGGGAGGATTTGAGGGAAAAGAATTCCACTCAGAGGGTTGGCAGGTGCTGAGGCAGAAATGGGCCTGGCAAATTCAGAAAGAGAAAGGTGCACGGAGAGTAATAGTCAAGGGGGAGAGGGGAGGGAAGCAGAATTCAGATCATGCAGCTCTCAGAATTTGGATTTTTTTGTGCCATATTGTGAGGTCATGGGACATGGCCCAGTGCTGAGTCCGAGATCATCAAACAACTCCCACACTTCTACACCTGTATGCTCTCAGCACACTGACCTACCTGGAACCACTGAGCACTGCCTCCAGGGTGCCCAGTTTTTTCCCCCTCCCATTCCCCTCCCCTACTCAGAGTCAGATTTCCTGGGTTTTAATCCCTGCTCTTCTATTCACTAGTTGAATGACTTTGGGCAAATTATTGAACATAAGCTTCAGTTTTCTGGCCTGAAAAATGGAATAATAAAGTAAATATCCCAGAAGATTACTGTGAGGATTAAGTGAAAGGATGAGTGTCACGTGCTTGGCACAGAGCTGGGAGGCAGGAAGCAGGCAGTAAGGCAGTTTTTATGTTGGGATGGTTAGTTTTATTAATCTTGATAGGAAATCAGCCCTGAAATGTAAACAGTGCCTGTTAGAAAGTGTTGGAATCTCTGGTATCAGTTCTATTGGTTTCTGCTTTACAGGAGCGGATCAGTAAAAAGGGTCTGAAAAGAAAAAAATAGCATAATCCAAAACATTACTATTTCCCGAATAACATGATCTCTACTATTTTTTTTCATGCAAAATACTGGAAAGTTCTAACTTCATTCATTTAAAATCCTTCTCCAAGCACGATTCTGTTTTATGTTAGTGTATGTACCAAGACAACAGCAGACACGGAGAGACCTTCTCATAGAGAATCACTAACTGAAAATATAGGGCACCATGACAAGAAGAGCATTTAACCTGAGGAATGGAAGGCCAGGATTTCTGTTCAGATATCCTGAGAAATAGAGTTGCATCAAAAAGCAACTACTCTAAGCATTTGCTTTTCTTTACTGTTCCAAGGAACCATTAAGAACCAAGACCTAAAAAAAAAAAAAAAAAAAAAAAAAAAACCAAGTCCTGGCGCCATCTCCTGGCAGTCTCCAAAACATATGCTAAATACGAGGGACCCCCACCCACCCTCCCTGACAGAAAGAAATTAAGTTCAGGGGGGAAAAAAACCAAACTGGTAATTTTATAGTAACTTCTGTGTTTTCAACCTCCTGTTAAATATTTGAATCGAGAAAAGCAGATGGTAACAGTCTCAGCCACTTACAGTCCCCACAAAGGACAGTGCCTGCTATGCCACTACTTCCTTTGTTCCTATAAAAGCTTGTCAGCCAACAGCGGTACCTACAGATCAGAGGCAGCATATTTATTTTCAATGGGCCAGCGCTTGGCCCTACTCCTGCCAGTGCACCCAATTGACATCCTCGAATATTCCACTTGCTGGAGATACTTTACACAAATAAATCATGCATGGAATCTGCCTTCAAAGAGTTGGGCTCCCAGTTCACTAAAGAATTGCAAAGCTAAGTTCACCTCAGTACCCAGAATCTCACACTAACAATCAGTTTGGTGTCTGCTTTTCCTGGGGACAAAAAGGATGGCCACCCTTGTTATCACAGCCACTTTCACTTTCCAAGGCTCTTATGAAAGCAGGTGGCTTCCTGGCCTGGGTAGTTTCAGCAGTTTATACTCACCTTAAAGCCAAGCAACTTGTCATCAGCAGGCATAGAGCCTGAAATGGCCAGGACAAATACATCTGCAGGGTTGCTGACCGAGAAGTGAAGCAATATCCCAAAGAATTCTGCTCATTACTCCGGGGTATAAGCAGGATAGTTTGGAACACAAAAAAGTCACTAGCTGGGCTGGTTCCTCCCTTCTTTATTCAAGGATTTATATATTTACTTATTTAAAATGCATTGAGCCCCTTCTGCTTGCCAGATAATGTGATAAGCACTTTATAAAGTTCCTCACTTAATCTCAACAACAACCCATGCAATTGGTAACATTTTTATTTCCACTTAACAGATAATGAAAATAGGCTTATAAAGAGCTTAAATATAACTTGTCTAAGATCTTAGAGCAAGTAAATAGCAGAGGTAGGATTCAAACTCATACATCCGGATTCTTTTTAACCCATCTCATAAAGTATCTTACAGAGACGAAGGACTTGTGTTTTTCACAGGCACTGCTGAAAATACAGTCACTCCTGATATTTGCAGGATGAATGGAGTAATTCTCCATAGATGAAAGAAGGCGCTCTCCAAAGCCCTATGAATGTGTGTGGTGGGAGAGAAGGAAGCGCATTCGCATCAGGCACCACCTAATCTTACTTCTTCTTGACCAGCACACACCCCTTATAAATTCTTCCCCTTACTCTTCACACACTCGATGCAGTTACTGAATTGTAGTCTTCATTCCCAGCCAGTTTTCTAGGACCCCGACAGTAATTTTCCCACACCGGCCATGCCTAACGATTGATTTCTCATGGTTATTTGCAAAAGCACAAATACAAATGCTATTACACAAATACAAATGCTATTACCTGGTAATAAAACTAGCCAGCTGTTTCTAAAACCCAGAACTGGCAACAGCTCTGTGGTCTTGGGGGATCCTTGGTTTGCCAGATCCTGCGAAAGCAAATATTTCTCTTTGACATTAACATGCCAAGGGAGGCAACCTTGTCTTTTGCTCTTTCAAAATGTATAGAATGATTGGGTCTGGGTGGGTCAGGAGTAGGGAGGCAGTCTTTTAAGAATCATAGAAAGCTTTCAGGATTTCTGATTCCAGAAACCACCCACTGGCCTCAATAGATAGAATTTGTATTTTTTCCAGATAACATTGTGTGTTTTTTTACATAAATAAGGTTCTTTTTTTAAAGAAAAAATTATTTTTTAAATAATAAAAAACATTCATTAACCATCTGTTGTGTTCCCGACACTGTGCCAGGCATTGTGGATACCAAAGAAAGGTCCCCATACCCTGCCTTTAATAACTAGTTACAGAGGCATGACTCCCACATGAAGAAATTCAAGAATACGACAAAGCAGGGCAGACATGTCGCGTCCCGAGCAACAAGGGCAGTGAGAGTGTGAGAAGGGGCGGCTTGGGTTAAGTTTTTAAGAAAGAAACAAACAGAGACTTAATGCAGTTAAATGTCTCCGAAGGCCAGGGGTCTCTCAGTCTCAGAGGACTGGAGCCCAGAATAAGGCCGACTGAAGGTTTTTATTGATAGGTATACAAATAGAAGAAAGTAACATTGTTTCTTACATAGTCTGTGAGACTCATACATCATAGCAGAAAAATGTTTATTCCAATCACCCTTTGTCTGTAAACAGCCGAAGCACAAGGTCCCATGATGTCTTACCTAAGGTATGTACCTTCTCAGGGTCAAGTCTCTCATATTGTAACAGCTCCATTGAGATAAGTGGAGAGAACTGATCTTTATTGTCCTCATGACTTCTCTCACAAACAGGTGCCAGGGAAAAGCCAGAGCCGGCAACAGATTTTCCTAGGCAGGAGGAAAGGGAGGCAAGGCCCCTTCCCATATTTTTCTAAGGCAGCTCATTGGGGGTCCCCACTCGGTTCCGCCTGGCTTAGGTTGTATCTCCCGTGAGATATCTTACCCGTCTTTGGCTACAAACCATCTTTTGGGGTCCAGACAGAGAGACATAAGGTGTAAACACAAGACTGGAACAGAGTCCCAAAAAGGCACAGTCTCACAGATTCTTCTTTCCTTAAGGAAAGACACGGGGGGACACTTGGCTAGGCTGTTGTGTGACTACACAGACTGGTGTGAAATGGGAAGGTACAAATAGCAGGGACAGTCATGTTCAGAAATCGAAATGGTCAGCCTGGTGGGAGCAGTCACAAGAGAAGCCCAACAGTTCAGCTACTCACTAACCTCATGCAACTCACCAGGCCTCAGTTTTCAGATCTGTAAAATGGCAGAGCTCAGCCATGCATACAACACATTTGTTTTGAGCACCAACCATGAACCAGGTACTATTTGTGGTTCTGGTGATATACAGTGTTGAACAAGATAATGGCCCTGCCTGATGGATGTTTTGGTCTGGTGGGGGAAAGGGGAAGGCAGAGAATAAACAGATGAATTGAAAAATACGTTACATGGCAGGTAGTGACAAGAACTATGAAGAAAAATAAAGAGGTTAGCAAGTGGCAGGAGGTTGTGTCCAGGGGTGAATGGGGGACCTCACTGATCAAATAACACTGGAGTACAGATGTGGATGATGTAAGAGAGGGACCCAAATCAGCGTCTATGGGAAGAGCATTCCTGGAAGGAGAAATAGCAAGAAAGGGCCCTGAGATAGGAATGACGTGAAATGGTTGAGGAGCAGCAGGGACGGCAATGTGGCTGGATTCCCATGAGTGTTAGGGAAGTGGTGGAAAATAAGGAGCAGCCAGGAGCCAGACCATGCAGAGCTTAGTAGGCCAAGGTCCAGGCTTCTTCGGACAGCCCTGGAACGCTCAAGAATGTGTACCCGTCCTTCAATAGATGAATGGATAAAGAAGTTGTGGTACATATACACAATGGAATACTATTCCGCGTTAAGGAAAGATGATATAGGAGCCTTTGTGACAACATGGATGGATCTCGAGAGAATAACGCTAAGTGAAATAAGTCAGACAGACAAAGCAGAGAACCCTATGATTTCACTGATATGTGGTATATAAACCAAAAAGAACAAGACAAACAAATGAGAAAGAAAAACTCATAGACACAGACAATAATTTAGTGGTTACCAGAGGGTAAGGGGGTGGGGGGTGGGTGATGAGGGGAAGGGGGTCAAATATATGGTGATGGAAGGAGAACTGACTCTGGGTGGTGAACAGACAATGGGATTTATAGTTGATGTAATACAGAATTGTACACCTGAAATCTATGTAAATTTACTAACAATTGTCACCCCAATAAATTTAATTAAAAAAAGAAAAGAAAAAAAAAAGAATGTGTACCCGAGTATCCAAACCATCTCTGATTCTAAGGGGTGGGACTTGAGCAGGGTGGTCCTGAATGAATAAGATCTAGAATGGAGGAGTCCAAATGCTAAGTATTCAAATTTAAGATGATATAGGCCCCTTTGCATTTGGGGAGTAATTTAATTAGGAAATTGACCAAACTAAGGGGAAAAATATCAGGGGTAGATGTATGGAGACCAAGGAGAATCTCAAGCATTTCAAGAGCAAATTGGAAAATATATGGTGCCTTTGACACTCTTTAGGCAGCCAGTGCCTTGATGTTGTCCTTCTTCTGTCCCAAGACTCCCAATGGTATATCCTATTAGGGCCATGTGAGGTCTCAGCCTCCTAAACACCAGTGCCATTCAAAACTCACTAGTCCCGTGTTTCATAGCCACTGTTATCCGTACTATTGATAACAGTAGATGCTAATGTTGAATAAATCTATGCTCATTGGTTGGTGCTTCTCAAATTTCCTACTTTGTAGTTATTACTTCTCCTAAGGCAGAAGAAAGAAAATACATGGTCCCAGATTGCCTGGAAGTTGTCAGGTGAAACAGTCCATTGCAAGCAGGAAACTAAATTGAAAATTTGTGTTTTGTCTTAACATTCCTGTGACTGCTGCATTCTACTCAAGATCTACTTGGAAGAACTTAACAGCAATGTTTTATATTATTCAAGGAGCAAATGTGACCCTTGAAGAAGACATGCCACATTTATCCTGTGCGTTCCCACACACCTGGCACACTATACCATACTGCTAGGGCTAGACAAACTCAACCTGGAAAGCATGAAGGTTATAATGAAACTTAACCCCATGGAAACACTCTTCTTTCTAAAAGGACCCCAAGTATTGCTAATATTTGGGATTTCAAGGACCGTAACTCACTATGAGGGGGTTATATATGAGGCAGAGAGCTCCTACAGCAGATCTGGGTATCTTCTTCTATAAAATCCTTAATACCAGGCCTGGTTCCACAATTATTTATCTTATGAAAGCACAAGCCACATCGAATGTGTGTAGCATCACTGTAATAATACAAGTTGGAAACATTCTGCCTCTTAACCATCTCTGAAGATCAGCAGGCAATATGGGACGAGCATGTCCTTTATGACAGCTCCATAGCTATTACACAGTCTGAGTAAATCCCTTCAATGTCACATGCTCTTAGGATGTGATGCTGTTGGAATAAATCAGAAAGCATTCTCAAAGAAACTGACCCTTCTTCTGTTACCTAAATGGTAGTTTACAGCATCTGAGGGGCTATGTTTCTCATATTGGGTTTGTTTAAGATGTGACAATAGCATGGGTCATACTCTAGTGGGTTTGAGATAAACCGATTACTTGTGTATACACGGTTGCCCAGACGGGAGAATATTTATTTGAGAGAGAAAAAGAAAAGGAATAAAAATCTCCGTAATACCTGCATCAATACTACTACGATTACACAATGCTGTATTAACAATATGTTGAGGGACTTACACTAAATCACTGTCCTTCCTTCCAGTTCAGAACCCACATAATTACAGCTTCCTGGCCACCAGGAAAGGAGAGGATGCCATATTAAATGTTGCCCGTGCAGGAAGGTTGTACAGGCTGCTAATGCCACACAGTGGGGGCTGCTGAGATGGCAACCGCAGGAAACTTCACTTACGTCCAGCCAAAGGGAAATATAAACTACACAGGGTACAAAAAGAATGTAGACACGTTTCAAGTAAGGAAAAGACTATTAAAATCGTAATACTCAATACCATGCTTCCCCAAAAACAAGACCTAGCTGGACCATCAGCTCTAATGCGTCTTTTGGAACAAAAATTAATATAAGACCCGGTATTACATCATATCATATCATATCATATCATATCATATCATATCATATCATATCATATCATATCATATTAAGTCCTGGTCCTATATTACAGTAAAATAAGACCGGGTCTTATATTAATTTTTGCTCTAAAAGACTCCTTAGAGCTGATTGTCCAGCTAGGTCTTATTTTCAGGGAAACATGGTATATACTGATAACAAAAGATGGATGTGTATACATTTTTTCGGCACCTCTGGTATTTACTTTTATGCAATTTCTATTTTCAATACTCTCACATTTATAGCAATTATAATAAGTAACAAACAGTATTCTTTATGCAAAGAATACTGCATCGTACAGCACAAAATGTATTAAAGATAAAGTAAATATACAAACATATCATTTTATTCTGTTATTTTACCTTATTCCCTAAATATCTTATCTATGTTGTATTTATAGCAGAGAGTACTTTTTACTTTTTTAATTTTAGGTCTGACATATGGTTTTTATGCCAAATTTAAAAAATGAATAGCCCAAATCCAAATAATATCTCAAATCTTAAAGCATTTTTGCTTTTGGGTACAAAAAATATCTCATTATGTGATGACAGTTTGTTCTCCCTTTTTGAATAAGCTAGGCATCAATTTTAGATAGAGTCTACCTATCTAAAAATTTTAAGAATTCTTATAAATTAAATGGAAGTCTTTGTTTAACACATAAATTACATTTTTAACTGGATATTAAAATAATATTCTAATAATGCACTTCAGAAATTGATAGAGGCAGATTCAGGATTGGGTTAAGCTGGGGCACTTTCCAGGAAACCAGTTAAGGTGGAGCTTTGAAACATGAAGGAAACTGTAACAAAATAAGAAAAACTGAATCTATTAAATCTATTTTAGATAGAATACTGTATCTAATCCGAAGGAATACTTTGGATAAACCTTTTGGATTTGGGAGGAGAACCCCCAAATAGAATAATAAAGCTGCCTTTAAGAAGAGAGTTTAAAGTACCTAGTAAATTGGGAATAGAAGGTCACTTTTTTAATTTGATAAACGGCTAATTTTTTACCCACTATCTGTAGCAATTACCATATTAAATGGTGAGATATTAGGAGCAATGCAGAAATGTTTGTAATAGTGATGGAAAATATCCATCAACCAGAGAATGGGTCATTAAATTGTGTTAATTAGCAATGGAAAAGTAAATAGCAGTTAAAATTAATTAGCCAGTTGGATCTACACGGATAGTGCTTGAAAATGCAACATTTAGTAAAAAAAAGTCTGTTTCAGCATGTTAAGTGCAGCATGCTATCCTTCATGTAAATTTTTTTTAAAAAAAGACACATAGCGTCATTACATTTTGTTCATAGATTCATAAACATGTAAACATATGGACTAGATTCACAATTACATTCATGATAACGTTGCCTTTGGGGTGAGGGAAGAATATATGGGCCTTCACTTTTATGTGTAATATTTTATTCCATTTGAAAAAAGAGAGCGAGAAGAAGAAGCTAGGAAGCATGTATGACCAAATATTAAATACTGTTTTACTTGGCATGGTGGTTACATAAGTGTTTTTCATACTATCCTTCCTTTATTCCATTGAAAAGCAAAGCAGTCGATCTAGTTCATCACAAGATCTTTGTTATACTGAGTTTAATGTGAAAGTTAAGGCCAGAAGTAAACAAACAAGGGGTCCCACGTGTCCTCTTTCTCCTGCAGAGTGCTCAGCCTTTCCTCTAAATAAATTCAAATCAAACATTTACCGAGAATACTGATGTGAAGATATGTCAAATCATCATTCTGCCCAGAGTGCCCTCATGTCTCCTCCAGCCCTTCTACTGAAACATTCAGTCTCAAAACTTAAGGGGGACATAACCATCAGCTGTTTTGGTCCCGAGCAGCCATGCTGGTATCCTGAAACTCCTAAGTCAACAACTGAAAAAATTCTAATAACAAATGTTCAAAGATAAAATAAAGAATAAATAGAAGGGCAAATGTTTTCAACTAACATAAGTACACACACGTATATTCATATATAATCATCCTATGTAAGTAAAAAACAAAAAAGGAATTTGGGGGCAAAAAACTTGTCACTTTATTTTCCTTAGGCATATAACCATTGTCTGAAATTCAGTAAATTCCTAAATTCCCACTCTGACCTCAATGACTGGTCATAGGAGAAAAAAAAAAAATGAGGGAAAAAAATCATTGAAAATCTTAAAAGCAGCAAGGGAATGGAGAAAGATAGGCTCCCCATCAACTGCTATTTTTATTTGAATTATCACTGTGTGTTTTAGCAAATAGGAAAATTCCTAATTTGTGCTCTTGTTCTAACTCAATAGGATGAACGAAAACAGTTTTATAGACTCCAGTAACTCCCAAACACAGCAGATTTATTCAGAACAGGAATTTGGCAGACACGGATAGAGGAAATTTTAATTTAATTCATACCATAAATTACAAAAAACAAAAAATGTGTCCATGCATTAGCAGCTCCTTGGAAGGACTATTTCTTTGAAAATAAAAAGGAAATGTGATTTGAAAGAAATGATTTTAGATTATTATTTCTCGGTGTTAGGAAGCTAAATCTGGCCCCCAAAATCAATTTTGCAGTCTAGACTGCAATCTAGAGAGAAATGAGACTAAGCTACACGTTCCTCTTGCTGTCTCAGTAGCATCGCTCACAGTTGTGCTGACAATTATCCCAAATTATAAGGCATAAAAACTGGCATTGCCTCACATGTTATTAGTCTATTTGCAGATGGCACCACAATTCACAACCCAGTCCTACTTCAAGAAACACTGACTGCGCAAATACTCTGTGAGCAAGAATGGAGCACTTACAAATCACAGCAGTGCCATATTCTGTTTAAGCTTTACAAGATTTACATTAAAACTGTTCTTGAAAGTCATAGGAGATAACTGTATCCTCTTCAAGTCATTGAACATGTTTGGACATCAAAAGTGGATATAAACCAATAAATATCTTTGTTGCTCTCTAATTTAATCACAAACAATTACACATAATTATTTCACAGAGTGGAAATTTAAAAGGACCTAATGTGTTAAACAACTAGCAAAACATAATCAGCAAAACTTTAGTTAATTAAGATTATTTTAGCATAAAGTAAAAAAATATTGACCATGGAGCCGCCAAATCCAAAAGTAAGCAATCTTACTGACAACAGCGAATAGGCTACTGGCAGATTAGGAGATTCATCTCAGATGAAGAAAGACTGAGGATTCCAATTCTCTGGTCTTTTTTCTGACATTTACACATATGAGCTCCCCTAAGTCTACAGGTTTAACATGAAAGCCAAAATAACCAGTCAATTCCTTATATTCATATTTACTGTTTGGACAGATGGAAATTCAGATCACCCTCACAAGCCTGTCATTTTTGATTTAACAAACAGTTACTGACGACCTGCTGTTTGCACAATCTCCGGGGTAAGAAATACATCTGCATAAATCTTACCACAATTTCATCACCTCCTCCAGGAAGACTTTCCAGCTGTACTCTTTCACTTGCCTGACTCGTGTTTAATTCAAGTTTGTTTCATTATTATTAAATAATACATGCTCATCACAAGAATCCTGGAAAATACAGAGAACTGGAATAAAGATGGAAAGCCATCCATTAATCTCACCAGGTAGAAATAATTATTAAAATCTTTATGATTTCCACACAATATTTTCTTGAAAATTTTTATAATTTCAATCATGAAATATATTCAAGATTGTACACATTGACTTTATAAGTAATATACAACATCATAAAACAACCAGACCTAACAGAATGCTTTACCCAACAACAGCAAATATACACTCTTCTCAAGTGCACACGGAACATTTTCCCAAATAGACTATGTGTTTAATAATTTTATAAGACTGAAAATAGAAAGAATATGTTTTCCAACCACTATAGAATAAAATTAGAAATCAATGACAAAAGAAAATTTGGGGAATTCACAAATGTGGAAATTAAACAATGCACTCTTAAGTAACCAATAGATAAAAAAAGAAATTACCACAAAGAAAAATTGAAAATACTTTATGATGAGTGAAATATTTTAAAACGCATACGAAAACTTTTGGGATGAAGCTACAGCAATGATTAGAGGGAAAAGTGAAGACAACCCACAGAATGGGAGAAAATACCTGCAAATCATGTATCTCTGCTAAGGTGCTTCTACCTAGAATATATAGAGAACTCTTACAACTCATCAATAAAAAGACAAATACCCCAATTTTTTAATGGGCAAAAGATTCGAAAAGACGTTTATTCAAAGAAGAAATACAAATAGTCAAAAGAACATAAAAAAACTCTATCATAAGCCATTAGGGAAAAGTAAATCAAAACCATTTGTTTGTTACACACCAAGATGGCTAAAATTAAAAAAAAGAAAAAAGCAGAAAAGAACAAGTGATGGCAAGGGTGTAGAGAAATTAGAATCTTCATGCACTCCTTGTGATACTGTAAAATGGAACAGCTGCTTTGGAAAACAGGCAGTTTCTAAAACTGTTAACATAGAGTTACCATATGACTAAGCAATTCTACCCTAGGCATATACCAAAAAGAATTGAAACCTGTGTTCACACCAAAACTTGCCCACAAATGTTCATAGCAGCATATTCAAAATAGACAAAAAGAGAAAACAATTGAAATGTCAATCAACTCATGAATGGATAAACAAGTTGTATTTTCGTACAATGGAATATTATTTGTCTATAAAAAAAAACACTAAATCTGACACATGCTGCAACATGACTAAAGCTTGAAAACAGTATGGTAATTTAAAGAATCCTGACACTCAAGGTCACATATTATATGATCATTGATATCAAGTTCAAGAACAGGCAAATCCATAAAGATAGAAGTAGATTAGTGGTTTCCAGGGACTAAGGGGAGGGGAGAATAGAGAATGCCTGCTAATGGATATGGAGTTTCTCTTTGGAGTAACGAAAATGGTCTGTAAATGGACAGAGGTGATGGTTGCACAACTCCATATATAGTAAAAACCACCAAATTGCAGACTTCTAAAGGGTACATTTTATGGCATGTGAACTATTAAGTTGAGAACATTTAACATGTAGTAATTTTTAAGCACAGTTAACACTGCAACAATCATAGAACATAGAGAGAAAATAATATGCAAAGGAGTTTGATATCATATCTGTCCCTGAATTAAGTATTTTTATTTCCCAATTAAAAAATAATACTGAAGTCATTCAGGATGAGTTATCTTTATCATTTACTTTGTTAGGTTTTCCTTTCAAACCAGAAAGGCAACACATACTTTAATTGCCTTTTATTACAAGCCAAAATAAAAAGTCCTAAAGGCATCAAAGAAAACCCAACAATATTCCCCTTCCCCATAACCCTCACTGCCAAGACCATCTCTCCCTGTAGACGATAAATGTGAACAGCTTAATGTCCACATTCTTCTCTATGTTCATAACAACGCCCCCAAATGAAAACATTCACACCAAAAAAAGGTTTTTCTCTGATTTTACACAAAGAGGCTCATTCTGCTTACATTTCTCTACAACTTGCCTTGTTGTGGCCTTTCCCATAGATCAATACATATAAATCTAACCCCTCCTTTTTGATAGCTACAGAATATTCCAGAAATATGGACATACCACAGTTTATTCAACAGCTTTCTATCATTAGCATTCAAATTGTTTCCTTTTTTTTTTTGACTCACTGTATATCTTTGTATGTATACTTACAAACCAATTCTTTTATTTCTATAGGATAAAATTGTTCGATCCAAGTTTAAAAGATGCAGAAAATCCTTACTTTGCTTGGCAATAAAAAAGGTTTTTATGTGGCATTAAACGTCCTGTTTGGTGGAAATGGGAAAATGTATTTACTTCTCAGCCCTGAGTCACAGCCCTGTAAATAGATTAGGCTTTGTTTGCAAATACATTTTTTTTAAAAAATGCAAATTACAAGTGTTCACCAAACCAAGCCTCAGATTCTATCTGTATGAGGAGACAAAGGATGTGTCACAGCAGACACGTTTCCTGATACAGGAAAATGAGCAGCTGAGGAAGGAAGCAGCTTAGAGAAGCACTGCTGGACCAGGCTTCACTTTTTAATTGCAAAATTCCCCCAACACCAAAGAAATCAATGAGGTTCCTAGGTTCAGGGTTGGCCTGCAGTTAGGCTTAGGTTAGAGGTTAGAGCCACAAGTCCTTTCAGACCATGGGTCCCCTTATTTAGCTCTCCACCTTGCTTCTTCTCTTGTTTGGTTGGCTGAAGCACTTTTTTCAAGAAGGGCATATGAGTGGTGTAATCCTGCACCCTTACATATCTAATAGTAGCTTCCTATTGCATCATATACAAAAGTCAATTCAACTTATTTTAAATGCTTGGGTCACAGCCTTTTCTTCCTCAAAATCTTGTACATAGGGCAGTTTTAAAAGCCTTCTAGATGATAGCGATCCTGAAGACAACCCGATTTGGGTTTCTTTGCTGGGGACTTGTGTGTGTGCATGTGTGTGGAATATAAATGTAGTAAACTGTAAATGCACTCTCTGTCGTCAGAATGGCCAACAGCCAAACTGTCTGATCTGATGTAGTCTCAGCTTATCCAAAGCGATAAGACAAGAAGGAAACTCCACAGGAACTCTGCCTGCAGCAATATGACCATTACACCAGTAATTGCCAGTCTTGAAGGCCCCAAACAGTAAGGCCACAGCAAATTAGCCTGAGGTGATCAGTTAGAGATTTGAGTTTATTCTTCTCTTGCTTTATGTTATCCAATGCCATCAAAAGACATCTACACCACTCATTATTCCAGAATGCCTCATACCCTTTATTTTTTGGCATCTGCTATTCACTTTGTCAGAGCGCCACCCTCTGGTTTATCTAGGGAGATCATTATAGTTCTGTTGGTGTACACTGTGGGTTGTTGGGACCTGCCCTACCAAAGGGAATGTAACTGCCTTCTTTCTCATTCTGGCCAGTTACCCAGTCCCCCCAAATCTACATTTCTCTTAGGGTGTGTTGCCAACTGGAGCAAAAGTTGAATTTACAGAAAAGACATGAGAATTCAAAATTTTTTTAAAAAGACCAACTGGTTTGAAAAGACAGAAACAGAGCCACTACTAGAATTTCAGTTGGAGGAACTGACAATGGACATCATGTCATTGTAACGAGGGTAAATGAGCAGAAGCAACTCTCTTCTGTCTTTTTGTTAACTCTGCTAAAGTTCCAATTCCAGAAAGAGACTGTTCTATTAGTCACAGGTCACATTCCCACTTCTTGGCAGGAAAGGAAAAGTACCTGACAGTTCCATTGTACTGACTCAAGTCAGGAAAAGGCAATTCCCCAAAATAATATCAGAGTGCTTTTAGAAAAAAAAAAACACTCAGTTTGTCCCTCCAATTTATAGATAAACTGCTTTTTCTGAGTAAATGTTGGTAGGATTTCTTTAAACTCACATAATTCAAAATGTTTTCTTTGGATATATCTAGATGTGGGTCTCTTCTATTTTTGTCTGAAATACAGTGAGTCCGGTCAGGCTGTGTACTTGGGTTTTATTTCATCCTTTATTATTATAGTTTCTAGTTCCTTGGTTATGCTGTCTTCCCCCAAACCACAAGAGATTCATGTTAGACCTTTACTCTGGCTTTCATTTTCTGTTTCCTTCTGCTGGTGCTTTTTGTCTGCAAAAAGCTTTTAGATAGAAAAGCTTCTCAGATCTGTCCACATAACTAATTCTGACTTGCATGCAGCCAGTCATGGTCCAATTATGTTATTGTGCTCTTGTTTCCCTTTAAAGTCTTCCATACCTCAGTTATCTTTCCTTTTCAACTTGTTCTCCTTTCGTGGTGTTCTATCCTGTTTCACATTCAGTGTCTCACCGAAATCTATTATTGTAGATTCTAAACAATACCTTACAATTTTCTTCTGGAACCTTTAGCGAGGTAGGGAATTCCTGTGAGGTTCCAGGATACTTTCCCCTATCCTTTGTTCTGCAGTATTTTAACTGGACCCATATTTTGGTTTTTTTATGTTTACTCATTCTCAAATGAAGCAAGATCTATCCAGACGCATTGACAGCTAGCTAACAGGCAGGCATTTGCCCTTGACCCCACTCTTTGTTTACTTAGGTATGAATCAAATAGTCTACTTAAATCTATAACTAAAGGAGAGACCAGTGTGTCCAGTTCAAGCTTACTTCCCAGACAGTCATCTTGAGCAAAAACTGGCTGGTGAGGTCACGTCTTTCCCTACCCTCACAGTTGTTTTCTGACTGACCAAGAAGGAGACAAACTTGCAGCCCCTAGGTCGATTGCCATTAAATTAGTATGAGTTAGCCCCTGGAAGTTTTCAAACTGGGTATACTCTTCCTGTGCTATCTATATTCTATCAGGCATCTTTTTCTAAAACTGAACTGTTGCATCTACATTAAAAGTATCTTCAAACAGATGTCACCCCCCTCCTCCTAACTCCCTCACTTCCTTGATGATCTCCAACAGTATTCTAAGGAATTTTTAGCAACCAGAGTGTAGCAGACACTGTGATGCTCCAACCAGAACTCCTCGGATCTCTTTTACAATTTCAGTGCACGCTTCCAGCTTCTGTATGTTTTTGCTTCCAACAGCCCATGTCTGTGACTCTTAGGGGACTGTCATTTTTAGGCTACAAAAGCCACTTTGCTCCAACAGGCAGAGACCTGGAAACACTTGAGAATTTGCATCTCCCCAAGTGACCCTCAGTCAATGACTAACTTGTATCAAATTATGAAAAACCAAGCTCCATGGACAAACTCTAAAGGTAACTTATGCTGCAGAGTCCCCCTAATAAATCAAGCGGAAGCTACCCTGCGTAAGACCTTACCTGACATAGCATACTTCCCTTCCCTGTCCTGCTTCTGCCACTCCCTTAGCAGTTTCTCAAGGTCTACCTCTAGGGAACCTAACTTAAGACACATGATCACCACTTTCTCCGCCATCAGGATTTAATCTGATGTGCAGATTCAAACGAGTCTTGGCCCTTCGGAGCCATCCAAGGCCTGCAGAGTTTGCAACAATATTTTCAACAATATTACAGCACTTCTGCCGTAAATTGATCTGTACTTTCTCAAACTGACTCCTTGTCCTATCTGAAGTTAGCAATAGAACAATAGGCTTTGCTGTCGATGCTAACCCTAAGGCCACTGTTAAGGAACCTTAGTAATTTTTTTCTTTTTCTTGGGAAACATAGGATTTAAAAATTGTGATTTCCACAATGGGATTTATAGATGATGTACTACAGAATTGTACACCTGAAATCTATGTAATTTCACTAACAATTGTCACCCCAATAAATTTTTAAAAATTGTGATTTCTATTTATTGTTCTTGAGTTCCCATTGCTCAGAAAAAGAATTATACAAAAATTCAATGCAAGACGAGATCATTTAATGTTTGTCAAATTCCAATGAGAACTGTCAGACCAGAAACTATGCTTGATGACTAATTTAATAAATACATTTTTTTAAGTAAAGAAGGAAGAAACTGCACATTAAATGTGCTTCAAGTGAAGTGGTAGAGTTACACTTGGATGGCCCCAAATGTCACCATGGCTCGTCATTTCTTCCCAGGAAAGAAATAAAAGACATCAGAGCTTCTCCTATTCTGAAGGAGTCACTTGGTTGTGTCCACCCAAGGAACAAATAAGCAAAAAACAAATAAACAAATGTACTGTGACATTAGAAAAAAATTTATCCCACCATAAGGTAACCAAACAACAGCGGGATAGTATCTGGGTGTTATTTACCATTGTCTAGTGTAGAGAAGAAAGCAGGAGAAAACCCTTTGATGCAGTGGCGTGCTGAAGCCAGCTCAAGCCAACTTCCTGGAGCCAGTTGTACACGTCTCCTGCCACCTCCCAGGTAAGGAAAAGATATTAGCAGCTCTGCTCTTCTCCCTTTCCTCTGCTCTGCTACCATTCCACCCCCTAGCGTCTGTCAACCATTTATTTTGTTTTGTTTTTAATGGTCAATTATATCCAAAATTCATATGATTTTTGATCATTTGTTTATATTTAAGGATGGGAGACTAGATAACCACCAAATATTTTTCCTACTGCTCTGTATATAGGTCTGTTTTGCTGTTAGGTGTCTCCCTCCAACAGGATACTCTATGTGTGTCAGTGGAGCCTGACGACTAGTCAACTTTCCTCTAGGGGAGACAGTTGGGGCACTAGACCTGGACATCTCCATACTGGCAGCCACATCACCATCATCCACATCACCATATTGACATTTATATTATAAACACTTCAGTTGTAATAGTAATAAAACCATCACAATATACAAGGTATTATGATGTCATACCAGAGATGCTTCCCAATTTCCCATAAAATATCCAACAAAAATAAGAGAATTATATTGGTGATAATACTGTAACTAATGATATGGAAAGACCATTCACAGGAGTCCAGTGCACCATCAATAGGAATGAATTGAGAAATAACATGCTGAGCTTTAGCAGACCCACAGTCACAGAAAGCAGAAAGAGGCTCTGGCATGCTCCCACAGTCAGACATACACAGACTCCATTGACCATGAAATAAATGGACACCCACCACTGCACACACACTGTCTTTTGAACTGGTGGGTGCCACGTCTCCCCACCCCGCTGCCTTCAGCCGTTTACACTATTACACCCTATTGATCAATTGTAGCCCCTGTCAAGATATAAATAAAGTTGTACTTGTACCTATGCTAAGCCAAGCCAGGTGACAGCACCACCAGTCCCAATTATCAAAACATATTATATGACCCATACTCATTCAGATAGTCCTGAAATACCTTGCCATGTGTACAGTCGGGGATGAAGAAGATGGAAAGTAACAACAGAAATCCAGTAGTCATGAGCATGAGACTCACTCTTTAAGAGTCTTTCATGAAGCAATTTTCTTTTCAGTCAGCAACCATAAATTACTTTAGACTGAGTGACTTATAAACAACAGACATTTATTTCTCACAGTTCAGAGGCTGAAAGTCAGAGATCATCAGCGTGCCAGCACCCTTCCAGGTTGCAGACTGTTGACTTCTATTTGTATCCTCACATGGCAGAAGGGGCAAGACAGCTCTCTGGGGTCTCTTATAAAGACAGGAGTCCCATTCATGGGGCCTCCGCCCTCATGACCTAGTCACTTCCCACCTCCTAATCCCATCACACTGGGATTAGAGTTTCAGCATATGGATGTCAGTCCATTGCAGCAATCATGTATTACACACAAAAGAAGTTAGAATACTAGAAGAAGAGAGAGCAAAGAAATTTCTCATAACAAAAATCACCAGCTGAAACATCTGTAGGAAAAGCTAAACACCACTAAACCCACTTAGCTTTGGTGGATTCTGTTTCTCAGAAGAGTTGTTGCCTCTAGAAAAGATAAACCCCCAGACAGCTTGCAGTGTCCTCTTCCTGCTGCAGAGGGCAGTGGAGGACCAGTCTCTCAGTGCCCACTACAGGATTCTAAGAGAACAGTACTACTCAAACCACGCCATTGTTTAAAAGCCACTGTCAATGTGACAATTCTTTCTACCACAGCAGGTTCGTGGTGAGGTTAAGGACTCCTGTGGCCCCAAAGACTGAGCCTGCTTCCCTGTTCTTCCTGTATGAGTCAGCCTTTAAAGAGTGAGAGATGGTGAAATAATCAAGCCCTGCCAAACTCTGTAAATCTGGAAGTGGTGACTACTAGGAAGGCTCTTGGGAGTGGGAGTTGTGGAGATAAATCTGAAAGGAAGTTTTCCTGCTTCCTGTCTGTGGCATAACCTTCTTCCCACTCGAGAGTGATACCTTTGTTCCTTTCTACACACATAAGATTTTAACCATAATTTCTTTCCTTAGAATATCTCAAAGGGGTTCAGAGCATGCCACTCCAAAATATGCCACTCTGGTCTAAAGATTGTTTTGAGCTGAAGGCACTTGAGAAGAAGCAGACACAAGAAAAATTCCTGCCCCCCACACACCAGGAAGGGCAGGACTATTCCTAATCACCAGAGACAACTCTAGACTCTTATCAACCCAGAGCTGGACTGGAGGAATTTACATAACAAACCTTATTAAAACAACCTTTATCTTCCATTAGTTTCCCCTATATATTTACCTTCCCATAATTTGCCTCCTCTAGAAGCTCACAGTCCCTTTCTTTGTCTCATCACTTCTCTACAAATTTATTGTTCTTTTGTTAAGATGCTCTAAAAGCCCAAGTTCTAACCCACCCTTTGAGTTACTCTCACTGACTTCTCCCATGTATACTCATACGCATGCATTAATAGACTTTTGATTGTTTTTCCCCTGCTAATGTGTCTTTTGGCAGTCTAATTTGCAGAGCCCCAGCCAGTAAACAGCTTGCAGTGGCAGAGAAAACGTATCTTTTCTTTCCTACATCCCGCTCCCATCCTTCATGCCCTTCATGCTAAACAGACTTTATCATTACTGTTGTCTCTAACTTTCCAGCCGAGAACTGATGGCCTTTTTGTCCAGGGCAGGCACGTGGCTCCTGAACAGCCCTGGATGCTGTGAGTGGGAAGGTGCTGGGGCAGCCTGGGGGAGGGGGGACTGTATGGGGTTGTCTGTGCCTGTGGAGTCCCGAGTGGTGTCCATAGAACTGCTGATTTCTCAATGTTAGATTTTTTTTTAAATCCATCTCTTTCATTGTATTTATTTGCTTCTTAAAAATTGTTATTCACATTTAATAACACAAGGAAGCACGAATACATTCCCACAGTAAATATGTTAAACGTTTCATATAGTTAACGCTTTCCCAGAGCCCTGAATCCCAGGACCTCCCAGAGGGAACCACCATGGCAGTTGCTTTGAATCCTTCCAGCCAATATCTATGCATGGATATTCCCACAGGCATACTTACCAAAATACATAGTTTAATTTTCTTGTTGTTGTTAATCATTACCTTACAGAAATGACATCAAGCATTACCTACTGATCTGTGACTCTCCTTTTGTTCACTCAACAGTAGGTTTCAGATACTGCTCAGGCAACCTATAGATCTACCTCGTACTCTGCGTCTGCTGTGTAACACTCTGTCACATTTATTTAAGCACTCCTCTGTTGATGGATATTTAGAGTTTTTTATTTGTTTTTGTTATTGTACATAATGATTTAGTGAATAGCTATGTATGCGTAAATATTTTGCTACAATAAAATCTAAGAAACAGAATTTCTGGGCAGAAGATATGTACATTTAAAAGTTTCATATGGTTTTAAAACTCTCTCGGCCTGACCGTGGGAATGACGACCGAGGGGCAGCTGAAGTGGAGAATTCCTTCACTCTAAAAATCGGGATGTGGCAGCCGGAAGTCTACAGTTTTTCCGAATGTGTGAGGCTAAGCCACCTTTCAGTTGAATTGACCAGCACTCTCTCTTCAGAACTGGGCCATTTGCTTAGAATGAGACCATTGTTCTTGGACTTAATTGGCTATTTTCAGGATGATCCTGGCTGTGGATAGAGCCCAAATGCCTTGGGTGTGGATCCATTTGGAACGTGAGAACATGGCCACTGTCCTGATGCTGACCAGCCAGCTTCTCAGCTGCCAGATCCGGGACATGCCGAGGACCTTACAGATGTGCTGCCCCAGGTAACCATCTGCAGCTGTACTAGTCCGATACTGACCTATAAACTACCCATAAAAGTGACAGGACAGTGGATGTGGGGACTAACTCCAGGAAAAGCATGCACAAGAATGGCTCATAAGGTGAAAAATTTTAAACCCTAGCTTTTGTTTAACAAAACAATCAATTTAAAATACTTGTAACAGAACTGACTTTGCTTGCTTTGAAGTGGCGTTTTCATTGTTTAGAACAGTGGTTAGTTTTTTTCAGTTATAGTAAATATTGCTGACAACAATTTCTAATTTTTAAACAACCAGTAATAATGTAAAATAGAGGTTGGCAAACTAAGACCCACAGGCCAAATCCAGCCCACTCCCTATTTTTGTATAGCTGTTGAACAAAGAATGGGTTTTATTTACATCTGTTAGTGCTTGGGGATAGAATCAAAAGAAAAATAATATATCATGACATGTGCAAACTATGATATCTAATTCACAATGTCCATAAAGTTTTACTGGAACCCCACCTTCCTCACCAGCCAAGACATTATCTGTCTATGGCTGTTTTCATGCTACAGCTGCAGAGTTCAGTGGTGGTAACAGAAATTGTATGGCCCACAAAGCCTAAAATATTTACTATCTAGCCTTTCATAGAAAAGGTTTGCTGATCCCTATTGTAGACCAAATAATTTACAGTTATTTTAATTTTATTTTTAAAAGTCCAACATGGTGTGGGCTCTTTATATAAAATAGACAAATCAAAATGTTTCGATTAGTGTTTTTTTAATGTGCTTAAAATAAGCAATTGGTTTGGGTCAAAAATTGTCTGAAATATGTCCAGGTAAGGGTTAATAAAAGATGTTATTTAGAATCTTGTATTGGACAACTTACAATTGCCATTGATTCCAAAGTTGTTCTAACCTGCTCTGATAAGATGCTTCAGGAGAAAATGAAGTTATAAAATAGTTCTGAATCAGAGTAAACATTTAAGTGGATAAAAATTTTAACACAAAACTTTTAAAATAAATTGACAAATTACACTCCAGAATACAGTATAGTTTATAGTCACACTGGTAGTATATAGTGTGTATATATCCATTGTATATATCCATTTCCCCATATCCTTGTGAACATTAATTGTTACCAATCTGATTGGTGAAAAATAATGTCTTTAAATTTGTAGTTCCTGTTTACTGGTGATAAGGAGCATCTTTTCATGTCTATCGGTCACTTTCCATTTTGTATTCTGTTAATTATCTGTTAATATCTTTGGAATGTTGAGAAAATATACCTTATTACCTTTTAATTTGTATTTCCTGGATTCCTGGAGAGGTTAAGCATTCTGGAATGTTCCCTGGTCATTTTTTATTTCCTATTCTGTGAATTGCTTGTTTATATCCTTTGCCAATTTTTCTATTGTGCTGCTGCTTGTCTTGTTCTCATTAATATTGAATTCTTAAGATTTACTATTGTTTAGAGGTCTCAAAGTACAGTCGATTTTCAGAAAGCAAACATAATGTGATACAACCTAAATTAAACTCTTGTCCAAGCCAGTCCTGGGGTTAGCATATTGCCCCTGGTCTGTGTTGTACACCTACAATAAAGCACAGCAAACTGACAAATGATACATTAGTTATCTTCTCCAGCAAATGCCACATGCCTCTTTCCTCTTTTAAATAAGCTGTTCAAAGAAAGGAGGAAACTGATCATTAAAAATAGCTTCCGGCACTACTAGCAGCAGTCAATAGCAGTCAGAATCCATTTGGGGCTCAGACAGCAACGGCATATTCCTCTGTGTGTGCAGCAATGCTGATGATTCCTTAAGAAGATAGCAAAAGACTTTCTAGACCCCCCTGGTGGGGGTGAATGTGTGGCAGTGGTGCTAAGCAAGGTCAGACCAGCCTGCCAGGGGAAAAGATCCTAGAAGGGATCCAAGTGAAAGCCCTTAGAGATTGCCATGATCAGTACAGGAAACAGCGATCAGTTAACAAGTCCAGAGGGCAGGAACAGGGCCAAAGGTAGGAGACAAGCTGAGGTTTAGGGCCTGGATGGACCTGGAAAGAAAGGAGAGAAGGGAGTGTAGCTAGGCAAGCCCTGGAAGTTTGCTGTTCCAAAGAGGAAGATCCACAATGTTCTGTAACAGCATGAGTCCTCCGGTGGAGTGACTTAGAGCAGATTCTTCATTCTCACTGTGCAACCCGTGGGAGCTTGGGTGCCTCCCCCAGAGATATGGATTAATTGGCCTGGGGTGGAGCCCAGACATCAGTATTTTTTAAAACCTCTCAAGTTAACCTAGAGCTAGAGTTGAAAACTATAGGATTAAAGAGTCCATCAGCTGGAATAGAAGGAGGAGTTGTGGCCACAGTCCTGTACATGTTATTCACTACTGTGCTCAGAAGCACAGCCCTGGGTAAAGAGCTGCTCTGGGCCACCCAAAGTCAGGCCTGAGAGGAAAATCAAGTCCACATGCCACAAGGGAAGAGTCTTATGCCTAGAAGAACTGTGGTCCCATTAGTTAATCTAGGAAACATGGCAGAAGTGGCTGGTTTGAGCAGATGTGTTCTGTGGGAGACCTCCATAAGTGTGTGGGTTAACTACATGTCAGTTTGTTTCAGTTGGAAATATAGATGAATTGCTCAAGAGAGAACTCTTGGCTAAGGATGTACATTAGGAAATCACCAAGAGCTCCTATGAACTGAATTGTGTCCCCCCTAAAATGAATATGTTATAGCACCAACTTATAGTGTGATAATATTTGGAGATGGGGACTTTGGGAGATAATTAGATTTAGATGAGGTAACAAGGAAGGGCCCCTCATGATGGGATTAGTGCCTTTACAAGAAGGGACACTAGAGAACTTGCTCTCTCTCTCTACCCTCCCTGTGAGGACACAGCAAAAAGATGGCTGTCTACACACCACAGAGAGAATCCTCACCAGAAATTGACCAAGTTGGCACCTTGATCTTGTACTTCTAGCCTCCAGAACTGTGAGAACATAAATTAGTATTATTTAAACCAATATTTTGTTATAGCAGCCCAACCTAACTAACACGAAAGCCATTGGAATGGACCAGATTATATAAAGAGACTCTTGGGTAAGAGTGAGATGAGAAATGCATCTAGACTAGAACCTTGGGGAGTCCTACATTTAAGGCGGGGCAGAATAAAGAGATCCAGAAAAGGTGCAAACAAGCCTCCAGAGGGACAGAAATAAAACTAGGAATGTACCTAGAGAGAAGAGATTTGAAGAAAGCAGAGGTGCTGTGCGAGGAACTGAAGAAAAGGGCACAGTGGAGGGAAGGACGAGAAGCCCTTCAAATCTTCCACAATCTAGTCATTGGTTATTTCAGAGAGACAGTTTCAGGAAAAGGAGAGAGGAAGACAACAAGATCACAAGAGAGACTTTTTTATTCTTCTCCCTGTTGTAGTGCTCGATGCCTGTCCTTGATTAACCAGCTATGGGACCTAAGGCTTGTGGGCTGGAAAGTATATTAGGAGCTCCTTCTACACCAGCTGGGGATTTGGTGCTACCATCCCATTGGTACTAGTCAGTCCCCTTCTCCAGCCCACCACTGTCCCATACCAGTTTAGTCTTTTCCCTGCCTCCTTTCTCTCTGCCTTGAGAGCCGCAGTCATGCCAGGAGCTTGGGGACCACAGCACTGATGACACACGCATTCACACTTTGTTCCAAGGTACTGTCCTTACTGGCCTTTCTGAGAGCCTTGATGCCTCTGCCAATATGGGAGCCCTTTCATCACTTTTTTTTTAATAACATGAACAGACATATCAACACATTTGTCTCAATCACAAATCAACAAAGAAAATTCAAACACTTAACAGAGTAAATACGAGAACTGTCTCCAGGCTGCAATAATCTTGCTGGAACTCAGACATAACAAACCACCTCTCATCTGCCTCCCACCAAGCCCATTGCCTGTCACTCCTGGACCCTAATGATCCCACCAGTGAATAAACAATTAGGCTTGAAGCAAGTTTCTGGATCAAGCTGAACCCACACTGCCTGTGGCCTGATCTGTGATGAATGATCAAGGATCTTAGAAAACTCTGAGCATCATATATCACCCAAGGAACAATTTCTTGGTGTCAACTTTTTAAAAAGTGATTTCCAAGAGGGCTTAAAAAAAAAAAAAAGCCTGCAAGACATCACCACCCTCCTTCAGTTTTGTAGAATCCTTTCATATGGTCAGATAAAAGAAACAGTCCTGTGTAATTAATTGAAGCCTGTGGACTATCCCCTAAGGTCTGAAGGGTATTGGGCCAAGCATGATGAATGCAGGGGCAACAGCACAGGGTACGCAGCCCTGTTTGCAGACAGTGCCAAGGATAGTTAAATGAGCCCTGTGTCTCATGTCACCTTTCCCCCACAAGCAGGGCAGAAACGAAATCCAAGCCAAGGGCTCTGTTAATAACCTGAATGCACAGAGATGATGTGATCATCTCTGGCCCTGGCAAAACTACCAATCTGCCTCAGTTTCTCCACTGGGATTGAAGATAGATGCAGCTTGGAGCAGATGCAGTATGTGTCTATACTGGTGCTGTTCTATGCAGATGCGCTCATTTGTTTCCACTCCAGTCCCCTCCATCCTGCCCTTAGCCACTCCATTCCTGGTAAATAGCCAGGAATGGTCAGCCCATTAATCCAATTATCAGTATCTCCAAGAAATGATATTGGACCTCCTTCCTCAAAGACTGGATGTTGCTAAGTACCTCCAAGAGTCAGATTCTGTCTGTTTCTTCAGGTCCTGAATACTGATCTTTTATTGTCCTGTCCCATAACCCTCAGTTGGGTAAAAAATACAATATTATATAGAAATACAGAAGACATGTCACAAGTAGTCTGCCTTACTGAACCATACTAAACGACACACACAAGCATCTGTTCTTACCATCTCAGTGAATACAGCATCAGGACCAAACATAGACCAATTACTTTCTGAGTTGCCTGGGCCAGAGGCTCATTAGTGGAAAAAGTGGTTCTAGTGACAGCAGAGAACACGCTGCCCACTGCCCACAGGTAACAGCTGCCAAGCATCAGAACGGGCCCGTGGGAGGCAGACGGAACATCAAGTCCCAGTCCTGACTGTGTCCCAGGGTCACTCGGGGACTTTGGTTCTGCTCTGCCTCACCTTCCTTCTCTGTGAGAACACTAGCTGCCTCCCAGGGAGACCGGATTGAGGAGTCCCTAATGAGGGACTTGGCAGCCGTTGACAGCTGTCCTGTGGGGAACAGCACGTTCCTGTTAGCCCACATCTCCCTCCTCCCCTCCGTGATATCAGAGGCTCACAGCGGGCAGCTCAGCTACAGACACCCACAGACCTGTCAGCTCCGTGCGGCCCCCTGCATGGTCTGGAGGCTACTCAAGGATCGTCACTGTTCATGTAATATAATGCCTGTGCTTCTATTTCCTCCAATGATACAATTAATTGACTTAGGATACTTAATGAAAACCAGGCATCAGCACCTCATCGCTAGTTCACCGAACATGGTGGTGTTCATTCCATCAGTACTGCGGAGGTTTTTCGCAGAGTTTGTGTTAGATTCAGGGGAGCTACAGAGAGGCTCACAGCCAGTGGAAGGGAGTAAGTGGTCAGTGAAGACTGCCTGCCCACAGGGTGGGAGAAGTTCAGCTATAGGCCAGCCTTTTAACGTGTGTCTCCACACTTGTCATGGAGCATTGAGTCACTTAAAATAAACTGTCCCTCTCTTAGGTGAAATTGGACCTGCTTTGGGTCACACACAAAATATTCTTGGCGGTAACCTATGGAACCTGCATCAAGCATTCAGTAACGGGCTGCATCGTGATTTCAAGAGCCTGGCCTCTGAGAGCTCACCATCTCACTCCTCCTTTTCCTCCCTGTTCCTTCTCCTTCAGAAGCAGCAGTGATAGCCACTCGGTGCTGGAAACCACAAATGCATGAGTTTTTACTTCATAACGATTGTTGGGAGGAAGGGTGAGGTTGTTTTCACTCTACTCACGGTCCCACGATTAGAGACTCAGGATTCACAAGCTCTGCCCTCCAATTCATCTGCTCCCTATAGCAAGAGTCTAGGAAGGTATATACAGAGTACAATAGCTGAATGAGAATAAAAAAAACAATTTATTAATAGCTCTCAAATCCCTGACATTCTGAAAAGAGCTTGGTTAAAAATGCTAAATTAGGGGCCAGCCCAGTGGCTCGAGCGGTTGGAGCTCTGTGCTCCTGACTCCGGAGGCTGCCAGTTCGGTTCCCACATGGGCCGACCACAAGGTTGCCAGATGGACTCCTGGAGTCCCGCAGGGGATGGTGGGCTCCGCCTGCTGCAACTAGGATTGGGCACAGCACCTTGAGCTGAGCTGCCGCTGAGCTCCCGGATGGCTCAGTTGGTGGGAGCGCCGGTTGGACTCCTGCAAGGGATGGTGGGCTGCACCCTCTGCAACTAACAACCGCAACTGGACCTGGAGCTGAGCTGCGCCCTCCACAACTAAGACTGAAAGGACAACTTGACTTGGAAAAAAAAAGTCCTGGAGGTACACACTGTTCCCCAATAAAGTCCTGTTCTGCTTCCCCAATAAAATAAAATAAATAAAATGAAATGCTAAATTAGAACAGGTAGATTCTACTTGAGAACTTAACATAACTTACTATTTCCCTTAAATTTGAGTCTAGGACCTGACAAGCTCACGTGTGTTTATGAAGAGGGATAAAGAGAGGAATGACCCTCAGGGTCCCCCCAGGGTTCAACCATCCAACTCCTTGGACTCAACATGAAAGAGAAAGAAATGACAGTTTACCAATTCTATACAATAAGGGGAATGAGAAAAAAACAAGAGGAGGTAGGAGACCAATGGCACTTTCAAGGCACACTGTCCCCACCCCTCCAGTAACTGGGACTCTGTTACTTTATCACATTAGCAAGTCTTTAGTCCTTGAGAAGCAGATAGAGGTCAGTGCTCTTGAGTAGAGTGAAGAGGGAGAAGTCTTCCTTCCCTTACAACCAACAGCATCATTGTGGTTATTATCAAGCCTTTAATCTCTAATCCGAGGCAAAACTGATACCATGTGACCCGAAACTCCCCTGATAAATCACGTTGTTGACTATCTTGTGGCCAAAGCCCCTGAGCAAACGAACACACTCCTATCAGGCAGGACTTTCCCAGGGCCTGGAGATCACCCTCCAGTAGCTGAGGGAAAAGGCCAGATCTCTCTTTAGGGAAAATGAATTCTTCACTACACTGGAAGTTTACAGTAGGCCCATGTCACTGGCACCCTTTCGCTCCCAGCATCGACATTTCAGGCCAGCAGAATTAAGGTTAAGCAATAAACTCACAATTAAAGTTAATCAAGCACTTGAGAAATTAAGTCATCATGTGTGACACTCAATGGAAACAAACAATAGATTTAGACTTCTAAAGGCTGCAAATATCGGACTGTCAGACTCCGAATGTAGAAGAGCCAAAAAACTATTTAAATAAATAAATAATGGAATTTGAAATATATATAAAAACCAAGATTCTATAAGAAATAACTGGCACATTTGAAAAAGAACTAATTGGAACTTGGAAAAATAATAAAGGAACTAGTGGAAATAAAGGAACACTGGAAAATACAGGTGAAGAAATTATCCAGACTGCAGCCCAGAGAGATAAGTATATAGAAATTATGAACAACAAGATAAGAGATATGCCGGCTAGATTAAGAAAGTCTAAATGTTTTTAAACGTACCTGGGATTTGTTTTGGTATGTTAAGAAATGCCGACACAAATGCAGGTATGGTAAGAAATGCAGACACAAAACGACTGTCATGAAGGAAGAAGTTGTTATAGTCACAGATTCCTGCAAACAGGAGGCAAAGCATGCCACATAGGGCCACATGGGGAAGCACCAGTATTGGTCAGAAGGCAGAGGAAGTGAGGGGAAAATGTGGGCTGGATTCTCTATTGTGGTTTCCATGAAAGGAATGGGCAAGTCAGAATAAGCAGGCTTGGGATCAGCTGCTTTGAATAATTTCAGCAGGCTCCGGAGTGGAACGGCTGTCTGTAGTTATCTGGAGCCTGGTCCTGGGTGATATTAGCCCTGAATGTGAGCGCCCAATAGAGGAGATAGTAGGATGTGTGAGCTCTGGATTGGTTAGTTTGCACATGAAAGGCACATTCCTGGGTGAGTCATTTATTATCTCCAGGAATTGGTTAGCCCTTGGAGGGGCAGTCTCTCCAAGGTCCAAGATGTCAAAGCATTAGAAAATACAAAAACTAAAATGCATGATTAATACACTAATATATGTCTAACATGAGCCTAAGGAAGAAAAGAATAGAAAAAATAGAAAAGAGAGAGTTTTTAAAGAGATAATGACTAGAAAATTTCAGGAACTGGTGATAATCATAAATCTACAAATCCAGAAGACACAACATCTCCCCAAATATATAGAAATCCAAACCTAGATACACTATGGTGAAACAGAACAATACTGAAAAGTAGCCAGAGAAAACTGACAAATAACTTTCCAAGTAATGACAGTTTGACTGAGAGCAAGTTTCTTAACAGCAACAATGAGTAGTTAGAAGAGAGAGAGAAATAACTATCAACTGAGAGCTGTACTCCCAGCTCTAGAAAAGGTGGAGTGAACACACTTGACTCTGTTGCTTTCACTGAATGCAACTACAAACCATGAACAGAATGCTGGGAGCAGGTATGTGAGGAATCTGAAATGTAAATAACATAACAGGAAGACTATGGAATGAAGCCAAGATTTCAAGAACTGAACTAGCAATGAGTTTCCCTTTCTTTTTTTTTTTTTCTTTTCCAATATTACTAGGCCTGGACTCAAAAGCAGCCAACCCAAAGCTTGTTGAGAAAAAGAAGAACTTGAAAAGAAGCTCTCGCTTTCTGGTCTGAGGAGTAGGAAAGGGAATTGTAAAGGTCTAAGAGAATAGGAGGAGGGGTGGATGGGTGGCTCAGTTGGTTAGAGCATGAGCTCTGGGCAACAGGGTTGCCAGTTTAATTCCCACCTGGGCCAGTGAGCTGCGCCCTCTGCAACTAGATGAAGACAACGAGCTGCCACTGAGCTTCCAGGTGGCCGGATGGCTCAGTTGGTTGGAGCGTCCTCTCAACCACAAGGTTGCCGGTTGGACTCCTACAAGGGATGGTGGGCTGCGTCCCCTGCATCTAAGATTGAACAACAGCAACTGAACTTGTAGCTGAGCTGCGCCCTCCACAACTAAGACTGAAAGGACAACAACTTGACTTGGGGCTGATAGGTCCTGGGAAAAACACACAGTTCCCCAGTAAAGTCCTGGAAATACACACTGTTCCCTAATAAAGTCCTGTTCCTCTTCCCCAATAAAATCTTTATTAAAAGAAAAAAAGAGAGAGAGAGAGAGAATAGGATGAAGCTCATATTCTTTTTGTAGTTATTTTAAATTTCTTTTAATTAAATTTATTGTGTTAACATTGGTTAATAACATTATATAAGTTTCAGGTGTACAGTTTTATTATATCATCTGTATATTGCATTGTGTGCTCACCACCCAAAGCCTAGTCTCCTTCTATTTCCATATATTTGATACCTTTTCCTCTCTTCATGTTTTTTTTTTTTCTCTTTTCCATTCTCTCTCACCCCAGCCCTCAGGGACGGCAGTACAACAATATGACTGTAGCAGTGGCCAGACAGGCACTTACAAATACCAGGGAGAGGAATATTTCTCTCTGGCCAGAGGAAGAGCATAGAGTGAATTCCTGTTTCTTTCTCTTTCTCTCTCTCTCCTTTTGCTTGGATGGAGATATAGTCATTGGAAGTACACCACAGAAGGGGGAAAATAAGACCCCAGATTTCTGGCCAGAAGACTAGGAATGGAATCAGCTGGAAACTGTGAGAGAGATCAAGAAGAGAGGAAGCAAGAGAGAGATCCCATAAAGTTGTAATCCACATAGATTAAGGACTCAAATCTGAAAGGCCAAACTTCAAAAGTATTAGAAGAAAACAAACAGTATATTATTTGAACAAAATTAATAAAACTATTTTTTTTAAAGCAAGGGAAAGAAACACAAAAGATTTGGCACAGTGGCTACCTCAGCGGATAGAGAGAAGGTATAAAGGTAAGTGTAACATTACAAGTGTTTGATATTTATTTATGTTTTATAAACTACATACAAGCCATGTTATATCATTTTTGTGTATCACATATATAAAAGATAATAGAAAAAATAAAATATAAAAATTAAAATAATATTATGAAACACATAATCCCAAATAGTTAAAAATATATGTATTTACATATATTTACAAACAGTTAAAAATAAATAAAAGTCTGAAAGGAAAAAAAAGCCTGGAAGAAAAAATATCAGAATGTTAGCAATGGTTATTTCTGGGTTGTGGAGCTTGGATATGGCTGTTTTTCTTTTTGTATAATTATGTTTTCTACAATAAATGTGCAATGCTTTACAATTAGACAAATTTGCTTCTTTTTATGTCAGCACATGTGGGATTCAACTTGCTGTACTCAGTTATTCCCCAAATCCTCCGTGTATCTTTACATCACCTCAGTACAAAACTTAAAAAGGACCCATCTCTATTCTCTAGAATAGGTGTTTCAGATGCCTTTTCATGTTTTTATTAATAATAGTAACAATGACAGCTGACATTTATTAAGCACCTACGATGTGTACTTTGTTCTAAGTATTTAGTGAATAAATTCAGTTAATCCTTACAAAAACACAATAGTTGGGTGGAATTATTTTCTCATTTTACAAAGGTGGTTTCCCATCACCATCAGTGAAGAGGAAAGCAACACTTGGTATTTCAAATCTGGGTCCTGTTTTAGGGCCCATTTTCTCAGAAATAGCTTGGTGACATTATTCTACCTACCAACAAAAAGTGGGGAGAGAACTCATGAAAAATGTATTAGATTTCCTGATCTAATAAATTAGAACAAGCAATTTTAATTACTGGCGATGACAGAACTTCCTGGCCAAAATCAATATCTGTCTCAGTGAGCAGTGTTTGGCTATTCTCAGTCTAATCAAGACAAACAGAAACCTGGATGACATCAGCAGTGGTTAGACTCAAAAGAGCCCTCAGCTTCATTAGGCCCTGGGGTCTCCTGCAATTTGGTTCACCTTCCAAAGAAAAGAGACTAAAATTCATTAGCTGTTCTATTGACTGTTAGAGAAAGTTTCAGTGACTATTTCCCTCACTCTCAGTGTACGTATGTATATGTTCCATGCTGACATAATCAATTACCTTACTTGCCAACTACAATGGAAAATAAATACTATTGATTTCTCCCGGCAACATCATGCTGAGATACTGAGGCCATATCAGTCCAGAGGCGTTACTTTTCAACCACAAGTGGCCTGAGACATCACTGAGCAGCTTATTTAATTTTATTCTACTAAAATCCCCAAACTCCCTTGCTTTTAAAAATGTTTATTTAGTTTCATTTTAAGAAAATAAGCACCTTATTGGAAAACCCAACGCCTCAAATCCGTGATGGCAGCAAAGTATGTTTGTATTTGTAGGGATCAGCCTGAGCAGCCAGAGTTTGGGTCTGATCAGGCCCAGAGTGACCACAGTGGCTGATGGCTTAAATCAGCTGCCAGAAAGGGCAGAGCCACACCCCAGCCCAGCAGCTGAGAACAGAGGAAAAACAACACCCAATTAGACCAATTATTCAAAAGGTTCTTAAAAGTGGAAGAGGACATTAGAAGAGGGAACCAGAGAGATGGCAGCATGAGATGGACTCCTCTTGATGATGTTGGCTTTAAAGATGGACGAAAGGGGCCATGAGTCAAGGAGAGTGGGTAGCCTATTAAAACTGGAAAAAGGCAAGGAAATGGATTTTTTGCATTGATTGTTAGACTGCCTACAAACATAATTCACATTCTTTTGTGAGCCACACACATGCTCCTCATAAAAGCATTCCCCACAATTCCATTTCCTATCCTTTCCTTTATTTCTCTATTTCTCCGAATAGAGCCGAACACAAAGGCCTTGGTCCAGCTGTTGGACCAAGCCTGTTTTTCAGGGACCCACAAAAACACAACTTATCCTTGGCCATGTGCTTCACCCCAAAGCCCTGTACTTCCTCAACTATTTTACTCCTCTGATTTTGAAGAACCCTGAGCCACTTAAAAGTACTTTCTCATACAAATATTTATTGCACTTCTATCATGTTCTAAACATTGTGCTTCTCTCCGGGGATCAAATGATGAGCAAAATAGACATTGGCTTGGCCTTGGGAAGCTATTGAGGAAAAGAAGTAGTGAATAATTACATAAAAAATAAAAGCAAATACTTACATAGGCACTATTTTAAATACTTAACACACATTAACATTTTCTTTTCCTAGCAATCCTAAAGGTTGTTATTATTTGTGTCCCCATTTTACAGTTGAGAAACATAAAGCTCAGAGGTGTTAAGTAACTTGTCCAAGGTTATCTATTTAAGTAGCAATGGAGCTAGGATTCAAACCGGGGTCATCAGCATCCAGATTTGGGGTTCTCAGTCTTTTTAATGTATCACCTCTTTGTGACCCTATAAATGCTGTACTACCCATTTTTCTTCTGCAGCAAGATCTATTTTTATCTAGAGTGACAGATCAGAAATAAGATTGCTGAAAAGCAGGACAAAGAAAAAGAATAATCAGAATCAAATACCTGACACCAAGACCAGAAGCCTGGTCTAGTTTTGGGGGAACCTGTTGTGGTCCTAGAAATGAACACCAGTGTTGGATCTCACTAACCATACATCAAAACTCTACCATTTGCAGTGGCCTTGCTCCAGAGAACTGTGACTGCTCTTCAGGTTGCAGTTCTCGATAAGCCTGCTCTGGCCCCAAAATGGATCCCTGCCTTTACCTGCCTTCATCAAAACCAGATTCCACCTATCACATTCTCTCCTAGTGCAATAGCCAGGATCTCGGCCTGAGACTTTGCCTACAAGGAAATACATCTGCCTTAATAGTATGAGACCACTAAGAAATCTACCCTCAGCCAAGAACCACTTCCTCTCTTCTCAAAACTCACATATGACCAACTCCATGGTGGGCATTGCCCTAAAGCATCCGCTGTAGGTGAGGTTTGAACTGTCACTAGAGAGTCCTCTCCCAGTGCAGGAGCCTCTTTAGAACTTTTCTCCTGAAGATATTCCCAGCTCATACCCTCTCTTAGTCCTGGAGATCTGCAGAATACACCAAAGTGTAAAAAGGAAAGAAATAGGAAAAAAGTGAATGAGACCCCTAAACTCCCCAGTACCTACCTAGTAAGGCCTAAGAGAACCCAACTAGGTCTCAATAGGAGAAAGAAGCATAGAGGATAAAGTCAAACCAGTACCACGAGATGGAGCTTTGCCCCATCCTTCTCTATGGAACCCCGAATGAGTAGACTAAACCATATTTCGGAGGGTCTTGCTTTGGCTGATCTAGATTAGCCTGAGCAGCCCGAGTCAAAAACCATGAGTGACTTCCTTGTTCCACTGTCTCTAGGCCCATACCTTCTCTTAGTCTTGGAGACCTCACCAGTGGTGAGAAGAGACAAGAAAAAATAAACCCGTGGAAAGACACACCCCAAAAAGGGGAAGTCTTTCTTTCCCTTAAGGTTCCCAGTATTGGCCTAAAGTTACCTACCTCAAGGTCTTCCCAGGGCAGAGAGGAGGAGGAAGTGTCCCAAGTGTCCAGCCCATCTCCCTGCATTAAGAGAGGGAGCATTCCAAGGAGACAGTTCCAGCTAGAACACACATAGGGAACACCAGGAGTCAGCCTCATGGGGAAGATTCAGGGAGGAAATCTCCCCAAAAGCTTGAACAATACATAGGAGTCATGACTTGCTTATTTTCTATTTTACTCATGATTTATGAAAAACAACAATAGAGTTAGAAATGAAAAACTAAATAAAAAATAAATTAAGAACCTAGGACAGTGTTTATTATTCAAATATTTGTTGGATGAATGCATACTCCCTTCTCTTCACTCAGGAAAAATTGCCAAATTTCCAGAACTGGCTCAGGAACCTATAACTACACACTGGAGGCAAAAGGCTAGTAAAAATTTTGGCATATTCAGCCTCAAGCCGCCCTGCCTGTTTTGATATTGCACACCCCGTTTGAGAGACTACTTCCAGATGCCTATCAGCTTCTTCTTGCTAAGATGGCAGCAGTGACCTGACAGTTGCTCAGATGCAATAGTGAAACTCTACTGTTATGTCCCACAACATCTGAAAGAAATTCTACAGCAGCCAGGGACAATACACAGAGCCTAGAAAATGATGCAGACTTTCCTTTATTCTTGTGAATAGCTAACTTTTACTAAATACTTATTGTGTTCAGGTACTTTTCATATAGTTTAACTATTTCATATATTTTAACTCATTCAGTCTTCATTGGGTCAACAAGGTCAGATCAAATGGGGAAAAAATACTGCCTTCTTAGATAGCAAGAGTCACCTAAAGAGGGCATCAGTGGTTTTACAAGACTATTTTGTTTTAGAAGGCTGTGTCCAGTTCTTGGACTCACATTTTAAGAAACACTCCACCTGTACTGAGAAGACATCCTACTAAAGGTGACCCCATCTCATAGCTGAGAGAATAAATAGGCTGAATGACAACCATGTTAACATTATACTGACACTGACATTCAAACAGCGTCTTCACCTGCTTCATTTTATCCCATTACGCTTACTTCACCTCCTCTGTCTCTGAGAAAGAAGAGTTCAAAGGAATTCAAGGCAAAACACCCACACCTGATTTATTTATGAAATATGGTCTGTCTCTACTGAGCCTGCATAGGAGGGGGAATTATTTTTCTCTTTTCCTGAGGGACATCATTAGCATAGTGATAATTAATGAAAAGCAGCCACCGGAATTTGGTAAATTATTAATGGTTTTAATCATCCAGAGAGCAGACAGCCCCTGAGTGCGACTGTCCTTGGTGATTGTGTGGAAGTGCTCTGGGGAAATAGTGACGGTGGGTGCAGAACCAGAGGATGTGTGCGTAGTTCTGCCTTCCAGAGTCTGCACACATAGGTTCAACCTTTCTCTTCCAAATGGACTGAGTTTTCATGCAGAAGTGTTCCTAGCTTAACCTGGGAGTGGGTCCCTCTGGCAGGTGGTGGATACTATGAGATTCTCGCTATAGAAAGGCTAAGTGAGAAATAAGCCTTGTCTCAGGGACCTGTTGGAAAGTTGGGGAGAGGAAGAGACAGGTCTCTTAGATCAACCATAGAGATTGGGGGCCAGAGAGTAAAACTGAGAACTGCGTTATATCAGTGCCAAAGTGTAGCTGGAGAGTGTATCCAAAACGGGTTATCAGAGCCAAAGGGTTGGAAACAAATATCAGGTGAGATACACAGACAAAGGGAATCACACGCAACCTGGCATAATGAGAGTGTAGGGCATCATGTGAGAACAGGTGAAAGAAGAGATGATCTGGACAAATACCCAGGGGAGAAGGATCCAATGACACAGTAGAAATCTTTCTCCCTCCCTCGGTCTTCCTGTATGGGTCCCACTTAAAAAAACTGAGCCTTCTTGTTACATAAGATCCTAAGTTCCTTGAGGGTGGCAGTCTTGACTGTTTTCTTCTCTGCTGTATCCCTGGAGCCTAGCACAATGCCTGACACAGAGTAGGAGCTTACAATGTTTGTTGAATAATAAAGTACAAATGAATGGATACAGCTATCTTATCATGCTGGACACTGGCTAAAGGAAAGAAATATTGAGAAGCATTTTCTTCAATAAAAACACATCAATTGTTACTTTGAGTAACAAAGAATTTACTAAGGAATTCATTAGAGAGCAGGAAAAGAGGTTTCCAATATACACAACCACACAGCAAATAACTGGATATGTGCTCATTAGATATATGTGTTTCCCCTAAATTCCTTTTCCAAATGTTGTTTCTTTCAACTCTTCCCCAAGAGAGAACATATTTCTCCCTGCTCCTTACTAAGTGTAAAGTATAAACAAAAAGTTCTCTTTATTATTTCATATGTTTTAAAAATCAGTCCTCTTAGAATCGTGATATAATTTGAAGAAGGAGAGGTGTCACTCCTACATGACATCTCAGGGCCCTTGCTATCTTCCTCCTTATGGAGGTAAGTGTGAGTTTTTGAGATCTCCAGCCACTAGCATATATCCATAGGCCTCTGCTGGAGGCTGGCTACTTCTCTAGGATGTATATTAAGACAGATTGTTCATAGATTCAGTAAGATATTAATAGATTAATGTTTTAAAGAGGATTATTTCAATAAATCCAGGAAAAAAGCCTAAAAATTAAATACTCATCTATGTTTGAAAAAACAATTTATCAAATCAGGAACAGAAGGAAATTCCTCAATCTAAGAAAAGTGTGTTTAAAAAATATATACAAAAAAATAAATTGTCTGTTAAACTTTAGAAGCATTGTCACTAAAGTTAAAATTAAGAATGCCTGCCATTACCCTTATGCCATTGACATTATCCTGATCGATCTATTCAATGTAATAAGATAACAAATAAAAGTATAAGAATTCAAGAGGAAGTGAAAACTATCCTTATTTTCAGATAACATGATTGTCTACATAGAAAATCCAAAAGAATATATGTAAATATTTAGAACTAATAAAGTTTAGGAATATTATAGGATAACATCAATGTATGAACACAGTATATAGATTCCTATATACCAGCAAACCAATTATAAAATATGATAGAATTAAAAAACATACATATTAGCAATAAAAAGTAAATACCAAATAATAGATCTAAAACTTTAAAAAGATCTAAAATCTAATAAATCCAAAACTACATGAAGAAAATTATTAAAGTTGTTGAAGAACATTTTAAAAGATCTAAAATTCACATACAGCAGGAAGAATAACTGCAAGTATTTTGAAGAACTGTGTAAGGGTGAGGAGTGAGAGGATTGCTCTACCAAATGAGACATCTGAGAACTGTTCTCCTGCTCACAGCTGGCCTCAGTGTTGTTGGAAGCTAGCCTGGTGCTCACAGCTGATCTACGTTATGCTCCTCCTGTAAGACATACACCATCCCATAGAACACCAATTTCAAACAAGTTCACTCTGAGACCATAATAAAGTGAGTCAAAACAAAGCCACTTGATAATTTTGCCTAAGCACAGATAAAAATAAGATTCCTGTGTAACCCATAAGATATCAAGCATTCCCTTCTCTCAGCTACAACAAGTAACTACTACTTCTTTACCAGGTACACTTTTGTCCTTACTCTAGCCTGCTCTCCCTAAAGATAACAATTACTGAAATATCCAATCATAGAACTGTCTCCACTTCCTGATGTCACTCAATCTAGAGTGAATCCCCTCTTGCTCAGGCCATTCCCAGAAACATCAACAAAAGCCCAGATCCTACAAAGAGGTTTTTTTGTACAGTCTTACTGAGATGCCACATGGTTTCCTGATATCAACTGAAATTAGTAATAAACCTAATTTGTTTAACTATAGGTATGTTCCTGGAGGCCTTTGGCTGAAGGATGTTTACAGATATCAAGACTTATCTTGGAGAAGAGATCCAAGATGGCAGAGTAGATATACACTGTGTCTGCTTCCTTCTGTGAACACATTAAAATTACAACTGAATTATATAACAATCAACCTGGAGAACCATCTGAAGTCTGGCTGAACAGAAGTTCTATAACTAAAAATACAAAAAAGAACACGTCCAAATTGGTAGAAGGGGCAGAGACTCAGAACAGGCCCCATACCTCTGTGTGGCAGTTGAGAATCAGGAGGGATATCTTGGCCGTGGAGTTTCCCCTTAGAGGATCGAGGGACCCCAGCCCCAACACCAGGCTCCCCAACTCTGAGTACCAGTGCTGGAAAGAGGAGCCCCACAACATCTGGCTATGAAAAACAGTGGGGATTCTGAATGTCCAGGTGGGAAAGAAGGCTGCAGGAAACCCAGATATCCTCTTAAACAGCCCACGCTCAGACTCACTCACTCATAGGCACTCACTTTGGGCTCTGGTGCAGGAACAATGACTCAGCAAACATTGGAGACATGGAGGTGGGGGCGGAGGGACAGACTGAGGTGTGTGGCTTCGATGGGAGGACTGGAAGACAGTTGGCATTTTCCCAGTAAGGTAGTCCTCCTTCCGTGCAGCCTGTAGGTGGGCGCCATCTTGCCTGTATTAAGCCCACCCCCCACAAACCAAATCTGAATCTGATTGGTCTGGTGAACTCCACAGCTCAGCCCTGCTGACTCAGGTGGGACCCCACCCTAACCAACTCTCAAAATGCTGGAGGCACTTTCTCATGAGCAGCCAGCCCCACCCACATTGCACTCCTTCTTGGAAAACTGCAGGAGTCTAGCAGGACCCAGGCAGACAGCGACTGGCCTCTATGTGCTCTGAGACTTTTGCTGAGTCACTCCAGGCTCGGTGCTGGCACCAAATTGGAATCTACATTAACCTGGTGACCATAACTCTTCCCACTCTAGTGACTCCCTGAGTCCCTGCCTCACCCAACTTGCATACCTCATGAGGCTTTATCTGCAGCTGAACCTTAATGGAGCTGGCAGGTGGCAGCAAACTACCAGGTGTCCTGGCTTTTTGTGGAGACACCTCAGACCTGGTACTTGTAGCAGCTGATTTTGGTTCACAGCGAGGCCTCTCCCATGTGCCTCCAAGTTTAGCACAAGCAGTGAACAACCACGGATCACTTTATAGCTCCTACCAGGTAGTCCCCAGCCAGTCACAGGCAGTGGGTGACCTGGGCCTGCACCAGAATTGCTCCCAAGAGTTCCCAGAATGAACATATTTGGAGATTGGCTTCAGACACAGCAGAACACCACCCAATTAGCCCCACAAGAAGCACACACAAAGGGTGGTCTCAACAGGCACCAGGTCTGCTGGGATGAATCCCGCTGCACATGGTAAGCCCCCCCCACACACACACACAGCAGCCTATAAGCTGTAGACATGGCCAAATTCCACAACCAATCAGTCTGAAGGTCAGTCCCACCCACTGATGTGCCAACAGCAATCAAGGCTCAACTATAACAGGACAGCAACAAAACCAACACAAGGGACACTTCTGGAGCACCCAGAACAGGTGACCAGGGAGACTGTGCCCCTGGGCCCCACAAGACACTATATAAGGCCAAGACTGGGAGACATAGCAAATCTACCTAATACATAGAAACAAACACAGAGAGGCAGCCAAAATGAGGAAACAAAGAAATGCATCCCAAATGAAAAAAGAGAAGAAAAATTCAGAAAAAGAACTAAAGAAAATGGAGACAAGTAATCTACCAGAGATAGAGTTCAAAACACTGGTTATAAGGATGATCAAGGAACTTAGTGAGAACTTCAACAAAGAGATAACAAGCATTAAAAAAAACACATAGAAACTATAAAAAAGAACCAGTCGGAAATGAAGAATACAAATAATGAAATGAATAATGCACTAAAAGAAATTAACAGCAGATTAAATGAAGCAGAGGATCAAATCAGTGATTTGGAAGACCAGTATTACAAGGAATGTTACAGGGACTTCTTTAAAATGGAAAAACAGGACGTCATAAGAATGGCGGCAGCAAGACGGACTTTTTGAGTTCTCCTCCGGATCTTATCACAAACAGGACAACTATAATCTATCAAAGGACTCTCTGCTCATCACGCAGAACAGCTAAGAGACTCGTGCAAGGATTACTTGAAGCACTATACACAATAGCAAAGACATGGAAACAACCGAAATGCCCATCAGTAGATGACTGGATTGAAAAACTGTGGTAAATTTATACAATGGAGTATTACACAGCCATAAAGAAGAAAGAACTTGATAATATGGATGGACCTAGAGAACATTATGTTAAGTGAAATAAGTCAGACAGAGAAAGACAAATACCATATGATCTCATTTATATGTGGAATCTAAAGAAAAGAATAAGTGAATGAACTAATCAGAAACAGTTTTGGAGACAAAGAGGAAAAACTGAGGGTCGCTAGATGGGAGGTGGGGTGGGGATAAGGGGGAAGGTGAGGGGATTAGAAAGCAGTCAGTAACCACAAGATTGCCACAGGGTTACAAAAGTTAATTTGGGGAACATAATCAATAATGTTGTAAAGATGGACACTTGTCTCATTAGGGAGACCACCTCAGGAAAGATGTAGATGCCTGATCACTGCACTGTACACCTGAAGCTGAAGCTGAACAATAACGAATATCAACTACAGGTTTATATACGTGTGTGTGTACTTACAAGAAGCGGAGTACAGCATTAGGAATAGAGACAGTGGAAATGTAATGGCTCTGTGCCATGTCAGAAGGATAGTGGACGGGGGAGGAGGGTTGACACAGTGTGAGGGATATAAATGATAAACGTCTAACTATTACTTTGTTTTGTGCACCTGAAACTAATTTTTTTAAAGATTTTTAAAAAGATTAAAAAATAAACAAATAAAATGGAAAAATAATTTCAAAATTATAAATAATAAAATGTCAATAGCTACATATCTATCAACAACTACTTTCAACATAAATGGATTAAATGCTACAAACAAAAGATAGGAGGGCTGAATAGATAGGAAAACAAAACCCTTACATATGCTGCCTACAAGAGACTCACTTCAGATTGAAAGACACCCACATATGGAAAATAAAGGGATGGAAAAAGTTATTTCATGAAAATGCAAATGAAAGAAACAACAAAAAATATGGGGTAACAATACTTATTCCAGATAAAATAGACTTTAAAACAAAAGCTATAACAAGAGACAAAGAAAAACCCAGTAATCCCACTTCTTCTGAGTATTTATCCGAAGAAACCCAAAACGCTACTCTGAGGGGCCCTGTGCACCCATATGTTCATTGCAGCATTGTTTACAATGACCAAGATGTGGAGGCAGCCTGGGTGTCCATTGATGGATGAATGGATAAAGAGGAGGAAGTACATATATACATTAAATATTACTTGGTCATGGAAGGGAATGGGTTCTTGCCATCTGTGGCGGCATGCATGGACCTGAAAGGCACTGTGCTGAGTGGCGAATGTCAGACAGAAAGACAAATGCAATGTGATTTTATTTGTATATGGAATCTACAGAACAAAATAAACAGAAAACAGAAACAAACACATAGATACAGAAAATAGTTTGATGGTTGCACTAGAAAGAATTAACAGCAGTGGGAGGGGGATTGGAGGTGTGAATGAAAAGGGGGAAGAGATTAGGAAGTACAAATTGGTTGTTACAAAATAGTTATGGGGACGTAGGATATAGCATAAGGATTATTGTAAATAATAATGTAATAACTATATATGTTGTCAGATGGGTACTAGATTTATTGCGGTGATAGATGGGAGGGGTTGGGAGCAGGGTTAAAAAGGTGAAGGGATTAAGAGGTACAAATTGGTAGGTACAAAATAGTCATGAGGATGTAAAGTAAAGCATCAATATTATGGTAATGACTATAGTGCCATACTAACCTGGTGAAGGTTCTTAGGTGAGTACTAGACTAGTCAGGGGGATCATTTCTTAAATTATATAAATGTCTAACCACTATGCTGTACACCTGAAATTCATATCAAATAATATTGAATGTCAATTGTAATCAAAAATTTTAAAAAGGGGCAAAAAGGTGAAGGGGAATAAGGGTTCAAATTTCCAGGTATAAAACAAATAAGTCATGAGGATGTAATGTACAGCATGCAGAATACGGTCAGTAATATTGTGATAGCATGGTACAGTGTCAGATGGTTGCTGGCCTTATCATGGTGATCACTTCTTTAGGTATATAAATGTTGAATAACTATGGTGTACCCCTTAAACTAATATAATATTGTATATCAGCTGTATTTTTAATAAAAATCTTTTTTTAAAAAAGACTTATCTTAAATACTGTATAAACAGTATGTAGTTATGGCACCCAGATGAACTAATTTGTCAGTGGAACAGAATACAGAGTCAAAAAAACCAGCCCACAAATAAAAGAAAACTTGAAAATTGATAGAGGTTATTATTATATGTTTATTATTATATTATATGTCAGTAGTGAAAGGTAGAAACTTCAATAAATGCTGATAAACAATGACTCATATGAAAAATAGAATTAAATCCCAAACTTATACCATCATACACAAAAATAAATTTCAGGTAGAGTAATAATCTTAAAGTATAGTACAATATTCCAAATGTTGTAAAAAGTATATAGGAATGTCTTTATGATTCCAGATGATGTTATAGCTTAAACAAGGCACAAAACATGAATAGATCAGCTCATTTGGGTCCATTAAAATTTATAACTCTGCACAACAGATTAGGAGGGAATGTTTGCAATGCATACAGCCAACAAGGAAGTAGTATTCAAAATATATGAAGAACTCCTACAAATTGTTTAGAAAAAGATAAGCAACCCAATTAAAAACCAGGCAAATACAAGAAGAGAAAATTAACAAAACAGAGGATTTGAATAAATATAAAAATATATTCATCCAACGTTGTGAGAGAGATGCAAATTACAATAACAATGAGATACCATTGGTATCTCATCGGCAAAGTTAAAAATTTAACAATTCCAAGCATAAGTGAGGTTTTGATGCAATGGGAAGTCTTGTATACTGCTGGTGGGAATATAAATTGGTATATTCCCAATTATCATTTTGGAGAGAAACCTGATAACATCTTGTAGGGTTAAAGATATGCACTGCACAACCCGGCAGTTCCACTACTAGACCTTAGATAAACCTACACAAAGCAAAAGAAGTGGGAGAGGAGGGAGAGGCAAGGGAATGAGAGGAGAGAAAGAACATTTGTGAGTGAGACATGGAATGAAGGAGATAAAAAAAAGACAGAGGAAATGACTCCTACTGGCTTTGGGATCCAGTTCATTTCCTCTGCCTACATTTCCTGCCCTCTAATCACCTTCTAATAAATTCCTCCTTTAGACGTAAACTCAGAATTTGCTTACATTTCTTTGCCACCAAATAACATGTCCTAGGTGACTTCGCTCAAAAGGAAATCAAATTTTAATATAGACGAACAGGAGATAGAAAGATTAATATAACATAATCAAAGAGGGTTTATTTCTCCCCCAAACACTTCTCAAGGCATTCTCCCAAACTCAAACAGTGCTCTTCCTAAGAGGAATTCTCTTGGATAAAATGTCCTACAACTGATTAAATATACTCGTAGACTGCTTGCTTAACTGAAGTTTCACTTGGTCACCATAAGGAACGGACAAATTGGTACCTTTAGGGCCTTTGTCTCCTCTTTTATAAAATGAGGTTTAATTAAATGACCCCAAAGTTCCCTTTCAATTCTGAAACTCTGTGACCAATCCCCAAATTAAGACAATTTATAAACTAGGTTTAGCAAACTATACAGCAATAATCACAGCAAACTCCTCAGAAAACCCACAAAACACAACCACTTCAGAACATTAATGTAGACACTATAAATCTTAAAACACAACAGAATGTACGTAGTGGGGGCTCATGAACCCTCAAATCCCCAGTGGAAACATAGGCGCTCAATCCATCAGAAGTGTGGCTTTAAGACTTCAGAGGCCTAGAAAGCATTTTCTAGTATAAAATTTTCCAAGTTAAAAACATTCTCTAGTTATATCTATACAGAGATTTTCCAGTCTTTCTGAAGAGTACATGAGTGTGCTTCTTTGGAAAGTCCCAGCTGGGTCCTAACCACCAATACAAACTTGGAAATGAGAATATAAAAGGGAGTAAATTATGCTGTGAGTGTGGAAGCAACGAATGTATATAATTTATATACATATATGACGTACATGAATAATGTATGTTTAAAATATATTATATATATTATACAGTTTCAAAATTATATATAATGTATGATAAAAATTATATATTATACATTTTCTATAATATTAATATACATTTATAATTTAAATATATAACTATAACATTACATATAATTTTTAAATGTAATATATATGTATATAATTTAAAAGCAATTCTCTTCAAGTTCCAGAAGTGTGGGCTTAGTCACATGATTGCTTAGCATTTTAAAAATCCAAACTTATAAAATTGAGGTGACTCTATGGTTTATTCTTTCTTGTTAAAGCCTACAGTTCATGTAAAGTCAAAACCAATTTGGCCTGGAACATATTTGTTTTACTTCCCAATTGCTCAAACATAGAATTTTAGATATGATCAAATAATGTAGAGTGCAGTCTCAAAATACCTCAGCTGGGAAAGGGAATCTCAGATGTCTGCCTCTCTGAGGCCCTGTACAATTATGTGACTTGTTTTAGGTCACATGGCTAATGAGTGTCAGAGGCATGACTGGAAAGCAGGCTTCCTGCTTCCATTGCAACACTGCCCTGGACTTGCCTCCATTCTGGTGAAGCCACTTCTGGATTAGAATCTAGAGGAAACCTAGACAAGCTTCAGGTCCCTTAGATATTCCAAATTTCAGTCCTCTCCCTGCTACAAGCATCTGTCCCTGTGTTTCCTTTCTCTGGCATATACCATCTCCCCAGCTTTTCAAATTCCTCATTTCGTAAGTCTCCACGAATTCAATAGTTGGCAAATTTTTGGATTGTCTAGACCAAATTTCCCACATAACTCTGGCATCCCAAAATAAAGATGCTAAATTTTGTTTTGTTAATGGAAACCTTAGGAAAACAACTACTATCATCTCATAAAAGAAAAGACATTTTCAACACTGAAAATGTAGGGAGTGTACACTTCAAAAGGATGAATTTTATTATATATAAATTACACCTCAATAAATCTGACTTTTTAAATGCAGATATGCTAAACTTTGAATTAAGACAATTAGCAATTAATCTAACTTTTCTCCATGCCATTTTACCATAGATGACGGGAAACATCACAGACTGGAAGAGTTTGGGGGAACTAATGCTTCAGACTCTTCCTGGACAATGTCTTCTGCATTCCTCCTGTCCATCCTCACTACCTTACCCATCCAGACCCTCATCACTTCTTTTCCAGGCTACTGTAGTTTCTTCCCGCCTTCCCTTTCTGTGCCCGCATCTCCCTCTCTGGTCCCACCTTTAGTCATTTGTAACTGTCTTCTCTTTCCCCTTCGTAAGGTCATTCACACGATTTCTCACACCTTAAACAAATTTTCCCCAATCTTCACCTTTTGAAATATTATACATTCTTCAAAGAATTCTCAAAGACCTCTTTGCCTATGACCTTTGACAACTCACCCTTTGTGCCTCTAAATTCATCTTTCTCTCTGTCTAGTACTTAACGTATCATGGCTTATTATGGTGACTCTGTCACCTTATGGTGGAGGTTTGGTTGTCATCGATTTCTATATTGTGTATATGGAATTATTGAATGGATAATTTGCTTCACCTCTTTCTCAGACAATAACTTTATATGCTATATCCCTTGGAAAATAGAAGCCATGAAGTCACTTCCTGCCAACACACCTACAAATTCACCTGCATCATTATATATTACACATCATTATACATTATACATTACGTGCCCTCCCACCGTCTTCCTCCTCCCCCAAACTAATCTTCTTCCTGGCTACAAATCCCATCCTCTCACTCCTGACAAGACCCTTGCTCCATCAATTATCTCCTCTTTCTTTTACATTTTTTAACTTTTTCCTTTCTGCTAATTCCTTTTCACAATAGTTCAAGGAACTTGACAAGTTCCTTGGAACATCATAGAATTTCTCGTGCCTTATAATTTGTATTTTGTTTGTTTCTTACTAATTGTTCTAATCACTAGACTATAAAGTCTATGAGAACAGGGATTATGTATTTCTTGTTTACTATTATATTCTCAGCACCTGGCACATGATAGGCACTCAAAAAAAAAAGTGTGGAATTAATGGACTATATGAAAAACTTGCTCAGCATTGCAGTGGGTCTAGGGTAGGAAGCTCAGCAGAACTGCCTAAGGATCTTATTTAAACTACACAACCCTAAAACGCCTTCCGCAAGCACACTCCACTAACTGTCAAAAAAAACCCAGAGCTGGATAATAGTTAAAGCCACAAAAACAGATTTTATTAAGTACTATTGCAATGGGGGGGGGGAAGACCTCAATATAGAATGGGGTTCAATTCCAAGTACAGTATAGGCAAGTAGAAATATATAGCGAAAGAGTAGGGTGGGGGTCAGTGGATGAAAATTACTAAGAAGAAACATCAGGGGTAAGTGACGATTCTGGGTAAACTCACCTAACAGGATCTTTGCGGAAGACAGGCTAGCGTGAACAGACATCACCTGGAGGATGGTGGAGGATGAAGAACCTGATCAGATATTGAGAGTGGGAGGTTCTTGATAAACTAACTTCGCTGGGTTCTTGCTAAAACTGCATTTTACAAGCAAGTACACAGATAGGCCTAGGAGAAGCTTCAAGAAACTGACTGAAATTTGGTCAAACAAAAAATCTCTGTCAATACCCAGATTCAGATTTACCATTGGGAGGGAGTGTAGGTTTACAGGTACACCATGTGTTCCCTCAGATTCTAGCAGAGGGTGAGGAGTATAACATCAGTAATTACTGTGGAAAGAAGAGTTCTCCAGTAACTTTCATACGTCATCTCCAGGCACTTGTGAGACCCACTGCTCTAGGTACCTCATTTTTATGCCTTGTAGTATTCCCCAGACCTTCAGATGTAGTTGCTTGTCAACTCTCAGACCCCAAATCTTTCAACCAATCTCAAAAGGTCTCTGAGCCTCATATGTGGATGACTACTTTTCTCATTAAAATTTTCTTAACCTTTAACATTCTTGTCCTCAATCAATAAACACACTAAGGCATTCTATTTGAAGAAAAGCTCTAATATTGATAAAATGAGAAGACTAAGTTACTTCTAACAAGTCACTTAAGATTAAATGTTGCCATCATTAGTGTGGAATGTTGTTAACACAATAAACTTAAAATCTGGGCCTCCAGACAAAACTTTTGGGAAAAGCCTTTTCATGCCTAGGCTACAGATTCCCCATCAACAATCTCCCATAAGTCTATACCTTTCAGTTGTGTCCAACAAGAAAGAAGGGGTAGGAGTATGGGGAACAAGTTAAAGGTGTGTAGAGCAGAGTTCTTGTTCCTTTCTTTGGACTACAAATTCCTCCAGCATCTCTTGCTTCCAGAGAAACATTCAGGCTGGAATAGGAAGCCGTTCTAAGTATTATTCCTGGGTCTTGCCTGTGCACTAATAAATGATTAAAGCAACTTTCCGATCTTATTTATTTAGGGCTGACATGAATGGGAACAGTTAAGAGACTCAAGAAGAAGGTTAGCATTTTAACTGAAATGCTCTCTGCAAAGTAGCAGACTATGAAACTATTAAATAACGCTTCGCAGTTTTTAAAGATTAATATAATTTTAATCACAACTAAGCCTGTCATGGAGGAATTCAAATGGAAATGTGACCCCAAAAAATAAATTGGCACCCCAGTGAGCTAATTTATTAGAGAAGAAGAGTTTTCTGGGGAATATGGGAGATCAAACAAACTGTCGAAATGCCCAGAGTGACATGAAAGGAAGACAAACAAGTCTTTGGAGTCAGAGGGGTTAGAGCTACAATCATGATTTAAAATCATGTGCCTTGAGTAAGTGCCATCAGCTCTCTTGGTGTCTCTTTCCTCCTCTGAAATATGGTAATCATATCTATCTTGCAAGATTATTAAGGGAATTAGCCATGCTGTTAGGTTGGTGCAAAAGTAACTGCAGTTTACAGAGTTAAAAGTAATTGCAAAAACTGCAATTACTTTCTCACCAACCTAATAATAGTAATAAGAACACTCAATTAGCAATTATGTTTGAGAATATTTCCTTTCAGCATACTTTATCTCCCCATGAATCAGTGAAAGGACTTTCTTTTCCAATTCTGCTATTATTCAGGTGCCTCTTGAGTTTGCATTAGGAAGCTGTAAACATCTGTTCCTGTCATGACACTGCACCTTAAATGTTAGTTAGTCTGGTTTAAACCCTCAGAAATGTGACCTCAGGTAAGCATTCAGAAATATTGAAAGGCTACCTTACATTTAAGATTTTTTGTATTTCTTGAGTTGAATCTGCTCCCATCAATTTTCATTTGTTTTCCCTCAAAACTCTACTAAAATGACCATTTTTCCTTTGAACAGATAATTTTTCCAAAATTGTGTGTTTACTAGAGGGAATAATTGAGTCTCACACCCTGGTTGCACCTAATATAGCTATTTTTCTTGGACAAACAACAACCTCGAAAGAGTCCATTTTTAAAAAATAAATGTATGTTTTCTAATAACAGGGTTGCCAAAACAAAAGTCCTAATGTTTCAAATTGCTTTTAATGTGGCTAAAGCAAAAAACAGTTTATCTTTTATTGGTCTTACTGTTAAAATTAAGGGATCTAGCTAAAGGTTTTAATAAACGAGACCCTATCAACTCAGCTCCAGCCATCTCCATCGCATCACACACACACACACACACACACACACACACACACACACACACACACGGCACCACTGCAATTTAAAAAAAAGGAGCGTGTACAAAAGCTTGCGTGGCAACCTCCTAATTAATGACCAAACTCCGTGAAGTCAAGGTGCTGTTCTCCCAACAGACTGCTGTTTTTCTCTTTGAAAACAACCGCATGATCAATCCCACCATTCCTACTTAGGTAGAAACAAGTGTACTGTGAGCAATTATTAAAAACACTTTATTATGTGTCATTTGTACATGCTTCGATTGCTGATGCTTGGGGTGATTTATTTTCCAGGTTGTGATATCATCTACCAACATTAACGAGATCTAATTTTCACTCTGTCATGCCACACATGAAAAGACAATGTTCAAAGCAAAGTTCCCTTACTTTACACAAAGACACACAAGAGTTTGTCAGACAAATAAAATAAGAAAAGAATACTTTGCACACGTGTGACACCATACAAGGCATTATCCTTCACAAAGTGACATCCACTATGTTCTTTTATTTGGAAACAGCAGGAAAAGGGCCCCTTCGCCCTCAGAGGGAAATGCAAATTTTGTTGCTAAAGCCCAACTCCAGGGATGACACGGTCCTCTCCGGGGAAACACGGGGAGTAGGGACTGCTGGAGGAGGGTGGCCGCCTCACAAGCACTTCAGGAGGAAGGAGTTGCAGGAGGTGCCTCGGGGACAGTCGCACAGCTTCCCGATCCTCGCTCCTTTTCGCACTGCGCACTGCTCACCAGCGTCACACTGCAAACAACACAATGCGCGGTCGTCCGGCATGCGCAGACCCAGCTCCCAACAGGTGCCTCTCCCCATCAACACAAGTTCTGCCTCGTGGGGAAGCTGGATGGACCCTGTCATCATCACCAGAGATCTACGTATAGGCAGGCCTGAAACGCAGAGAGCCTTGTGCTTGTAATTTCAGTGAGAGAACGTTAAAGGAAATGGAAATGATTGACCCCCTCCTACATTCTTTCACCTTTAACAGGTGGTAGATTACATTTCCTGACTCTTTTAATGGCTCATCTAAAAGAAAAAAATCCATTTTTCCTAAGAAATAAACAATAGATCCGTGTTTTCTCAAAACCCTTGCTCCTCACTTTTGCCTCCTCATCCCTAGAAGGAATATTTGTGTGTGTGTGTGTGTGTGTGTGTGTGTGTGTGTGTGTGTGTTTTCTCCAAGGAAGGTGACAAGCCCTGGTCAAGAATTTTGACCCTAGAACTCAAAAAACTAACAGTGCTTCGGAAGGCAGGAGGAAAACTGGAGGAACGAGAACTGAATAAATGTAAGGGCCCTTCCCCCTCAGCATTCTTCCTGAGATGCAAAAAGCTCATCTTCAGGAAAGGCTCCTTTCCACACAGACCCGAGCTCTAGTTCCTGGCACAAGTGTTTGAGCCTCCAAAATGGCCCGTCTATCTTTTGCCCTTGGAGGCCACGGGGCAAGGAGTGACCGTGGAAACAAAGGGGAGCCCAGAGAATCTGCAAACCAATTACCCGAATTATTTAGCCACTCCGTCGGGAGAAGGCGTAAACAAGATTCAAGGTGGTGTATTTCCTCTTGGAAAAACACGGGGAGGGGGTGACGCCAAAGCCTTACCATGGGGACCTGTCCGTACTTCTTCTCGTAGATGGGAATACGTTTACTCTTGAGCTTCTTCAGGACTTCCTGCAGCGCTTCGATCTGCAACACACCGCCCCGGAGCCCGAAGTTGCCGCCTTGGCTGCGAGCCCAGCCCAGGTGCTCACCTCCAGCCCTAGTTATCCCGAGCCCCGGAGCCACGCACGCTCCGCCCTGGGACTCCGCGGACGGAAAGGATGCTGCAGGAGCGGAAACTTAGGGAGCGCTGTCCCAGGTATTGCCCGCAGGTCCCGGAGCCGCTGAGGCTCCTGTCGCTCGGAAGAGCGGGGACGACAGGGTCGCTGTACAGATTGCCTGTGGGCTCCGGCGGGTCTTCGGGTGACAGCGGGAGCCCGGACTTTGCGCCCATCTCCCCGCGCCCTGACTCTGGGAATGGGGGTGGCAAGGAGGGAGGAAAGGAGGGACGCATGCAAAGGAAGGGGCCGCCGGGCAGCCCAAGGGAGTCTGGGGCCTGGGGGATACTGACCAGCTCCTTCTCGTGGGAGGCGTCCTCCACGGCGGAGTAGATGTCCAGGGCTCTGGGCTGCAGCTCGGCGTCCTCCTGGGCACGGGCGCCCAGCAGAGGTAGCAGCACCAGCAGGGCGGCTCCCAGAAGGGGCAGCAGCCGAAAGCGAGGGCTCTCCATGGTGCTGAGGCTGGGCGCTGCTGGGGCACCCCGCGCTCCCGCCTTTTATACCGAGCCAGAGCCCGAGTGCAGGAAAGGGTGGGGAGCAAAGGAGGAGGGGGGTGTGGAGGAGGGTCCGGGTCAGCCGTCTGTAGGCAGCGATCCGCCGCCGCTTGACGTCAATGCCCGCCGGGCTCCAGGAGCCCGGGAACGAGGCTCTGCGCGCAGATGGGCAAGAGCGCCGAGGCCGGAGACCCTGCACCCCCAATTGCTGTCAGCCCCTCGGCAAGGAACGCTCCCCAAGGGGCGTGAGCTGAAGTCGAGGGCCGAGAGGTGAGGAATGGAGAACGGGAGGGGGTCAGGAAATGGAAACCGCCTTCTAGGCAAGGAACAAGCAGAAGAGTCCCTCCCCATCACCTCGCAGCCTTGCCTGGACTCTCATCCCAGCCCCACACGTGGCAGGAAGAAGGGAGTGTTGCCTCCAGGTAGGCATGTTCCCTGAGCACCTTACTAGGCGTAGGAGAGACGAATATAGTATATAAAAGAAAGAGAAATTGTAGCCTTCCTCACCATGGGTTCTTCAATGGAAACTGTGTGGTAATAATGAGAAAAGGAAAAACAAACTGACCCTGATTCAGGGATGGTGTGGAGAGTGCAGAGAGCTAGACTCTGGTTCCAGTCTTGGCTCCTTCACTTAGAAGCTGTGTGACTTTGAGCAAAATAAAGAACCTCTCTGAGCCTCACCTTTTTCTTTTGTAAAACTGGAATTAAAAAGATGTACCTCACAAAATTATCAGGAGGATGGAATGAAAGATTAGGTATATAAAACCCCTGGCTCTTAGTACCACAAGCACTAAGCCTCCCTACCTCTCCCGTTGAACTTTGAGACTGCCCAGGTAAGTGGCTGTGTGCAGTATCTTCAAAAGATACTGCAATCCACCTCCAATCCACCACCCACCCAAGGAAGATACTAAAGGAGGTGAAAAAACGTAACTTCCTGTTTATGGAAATACCTCCAGAGATCAGAAGTCAGTGGTGAGCCAGGTCCTCAGTGACTTGTGAAGACACTGTTTATTTTTTAAAGTTGGGGTCCTTATAGCCTGAGTGCAAATGAAAGTTCCTGTAGAAGAGGTGATGTTTTGCCACTTAACGGCTCATCCTACCTGCCTGCCTACGTGGCTTCTTTCACCACACGCTTTCTCTCAAACTGCTCCTGAATCCACACTCTCTCCTCCATGCCCTTTACTACCACCCCGGTCCTGGACAGCCACCCCAACCTACTTCTTGCCTACTCCCAACCCCCATCCTTTCTTCTCTTGCCTTCCTCTAATCCATAACTCATCATCAGCCAGAGTATTTTCCCCCTTAAAATACACCAAGGACTTTGCATCTTACTAAATGCTAAATCTGTTCCTTGTCCTGACTTACAAAGGACGACATGATTTCATGATTTGTCTCTTCAATCTCATGTCCTACACTCTGCCCAAGGCCTCTCCACTCCATCTTCACTGGCCTTTTTTTTTTTTTTTTCGGTTCTCTAACAAGCCAGCCTCATTTTCATTTTGAGGCCTTTGCACTTACCTGGAAAGGTCTTCCTGCATCTCCAAATGGCTGACTGCCTCTTGTCATTTAAATCTCCAGTTAAATGTCTTTGACCACCTAATCCAAAGTATCCACCAATTTATTCTCCACAGATTTATTGCTTAGTAGATGAAGTGAGTCATTGGGATAGTGAATACATAACATGTGTCTGGGTATTTCATTTACCAAGTACTTAATTGTTACTCAAATGCACAGGGGGAAGCAATTCAAGAAGTACTATCTCTTCTAATGAATAGCATACATATTAGCAGCGTCAAAATATTTTCCCTTGGCGTAAATCCAACTTGAAAAGTTATCTAATACCTCCTCCAGCTCTGCATTTCACACATACCTTTTGATTTTATACAACAAAACTTTAGTGGCAGCACATTTTACTGTTTAAACATGACAGAGACATATTGGCACTCATTGCAAAAATCATTTCCGGTGATCTCAAAAACAGCTTCAGGAGAAAAACAGCCCCAAGTAAGATTTTAGCCCATCCTTCTGCAAAGATAGAGTATTCCTAATGCAATTCTTTCTCTCAAATTGTGTTCTACCCTGACACAAGTAATAGCTTTCCCTTTGTGCCACTTCTGTTGGACAAATGACTCAAAATTTCAAGCCCTGCTGATGTTGAGTGGCTGCTACCATCTTCCTGTACACAGGACCCCACTTTTAGTTGAGGTTGGTAAAGGGCCCCTTGGACATCCTGTGAAGCAAGCAAGGGGAATTCGTTTATTTACATACCACACTTTGTTCACCTTTAAACAGAATGACTTGAGAAACTGTCCTTATGTAGCATGGTACCGTAAGACTTAGGCCGTTTTCTTCCCAAAGACAACTTATTTAAGTTATAACAAGGGAGGACACAAAAGCATAAATGTTCTGCAGTCTTTACGTCATACTCTGTCAGGAGAATTTATATCTTCTTGCTACTTTGTAATGACTCCTTTAAAAAGAAAAACTCACCTTTATGCCCCCAAACAAGTGAAGAAAAGTTACAATTTGATTTAATCACTACTTCTCATATCAGGTATAGAAAAGGAAGGCAGGTCTCCTTGCAAAAGAAAAACAGTGACCAGGAGATTTACTGTGGACAAACGTCTCTAACCATTCCTCGTAAGATAGAGTAGGCCTTCAGTTCTGCTCTTTGGAATAGCTCAAGAAGAGAAATCTCATCAGAGAACTGAAAAACTAGTGCCCATACGATCTACTTGTAATATACCACTATCTGAGAAGAAAATTTAAAACGTTGGGAAAACCTCTTCTTATTGATGTCTATCTCTTGGAGTTCTGAAACTTTCACTATAAAAACAACCCATTAATTGATTTGCAACTTGGCAAGAGAACAGTCTACCCTGCTTTGGTCTAAAATCCTTTAAAATATAGGAACTGGTCAATATTACTAAATGATAACTCTAGAGCCCTAAGATGTGAATAATGGGAAGACCAAAGAAAATCAGACACTAAAATGATGTTTTTTCCAAGATCTAGTACTGCCCTCTCTCTCCCTCCTTCAAATTTTGAATTTCTTTTTCTATATGGCCCAGATTGGCACTGGCCTTTTGGGTTATCATATTGCTCAACTGTCAGATTACTTTGTTATCTCTTAGCCTCCTCTCCATACCCACCCTCAGCCAAGTCTTGTTCAATAGCAAAACTTTCTCAGTTTTACTAACTTCTTAAATATTTGTATTTAAGATTGTTTCTCTTGTGTTCACTGTGTATTCCTCCAAGTTAAACTTCACTCAGTTTTCTTTGGTATACATTTATAATCTCTTAAGTGGTACACTTTTCATTTCTCTATGGTTTGCACTCCATTCTCCCTGCCTCCAGAAGAGAGATTAATTTCCATTGACATTCATTTTCTGTTTACCAGCTTTCAATCCATAGCCTTCCAAAGGAACTGGTGTTCAATCTGTTCTGACTAAATATCTTTGTAACTATCTGGAAGAAAATAATCTGTTAAGTAAAGAACACTTGGTCTTGCTGCTCAAGTGGGGGGAAGTGCTGGAGATGAAAGCAAGAATACGTGCTTAAAGAACGACGTATAGTGCCAAGTGGGTACGAGACTAATCAGGGGGATCACTGTAAATATCTAACCACTCTGCTGTACAAACTAACATAAAATAATATGGAATGTCAACTGTGACTGGAAAAAATAATTAAGAAAAAGAATATGTGCTTTACAGACAGCCTTTGAAGGAGTAAAGCAGGGAAATTAAACAATGCTGTCTCTTAATGTTTTTAAGCTTTAAATTAAAAGGCTTTCAATTTCAAGCTTTGAAATTTAAAAAGTCTGAATGCCCAATATTTCACAGCACGGCTAAGTGCCATGAGGACCCCTGAGATCATCAAGACACAGTTCTTGCTGGTGAACTTTGCACCTGGTTATGCCCGCAAATACCTATAATGCGACAACTCAGTGAGGTGAGGGCCCTAATAGAGAAAAGGAAACCCAGAGAAGTCATAGATTAACTGCCTCTGGAGTAGAAGCTTCATGAAAAAAAAAGTGGCATATGAGCTTTTGGGTCCTAGAAAGGGTGTAGAATTTCAGCGGTAACAAACATCCCACTCTGGGGCATTGGGTGCCTGTGGGCAATATAAGTGAAGTCACAGAGGCAGGGACTTCTTGGAAAACACTGACGGGCCTGGGTTGCTAGAGAGTAAGGTACCTGGAGAATGTGAGAGGTAGAGCTGTGCAATAGGAAACTGTAGAGTTGAGAAAGAAAACCCAGAGCAGCAATAGGTAGTGCCAATGAACAGGAAGTAGGAGCATAGGCGAACACAAAGGATTGAGTTTTTCAAATGCTAACACAAAAAGCAAGTGTTTTGACCTGTAAGGTTTAGCCTAAGAAAAGTAGCCTGTCAGATATAGGGAGGTGTCACTGATGAAGAGACACTTGCCCCTGTACAAAGAGCCTTTGTCTGGTTTCTTTTGGCCAGCATACCTGCAGTGCGGCAGCAGGAGTGACACGCCTAACCCGCACTCCCTTTGCCACATCTATTAATAGCTCCTCTTCCCCTAGGACTTTTCTGGATCCAGATCTCCTGAACTTATAGGATTCACACGAAAGCAGCAGACTAGGGTGCTCCAAGAGATGAACAATGTGACTTAATAGAGAGCAATTTGAATCCTTCAATGGCTGCTCATTGTCTATAGTTTCAAGTTAGTGTCTCAGCATGATGTCAAAGTTCCTCAAAGTTTGGTCCTGACCCATATTTCCAATCTCATTTTCCTCTACTTCCAACCAGTCTGTATGATACCCTATATTTTATTTTGCCAGTATGCCATACTTATCTCTTAATTTTGCACTGAATAAGAAGAACAGACTAGGTTATGCAGCCACAACAAAAAAACCTCAAAATCTCACAGACTTGTAAAAAACAGATATCTCACTCACATGTGCCTCAGGGGTTGATAGAGTATTGTGTTTATCATGGTCACTCAGAGACGCAAACTGACTGAACAGCCACCATGTCTGATGTTGTTCTAGAGAGAGAGAGAGAGAGAGAAAAAAAAAAGAGCTCTGGACAGTGTTGAACAAGCTATTAATAGCTTTGGCCCAAAAGTGATGCTTCACTTTTGCTTCCCACTCATTAGCCTGAACTAGTCACATGGTTCCAAAATAAAAAGGATTAAAAATGGCAGTGCTACCGTGTACCTGGAATGTATTAATGACTACCACATGCTCTCTGCATGTTTATTCCTCTGCCTTTGTCTATGACCTTCCTTAAAAACCCCACCTTGAACATATAAAAAGCTCATGCTTCAGGACACATCCCGTCTGAAGCCTTCCTCATCCCCTGCTCCATCACAGCACATGTTTGCCATGCCTTTGTTTTCATAAAGCTTTACACATATGCTTAGTAAAACACCTAACACATATTATATCACATATTATATCATATTGTCATATGATGTAATCATAGCTCACTTGCTAAACAAGGAGATCCTTGAGGGCGGAGACTATATCTAATCACCTTTCTATTCCCAGTATTTAGTTTGGTGCCTGCTACACAGACGAGGGAGGGAAAGTTAGTTGCTACGGAATAAAGATAACATTTACACACTAACTAGATGACTTTTCCATAAAGTATATAATTTATTAAGGATAGATTCATTAGACAGTTTAAAAGCACTGTCAATTTACCATCTAGAAACCCTTGTATGAGGGAGAAATGTGCCAGAGAGGGTACAACTGTTTCACAGGTAGTCAGTTTCAGAAATAGGATTTCTGAGGTACAGACTATGACCTCTCTCAACACTTCCTCTGACAACTAACAGCATTTCAGTTGTAAAATGGAAAATTTTTCCCAAATGCAAAACTTGTATCACTAGAAAGAAGGGTATTGTCTCCACATTCCTGTTACAGACTTGTACGTCACTCCTTTTCTCTCACACTCTCTATAGTACAATATGGGAAGAAAACTGGGACAGGACCACATCCTAAGAAACCTTGGGAAGTTTAAAACCTGTCCCTAATCACCAATATCCAGACTATAGAGGTAAAGAAGTGACTCGTGCTGAGCAGATGTTTGGCTTAAATGACGTATAAGGTCACTTTTAAAACCGTAGTTTTGGGGCTGCTCTATGCCTCCTTCAGAACTCATCAAAGTGAAGTCTATTTCTTTTGACATAAACTCTCACCTCAGGAGAAACAGAATACCATCTGGCACGATCCAAAGAGGCAGGGCCTGAGGGAAAACGTATGTTTTATAGGAAGAAGGATCCTCAGTAAGTCTCTCCTTTAACTTTTCAGGGGATCTCTGGCCCTAATCTATCTCTATTGTGCATCAGCCAAAGTTTAATCTGGTTCTGGTTTTAACGACACATCCATCATGTTGGTTTGGCTTATCAGCTAAGTCAGGCCCACCTTCTCCTGCTCTGCACGCTAGATGTACTGACATTCAGATCTTTGCACTTCCCATCAAACTGTCTCTCTAAAGCCAGTCTGGTAAGGCCTCTGAGATGGATGGGCTAGCAACCATTCCTTAAGCTCCTCCACCATTTGCAGGAAGTCCACAGAGACTGTGCTTATTACTCAGGAAGGGGAGATTACAGTGGGACTTTGAGGAGACTGAAGCCCACAGAATGGCAGGCTTGCCGAAGGTCGTGTGTCAAGTTTTCCTCTCCTATTAACTGACGGCTGGAAGACAGTTGTTTGGAAACCCAGTTTAACTTTATGAACAGGATTATAGACAAGGGAGGCTCTTATATTTATATATAGAAGAAGCTTTATGAGCTTAGGAAAGGCAATCCAATTTGAAGAGGGGTGCCAGGGTACATGTCTTAAAGCTTCATTTGTCATAGAGAATCACTGCTTTAGGGGGACCTCAGGGTAGTAACAATGGAGATTTTGAGAATGCTAAAAAACAAACAAACAAAAAACCCTCAACTTTTCTCAGCGCCCCACATCCCCTTAATTTTCACCCTTCTCTAGGAAAGATAGCTACTCAATTGTACTCTCCTCTTTTAGACAGGCTCTGGGGCCACTACACCCATTCATCTGAGGATGTGAGCTATTCCTTCTCTTTTCTGTACATCATGGCAGTCTATGGAGACCATTACCCCTGACCCACTGTACGATCGTACTGTGTTACTATTCACAAATATTCAGTGCCACTCCCTAGGAGGATCACACTTTGGGCCCTGTTCAACAACTAAGTGGCCATGTGACTCACTTTCACCAATGAAATACAAGCAAAAGTATGATGTGTTGTTTCCATGGGAAAGCTTTAAAAGCCAGTGCTCTGTTTTTCCTCTTCCATGATGATTGGCAATGTTCCAGATAGAGGTAGCCTGGGTTATAGAGGGTTTGGAGGGAAGAAAATGTAGAGCATGCCTACCACCGGCCTTCAATGCACATACAGTGTGAGTGAGCAATACACTTTTGTGGATGTAAGCCACTGAGCTTTGGGGGCCATTTGTTTCTACAGCATAATTTAGCTCAATCTGACCAATTCAGGCAGACAGACTGTCATGTCCCCCAAACCTTCTCATAGAAAGTATTAGTTCTCTATTGCTGCATAACAAATTACCCCAAAGTTTAATGGCTTAAAACAACACATGCATATTATCTCACCATTTCTGTGGGTGAGGAATCCAGGCACGGCTTAGCTAGATCCTCTGCTTCAGAGTCTGTCAGGAGTCTATGATCAAAGTGTGTCTGTCACAAGGCTGCAATCACAAGGTGTTGACGGGGGCTGCAGTCATCTCAAGGTTCAACTGAGGCAGGGTCCACTTTCAAGATAACTCAGTGGTTATTGGCAACATTCAGTTCCTCATAGGCTTTGGACTAAGGCCTCAGTTACCTGCTGGCTCTTGACCAGAGGTTGACCTCAATCCTTCCAGGTGGCCCTCTCTTTCAGAGCAAGCATGCGAGAAGGGCCTTCGAGAGAATGGTAGCAAAACAAAAGTTACTATCTCTTCTAACCTAATCACAGATGTGACGTCCCATTGTTTTGACACATTCTATTCACTGGATCCCACCCACATGCAGGGGTTTTCATAAGGGTGTGACTATCAGGATACAAGGATCTCTGGGAACCAACTTAGAAACTGTCTACCACAATGATTCTGTCAAAAAGAAATAAAGTTAAGTGAACAAGAATTGTGCAAGAACCTAAGCTTCAGTGGTGAGGTAAGAAAAAGAAATGTGGAGTGTTATAGCTGGGGCTCTGAAACCCAGAAAGGTTAAATACATTGCCTCGGGTATACAGTTAGAAGTAAAGCCAGAACTAAAATTCAGGTCAGTGCTATTTTCACTAGACAGAGATAAGTGAAAAATTAAATAGCAATATAAGACAAATTGCATTCAACTGAAACAGAAGCTAGACCATCAATTGCTAATTGAATTGTCAAATAAATCATCCAGACAATGAGTGAATTAAAAGTGCAGCGAAGGCAAGCTCTTTAGGCTGGGGCAGTCGCAAAGGTAGGTCATGATATGAACTAGGCTTTAAAGGCTAGAATTGTTGGAACAGAGAAAGGCAAAGTCTTCTTGGCAAGGGACTGGCCAAGCTGAGGTTTCTTCAGGGCTACTACCCGCAGGCATCACATGGGAATGCTACTCTTCTCTCTTCAATCTCAGTTCATCAGATGACATTTTCCAAACAGGCTGTCTCTGGCATACTGTGTATCCAAGGCAAGGCCAGATAGAGACCCTTTAATTTACCTTTAGAGAAAGGGGTTCCCAGCTTGAGGTGGAAGCATCAGAATCAACTGGAAATTTTTGTTCACTAAACTGCATGTGCTTATATCCCAACCCCAAAATCTGGGATACCAGAATTTCTGTGGAGAAGGGCATTCTGTTCAGCTCATGTCATTGGAAAAAGTTGCCCCAAGTGATTCTGATATAACCTGATGGATATTACCCCCTGCTATATCTGTCAGTTGAGGAACACCACTTAGGGGATCTTTGCATCATCTAGTGAGCTGTCAGGGAGCACACTTTGCCCTAAAAGATCTCCAAGGCCAAGACTTTTCAGGATTCCAATTCCCTTCCCTCTTAAAACATGAATAGCTCGATAGCTAACACAGTATGGATGGATGAAATCAAGTCACTCTCAGCTCAACAGGGATCTCTGTTGTCCCCTCACTTAAAAGGTCATGAACAAGGGGCTTTCCAAGGGTGCCTAACATACAGAGATAAGCCCCCAAAATAATAATAAGTAATTAAACCTGATGAAAGACTTACTTATACCCACCTTGAGCAGATATTGTGTTCCAATTCTGTAGGTGATAAAACTGATTATGTAAGAAACTGGATCCAGGTTCCCAGGTGAGTGAGAAAGAATTGGACCCAGATCCTTTGAAAATTTTGTTTTCTTATTTACATTGTTCTGCCATTTTATCAACTTTATCGTTTTTAAAAAGGTGAGAAAAAAAGAGCAAAAGAAAGAGAAAAGCTCTTTTTCTCTCACCTTTTTTAAAACAATAAAGTTGACAAAATGGCAAAACAATGTAAATAAGAAAACAAAGTTTTCAAGGAAAAAGAAAGAGAAAAATAAAACTTGAAATCTAAAATAATTTCTAAATATTGTGAAAGATAGTCCCTAATAATCAAAGATCCCCATTACTCCCTGAAAAATCAAGTCCTTTTCCATCGAAAGCTGCAGAAATGTAGGTTGAGTCTCCAAGTGCAAGCTCTGACTTTCTAAATGTGAAAGGGGACTCTGTCTTATAACTAAGATCTTAAATTTTGGACTGAGATCAACCTTGATGCCCCTTCGGAGATCTCCCAGGCAGACTGCAGAGGCCCTTGAGGGCCTTTTGGTTGATGTAAGAGCAAAGACTTCACCCTGTGCTGACACAAACGCTTCATGCCTGACCGATGAGGAGAGACCCTGAGGAGCCATAGCTACAAATAAATGTGATGCTTTTGCCCAGATGCAAATGTCATTTTCTGCCATTTGCACTCTTAGCCAGGGTAGCCCTAGATGAAGACATCACTGATGGACATGGCCTTTTCCCAGAGCCCCGCAGTGGGGATTGGAATGAACTATAACTGTAGCTTTGCTCACAGCAGTCATCAGATACCCGCAGAGACCAAGCTCTCCCCGTGCTTGCTAATGAAATTTCTCCTCGGGAATGAAAAAGACTTCATTGAAACCTGTCAAGTTTGTTTTATTATTTTTGTGTTATTATTATGTTTTATTTCTGAAGTACATGTGCACTTGAGAGCAAGTAGCTTCTAAATGTCATTACCTGTTTCCTAAGAATCTTAATATTTGCAATAAGATGGTATTGATGTTTGAGCATTTAAAAGGAAAACTTTGAAATACTTTGTTATTCCTTTCTCATCTATTCTCTTTCTCCGGAATTCTGTGAAAACACATCTTAGCTCTGGAAGTGTTGACATAAACACTGTAAGGGCCCAGTTACATGTGAGTACATCAGGATGAAGTAAATGAATGGAGCTGCCCAAGAGGTGCCTGGAGACCTATGAAAACAGCAATTTTGGTACAAGACTTCATAAACTCATTTCTCTGAAAGAGACCAAAGGCTGGCTGCTAATTATGGGCAAATCCTAAGCAGAGCTTCCTAAATTGTTGCAGATTAGAAACACCTTAGGAGCTTTTCAAACAATATCCCCCTTATAGAATCTGATTCAATCAGCCTGGGGTGGTGCCGGGAAAGGGTCATTTGAAAGCTCTCCCAGTGGAAGCCGGAACTCTTTCCCTCTCAGTGATCACTATGGTTGATCTGGTGCCTACACGGAACTGGGCATTTGGCTTTTTTAGCCTTGCTCTAGCCTAGGGGTTGCAAGCTCAGACATCTATGGGGGCCAGCAAGCAAGATAAGGCATGAAGGGGTCCAGATACAAGGCAACAGAGAGTGGTACAACTTTTTCAATAGGAGATGGAAATTTGGATTTGTACATGACACTTCCCAATTTTAAAATGTTGACAACTGATTTAAAATGAAACTCTTTGAAAGTGCACAAGGCAGCAGCCTTGGTTCCCACCAGTAGTGTTTCCTACACTTGGTCCTGAGATGACCTGGGTATATCTTTCTCTTGGTTACAGTAAACCAGAAAATTAAGGCAAGAGAGAACACATCCACAGAACTTGATTGCATGACCTGGTAAATATTGCCCCATCAGTCGGGGGTGGAGAGCGGTTCTCATTTATACTCATGTATCTTTAACTGACATGCAACAAGACTGTGGTTATAGGGAAAGCACAGGAATATCCCCACGACCAAGATGCATGCCCCAGGCTTCACCAGGCCTTAGACAAGGATATGCCACTGAGTCCAGGACTTCAGAGCAAACTCAACAAAAATAAGAATAACTCTCCAAGAGATCATTGTTGGGCCTTTTTGTTAAGCTCACTGATCTGAGAGTATGGTATATGGGGAAGAGCAGACCTTGAAGCCAGACACCTACCCATGGGATAGCACCAGGCAAACCAAAGCATCTTCTGAGCCTCAAACTCCACATTAATAAAATGGGCAGAAAAACACCTTCCCCAAAGAGTTAAAACGATTAAATGGAATGAATATGGAGCACCCAGCACAGTGCCTGGCACATAGAATGCATACCATACATTCCCAATCAGAAGAGGCCATCATTTTCATTCCTTGGTAATCTAACTAAACCTTCACAAGTGAAAAGTTCTTCCAAATATATAATTTAATTCTAAATCACTTTTGTTTATCTGCCACAGTTGACAATTACACATTCCTTACACATATTTGAACACAGGTAATAAATGTCTCCTCCCATCATAGCTCTTTCTCTTTCCAGTGTTTTTCCAAGGCTCTAGTGATTCTGTTGCCCTCTGAATTCTGCCCACCTACCACTTACCTCAAGTACAAACTCTGACAATTAAGTTCGCGAACTTTGCACTGTGCACTTACGTTGGCAGCACTGGACAAACAGCTCAGTAAGGTTTCATAACCTCAGTATATCAGTGTCTCACAGCTGTGTTCATGTCAACATGTGGTGGTGTCTTGTTGAGTGGCATTCATTAGTGTTGTTGCGTGCTTTTGTGTGCTGTCACAAAAACGTCTGAGCTTGAATTAGAGCAATGAATAAACATTCAATTTCTTGTTAAACTTGGCAAGAATGGAAGTGAAATCAGGGACATGTTAGTCCAAGTTTATGGGGATAATGCCATGAAGAAAATGGCAGTGTACAAATGGATTAAACAAATGTTTAATCTGAGGGGAGAGAATGCATCACTGATGAAGAGAGGTCAGGGCAGCCAGAAACGAGCAGAACTGACAAGAATATTGCAAAAATTCATCAAATTGTGCGTGAAAATCGTCAGCTGACTGTGAGAAGCATAGCAGACCAAGTAAGCATCATTAAAAAAACAGGAAAATCTTAACTGAGAATCTTGGCATGAGAAAGGTGTGTGTAAAAATGGGCCCAAAGGAGCTCACCAATGAACAAAAGCAAAGGAGAGTCAAAGTTTGCCAAGACCTTTTAGAGAGACAAGACGATGTTTTGGGCCACGTTATCACTGGTGCTGAAACATGGGTATACCCATACGACCCTGAAACAAAGCATCAAAGTGCACAATGGAAGTCAGCCAATTTTCCATGACCAAAAAACTTCTGTCAGTCCAAATCAAGAGTCAAAATGATGTTGCTAATTTTTTTTGAAATCAGCGGGATTATTCATTATGAATTTGTACCAACTGGACAAACAGTTAACCAAGTTTACTATTTGGAAGTGCTGAAAAGGCTGCATGAAAAAGTTAGATGAAAACAACCAGAACTTTTTGCCAACGACCCATGACTCTTGCATCATGACAATGCACCAGCTCACATAGCACTGTCTGTGAGGGAGTTTTTAGCCAGTAAACAAATAACTGTATTGGAACACCCTCCCTACTCACCTGATGTGGCCCCCAATGACTTCTTTGATTACCTGAAGATAAAGGAAATATTGGAAGGAAGACATTTTGATGACATTCAGGACATCAAGGCGACATATGACGACAGCTCTGATGGCCATTCTAGAAAGAGTTCCAAAATTGCTCTGAAGGGTGGACTAGGTGCTGATGTCAGAGCATAGCTTCCCAAGGGGAGTACTTTGAAGGTAACCATAGTGATATTCAGCAATGAGGTACGTAGCCCTTTTTCTAGGATGAGTTCGCGGACTTAATTGTTACACGCAGTATGTCACAGTGTTTATCACCTGCCACTAAGCATACCATGATGTGAAAACATCACAACTTAGCAGTCTGCATATAGTTGCCTGACATTACACTTAGGCAACATACTGTGTGTTGTTCATTTTTTCATCCACTTCAGATATAGAAATGTCACCCAGGAGATCGAAATGTCACCTAAGGCCTTTTCTCCAGCCTCTTTCTGCAAAGCCCCATCTTGCCTCTAGCACCCACCGCCGGTTATGAAATCCCATTTCCCATCTTGGTGGGCTGTGCATTCTGAAAAGCAGCTACAGTTGTGGCTCACCATTTTCCAGGACATCTGTTTATATTCAATTTAATTCCACAAACACGTAGTGACTTCTCTACTCAAGCCCCGAGGAGGAAAAGCTGAACAATACACAGCCCTTTGCCCAAGCTCCCACAGTACTGAGATGATATATCAAGTTTGCTTGAGGGTGTGACACACCCATCAGTGATTAGGCAGCTTTCATTAATATTTCTCTGTTCTGTATCTCTTCACCAAGCCAACCATTTCTGATTCTGATTCTCTGGCCCAGAAATAGAATGGGTATGACTATTAACTAATATAAGTGATTATTTTCAAATAAAGAGCTTCTTTGTCCAAATGGACCTTGAAGGAGATCAGGATATGCTACTCCAAAATATGCTACTTGACATAAGGATTATTTGGATAAGAATCGGAACTGAAGGCAATTGAGAATCAACAGATACAGGAGTTCGCTGCCCTCCCCTTGTCTGCTTAAAAGCAGGACATAAATTTCACTTAGTGAAGGTGTCCCCGTCCCCCCCCCCTCCTGTACCGGGAAGCGTAGAGTAACCGCTATCACCAAAGATGAAGAGCGCGGCACTGAGATGAATCAATAGAAATAAACCTTACTAAGATAGCCCTTATCTTCCATTAGTCATTAGTTTCTCCCATGTATTTCCTAGTTACTTCCTCACAATTTATCCTCCCTTGAAGCTCTGTTTCCTTTGTTAAGAATGGTATATAAGTCCCGAGTCTAACTGCTTCTTTGAGTTTCAGTGCTTTTCTATGGACTCCCTGCCCGTAAATATTAATAAAAATTGTGTCTTTTCTCCTGTTAATCTGCCTAATGTCCATTAAATTCACAGGCCCCAATCACTGAACCTAAGAGGGTGAAGGAAAAGTTTTTCCTTCCTAACAATCTCCTTAAACGCAGAGGATTTCAGTCACAGTATATGTACACCCCAAACCTAAAGACCTGCACCCCTTTCTTGGAAGGTACATTGTAGTTGATCTCATTAGCAAACAATTATTGAGTCTTTGTGCACACAGGGCTGCAGATGAATAACAACAAACACTTACTTGCCCTTGAGCAATGGCGAGGCTGTTGGGGGTGGGATGAGGGGACATCCAATAACTTATATAGCACAGTGTGAGATAAACTATAAAAGAGGAAAACACAGAATACGCCACACTGGAACTCGCAAGCTGTGTTTCTAGCCCCTTCAAATCCCATTCTCCAATATAGCAGTCGTAGTGTTCTTTTTAAACATAAATTGAGTTTTGTTCCCCTGCTTAGATCCCTTGAACACTTACCTTTGCACCTAGTATGAACTCCTAACTCTTTTCATGGTCTACGAGATACAGGGTTATCTGGTCCTTGCTACCTTCTCCATCCTCATTCACTGGTTTTTCTGAGCATCTACTAGGCTGTAGGTGTCAATTTATTTCTTTTCATGTCATTCCCCTTGACCCCAACCTACTCCTGAATTGTTTCTTCTCGTCCTCTAGGTCTTTTGCTCTAATGTCACCTCAAAGAGTCCTTCTCCAACCACCCAAAATAACTGCTCTTTGTTATTCTTTATCACAGAACTCCATTTCCTGCAGAGCACTTATCACTGTCCATAATTGAGTAAGTTGTTTCCTTCTGAAATGTTTATCTTCCTCCTTAGACTGTAAACTCAGTGAGGGTAAGGATGTGGTCTGAGTAGAACAATGCCAGCCACAATGTCCAGAAAATGAACAGTTGTGTGTGAGGAAATGAGCAGAATCTCAGCCTTCAGGGCCACCCTTCTCCTCACCCCCTCCCTTGACATGCTGGTCTGGTGCTGTCTGAAGCCAGCCACCCCTCACCTGGTCACGCCTGGCAGGTACAGATACTCCCACAGATGCCTGGCACACCAGCAATAATTCAGGCCCCTTTGCAGCTACATTCATGCTTTCCCTCCCCTCCCCAGAAAAGCTTTTAGAAAGCCAACTGGGTGGAAATAAAAGCCTGTTCCTTCCCATCCCTCCTCATCCAATGTCCCATGCTGACAGTCATGTGTATACACACACACACACACACACACACACACACATACACACAGGAGAGGTATGGCTAGGGTTCCACTGACAGAGACACAAACTGCCAAGAGCATCTCCTATGAAGTGCAATTATGGCTTTATTCTAAGATCTTTAACTCTTGGTCCTTCACTCCCAAGTTGTTTCCTAAGGGAGTCTATGCTGGGCCTTGATCTAGGGTTCCTGCTGAAACCCACAAGTCAGGCCTGAGGACAGCCCTGTGGCTGTCACCCAAAACATCAAGTGTGACAACAGTTCCCAACAGTGCCCATGAGTGACTGCCCCACTGAGTGACATCGTACATGACTTACCACTAGACTTTCAATGCCGCACAGCACTGTCTTCATCATAAGATCCGGAAAGTACAGATTTGATGCCTCCAGAACAAAAGAGCTAACATCTCTTTTCCGAGGGGATCAGACAGTTTGAGCTGAAATGGGTGCTAATAATTCCCATAGATTGCATCTCAAGGACCATTTCCCTGAACTAAGCCTGGGTGTTGCTGTCAGAGAAATTACTCCTTTATAGCTGCACCCACTGGGGAAATTTTAGTTCTAAAATTTATAGCATTAGAGAAATGGGGAAAATAAAAACCTGCTACAATTGTATAATGAAGAGGTGGGGAGAGTCATTAAGAGATTTAGATAAACATTGTGTCTGTCCTACCGTGAGCACATTAAAATTACCACTAAATTATTTGACAATCAAGCTGGAGAACCATCTGAAGTCTAGCTAAACAGAGGTTCTATGACTAAAAATGTAAAGAGGAAGCCACATTGAAACTGGTAGAAGGCACAGAGATGCAGAATTGGTCCCAAACCTCCACGTGGCGGTTGAGAATCAGGAGGGATATCTCAGCCATGGATATCCCCTCTGGAAGAGCAAGGGACCTCAGCCCCATACACCAGCCTCCCCAGCCTGGAGTACTGGTGCCAGGAAGAGGAGCCCCCTCCACCCCATCTCACTGTGAAAAGCAGTGGGGATTCAAACCATCCGGGTGGCACAGGAGGCTGCGGGAAACCCAGACATCCTCTTAAACAGCTTGCGCACACTCTCACTTGCTCGCATACACTCACCTTGGGTTCTAGCAGAGGGAAGATGGTGACCTGGGAGGCGTCGGAGACAGACGGGGGAATAGACTGAGGTGTGTAGCTTTCGGGGGTTAAGAAGGAAGGACAATCTGCATTTTCCCTATATGAGGTCCTTCTCCCATGCAGCTGGCAGGTGGGCGCCATCTTTACTGTATTGAGCCCGCCCCCATCACAGCTAAATCTGAATCTGATTGGTCTTTTGAGCTCCATTGCTCCACCCTGTTTACTCACTGGGACCGCCCTCCACCCAACTCCTACTTTCTCTGTGAGCAACCAGCCCTGCCTGCATTGCACCCGTTCTTGGAAAACTATCAGAGTCTGGCAGGCCTGCAGCAGGCAGCAACTGGCCTCGATGTTTTCTGAGACTTGTTGAGTAGCTCCAGGCTCAGCACTGGCACCAAACCAGAATTTACATTAACCTGCTGATTACAACTCTTCCTACTCTAGTGACTCCCTGAGACCCTGTCTCACCCAAATTGCGTACTGCACAAGGCTCTATCAGCAGCTGAACCTTAAGGGAGCTGGCAGGTGGCAGCAGGCCTTGGAGTGTCCTGGCTTTTTGGGGGACCTACCCCAGCATGTAAATTAATTAAATGCTCAGTCAAAAGACATAGGAGGGCTGAATGGATAAGAAAACAAAACCCTTACATATGCTGCCTACAAGAGACTTACTTCAAATGAAAGACACATACATACAGAAAGTAAAGGGATGGAAAAAGTTTTTTCATGAAAATAGAAACAAAAATAAACAAAAAGCTGAGGTAGCAATACTTACACCAGACAAAATAGACTAAAACAAAGGCTGCAAGAAGAGACAACGAAGGACCCAGTAATCCCATTTCTGTGTGTTTACCCAAAGAAATCCAAACACTGCTTTGAAGGGACATGTACATCCATATGTTCATTGCAGCACTGTTTACAATGGCCTAGAGGTGGAGGCAGCCTGGGTATCCATCAATGAATGAATGGATAAAGAAGAGGTAGTACATATATATAATGGAACAGTGCTCGGCATGGAAGAGAATGGGTTCTTGCCATCTGCAATGGCATGAGTGGACCTGGAGGGTGCTATGCTAAGTGGAGTATACAAGGTCTGACAATTAAGTTCGCGAACTTGTTGCTACGGTGTTGCTCACCTTTTTTGATATCAGAGGGATTATTCATTATGAATTCGTACCAACTGAACAAACAGTTAATCAAGTTTACTATTTGGAAGTGCTGAAAAAGCTGCATGAAAAAAGTTAGACGACCTGAACTTTTCGCCAACAATTCATGGCTCTTGCATCACGACAATGCACCAGCTCGCACAGCTCTGTCTGTGAGGGAGTTTTTAGCAAGTAAACAAATAACTGTTTAGAACACCCTCCCTACTCACCTGATCTGGCCCCCAATGACTTCTTTGTTTACCTGAAGATAAAGGAAATATTGAAAGGAAGACATTTTGATGACATTCAGGACATCAAGGGTAATACGATGACAGCTCTGATGGCCATTCCAGAAAAAGAGTTCCAAAATTGCTTTGTGGTGTGGACTAGGCAATGACATCGGTGCATAGCTTCCCAAGGGGAGTACTTTAAAGGTGACAATAGTGATATTCAACAATGAGGTATGTAGCACTTTTTCTAAAATGAGTTTGCGAACTTAATTGTCAAGCCTCATATTAGACAGAGAAAGAAATATGCAATGTGATTTTGCTTATATGTGGAATCTAAAGAACAAAATAAACAAACTTATAGATGCAGAGAACATTTGGATGGTTGCCAAACGGGAGGGGTGTAGGCGTATTGGTGGTGTGGGTGAAAAAAGGGGACGGTATTAAGTACAGATTCATTGTTAAAAAGAAGTTATGTGTCAATAATATTGTAATAGCTATGTATGGTGACAAATGAGCACTAGATTTGTTGGGGTGATAGATGGGAGAGGGTTGGGGGCAAGGTGAAAAAGGTAAAGGCATTAAGAAGTAACTATTTTGTAACTACAAATTGGTAGTTACAAAATAGTCATGGGGATGTAAAGTACAGCATAGGGTATAAAGTCAATGGTATGGTAATAACTATGTATAGTGCCAGGTGGGTACTAGACTAGTCAGGGGGATCACTTCTTAAATGATATAAATGTCTAGCCACTATGCTGTACACCTGAAAGTCATATAAAATAACATTGAATGTCAACTGTAATGGAAAAATTTTAAAAGGGGGGAAAAGATGAAGGGAGATAAGAAGTCCAAATTTCCAGGTATAAAACTAGCAAGTCATGGGGATGTAATGTACAGCATAGGGGATATAGTCAATAATATTGTGATAGCGTGGGACAGTGTCAGATGGTTGCTGGGTTTATCATGGTGATCACTTGTTTAAGTCTATAAATGTCGAATAACTATGGTGTACCCCTGAAACTAATATAATATTGTATGTTATCTCTATTTTTAATAAAAATCTTAAAGAAAAAAAAAGAAATGAAAACAGGGAAAATTTTTTTTAAAATAAAGCTTTTGTCATTAAGACAATGAGGTATTATTACCACAGGATAAGCAAATACACTGATAGGGGAAGAAAAACAACAAATAGGCCCCCACACATATGGAACCTTGATATGTGAGAGAAGTGGCAGTGTAGAACAGTGGACGAAGGATCTCAAAATCATCACACACACAAAGAATTAATTACAGGTGGATTTTCACATTAAAGACTTTAATGTGAAAAAAACCAACTTGGAGGGCAGGGAGAGATGAATAGGTATAGCACAGAGAATTTTTAGGGTAGTGAAAATACTCTGTATGGTATTATAATGATGACTATATTTTATTTATATCTGGCTAAACCCATAGAATGTACAACACTGAGAGTGACCCCTAACGTAAAGTATAGACCTCATGAGTCACAATGATGTGTCATTGTAATTTCATTAGTTGTAACCAATGTACCCCTCTAATGGGGGTTAATGGTAGGATGTGTGGATACAGGTGCATGTGGGAAATCTCTGTATCTTCCTCTCAATTTTGCTGTAAACCTAAAACTGCTCTAAAAAAAATTGTGTTTAAGTTAAAAAACAAAACACAACTTGGGCACTTTCTGGGGTATGGAAAATTTTCTTAAATAAGAGACAATGTATCTAGGGCCAGCTCAGTGCCTCAGGCGGTTGGAGCTCCATGCTCCTAACTCCGAATCTGCCTGTTCGATTCCCACATGGGCCAGTGGGCTCTCAACCACAGGGTCGCTGGTTCAACTCCTCGAGTCCCGCAAAGGATGGTGGGCTCCGCCTCCTGCAATTAACAATGGCAACTGGACCTGGAACTGAGTTGCGCCCTCCACAATTAAGATTGAAAGAACAACTTGACTTGGAAAAAGTCCTGAAAGTACACGCTGTCCTCCAATAATGTCCTGCTCCCCTTCCCCAATAAAAAAAAAAAAGACAAATGTTACCATAATTTTTAAAAAAAGAGAGACAATGTATCTAAATAATAAAGAAAAATATTTACATAAAAAAGAGGTGGGGAGGATTACTAATTAATTGTTAGGATAGCATAGAGCTTCTTATTGAACAGCAGCCCTAAAGAAAAAACGCATTAGCACTCTTGGTGGGGGGGACACAATAGATTCTGACATCAGAACCCCATCATGTATGCCAATGGAGTCCTGAGTCTGGGCCAGGCGCTAAGCAAAGCACCTGACAGGCATCTCTCATTTAAACCGAGAATCAGGAATTACTCTCCTCTTTTCACATGCAGAAATTAAAGCTCAGAGAGGTTAAGTAGTCACACAGCTTGTAAGTGGTGAGTCTGAGCCCTTTGCTAGATGGCTCCATCAGTTCTTCCTGACATCATCTCTGTGCTTTTGCACTAAAAGGTCAACATGAAAGCCAGAAATCCATCATCCACTGTTATGTTGTCCTCCCCCTGCTCCCACATAGGTCGCCACGTCATTAGCTGCCCTCGGCTGGCGGCTCTTAAGGCTGATACCTTAAAATAGAACGTGCAGGAGCTTGAGGAGAACAAAGTGTCTAAGGGCAAAAGCCTCACGACCTTGACCTGCCACCTACTCACAGTGCCCCAGTCACCCACATCCACAGCCTCCGTCACACAGGACACCGATGACTTGGCTTTGAAACATTAATAGTACCCTGCATTAGTCACCACAATTTTACTAAACCTGAAAACGATGCACTTTTTAAAAGCTACAGTTTCTCAAAGCTCTATAGACAGAGCTGAATATAATGGGTGCCCTTTAAATATAACCTAGCATAGATAGGATAGCAATAACCGTAATAATACTAATAAATTGCTACTGTGTACTGAAGATCTACTATGTGCCAGATACTTTACATAGATAATTCTCTTCAATAGCTGTATCAGGAATAACATACACTAAATAAATACTTTAATAGCGATTAATTTGGTAGTTATTCATAGTATCTTAGTAGTCTGAAGAATACACTATTAAAGTATTTTATTTATCCACTTTAAATCATTTGCAAAAATAACCATTTCATTCTATCAGACTTTTATAGCAATTACAGGTAAAACCCACTGTCACACAGGTAGACGAGTGGTAGAGGCAGGATTTGAAGCAGATCTGATCCAAAGCCCACATGCTTTCTACGCACTACACTGCCTTTCTGGGAGAACATGATGAGAAAGGATTTCAGTTCTGTTTTCCTATTAAACCTGGAATTTATGTTAAAAGCTATTAATCAAGAGAGTATAAACACACCTAACACTCATACAGTATAATTTATTTGTCATTCTTTGCTCTATTAGTTTTCTATCCTTCATAAATTTTGCATCTCCTGGGTTTTTTATAAATCATATTGGTTATCATTAAAAGGACTATTTCATTGATTGGTTTTAGTGTGAAATTCTGTGAAGTGTGCTGTAAGCTTAGATTCACATTTTGCAGTGTTTCTTTTTAGTTTATCATAGACTCTCCCTTTCTCCCTTGTTTTCTAAATGGTTTATTTTAAACCAAAATATATAGCAATAGAAACCAAGGGGTTTTGCGGGAAATGTATCTGTGGATACTGTTATTAATTTATTGTTTATTCATTGTCTATTCATTGTTAATTCATTGAAATCATGAACCTTACTCCAGAATTCTGGATAAAACATGGCCTACAAAGCAGGCAAGAGAGAAAGGGGAGGGAGGAGGAAAATGGTTAGACTTCATTGCAGTTGGGCCACGCAGACAAAACAAAATGCCTGTAAACTGCGTTTCTTCCTTAAAATGCTTTATTTAAAAGCACAATTTGTTTTTCTTTGCCTTTTACCACATTTTGAGGCAAGTACTAGCTTCCCTTTTGCTTCAATTGGCTGGCTAACCCTGAGGTCATTCAAGATAACTTCCCTGATGTCAGACTCCGACTAGCAGAAAAGGATAATGGTTGTTAAGGTTAAAGACTCAGGCCGCTCCTCCCTAGAACTGACCTACCTGGAGCAGGGAGTCTGGCTGCCCCAGCCCCCACTAACTCGAAGGAGCAAGGGACCACTTGGAGGGAAGGCCTGCTCTATTCCCTGTTGTCTGTGCGTCTCTCTCTCAAACTACTTCAGAGACTTGGGGTAAGCTTAGGACCAGGGATTGGACTGAGCCAAAGCAACGCCCGGAATTTTCACAGGCTGAGACTATCCCCCTTCTTCCTCTGCAATCGCACTGAAGTGCTCTTCTTGGGTCCCAAGGAACCATAATGGCGGAGCATTTTCTGGACACTGTGCTGAGCCTCACCCACATTACCAGGTACCTCTAGGGAGTGCTGATTTGTACCCTTGCCCAGATGAGAAAAAGGAGGCGCAGGCTGGGACTACAAAGCCAGGCAAACTGCCTCCAGAGCCCACTACCAAGGACACAGCTCTGCTAGTAGAGCCCACCAGGACCCCGACAGGGATCTGGGCGCATTGGGTAGACTAATGGAGAGTAAGAAGGCCAAGAAGCCCAGAGCAGGGGAAGGAAGACCATGGAAAAGGCTCACAATCTGTACCTGTCCTCTACCCTCCGGGTCTCAAGAGGCAAGCATAAGCTCCAGACCCACCTGCAGCGCTGCAATCTGGGTCCTCAGAAGCCTCAGAGGAAATGAACTTTCAAATTACTTTCTGGGCCTGCTGTAAGCTAAGAAAATTCTGCTTGAGGGCAATGACAGAGTCTGCCCCTGGACACGGACCTTAAGGGAAAGAACAGACAGGCCTCTCTCCTGGGTATTACACTTGCTTCCACCAAACCAGGATGTTCTGCTGATGCCCCAGCCTCACCAACACGGAAGTCCTCTCGCCTCTTCTCCTGTCTGCCCCTTTCTTTCTCCTTCCCTGGAAGTCTTCACTAATTGGACATTTTGAAATATTTCACCACTTGTCTAAAACTTAGTCACACCATCCAATAATTCCTTGAGCTCCTTCATATACAGACAATTAAATAGTTCTTGGCTCAGTAATAAGACTTACTCTGTCAGACTGAAAAAAAAAAGGTCTCAAAATGGCTTGTCTCCACAAATCACTCCTCTTTCAAGCCTGAAACAAATGTCTACAATTAAGTGTCCATTGAATAAATAAAATGTAAATTTTTTTTGTCTAATAAACCCTAATTCTTGGAGCAATAAAAACAGTTCATGTTGACAACACCCTTGTAAATCTTTTATTTTTTCCTGTTGGTCTTACATGTATCACATTCAGCTAAATGCTCACAGTGAATTCAGTGATGGAGTGATGAGACTTTCAATGTCTCCCCAGACAGGCCCCCTGGATGACTGCTGCCTCCCAAAGACAATGTTCATCTCTGGGGAACTTTTCCATTAGCCACGGGTCATCACCATTCTCAGAATTTATAATGTTTGTCTCTACGTATGACTCTGTAGGTGAGGGAAGCATAACACAGTGCTTTGGCGTTAAGCAGCCCTGAGTTCTATTCCAACCCAGCACTTCTATCCTCCCACGTGCGCATAACGAGCCATGGACGTGGATAAATATTACAGCATTGTTTGTAATAGGAAAACATAGGAAACAACCTAAATATCCATTCCCAAGGAAATTCATTGATATGATATTATACAAGAGTTAAATGAAGTGATCTGGATAAACACAATAGCTCATATTTAAGTGCTTACAATGAAATAACTGGACAAATTTCTGTTCTATAGCTAATAATTTCAAGTCCACCCCCATGCAGCAATGTTGGGAATGCTTGAGAGCACAAGAGGGATTCAGTGGAAATCTGTATCACCAAAAGAAATAAACAATTCAACATCTTTGTCTTAGAGAGGACCAGCCGGTGGCATCTTTAACAACAGCAACAACACAAATAGCAGTTACTGAGCACTTCCTGTGTCAGGTGTTGTTCTAAGTGCTTTACATGTTTCACTATACAACAACCCAATAAAGTAAAGACTATTTATTAGAGCCCACATTTCACAGATAAAGAAATTAGGACACAGAGAAGACTGGAAATTTGCCAAAGTCACCTAACTAATAATGGTAGGACTGGAATTCAACCCAGACAGTCTGATTCCAGGTCCTGTGATCCGAACCTCTTAGCTCTGTTTTTCTATGGAAATCAAAATGGATTTCTATGGAAATCAAAATGGAAATCAAAATGGATAGATGCCAAAATAAAATCTGAGTTACAGAACTGCTTATGCAAGATATCATTTATGGAAACTTTATGAGCACATGTATATTCTAATAATACTATGTATTAGCTACTGATATATAAATGTATTATGTAAAAGTTTTTTTTAAGTGGAGTGGAAGAAGCTACACCTGGTTCCTTAGAATGGTTCATTAGGGAAATAGAGGGAAACAAGACATGGGGAGGGAGAAATGAGAAAAGATTGAATATCTCTAATACTTTAGCTCTTTAAAAAGATTTCCTAAACTTCGATGTATATGAAGTCAATATACTACCTTTTTTAGCTTTCCCAATACTTTAACATAATGTGCCCATATTTTCCCCTCTACCTCCCCATTTATACTTGCAAAGCCCAGAATCATGCTTTAATTTTAATCCTATCAGTTAACATTTGCGTTACTAGGAGAGTGATGAAATGACATTTACTTTTAAGTAAATTTTATTAAGCTATGCATTTTAATAGTGGAAAGATAGAAGGAAAAACCCAAATAGGTTAAAACAAACAAATCTTACTTCCTTATAAAAGTGATGCAGGTTCATTTCAGAAACTTTAGAAAATTCCAATATGCAAAAAGAAGACACTTCACCAGTATGCTACTGTTTGTATTCCCATGTATATTATTCCAGGGTTTTTTTTAATGATTAAATATACATACATAATTTTTATACAAATGTTTATATATTATACTGTATATCTATCTCTATAAACTATTTTCCACTAAGTATACAGCAAATGCCTTTAAATATATATTTGCATTATTTTAAACAGTTGCATATATTTCATTCTATGGATGTACATATTGTTACTTCCCCACACACAACACACATACAAAAAGAAAGTTTTCCATTTTCAGAAAAAGGGAAGCTGGGAGAATAGTGTAGCAGACCTACACTACAAAAAAAAATGTTAAAGGAAGTTCTTATGACTGAAGGAAAATCAAACTACACAAAGAAATGAAGATCATCAGATGGTAAATATGTGGACAAATTTTTTGTTGTTTTTTAACATTCCTATAAAAGATAATTTACAATTTAGAGCAAAAATGAATAACAATGTATTGTGAGTTTTATAAAACGTAAAATTAAAAGGTATGGCAATAATAGCACAAATGATGGCGGGGGAAATGTAAGCAAACTGTTGCAAGGTTCTTATACTATTCACGAAGTGGTGTAATATTATTTGAAAGAAAATATGTTAAGATGCACATTGTAAATCCTAGAGCAACCACTACATAATTAAAACAAAAGATGAAATAAGACAGCAAACACATGATTCAAACCAGCTGGTTTTTAAAGAAAGGAAGGGTGCTTCACTGAGAGATGCAGGCCAACTTCTCCCCTATTTTCACTTGCTGCATTCCAGAAATAAAAGTGTCCTCTAACAATTGGACTCTGGTCTAATTCCTTAGTCCCACCTATCAACTCAAAATTTGGAGGCAACTAAATCCACCTGAGCAAACTCCGAAGGCAACTGGATATAAATAGCCCAGAGGGGTCCACAGAGAGAATTAAACTAGATGAACTCCAAGCATCCTTGTCATAAGCCAGAGAAGCTTGGGATCTGAAGCCTTGACATTAATCACCCGGATTTCAGTTTTAACAACATTATCAACCAAAGTGGAACTATGCCGGCATGCTCAATATCGAGGGATCCGTTTGTCTAAGGTTTGGTTCCTTTTTGCACCCACCTGCCCACAGAGACAAAAACACAGTGACTTGGGCTTGAAGGAGCCCTTGAGGGAACATTCAGCTTTTGATGCCAAATACATATCAGAGCTCTGGTGACGGAAATCAAACAGACTTTCTGAATCATCCTATCCTGCTGCCTGGATCCAGGCATAGCTCTGAGCGTCTCTGAGGGCCAGCGAGGGCCAGCCAGAGGCTGCAGGGCTCTCACAGCTGGGGGTTTTAAATGGTCTGTGAATCTCAAAACACGCATTTATCACTCCAGACCCATCCTAGGCTTCCTTTGTGACTTTGGGCAAGCCACCTAACCTCCTAAAATCTTGCATTAGTCACCTGGTAATTATTATATTAATATTATCTAACACTTAGGGCTTAGTATTTGCCCTCTATAGAGTTTAAGTGATTATACATATATAATCACACATATATAATCACATATATATGTGTATATATGTATTTACATATATACACATATGTATAATCATATATATGTATAATTATTCATATATACAGATATGCAAATATAACAATATAATAAATAATATAAATAAATAACAATATATATTCACTTAATCTTCACAGCAGATAATGAAACTGGGGCAGAGAGAATTTGAGTAACTTGCCCCCAAATTACAACTAACTGGGGGCAGCCGGATGGCTCAGTTGGTTAGAGCGTGAGCTCTCAACAAGGTTGCCGGTTCAATTCCCGCATGAGATGGTGGGCTGAGCCCCCTGCAACTAAAGACTGAAAATGGCAACTGGACTTGGAGCTGAGCTGCGCCCTCGACAACTAGATTGAAGGACACGACTTGGAGCTGACGGGCCCTGGGGAAACACACTGTTCCCCAATATTCCCCAATAAAATCTTTAAAACAAAAACAAAAAAACTAACAAGTGTGGAGCTGCTGGGACTTCAAACCCAAAACTCGGCTCCAAGTTTCCACCTCCATACTACATGGCCTCTAGTAAAAAAATGAATGATGGGAGATAGATATCACGCAATCAACTCCTAGCAACAATTTCAAGAGGACAATAGACAAACACTGGGACGGAACACAGTAACCTCACTTCTCGCTCATGTCCCTCCCAATCTGCTGTCCCCACAGCCTCCCCTTGACTGTCCCAAGTGTTCATCTTGTGAGCACTTCCCCAAAGGGTGGTTGGGGATAGGCAGCTCCCCCAGTCACTCCGGAGAGGCCCATCTGTGCAGCAGATCCTGTTCTAGGTGCTGACGCATTGAGCTAAGCTGCCGTTCTTACCTTTAAGAAATGCATTTATTCATACAGTCAACAATTCTTACAGCACCTGCGAGGTGCCAGGCCAGGCACTGTGCTAAGGACAGTGCTCAGCAAACAGGTATAGTCCTAGTCCTTGCAGACATATACTCAAGTAACGGAGACAGAGGGTGAACTCACAATTATAACTGCGGAAGAAGGAGGGTAAAATTAGGGACAATGTGATAGAAGAGCCAAGATTTAAGCAGAATTTTGAGGAAAAAGTGGGAGTTTGTCAGTCAGACCAGGAGAATAAACTTCCAGGTAGAGAGCAAGCACATGCAAAAATGTGAAAGAAAAAAACAGATTTAAGGGTTCCGTGACTGCTGGATTGTGGACAAATGATGATAAAATACATAGGAAATCAGGGGAAAGAGATCAGGCAGGCTTTGACTGAGGAAAGCCAAATAAGCAAGAAGATGTGTCTCTTCACCCTCTTTACACACCAATAAAACCAAAGAAAAGAGCACAAAGGGAATAAGCCGGCAACAGAGATATAGACAGGAGGTTATCAGTGGATATAAAAAAGAATTCATCGAGGTCAAAAGCTCTGGAAAGGGTATCGATTCATGAAGCAGAGTAAAGGAAACCACACTATGCAGAGAGTAGCTGCAACCAAGTTGAGCTCTTGACAGACGTCTAAATTTGAGGTTTCCCAAAAGTAGACCCTCAGACAAAGCCTTAGATACAGGTCGTTTGCTTGGGAGGTGATCAAACGGCCAGATCCTTTCAGCAGCTGTCACCCTCTAAGTCAACTTCATCCTCCTACAGCAAAAAGGTGCCACAGATCCCCAAGTTACATCTCCACACAAGATACAGAAGAAGAGAGATCAAATTTTATGGCTTTTCCTTGGAGCAAACAATATATATCCTACTACCAGAAGCAATGGCATCAATTCATTAGAAATGCAGAATCTCAAACCCTACTCCAAACCTACTAGATTAGAATCTGCATTATACTAAGATCCGCAAGTGATTCATATTCACATTAATGTTTGAGGTACTGCCCTATAGCATCCCGACATCCGGGCTCCTCTTTAATCTTTCCTGGGACAGGCTAATCCATAACCACACAGCTCGCATTATTAGGAAATTCTTACTAAAGCTTCCCTAATCATTCTACACTTCCCCTCATTCTGCCATCTCAACTTACAAATGACAACCCATCAGATCTTGGAAACACCTATTCTATCTACCCGTAGTCCTGTCTCTTTAAGCGAAATATCCACTTCCTTCAAAATTTTCCATGTTGTTCATGTCCTCCATATCAGTGGTACCCAAACTAAGATGTGCATTAGAATCACCTGAAAATATCCAGGGGTGGATCCAAGAAACCTGTGTTTTTTACATAGTCCCTAAGTATAGCCATGGCCCACTTCTCGGGCCTTAGAACCACTACCCTGCAGGCCCTGCTCTAGTTTGTCAATACTCTTCATGGAATATGGCTTATAGCACTGAAGACAATAGTCAGCCTAAAGTATAGGCATTATGATGGCCCATGATCAGGGCAGTTTTAAAATTAGTGCAGCCTAGAATGTTATAAGGAGTCTCACCACACTGTTAACCTATATAGACCTTGTTAATAACCAAAATTCCAGTGTGTTTTTTTTAATGTAAACTGCTGCAAAGTCAGGTTTCCCTAGTTCTGTACATGTCTTTATTTTCCTGAATTTAGATGTAGGACTCTGTATTTATTACTCTTAAATTCCCTCTTGTTGTTTTGAACCCTTGATTTCACCCCCAAGAGTTCTGAATCTTTATTCCATCCTTATTGGATGGACGTGAATGCCCTGGGAAAAGTTGGGCTCTCGAATCAGATGTACTTGGGTAAAATCAGATTTATTTGAGACAAATGGCTGTGCAGAAGACTGTAACTTAAGAGGCCAGCTTAGGGCCTGACAAGAAGTGTTTGTGCAATCTAGCGTTTGCTGGATGGTTAATGAAATAATGACTGATGGCGGTGACAACCAGGGACGTGGGTTAGGAGTCTCTAATACTGATTCAAGTGAGAATAGAGGGCAGTCTGATTGAGGCTAGTTCAGGGATTAAATAAAAAAGGATTTAAGGAGGCATGTGGGAGGTAGAATCAATAAGGTTTGTTGAGAAACTGAACATCATGGTGAGGACGAGGAAAGAATCACAGTGACATCCATGCTTCTGGACTGAGCAGCTGGGAACAGGCGGCTGCGGAGAGCAGGCCTCATGCATATGACCTCCGCCCATCCCAGGGCCGCCTGAAGGCTCCGGGGATAGGAGTGTCTCTATCACCTGGGTGTTTGTTTAACTGAAATAAGATCGACACCTTTATGGACCTAATTCAATTGTGACATGGATACAGTTGATTAAAAAAACAAATCTCTGGATGAAACTTGAAGACATCATGCTAAGTGAAATAAGCCAGACACAAAAAGAACAAATGCTGCATGATTCCCTTATACACACAGCATAGGCGAATTCATAGAAAGTAGAATAGGGGTTGGGGAAAGGAAAAAATGGGGAGTTACTGTTTAATGAATATAGAGCTTCAGTTGGGGGTGAGGAAAAAGCTCTGGAGATGGATGGTGGTGACACTGCCCAACAGTGCGAATGTCGCTAATGCCACTGAACTGCACACTTAAAATGGTTAAAATGATACATTTGTGTTATGTGTATTTTGCCATCATAAAAACATCTTAAATGTAATTTCCAGTTATCAAGCATCCGTGTTAATGAATATTCTTGCTTTATCTAGTCACGGTTGGTTGGCAGTGAGGAACTGGTAGAAGTCCTCAGAGACTCACGTCCTCATTTTAATCCACTGAGATGTTGCAACAAAGGCACCAGGGTGTAAAGAAATGACTCAGAGAACAATTCTGTACAAGCGAAATGTCCACTGCCGTTATAGCCCATTATGTAAAAGACCTCCTGTTTTTGCTTGTTTTCTTTTTGCTCTGATCTTATTTCTTTCCATCCCCTTGGATAAACCTCATGAGCAACTTTCAGCTATTGGTAACAACTTTTGGTAGTTATCCTGAAGTGAGGTACATATAGAAGTCGAAACAAGGCAAACTTTTATCTAGGCTGTTAGCTATATCTAAAAAATGTACACACAATTTAAATTTAACATTTTAAATTCATGGAAGTGTCTTGAAATGAGCTCCATTCATTTCAGCTGCTCCATTCTGCAATCTCCGGATCTGGCCTTACCCAGAGAAGTGACTCTCAGCTTTGGCTGCACATTGCAATCTTTTGAGGAAGCTTTTAAAATTGATTCCTACATCTTAACCTGAGTCTGATTAAGCTGCATGGAGTCCAGCCTGGGCATCAGGATATTTCATAAGCAAAGTTCCTCAGGTGAATCTAGGGGTCAGTGGGGCTGTGAATCACTGACCAAGAAGTTAAGACCAATTCACCCCACGCTGAAAATGGGGAGGAAGGGAAATGTACAGTGACCTAACCAAAAATACACAAGAGTGATAGTATCACCAAAGCAGAAACTGATCTTGGAATCCTAAAATTATAGAGCTAGGAAGGAGCTTCAAGATCACCTGGAGCAGTCAGGGTTTCCCAAAGGGATCCCACACCAGTCGTATCAGCTGGAAACGTGTTAGAAACGTAGATTCTGGGGCCCACTCCAGACCAATGGTGTCAGAATCTGGGCTGGAGCCCAGCAATCTGTGTTTTAAAAAACCCTCCAGGCGATTCTGAAGCCATCTGAATTTCGAGAATCATTGTTCTAAAGCAGTTATGGGGAATTCTAAAAATATCCCATCACTCCCTGCAAAGATTCTGATTCCAGGGGGGATTGTTTTAAAAACTCAGCTGATTCTAATTTGAAACCAGAGGGAAAAAACACTAATCTAGTCCCACCCCCGTATTAAGAGATAAGGAAAGACTAACCCAAGATAAGACAGCTAGTTATTACCACCATCTAGACAAGAACCAAGTTCTTGATTTAAAATTGAGCTCTCTGTCCAGCAAGTAATTCTCGATCTCTTACTCAGAATGCTAAATCCATTCTGGTATAGATTTAAATTATGCCCCAGTTCAGACTCCACTGTTCCTTTACATATAGTGTTCAGCTCTAGAAACGTGATCCTTTAGTTACCTTTCCTATAACCCTTGTGGTGGAAAGAGGTTAGAAGATAGGCCACACAAAAATCAAGACAAAGTTAAAATAAAAGACACCAATAGCTCCAAAATAAAACAGGAGCCTCACAAATACTTGCAAACATTCATGTAAAAAAGTGTTCACATGTCAAAAGAGATTACAGACAATCTGTTTACCATTCATAAAAAGCCAGTACTGGGGCCGGCCCAGTGGCTCAGGCTGTTAGAGCTCCATGCTCCTAACTCCGAAGGCTGCCGGTTCGATTCCCACATGGGCCAGTGGGCTCTCAACCACAAGGTTGCCAGTTCAATTCCTCGAGTCCTGCAAGGGATGGTGGGCAGCAACCCCTGCAACTAAGATTGAACACAGCACCTTGAACTGAGCTGCCGCAGAGCTCCCGGATGGCTCAGTTGGTTGAAGCGCATCCTCTCAACCACAAGGTTGCCAGTTCGACTCCTGCAAGGGATGGTGGGCTGCTGCGCCCCCTGCAACTAGCAACGGTAACTGGACCTGGAGCTGAGCTGCACCCTCCACAACTAAGACTGAAAGGACAACTTGAAGCTGAACGGCACCCTCCACAACTAAGATTGAAAGGACGACTTGGAAAAAAGGCCTGGAAGTACACACTGTTCCCCAATAAAGTCCTGTACCCCTTCGCCAATTAAAAAAAAAAAAAAAGACCAGTACTGTGGTCTTCCGGCTACCCAAAAGGTCCCTTAAGGCTATCTAAGAAGTCACTTAGATCTACCTTCTGTCTCTTGGTATGGCTGTCTTTAAATTATCCCCAGTGAGAGACTGTCAGATATGTTAGCCAGATTTCCAATTAAGAGTAACTTAAAATCTTGCTTAATGACATATTTCAATGATCATAAAGGTCGCAATAAATCAAGTTTCTCTTGTGGCAGTTTAAACACCCGATCCATCCTCACTATTAATGGTAGTGGGACGGCACATCCTCCTTTGAATGCTCTGTGTATCTGAAGGGCCAATATCCTCAGTTTACTCTTCTGTATCCATTACCTCTTTGACTTAGTTTCAATGTTCCCGTGGTTTCATTTCTAAAAAGCTTTTTTTTTTTTTTTTTTTTTTTTTTAATGCAGGCACTGAAGCTTTCACCAAGTTTGAAAATACAGAGGAACTTATTTTAACCTTTGACTTGCAGGGCATGCTACCAGTTAGTGTTTGTTGCTACAAGCACAGGAGCCTGACTCTGGCAAAAAAAATTGTTTTAAAGGATTATTGGAAAAATACAGGATGCCAGGATACCTCAGGCTCACAGAGTCTCAGTAAGTAGAGTGCCAGAGATCCCAGAGCAAGAATGGACAAACAGCCTCTAACAGTCCCCTGGAACAACTCAGGGCCAGTCAGCTTCCACCTTTGTACCTGTGCTCAAGAATCAGACGCTGGAAAAAGTCAGCGTGGCTAAGGCTCAGTGAGGTGTTCAGCTCTCGGCAGGGGACCAGGGCTCTTTGCTTGACACTCCCCAAGACTGCACAAAACAGGAGAGGGATAGCTCCCAAAGGAGAATGAGGGTGCAGTTACCAAAAGCTAGAGGGGTTGAGCAGGTGAAAATACTCTCAGCTCACCTGACTCACTGCTGCACGAGGTTAGGCACCAGGTCCTTATCTCTGTATCCCACCCCTAAGCCAGCCACATAGTAGGCTTTCAATAGATGTTAATTCACTTGAATAAAATAAACACTGACAAAACTGAAGAAGGCATTATCCTGGTAAATAGTCTCCACCATCAGTCTCACCAAGCCATCTGATGCACTATGTGTAGAATTTAAAAAGCTCTTATCATACCCTTTTTTTCTCTAGCTTCTGACAAGTAATTCTGTCATGTTTTCTCCTCAGGAAGTTTTCTATTAAATCCGCACCTTTTAAAACCCTCCCATCCCTCCAATTCTCTAATTCTTTCTACCAGCCCACTTGCCCCAGTCCTGGTAGAAAGAAAGAGGATCCCAGGAAGTGGAAAAAGAAACATGGACGTCTGAAAAGAGAAGAAAAAAACTGCTAGGTCAGGCTGATTTTTCCCTTCCCATCTTCCTCAAGTTCACACAACTTTTTAGTAGCAGAAGTAGGGCTGACCTGTTCTTCTCCCAGTCTAGGTTTCTTTCCATGACCATGATGCCTCCCACGCATTTGTGCTGGGTCTGCACAATTTGTCACAAATGTGACATTATCATCTAGACACAATTTTTAAAAATTAAAGGAAACACTGGTTTCCTAAACAATTTAATTCCACTGGAAGTTATTTCAGTATAGGAAAGAACCAGGATCATCATTATATCCAGCAATAATTGTAGCATAAATGTACATTAATAGAGGAGAATTTAGCAATACGCCTTTAAAAGTCTACATATACTTTGATCAAAAAATTCCACTAGGAATTTGTACTAACAAAATAATCACCGCTTTGTAAAGAAACTACAGGATGTTCACTGTAGCATTATTTTGTGATAGTGAGAAACCAGAAATAACCTAAGTGTCCAACAATAGGGGAGTGGCTAAATCAAACTGGGCAACCATACAATGTAACATCATGCAAAACCAAAATTATTGTAGAAGAAATGTTAAATAACATGTAAACATGTCTATACATTTACACTACATTGCAGATTATAACTTTTTTTGCAAAAAAAAACTTATAGAGAAAAGGGAATAGTACACAAGAAAATATTAATAGCAGCTGTTATTTCTGAGTGGTGGGATTATGTAGAATTTTTACTTTATTTTCTTTAATTTTTCTACAAATAACCCTGTTGGGTTTTAAATTATAAATAATTTTAAAACAAGTTAATTATCTTATAGCTATAGAAATGTGATGAATACAGCTGTGGTTGAAAAATGTCAAACACAGTTTCTACAGAACCCTCTCGATATTAGTTTGAGTACAGTAAGTCCTAACTTAACGTCATTGATAGGTTCTTGGAAACTGTGACTTGAAGGAAACGAAACATCACTAAACTTGTAAATTAAAGACCCAAAACACTTCTAATATTAAACAGTGAAGTAAATGTGAACTAGATATACATTTAAGAAAGATTAATAAAAACAAGTAAGATAATTCTTTTCTTACCTGCTTGTTCCAGTTCAGGGTCACAGGTCACCGGAGCCTATCTTGGCAGCTCAGGGCGTGGGCACGGGCAAGCGCACACACACATTCTTTCTATTTATCTCTCTATCTATCTACCCATCTATCTATCTATCATTTATCTATCTCTCAGACTGGGACAATTGAAACAACCCAATTCACCTAAGCTCACATGCACATCTTTCAAATGTGGAAAGAAACTGGAGTCCTGGGAGAAAACCCACGCAGTCAGTGGCCCTGGCCAGGAATCCATTTTATTTCCCCATCGACGCTGTAACAAAATGACTTCAAACAAAATGATGAACGAAAAGACATGAAATGACATTACTTGAGAAACGGTTGTACTCCAAAATTCTATTTGTTCACTTCTTACAATTAACACTGAATTGCACATTAAAAATATCTTTTTTTTCCAGTTTACTCCTAAGAAGTAGTTTTGGTCACATTTTCTCTTCAGTAAGTTCTCTATTAAATCCCCGTCTTCTAAGACTTTATTCTCCCTCAGACACTTCTCTTCCCGTAACGTAAGGAGCTGCACAAACCTGTGACGGGCCACCTTTATGAAAGAAAAAACTGCCAGACATACTGAAATGCTGGGTGCTACAGAAGATAAAATTGCTCCTGCACTACGGTAAACACTTTTCTTGAGTCAATTAAATGGCTCTTTAGAATGCTAATACATATTATGTGTTTGCCATTATATTGAAATCTATAAAAGTTACAAAGCAGGCAGGAGGCTTCTAGAAGCTGACAAAGGAAATGAATTTTTCCCTTCAAAGCCTCCAGAAGGAAAGCAGCCCTGCTGATTGAAATGAAAACATTTCATATTCTCTTGATGACCTCCTCCCACATCCTTCTAAAAATGCAACTTACCTCTGAATTGAGATCATCTATTGGCACCCAATTCGAAAAACTAAATTGACTTCTAATACACAAATGTAACCTAAATAGAACATCACACAGAAATGTTTGAAATACCAATTTTATTAGGAAAGCATTTAATAGTTGTATTAGCTCATATAACCAATCACTTTTTAAAATGACATGGCCTCAGGATACCAATTAAAATATGGATTTTTTTCATTAATTCAACAAATATTTGAGCACCTACAAGTGCCAAGCACTGGAGATACAGGCTAAACAGGAAGATCCTTGCTCTCATGGAGATTACATTCTAGCAGGAGGGTAATATTAAAGAAACGTTTATATTTCTTATAAACATGTAAGACAGAGAAGTGACAGGAAGTGGATGGTGCTTTACAAGAGCATAATGTGGGTGACAAACTCAGCCCAGGGAACTCAGAGACAGAAAGACAAGTGTGTAAGGGAGACTAGAAGAGTTCAGGCAGCAGGGACCTTGCAGACGCTGAGGTGGGAAGGACTTTGTAGGTACAAGGAACTAGAAATAGTCTAGAACAGCTGAAGCACCAAAGTGTGAAAAGAAGAGTCAAGGAGATGAGAGTGAAGAGGTGATGATCAGGATCACAGAGGGCACTGGGGGTCTGGCAATCCTCCAGGAACCCGTGAAAGCTTTAAGTGAGGGGGTAACATGATCAGATGTGCATGTAGAATGGCCATCCTAATTCCAGAGCGATAGAGAGATTAGACTAGGGAAGGCTGAATGCAGGTAGACCACTTCTAAGACTCAAGTAACTGGGGGAATTTAAGTGAGAGTTAGGAGGAAAAATCAACCAAGCTTGCTGACAATCTGCAGTTCCTTTAAGATAATCAATGCAGATATCCAGGTCTGAAGCTCAGGGGAGAACTGTGTTATGAACTGTCGACGAGGGAATCATCTGCATTTATATGGCAACTGAAGCCATAAGAAGGGTTGAGATGGCTCAGCAAAAGTAAATCAAGCCATGAGAAATACATATGTTTAAGAATAAGATGTGCCAGGGGCTGGGGGCAGGGGGAATGAGGAGTTAGTATTAATAACAACGTTTCAGTTGGGGTTGATGAAAAGTTCTAGAGCTGGATGGTGGTGATGGCTGCACAACAGAGTGAATATACTTAATGCCACAGAACTGTACCCTCAAAAGATGACAAAATGGTAAATGTTACGTCATGTGTATTTTCCACAATTTAAAAAAGAATGAGGAGATACTTCCGTGTTACTTGTATCTTTCAAAGTAAGACTGTATCCATTATTACTAGTGAAAAATCAAGACAAATGGTGAAAGGGTGTCACAAATCAGCAACGGAAGAGTGGCCTGCAAAGCAAACTAAACAAGAATGGCCAAAGAGTTTGGTAGAAAACCTTGAGTGTTAGGAAACGGAAGCTAAGGATAGCATTTCCAGGAGGAAGTGTTCAACAGATTTGAATGCTACACAGAATTAAACCCAATAAAGGCGGAAAAGAACCCACTGGCTTCAGCAATATGGAGCTCAATGGTGGCCTCTGAGAGGGCTGTCGGCAGTGGGAGCCAGCGAGGGGTAGGGTGAGGAGAAAATGGGCACGAAATAGAGTCTCAAGTGCAGTCAGCAAGAAATCTTATTATTATGAGAAGGAGTAGGATAGTGGCAGGAGGGAAAAGTAATAGAGGCTTTTAAAAAAAAATGTGTTAAAATATCATGCATAATCATAATCAGCAAAGTAATCATTTCGGTGGGAATACAACTTTATATTAATAGTCTCAATAATACCTGGAATTTATAGCTTATAGGACTTTTCATACTACTTGTGCTTTAGAAAGGATAACTGTAAGTTATTCTTTTCATTTTATGGGTAATAAAGCTGAGCCACTGAAAAATCTCTCCAAGAAAATTTACAGGGAATTGAGGTTCATCAAATAAATATCTTCACTGATTTTTTTTAAGGTAGAAAAGTACAGTGCACTGTGTTACGAAAACAATTTTATTATAATAGTCACATGCTGAAAAAGTCTAAAATTTTAATGCTATGAATGTATTACATTTTGGTACGTGGCCAATAGAAGATGCTTCATATTCCAGTTACATCCTCAAGGTGCCAAAGTCAGTCTTCTGGATTGGGGCATTGAGGGCTACACTAAGACTGAGACCCAGGACCAGTCTGGTGTCCGCTGGATCAATAATCCCATCATCCCACAGCCTGACAAAAGAACAAAACATGAGTGATTAGGAATCCACCACCAAACTGCCACTTACACACTCCCTGCCCAGAAATGGCAAGGAGGTTTTTCTTCAGGTAATATATGGATCTACTGATTAGATCCTGTGGACTCTAATCTCACTGCTGAAACCATGTTTAAGAGAGAGGGAAAAGGGAGAAAGAAAAATGAAATGGCTTTCATCCCACGCCCCCACAGAATGTTAAATCAAGCTTATGGCTTTAGGAACAGCTTGCTACAAGAAACTACAAAATAATCCCTGGTCTAAAAAAACATTTTTACTTATTTAAGGGAAAACTTTCCTATCACTCTTCGGTCCACACAAACATACAAATCAAGGTGATGTATTCCTGTTAATATGAAGAGCCACACAAACCCAGGTAAAGTCGCTACTGGAAAAGGTGTATTCCCCAAAACTCCTCCTTCAGAAACGATGAACATTACTGAACAGACTTCAGTATATTTTATTAATAAAACAATACCTGCATGTGTAGTTCTTTATTTTTTGCTATGATAGGAAGAACAAGAAATAACTTTAAATTGCTTTCAGAAGAAACTTTTAAGTAGAAATTTTAGTTTGCTTTTCAATGACAACCTCAAATTTATAAGAAAAATGAATGAGAAATACTGCTTTTTTTAAAGGTCATTAGTAGTTGGCAGTTTTGCTTTTGTTAAACAAACTGCCTTCAGTATCTGGACATCACATCAATTATTAAACCATACTTACATTGACAGATCATGAATCAAATCTCTGCTTATAAAACATTCATAATAGGGACCCTGCAGTATCAATAGCCAATTTAAAAAAGGTCACTCATGTAATTTGTAAGCAGGTCAATTGATTACACTCCCTCCTGAAGCCTACAGCAGAGTGATGTAGCACAATGATGGGGGTGGGGTGGGATGGGGGCACTGCTTCATGATGGTCATTAAAAAGCCGCTCCAGATAAGAGGCCTTAGTCAAATGCCTGAAAAGTCTGATTTTAAAAACAACTGAGCAGAATAGAACTGGCATGCTGCATATGTAACATGGAAGGATTAAGAAAAACACAGATTTTTCAAACATATGGTGATGGAAGGAGAACTGACTCTGGGTGGTGAACACTCAATGGGATTTATAGATGATGTAATACAGAATAGTACACCTAAAATCTACGTAATTTTACTAACAATTGTCACCCCAATAAATTTTTAAAAAAAGGAAAAGAAAAAGAAAAACACAGGAAGTTATAGTAGTAGATGAAAGACAGATGGAGCCATGTGAAAGCCTAAACGTGAGATTTATTAAACCCAAGGAAGGTGCCATAAACTGGCTTGAAAATCTTTTCATCTTTGAAAGAAAGTTGCTGTCTCCATGCCACCAAATGTTTCAACAGAAGGGTTAAACATCTACAAAGTAACAGAATAACCTACTATCTTCCAATATTTCTTTCCAAAGATAAGTCTATCTGGGCTATTTGTTCTCCTGCCTTGAATATAATCCATTAAAAAAATAATAACGTAAGTATGACAGTAATAAAGGATTTAATCTTTCTCAAAAGATGGCTTAGTCAGGGCTGAAAACAAAGTAATGGCTCACACCAAATATGCTATTTTTCAAAGTTTAATATTTCAATTGTCCTTGTGAATTTCAGTTAAAATCTTATGCTAAAAAAAACTGTAGACGTGTTTACAATGTATATTTTATCTTAAACCTTTTATATGGTTTTCTATTTCCTCTTTGCTTCTACTGGCTACGGTATAAAGCAAAACATGTTTAGTTCTCAAATCAAAGACTATAAAATATTTTGTTCTTAATTCCACGAATCAGTGACCCACCCCAACAAAATGTACCTGTAAAATTGCTTATAAAATAGATATTAACAAAAAGAGAAACAGACTTTTAAAAATCCCAAATGGTATTATTTGAAGTCTGAAACTAATTATGCTCTTAAAATAAGTATGTTCAGTCTTTGAACATACATTCAAATGATTGAAATGGATTCTAACTTTTGATTTTCTTTTCTCCCTCGTCTCCAGTTTCCCTTCACCAGTAAATGGCATAAATCACAGCATAACCTAATTTCAAAAGATACAAATTGTTATTTTCTTTTTTCCATCTGCCCAAGGGATAAAAAGAATCCATGAAGCTTACTCTTCAGAATGCAAAACATTAGAGTTGTTGGAAAAGGGGTCTGAAAGCATATGCCAGCAAGTATCCAGCTGGGACAGGCCGTGATAATTTATTACCTTATTAACTGGGATAAGAACCAAAAAGAAAACTAAGAGCTACATAGGTGTATGAGGTAATTATTTGATGCTGACACATGGACCCTGGCTGTGACTGACTAATCACTTTCTGAATACACTGGTTAATAAGTGACAAAAAGTATTCAATCTTGTGCTTAAAATGAGGTAAAAACAAAATAATCAAAGAGAGGGAGGATGATAGAAATCCATGGGTTTAGCAAAAATTATAACAGAACTAATTCCTGAAAACGACACAGCCAGGATTATAACTTAACTTCCCAGCCCCAGTGTGGCCCACCTCTGGCTGCATGCAGTGTCACTCAGATCCCAGACAGCTCAAGGAGAAATGGGATAAAGGAAGAGGAGTGAAGAGTGGCAGCAGGGGCTGCGTTTCAGCAGGACACATTCCCAGGATAGGGATGACGTACAAAATTGTGTCTAAACATTATTTTTTGGTTCCCACAAAGGCTGGACCATCCCGTCTGCCCAGATCTCTGGAAAGCTGCAGCCCTAACTGTCAACATGTGCCTATCAGAGTTAGTTATTCTCTGGCTCCCACCTTGCACTGGAATAGTAAGGGTTTCCTTCCTCTTCAAACCTCTTCAAGATGGGCTCTTTTAAAGCTGCTTCCTCCGCACTGGAGAACTGAAAGCAAAGGAACCACGAGTAAGTCTGCTGTAATAGAACAGATCCACTCAAGAGAACCTCAAGAGAAAAGGATGACTGTCGTGAATATTGTAACAACCAACATCTGCACAGTGATGTACAGATTACAAGTGAGGCCTTAACATACAGAATCTGAGACATGCATATCAAATTAATGCACTGTAACAGCTATATACGATGTCAGAGGGGTAGTAGATTGAGGGTCGGGGGCCGGGGTTTATCACTTTGTGAGGGATATAATTGTCTAACGTTGCTTTGTACACCTGAAACTAACAAAAAAAAATTAATGCACCATCATATCCCCCTTATCAGAGACAACATCCTGAGGCTGGCTGTTCAATATAAGGTCAAAACCAAGGTTATCACATAGTCCAGCAGGGTACAACAATGGATGTGAATCATACAATATAACAAAAGGGTTATATTACATTTAGCAGCTTCTGTTTAAGAAGGTGAAGCAGGGAATTTTCATTCAAAATAGCCAAAATTTTAAACATATTAAAGCTTAAACCTTTTCAGTTTCCCAGATAGCTGAGAGATATTTTTCTCTAATTAAAAATTTAGAAACAAGGGATAAGTAATTCAGATGTAAAAGTATTTATGCAGATTAATTCTGAAACACTGAAAAGTAGTTTCAACTTAAAAAAATTCCACACCAGAAACAAATGACTTATTTCAAATAAATCTAACCTTCTTTTATGTACTTCCATTGTTTAATATCATTTATTGGTCAAGAATTCAGAGGCAGAATCACTAAAATCCTGTACTTTCCTTTTATATATAAAAATAGATGAATTCATGCATCAGTATATCAAATTAATCAAAGAACAATTATTTAATAAGAGATCACCATGCTGGGCTAGAATTTAAGACTTATCTTCAAAATATTGGAACCTTCACATACACACCCACATAAAGCTTTCCTTTTGCTTGGACACGCGTTGGTATTAATCTGAAACCTCAGTTTAAGTCTGCAAGGTGCCTGCTGCTTAGAAAACACAACTGGGGATGTGAGGCACGGGTAGGGTGTATCCAGGGAGGCAGGGACCACCCTCTGGCTCTGTATTATTCCCGTCCCACAGACTAGGCAACGGACTAGATGCTTCCCACACGGCAGGACTGAGAGCGGGAGCAGACAGGGCCTCCTCCGTTGTATGCCTTGTTATGATGAAACAATGCACCTCGCAATTTCAGGAACATGCATTTCAAGGCTTGATGCTTATACAAAATGGTTAAAAGCTAAGACTAATAAAAATGAGTGCAAAATTTCACAAGAATCTCTAACAGAGACACAAACAAAGGAGTTCATTTATCTGCTTCTCATGAAGCTTCCAGTGCCCTTCCCATTTTTCCTCATTTACACTATCACAGTATAAATGTTAATCAGCTCTCATTAGATGACTTTGTACTCCCACTCAAGGTATCCTTAATGACAATTAAAAGTAAAATAGAAAAAACAAAATTCTGCTGCTTTAGGTCATAAAATCCAAGAAGTAAATCAGATTTATTTAAAGCTCACTAACTGCAAATGACGCAGACTCAAACATCTTTACGCCTCAAGCACTCGCAGGCAGTTTCTTGAAGTGTGTTCTTGGGATTCTGAAAATTTTGTAAATTACCACAAAAAGGTACCTCAAATGAAATGGCTCTATAAAGAGAGACAGAGAATGTGTAAGTCCAAGCTCCTGAAACAACTTCCTCGTCAGTGTCTTCTCAAAAGCTGAACATCCCTGCACGTTGGACCCCTGACCCACAAACATGGAGGGAGTCTGAGGGCGCTGCTCCCTGGCTTCAGCGTGTTCCCTGGTGAAAGCCAAACTCTGAGATGGAGGACAAATGGCATTTACCTCTTTCCCTTCCCGTGCTCTTTGGTCTCTTGCTATTGTTGCCAACACGTTGGCTGCCTGCTCTCCTCCCATCACTGAGATACGAGCATTTGGCCACAGGTAAAGAAATCTTGGGCTATGGGAGGAAAAAAAAGAATGATCAAATTAATTCACTGTTTAACAGATATTTTCAGAAGTCCATGTTTACCTTTTAGATGAGTGGTTCTTCATTCTAGCTGCACATTACAATCATCTGCGGATTAAAAAATATTACAGTGCCTGGAACCCACCTCACACTAAGCTCCAGAGGTGGTGCCTGGACCTGGTTAGGACTTCAAGTTCTCCAGGTGATTCTGACGTCTGTTTTGATAAACTGCATTTTTCCATTTCATCTAAATTTATTTGACATAAAAGTATTCAAAATATCCTCTTCTTATCTATGGTCTTACCTATTTTCCATTCCTGATATTGAGTATATGTGCCTTCTCACTTTATTTTTTAGTGAAAAGTTGGTTAATCTTTAAACAAAGCAACTTTGGGCTTTCCTGATTCTTCTGTCTTGTGTTTGCTCTTTACTATGTCTTTACTATGTTTCTTTTGTTTAAAATGCTATTCTTCTTTGAACTTCTTGAGCTGGCTACTTGGCTCACTGATTTTCAGCCTTACTTCTTTTCCATAACATACGAGTATACAGAAAGTCTACACACCTTTCTCAAAACAAGACGTTAGCCACATCACTCAAGTTACGATATATACTATTTTCATAATCAGCCATTTCAAAATATTTCTTGATTCCCATTGTGGATTTCTTCCAAAAAGTACTTTTAGCACTAAATTTCATTTCACCCCTCCAGATGATACAAATTATGCTAAAACTGATCAAGATTTGTGAATGCCATTCTATATTTCAAATAAAACTGACCACTTATACTTGAAGTGTGATTCTTTCAGAGAAAATCAAGACAATCACCTACCTATATGCTCTGCCACACATCCCATAGTTTCCAGCCCCATAGGATCCCCCGATGATGAGAGTTATCTTAGGTACATTGGCACAGGCTACAGTGGCCACCATCTTGGCACCATCCTTGGCAATTCCTTCAGCTTCATAGTCTCTACCAACCATAAATCCTAAGAGAAAGAACAGAAAGAGAGACTCAGGGTGACAGGATTAATGTGCAGAAGTCAATTCCATCAAAGTATCGGAAGGACAACTTGTCAAATTACATTTCACTATAGGCCTCTCACCCTAACAAAATATGTATACATGAAATACAACCCCCAAAAAGTTTGCTTTAAAAGATAAAATAAAATTTTCTCTAATCACTTTAAAACTTTTCTTAAAATGGTTCATTTGGATGCACACAGAGATCTTCGAACAAGACAAGGATGCAATTTATCTTCAACACATGATCTCAAAACAGTAGCTTGGTGATGAAAGAAAGTGGCATGGCAAGCTAAGCAAAAAGGACTGTAGCCAGCTGAACTGTGAAGGGCTGTAGTATACACTGACCTGGTTTAAAAAAACAGACTGATCCTTCTGAAATGCTGCTTTAAAACTTGGATGAAATAAAAAGGAATGTTTCAGAGATGTTAAGAGTCTCTGTCAGGAACTCGATAGCATTATCATCACACGACCCTTCTATTTGTTCAAGCTCCCAGCTCTGTTGGATGCTCAGAGCTACACTGGGCCTTCCGGGCCTTGGGGTCCTTCCTCTTCACCTAAGAAACACCCAATCAGGCTTCCCATGTCTCCCTCCCCACCATACACTCGCTAGCCTACTGGACTGTCACTGCTCTTGCTTTGCAAATCTCCAGCATCAGATCATCCAATTGAATTCAACCAGTTCTTATGGAGCACCTGTACCTGCTGCGGATACAAAAGTGGTGACAGGACAGCCCTGGCCCTCACCGGGCACCACCTACTTCCTCTGCCCATCTGAGCTGGGCCATCAGAATAGCTCGGAAATCCTTTATCTACCTTATCTTGACTCCTTATAATAGTCCCACAATAGCTATCTCAAATATCAACTCACCTCCATCCCCATCCACCACCCTGCTGCCCCTCTAAGTCCCTGTAGAGAATTTTGCCTTCAGAAATCAAAACAAAAAAAAAGATTGAGGCCATCTCACTTGGCTTTTTCCAATCCTTCTCCTTCCCACCTTGAAAAACAGTATAATTATACTCCATTTCTTCTTACTGTCATCTCTGTGGAAGAAATTAGAGTGACTCCCAGATTGTCCCTCTTCTCTTCCTAGGGTATTCTTATCTCTTCCCACAGCCTTAAATACCATCTCCATATTCTGATGATACCTACACTTTCACCTTCGGCTCACACATCTCTTCTGTGTTCAAGATTTTTCAATGGCCTATTATATATCTCCAGATGGATGTCACACAGGTCCCTCAAATGCAATGTTATAAAACCAAACTCAACCTCTGTTCTCTGGCCCCAACCCAGCTAAAATAAATAAATGAATAATATTTTTTTTTTAATGTAGGAATCTCCCCAGTACACGGTTTAACTTAATGGTGGTTAATAAACTATGCATCATTGTTAGAAACAAGGCTGTTGCACTTCAGAATACTTTATATCTGCCTTTTTATGAGGTTTGACACATAGGGCCCTCTCAGGCTGCCGTCTGGATATAACTCCTCTCAAAACCCATCTAACCAAGTATCTTAAACTTAAGATGTTTTACCATCAATACTATTTAAAGCCTTGAGCCTGTCAAGAGCCAACTTCCTCTTCTCAGAATGTTTGCCTGATCCCAACAACTAGTTAAGAGCCCCCTCCTTCCTTTAAACCTGGGATAACCATGGGTGATTTAGAAGACTGAGTAAAAAAAGAAGTTTTTCAGCTAGCCTACATATTTAAGTGCCTCCTATATGTCAGGAACCATACAACATACAAAACAAGTACAAATAAGAGAATCATGGAATTCTAGGAAAAAGAATTCTAGAACCATAAGAGACCTTAGAAAATCATTTCGGCCACCATGTTAAGATCATCTATGGAACATGAAATCCAGAGAGTTGACATTGGTCATACCATTCTTTGCAGTCAAAACTCAAATCCCCAGACTTTGGTTCAGGATGTGCATGTACATTTTAAAAAGATGTTGCCTGAGGTAAAATTAACTGAATAATAAAAGATGAGGAAAAGCAAGGACCATAGCAGGTGCCCGAAATCCTTTAAGGGGAACAAAGTACTGAGAAAGGGACGATGGGCCAGAAAACATCCTCTGGCAGTGGTGAAAGTGTGTCAAGAGAAAGCTCTGCTGCTCTCTGGGTGTGCGGGTGTGCTCGTGCAGGAGCAAAGGGAGACCACTCAAATGCCTGCGATACCATAACTCAGAAACTGCCACACTTAAAAATGTGGATAAACTCCCCAAAATATTTAAGATTCATGTGACATTAACCTTTTTTTTTTTTTTAATTTTATTGGGGTGACAATTGTTAGTAAATTTACATAGATTTCAGGTGTACAATTCTGTATTACATCGCATGTGACATTAACCTTTAAAGAGACTCTAGGAAGAGTATATCCAATAGAACTTTCTGCTATGATGGAAGTGTTCTATGTCTGCTCTGTCCAATACATAAGCCATCCTGGACAGTGCAGCTCTAGAATAAACGCAGCCAAAATAATTACTCTATTTCCTTACCAGTAATGTTCTGAAGGAAGAGCAGAGGGATATTCCTTTGGCAGCATAACTGGATGAAGTGAGCCCCCTATAAGCAAGTAAGATAAAAATCTTTGTAAAGGGGGTGAACAAATCTGTAATCATCTTGCAGCCTACAAATACCACACTTGGGTCAAAGAAAAGACCAAGATTAGCCTTTGCTTGGCTAATCTGACCTTATAGTATCAACAGTAACAATAGAACTACCGTGTAGCCCCATTATCAATGGGACATGTGGCTGTGGTTTGTACTACACGTGTTGGGCACAGTCACGTGTGTGACCACTGGCACATGGCTGGAGGACACGTGCTGTATCGGGGATCAACTCAATCACGAACATTCCAAACAGCAAGTGAAACCTCAATAGCACAGAAGAAAGGATTGCTTGTCAGTGAGGATTTCTGAGCCTCACTATAATTCCCTAGTTCAACACTTTAAAAAAGACAGAATATAATCTCTTTAGGGAGATCTATGATGACATTTATGTTTTCATTATCATCTGAAATTCTTTCATGCTCCAAGATTAGAGTAATATTTTTCTTACCAACATACCGCCAAATAAATGGAATTTTAGATGAGTATTAGAGACCTTCTAACCTTGAGTTTAGGAAATTAATTACTTAATGACACAAAAATATAACTATTTCTTTTCCTATCTTCTAAAGATTATTTGAGTAAGAAAACCTTTATAAACCATTTCCTTTATATTTTACTCTCTATCTGCAGATCCATTTGACTTTGCAGGAAATGCCCTGGCAAGAACAAAATTGCAAAGGAATTGCTCAACCTCAAGTACAAGAATAAGGAAATCACACAGACCTTTAGGGCTTACTTCTATAAATGAAAAATCAGATTGAAGCCAAACATAAAGCCTCCCCAGTTTATTTGTGCCAAGCCACCAAACCAAACTAGGTGGATTTTCTTGGCCTCAGTCTGACATTTCCTCTATTGAAATAAATATATTATATATTCATTAAAAGCGATTATTTCAGGAATATTTAACATTTTAGAAACACTATATATATTATTAAATGAAAACAAGCAAAACCTCTATATACAGCTGGCCCTCTATATCCACAGGTTCTACATCCATGGATTCAATCAACAACCATGGATCCAAAATATTAAAAAAAAAAGTTTTTGTCACTTTGTTGCTGATGTGTACTATGTAGTTAGGCCTATGGTGGTTGAGTCTGTACTGAACATGTACACATTTTTCTTGTCATTATTCCTTAAACAATACAGTATAACAACTATCTATAGAGCACTTGTGTTCTATTAGGTATTATAGAGGTTATTTAAAGTATATGGGAGGATATGGACAGGTTATGTGCAAATACTACGCCATGTTACACAAGGGACTTGAGCAACCAAAGATGTGGGTACCCGTGGCGGGGGAGGGTTGTGGAACCAGTCCCCTGCAGATACTGAGGGAAAACTGCATATGGCAACACCAATTTTATTTTTAAAAAGGTAGGAGAGAGATAGGAAAAACTAAGGAACCATAATAAAATGTTACTCAAAGTTATTTCTGGTATGAGTGTAGGTGATTTTTATTTTCCCTATTTTTACTTTCTTGTTTTTGTTTTATAATCACAGTGGGGAAACAATAACGGATAGCAGGATGTAGAAACTGACTTTACTGGTAAAACAAAGACAAATTGTTTGTTTTACCAGTAAAACAAACACAAATTCTTCCTCAATTAGGGTCTGAAAGAGCTTAACTGCCTGTTACCTGCATCAATAAGAGACCCTTAACCTTGTTATTTACTCTGTCATTTGAAGAAGAAACACAAGGCTTGACATTTTTTTTTTCTGAAGAAAACACTACCAAGTAAGTACATGAATTACATTTATTTAAGTTAATTATTTAGGTTTAGGTAAATCTGAAACAATGACGTATGAAACAGAATACTAAGCCAAAAGATATTCATGAATTCCCTCATTTAAAACCAAAGCTTCAGTAAGAAGACCCATTATCTTTCCTTTTGCAAAAAGTGAAAATAGTATCAAATTAAAGTGATGATGGGATAGAAAAAACAGATCATGTCTCAGAACCATCTGGAAAGTATCTTTGAATCCCTCAAGTACATGAAGCACTAGAGAGTAAAACACTTTCAAGACAAGTATTCCTGCATTCTTAGAATATGTATATATTGTCTACAAAAGTTGTAATTCAAGTAGCTTATAAGAACTTTCCCCCCAAAATTTAACTGTTAACAGTGCTCAAGATGGTTCAGCACGTTCATGTAAACCACAAAAACTGTTTCAAACACTACCATGTTTCCCTGAAAATAAGACTTAGCCAGACTATCAGCTCTAATGTGTCTTTTGGAGCAAAAATTAATATGACACCGCGTATTATTTTACTATAATATAATACCGAGTGATGTGAGTGATTGTGATGTGATGTGATATGATGTGATACCGGGTCTCATATTAATTTTTGCTCCAAAAGATGCATTAGAGCTGATTGTCTGGCGAGGTCTCATTTGCAGGGAAACATGGTAACACATGTGCACACACATACATGCTCACTTGCACACATAGTGTTCTGTTTGCTAAGGCATCTGGTTAAATATCTTAAAGCTTTTATGCAATAAATTTTCATGCATTATTTGATCTTAAAAGTTCATTATATATATATTTTTCATTATATTTTAAAACAGACAAACTTGAAGCTTGTTTAACAGTACTTACCTTTTTTGCAGATTCAGAAAAGAGAACTCCGTTATTTCCAATGATACCAACTGGGTACCCAAATATTCTAGCAAATCCTCAAAAGAAAATTGAAAAAAAGATTTATGTATTTCAGAGGACTTTTAATTCACCGCAAACAGATACATTTAACATTCTGTACTTCCAAGTCAAAGTTTAAAATAGAGATTTTGTCTATGGTCTAAAACAGCTCACGTCATACTTTGTTTCTAAGGTACTAGAATCTGGGTATTTTGCTTCCTTGAAAGGGGTGTGTTATGTATAAAGTTATCCACTTGTCTGGCTGGTTGGATTACTGGGTTAGTGTGTCATCCATTCATTCATGTAACATGTATCTGAGTGCCCACTGTGCAACAGACATGAAGGATATTCTGAAATAGAACAAATCAAAGATGCAGAGCCTTTTACATCTCAATGTTCAGAGCTGTTGGCCAGTTTCAGGTGACTTGCTTGCCTGAAAATGCCTGTGGTAATGACAGGCCTTTCAAATACTGAGGATACATTCAGCAACAGCAATTTTTAATAAAAGGAAAAAAAAGCAGGAACACGATCAATCCTGGTGGTGACCAAGTTTGAAATAAGAAATCCAGTTGAAGCTTAGAAGAATGAATCACTCCACCTTCATCTTCTCCAGTTCTGCATCTTTTTTTCTTTCTCCCTTCCACAAGTTTCATTTATATCTCATCACCTCTTCTACTACCACTCCTAATACCCACTACACACACACACACACACACACACACACACACACACACATACACACACAGAGAAATAAGGAAGAAGAAAAAGAGGGGGAAACTTGTTATTTTGTAAGGTAGACACTTCATGTGATTTTAGGAGGCTAATTATTTTGTGAAACTGAAGAACTTCACTAGAGAGACCTTCCCAAAAATGATTTTCAACAAGCCCACTTATGACTATATATATAGATGTCAAATACTTGGAACGCAGAATCAACGAGCTGTGCTAGTTAAAGTGGGTCAGAGAAAGCACGCTACCAAACTGGAACCAGACTCTGTCTCCAAGCTCAAGCCGGACAGGCTGCTGCTAAGATACCCACAGAGCAATGCCTGACACACAGCACGTGCTCAAAAAATTAATGGATACAAGAATGTCAACCTGTTGATAAGCCAGAACGCTGAATTTTTAAAGATTTGTTTTTAACTTTGGTCTTGTCATGATTTATTTTTTAATTGTTGTGTTTATTTAAGGTGGTAAAATAAAACACGGATTTGATGGTCACCCAGATTTCTTTTTGTCTTTCAGGCCTAAAGTCTATGCTGCACCCGCTAAGTGCATTGCCACTTACAGAGGCAATGCAGAGAGGTGAACTTCCCAGAAGGCCTAGCTATCCACTTGGAGTCCTGCCCCACCCACCAAAGGAGCTGGGAATCTCACCTATCTCTCAGGAGTAAGGTGCTACAGTGAAGGTATACTGCCCTCTAACTGCCCTCGTAGCTATTTAGACTTTCAACCCACCCCTAGCCCTGTCTGGGATCTCCAGGCACAGGACCTGCTGAGTAGGGTGCTATACTAGGCACACCCATGGAAGGAGCACCTTCACCAGCTTCCCATGGGCCAAACAGGAAAGCAAAATGTCCAAGAAACTACTAGAGCCAACATATGGCAAGTGCAAACCCCTAAGAGCTGCCAGGGATACCTGATCCTCAGAAAAATCTGTTCTTCCCCCTCCTCATTCGCTCCCCCCTTATAGCCCCCTCCTCTCATACCCCCTCTCATTCTTCCCCTCACCCTCTGTTCGCCCCTCCATCCCCTCTTCCTTTCATACCCCCTCTCATCACCCCTCCCCCACATCCCCCCTCATCCTCTCATCCCCCCTCCCCCTCTCATCCCTCCACCCTCATCCCCCCTCCCCCTTTCATCCCTCCTCCCCCTCTCATCCCCCATCCTCATCCTCCCTCCCCCTCTCATCCCCCTCCCCCTCATCCCCCCTCACCCTCTCATTCCCCCTCCCCCTCATCCCCCACCCTCATCCCGCCTCCCCCTCTCATCCCCGCTATGCTCTCATCATCCCTCACCCTCTCATTTCCCCCTGTCTCATTTCCCTCCCACTCCCCCTTACCCTCTCATCACCGTCCACACCCTCTCACCTTCCCATCACCCCCTCATCTTTTCATTCCCCCTCACCCTCTCATCCCTCCTCACCCTCATTCCCCCCTCACTTTCTCATTGCCCCCTCACCCTTTCATCATCCACCTCACCCTCTCAATGCTCCTGCACCCTCTCACTCCCCTCTTCTTCTCACTCCCCTCTTCTTTCCCCAACCTTATTTGAATTCCAGTATAGTCAAAAAGAGATAGAGGAAACTGGAGATATCCCTAGTGTTCCAGTGAGCAAAGATGCCACAAAATTTTTAGCAAATACAGGACACACACGTCAAAATAGACGACATAGACAGCCATCCATCTGTGAGAAAGCAGCAGTAACAGCTCTGACTAGCTTTAAACTGCTGCACAATGAGGGTTCCATCCTGAACTATTTAGTGACAAATCCTGTCTATATATCAGACAAAAGCCCTTAATCACTTAAACACCGAAATACAACAACATAAATTCCACTCTCAGTGTGAACCCTTCTCTTGCTCCTAAATCAAGACAAGGAGAAAGTGCTATGACTTATCCGTAAGCCTCAAAGTATGTTTGCAATTTGGAATTTGGCAGCTAGTTGTTTCTTCTACCCTGATATGTTGTCTTCAGACTAACAGCTATATTTTCGAGCTTTTATAAGACCAAATAAAAGGCCCACATTTGTTTTGCCATTTGTCCAAAATACATTATTATGGGTCTAGCATCTATGTTTCAAATATTTTTCTTCAAAGGCCTACACATTTAACACTGCAGATGAATGAATTAACTTTTATAAACATCCTTATTTTGTGTTTTCAGGCCTGGTAGTCTGTCCTGTATTCTTAATCTAGTGTTTGCATAAATCAGCATAAAACCTACACAGAGGCCAGTCAGAAGGCTTAACTCAATCTACATCCTTTGGAGAAGACTTAAATATCAGATAAAACTTGCCAGGTAAATTGGAGACTAAAGAATACAGTAAACAGCGCTGAAATTTTCAAAATAAATATAGTTATCCAGAAAAACCAAAAGAACTACAACCATTTCTGCAAATTTTGCTGTGACAAGAAACGTTTTCTACAGCTCATGCCGCAGTCACAGCTAAGGGCCCACACCACAGCATCTCAACATCATTTTAAACTCTCCGGCTCCATGAAGCCGTTCAGCGACAAATGATCTTTACAAAACAGCTCCTTTGAACACTGACTCACACATTTGTACTGCTCTAAATAACAACGCTCACGTCAAGTGCATCAAAGCTTTGAGACAAGACATCACTTATTTTCCAAGCATCAGAAAACGTTCACGTTTTCAGTTCTTCATCTTTATACCTGTAACTAATGTGTCTCCATATAAGGCTTTGAACTCATTGAATCTGCTTCCATCCACGATTCTAGCAATGACCTAAGAGGAAAAATAACAATGTCCCTGAGAAACATTATAAAAGAATTGTTGCATTAAAGTTATTTATAAGGAAAACGAATTCAGAGTGAAGTTGTTACTTTCACAAAATTTCACCCCACACAGAAAATCTCGCTAGTATTTCACTCTGTATGCCTGGTTAATGCCCTGAAGTCATTCTGGGCTCAGATTTTACACTTCACCATAAAAGCAACAGCACTACGTTGCGTACCAGAGAAGCAGAGAGACTCTGTGGGCTGGTTGCTAGTCGCAAAGCCTCAGTGGCTGTTCAAATGTCTTGGGTGAGGGTCAGGGATTCGATCAGAAAGCAACGTATGGAGCTTAGACTCAGAAGACTGAGGCTCCAACCTAATGTGATTTGCATGTCCTGCGCATGTGATTTGTGTGTCCTGGAGTAAGTCATCTAACCCCTCTGAGTCTCAGCTCTCACTTCTGCAAAGATGGGACAAAGTTGTGAAGATGTGATGACCTCGTAGTAAAGGAACCGAAGAAAAGAATGCTGAGGTGAAGAACCATCTCTGACTCCCAGATCTAGCACTGAGAAACAAGAGTCACAGGCTGGTTACCTAAAATTCTCTAAGCCTCAGTTTCCTCATCTGCTGCTGTGGTTGCTGTTTTAAATAATACTACTTAAAAAGTGCTAATTACAGCACACTTCCTGGCTGCTACTAAAAGGTAGCTGTTATTATCAAGGCTTTGAAGAGGTTCAGAACAGGCCTCCCTGAGATGTCCTACTGTGGCAAGCGGATTACTTTGAGCTGAAGGCAACTGAGACCCTGTGGGCTCATGAGAAACTTTTACCTCTCCCTTAAAGAATGTAAATTTGGGGCCTTGACCATAAGACTCATCACCAGAAATAACTTTTTATGATCTATCTATAAGACAGGGCAAACTTCTAATTACTGAACATATGTTCTTATTGTCCCACAAATGACCTTCCTCTCCCATGAAGCTCCAAGACACCTTACCTCATCCTTAGCTCAAAATGCCACATATACCTCATTTTGATTTTTCATCCCTAAACAGGTCTCTGACTCTCTCATGCATGTTGGGTTCTCCCACGTAATATACAGAAGGTGTCAAAAAAATGTACACACATTTTAAGAAAGTAAAAAACTATTAAAATTGTAATATTCAATATATACCGATAACAAAAGATGAATACAAGTCACGTTTGACTTCTGCAATTACCAGAGGTGCTCAAAGTGGTTACCATCAGCATCCAGACACTTCTGATTATGGCGAACTACTGCTTGAGCAACGTTGACCAAAGTGTCCACATGTATACATATTTTTGGCACCCCCCAGTATAATTAAATTTGGTTATTTTTCTCTTTTTGAATCTCATCTGTCCCACATAGATTTAATTCTCAGATCAGCCAGAAGAACCTTAATGGGTAAAGTTTCTTCCTCCCTCACACCTTCAATAAAAGTTCATTGATTCTGAATCTTATATAACCGAATAATCACCCCATATATACCAGGGTGCCAAAAACATGTACACACATGACTTGTATTCATCTTTTGTTATCGGTATATATTGAGTACTACAATTTTAATAAGTGTCTTCCTTTCTTAAAATGTATATACATTTTTTTGGCACCCTCTGTATATAACTAATCTAAAAGGAATAGAAATTACTAAATAATTTATCCTTGGGGTTCATCATTATGCATCAGGGCTATTTCAAAGAGTTCCAAACATAAAACATATTCCAAATTTCTTCAGAAACTATTTTAGATGAGTCACATCATTTTTCTATCTAATTTGAACTTCCTTTTCCTATTTACCACATCACTCTAATTTGCAAGATGCAAAGGCTGAAAAATGAGTGACTGCTTCCCAATATCTTTCTTTCTAAAAAGCAAAAGTTTCTTTGAATTATTTTTCAGTTATTTTCCTAAAAGGTCCAATTATATAATGGAAATATTAATAGTTATCTGTTCTAAGTGCTACGTACCACCAAAATTGCATCTTTTAAAAAACAATCAACACGTAACCCCCATTCTTCCCGTCAAAGATAAAGTGGCTCAAAGGGCACAGCAACCTAGCACCACTTAGTGAGAAACGACTTTCTAACTGCTTTACGAGGAACACCACTCCGCCATATAAAACATAGTAACTCATCTTCACAAAGACTCAAACTTCAGAAGGTAGGCACAGTACATATTAGTAGTACTACTATTCCTGTATGTAAAAGCTGAAACGGATGCTCAGGGTTTCCATCCCAGTACCACTGACGAGGGAGACGCGGACTGGCGTCTGGGCTTTCTGACTCCTAGTCCAGTTCTACCCCATAGATCCATATACTAGAAAGACTTCCATACAAAGCTAATTTGCTATTACAGAAAAATGTAATAAATTATCATTACAAGGACGCACATGAGCTAGCAGAAGGCGAAAGTCCAGGATACTATTTAAAATGGCAAGAGACTATCTTTATAAGAAGATCTCCATTAAAATGAAATGGAACTACTTTGAAGGCATGGATTTGCATCTGTATTTTTGCTCATTTCTGTGCCCCGGGTACATGAAATAATACCTTCAGAGAAAAAGTACTTAATAAATACTGTTGAGTAAATGAAAACAAAAGTGTTTATGCTTAAGAGGATGAATTCTTAGCTATCTAGAGAATTCGGCTATCTGGAACTACTCATTTTTCAGGCACATCAGATTGTAAGTACCATTTTTTGTGTGCCTGTAATCAGTTGGAAAGTCAAACTAAAATCCTAATTCTAAAACTTACACTTAACTAAGTCATCTTGCCAAACTGAAGCTGCATAAAAATCCAGGATTTAAGACCCTCCAACAATAGTAAGGTATTGCCTAAAATAAGTAATTCTATATATCTGTAAATGGGATATTATAGCCATCAATTCATTCGAAAAAAATATTTACTAAGTGCCTACCATGTTGCCAGGTACTAACTATCATAGGAATTAGGACATAGTCATGGAAAATGTTTCATGAAAAACTTTTAAATAATGGGCAAATGTTTATAATTTAAATTGGGAAAAGCAGAATTCATATATATGTGTGTGTGTGTGTGTGTGTGTGTGTATACACACACACACACACACACACACACATATACACACACATATCTAAAATCTCAACTACATAAAAATGTATACACATTAAGCCAAAATACCAAAATATTACTTTCATTCTCTGGATTGTAGAATTATAAGTAATTTTATGTTTTTCTCTATTACCTACATTTTTCACAATTAGTATAATAATAGTTTCATAGTCAACGGATAAAGTAACGAAATATGAAGGCAGAATCTGGTATTATGGTAATTTTCTAATTTAAAAAATATTCTGCCAGCTCTGGATACTGAACAAAATGAAAGACTACATGCTATTATATATGCAAACACTAAAAATTGTCAATCTAGGTTAGAAAAGACTAGGGCGACTATCTGTAACCATAGCAACATCCACTGGAATCAAGAGTCTAATCTTTGCTAATGTAATTATTGATCTGAAAGGGTATGTTTATCTTTCAACAACTTACTGACATTTCATCCATTTCCTGAAATAAGAACATTGAAAAGAAATGTTAATAGCTGAAGTTGCCCTACATCATTCCTAATGTTCACAGGTACTATTTAGGAATAAACTAAGCTGTCATTGTTCAATGAAAACTTTCCAATAATTAAGAATTCACCCCCCACTTTCTTTTAGTATTTATGTGTACCAATGATACCTACACTATGGAAGGATACCTTTCCCTTAAATGTCACTCCTGACCGAATCCACCACAGTTCCTGGGCATGAACATATCTAAACAAACTTTAGTTTTAAAAATGGATATACACATAAAGAGATTGACAGAAAGGTTTACAGCTCAAGGTTTACATGCCTCTCGGACATCAAAGTTCCTCTTAAGGTTAGCACCAACTATTCCATACAATTCATCAGCAGGAAATAAAGGCTCCTCAGAGGGCTCAATGGTAACCTGCAGAAAATAGAAAAATCATATTAACAAATTTAAGACATTATCAAGGCAACTTAAGCCAAAACGCTTTTCAGGAAAATAAAAGATAAAAGAACATATCCTACTCACATCCAATTTCTTCTGATAATTTAGATTCCTCACAATCTTCCTAGTTAAGTGAAGGGCGTGATTATCATCCAAAGCATAGTGGTCAGTGACTCCAGACTTTCTACAGAGTAAAACACACTAAAATAATCAGAAAGGGAAAAGGAAAATAATTAAATATCTTAAACCCCAAATAGCTTCTCTCATCTAAGGATGACATTTTTACTTCCAAAACACTTCAACAAATGTTACCTAATTTGATCTTCATAATGTCCCTGGCAAACATGGTGATGTCCCTGGCGTTATCCTTATTTCACAAACAGGAAAAACTAGGTATGCATAAGAACCTTGCCCTAGGACTACCAGTAGCTGCATAAGAACCCATGCCTTCTATGTCTCAGTCTTGGTCTCCTTCTACTAGACCATGGCCTTGCTGACGAGGACTTCTATTTAATGCTCATGCCAGGCAACTCACATACAACTCTATGTGATAAAGTTCAACCACAGATGGCACAATGTTGTGATGCTGTTAACAAAACGTGGTTTTTCCTAACTGAGCTCCTAATGAAGATGCCAACTATGGTCCCTCGTTTCTGAGAGACTGCTGAGCCCCCTCCTTACAAAGTTACGCCCAGAGTAAGCTGTAGTAGGGTAACAAACACAAAGCCTTCAAGACATTATCCCTCACTCCATGGCTAAAAATGGGTATTAATAAAGTGCTTCTATGAGAAGGGCCATGGACGTTCCAGTTCAATGTCAAGTTCAGTATGAATGAAGCCAGGGGCTTGCTCTGGTTATTAGTTCTGTTCTGATTACATGGCTTGTTATTTCAGATGTAGATGTACTATGACTTTCTAATAAAGTATAAGAAAACTATAAAGTCGGGCAAAAATAGATACTGGAAAAAAATAGAATTTGGCTCATTTTATGAATAAGGACTAAGTTGCTGTGATCTACATTTTGGGGTCTTGGCTAGGAAAAATGCTAAATCCTTGGGAGACATTTCTTAAAATTGGGCTCTCATACTGGTTTAATGTTACTCTCCACCTCTGAATAAGAGCAGAGACCATATTTACTCCTCATTATGGCCCTCCAATGGCTTTGCAAATGGCAGCCCCTTCCGTTTCTTTAATACAACATTTACAATCGACCACAGCTTTTAAATGCTACATACGTAATGCTAGCTACAACTGCTGACTTTTGGCTACACTAGTAATCCAGAAAGCAAATAAAAGCAGAAAAAAACTGCTTCCAAATCAGTAAGTGTTTAAAATAAAATGCTTTCTTTTAAAAACTGCCTAGTATGGGGCAGCTGGATGGTTCAGTGGGTTAGAGTACGAGCTCTGAACAACAGGGTTGCCGGTTCGATTCTCATATGGACCAGTGAGCTGCGCCCTCCACAACTAGACTGAAGACAACGAGCTGCCCTGAGCCGCAGGAGGGTGGCTGGGTGGCTCAGTTGGTTAGAGCACAGAGCTCTCAATAACAAGGTTGCCGTTTCAATTTTGGGATGGTGGGCTGCACCCCCTGTAACTAAGATTGAAAACGGTGACTGGACTTGGAGCAGAGCTGCGCCCTCCACAACTAGACTGAAGGACAACGACTTGGAGCTGATGGGCCCTGGAGAGGCACACTGTTCCCCAATATTCCACAATTAAAAAAAAGTAAAATTAAAATTAAAAAAATAAAAACTGCTTAGTATTAGGTCACAAAATAAGCCTCAATAAATTAAAAAAGACTGAAATTATATCAAGCGTATTTTCTGACCACAATGGCATGAAATTAGAAATGAACTACAGGGGGAAAAAAACACTGGAGATTAAACACCATGCTTCTAAAGAACCATGGGATCACAGAGGAAATCAAACAGGAAATCAAAAACTACCTTGGGACAAATGAAAATGAAAACACAACCTTACAAAATCCATGGGATACAACAAAAGCAGTTTAAGAGGAAAGTTTATAGTTATACAGGTCTATCTCAAGAAGTAGGAAAACAATCCCAAACAAACAATCTAAACTTACACCTAAAGAAACAAGAAAAAGAGGAACAAACAAAACCCAAAGTAAGTAGAGGAAGGAAATAATAAAGATCAGAGGAGAGATAAATTAAATAGAAAAATAGAAAACATTAATGAACCTAAGATCTGCTTCTTTGAGAGGATAAATAAAATTGACAAGCCTCTAGCAAGACTCATCAAGAAAAGAGAGATAAAACAAATCAATAAAATCAGAAATGAAAGAGGTTACAAACGACACCACAGAAATATAAAGGATCATTAAAGAATACTATGAACAATTATATGCCATCAAATTTGACAATCTAGAAGAAATGGATAAATTCTTAGAAACATACAACCTTTCAAAAATAAAGGAAGAAACAGAGAATCTGAACAGGCCAATTACTAGCAATGAAATTGAAGCAGTAACCAAAACATTCCCAACAAACAAAAACCCAGGACCAGATGGCTTCACAGGTAAATTCTTCCAAACATTTAAAGAAAAATTAGTACGTATCCTTCTCAAACTATTCCAAAAAATTGTAGAGGAAGGAACACTTCCAAACTCATTCGATGAGGCCAGCATTACCCTGATACCAAAACCACACAAAGACTCCACAAATAATTATAGGCCAATATCCCTGATGGAAAATTCTCAACAAAATACTAGCAAATGGAATTCAACAGTATATTAAAAAGAGTATACACCATGATCAAATAGGATTTATATGAGGGATGTAAGGATGGTTCAACGTCTGCAAAACAATTAATGTGATTCATCACATCAACAAAACCGAGGATAAAAATCCTATGATTATCTCAATAGATGCAGAAAAACCATTTGACAAAATTCAACACCCATTTATGATCGAGAAAAAAACTCTCAACAACATGGGTATAGAAGAATCTTACCTCAACTTGATAAAGGCTACGCTATGTATGACAAACCCACAGCTAACATCATACTCAATGGTGAAAATGGTGGAAAGCTTTCAGTTCTAAGCTCAGTGGCCAACAAACATATGAAAAGATGATCAACATCACTAATCATCAGGGAAATGCAAATCAAAACCACAGTGAGATGCCACCTCACACCAGGCAGAATGGCCATCATCAATAAATCAACAGATACCAAGTGTTGGTGAGGATGTAGAGAAAAGGGAATCCTTGTGCACTGCTGGTGTATACTGCAAAATGGTGCAGCCCCTATGGAAAACAGTATAGATATACTGTTTTCCAAAAACTAAAAATAAATATGCCCTATGACTCAGCAATTCCACTTCTAGGTATTTATCCCAAAAAACAAGAACAGTAATTTGAGAAGATCTGTGCACCTCTCTGTGCTCTGCAGCACTATTTACCACAGCCAGGATATGGAAGCGACCTAGGTGCCCACCGACAGATGAACGGATAAAGGTGTGGCACGTATACTGCACTTTGCCGTGTAGAATGCGCACTGTTCTGCCCAAATTTATGAGGAAAAACTAAGGATGTACATTATACATGGGTAGTACTGATTCCATATCTGTATAAATGTTTTTAACTCTCTTATTTATGCTTATGAGTTAAAAGTGTAACTTTAGAAATCAATAATGATATCCCTGTGCAAAATAATACGCTGAAATACGATAACTGGTTTTGTTGAACTTACGACGAACTTGCAACAATGAAGAGTTCTTGGCCTTCTATGATGCATAAATATCGTAAATTTGTTTCCGGTGGCTAAAATTTCTTATACTTTGTATTTGTTGTTGTGTTTTGTAATTATTTATTACATAAAATTTCTTGTACCATAACATGTTAAAAAATAATTGCCAAAATTCCTTTATAATACAAAAAACAAGTACCTAAATGTAAACAAATAAAAATTTGAATTAAAAAATTAAAACAAAAGATTTTTCCCCCTGAAAGTTTGGGCCAAAAATATGGGTGCAAATTATACACAGGAGCGCATTATATATGGCAAAATACAGTGTGTGTGTGTGTGTGTGTGTGTGTACATATAGATACATTACATATATGTACACATATATGTATATACAGATGCATATATGTGTATGTACACTTATATACACACAAACACAATGGAATATTATGTAGCAATAAAAAAAGAATAAAACTTTGCCATTTGCAACAACGTGGATGGACCTAGAGGGTATTATGCTAAGTGAAATAAGTCAGAGAAAGACAAATACTGTGTGGTTTCACTTGTATGTGGAATCTGAAAACAAAACAAACAAACAGAACAAAAACAGATTCATAGAAACAGAGACCAAAGGGACGGCTACCACAAGGGAGGGGGAGGGGGATGGATGAAAAGGGGAAGGGGAATACAGTCAGTAATATTGTGATTAAGTTTACATGATGAAAAATGATTACTAGAATTAGTGGATGATCACACTGTAAGGTATAAAAATGTCGAATCAGTGTACTATACATGTGAAACTAATATAACCAATATAAGATTATATACTAACTATACTTAAAAAAATAAAAATGAAAAAAACTATTTATTTGGAAAGAAAGAAAAGGAAAGAAAGAAAGAAAAAGAAAGAGGGGGGAAGGAAGGAAGGAAGGAAGGAAGGAAGGAAGGAGAGAGAGAGAGAGAGAGACAGAGAGAGACAGAGAGAGACAGAGAGACAGAGAGAGACAGAGAGAAAGAAAGAAAGAAAGAAAGAAAGAAAGAGAGAGAGAGAGAGAGAGAGAGAGAGAGAGAGAGAGAAAGAAAGAAAGAGAAAGAAAACAAAAGAAAGAGAAACTGCCTAGTAGTTAGCAATAGAACAAGAAAGAGAAACCTTTGATGAGGCACTATATTATGTATTTGTGTCCAATTAACTCCTACGGATGACTAATCCGAGAGTTATAAATATGTATTTATAAAGGCAGACAGAACTCAAAGCAATTTGTGACTAGTAAATTTTATGACACTATTCCCCCAAAAAGAGCCACCACCACGTAATGTTTGTCCCATGATTTTAATATGAATAGAATGTTTAGTATGCACCAGACACTATGCTATGAGGTAGGAACTATTCCTATCTTCATTTAACACATGAGGAAATAAAACTCAGGGAGGTTAAGTAGTTTGTCTGGTCACAAGGGTAATAAGTGAAGTAAATGAAAGATGAATTCTAGAGCCTACACCCTAGATTGATATACTGCCTACAGCTTTCATGGGCACAGTTTACTTTTTTTAAACATTCAAAATTTTTTAAAAAAATTAATGCTCCTCAAACATTATCTTCATCTACTTTCCCTGATTAAGCACCTACAAACAATGGCAGTCCACTCTGTCCTGCACCCCACTCACCCTATTCTACCTGTGTCCCCTTTCTGTCCAGGTGAAAACATCCACTCCACTATCTCCCTGTAACAGTCAGTAAATGACCAGCTAAGAGAGTATCGCTGCAGCTCCACTCACACAGTTGTCCTCACCTACATGAACAAGTACTCTGTTCAGACTCAGGTAGAAACTCAAGCTCTCCCTCCAAGCTTTTCTGTCTACCTCACCTCCACTCCAGTCATTCCCTTACTCATTGCTCCTTTTGCCTCTAGTTGTGAAATTAGATCAGTAGTGATCAGTAGTCTCCCCTGCCTCCTAGCACCTGTATGCCTTATGCACACCTTAGATAAGACCCCCATGGGGCTTACCAAAACCCCATTCTTTTGGTTTGAACTGACCAATCCGGCCCTAGCCCAGGGACCCCAAAGCACTCCAACCTAGGACCCTATTAGAAACGTGTGCTCCAGGATCTCTCTCTCTCTCCCTCTCTCCATGCTGCCTTGACCTTCCCATGTGACCACTCGAGGGATGCCATGAACTTCCTCCAGGACCTGTGATTAATAAACTTCTCTATTTCAACTTCTCTTGTGGTCTATTGTTGAACTGTGGCTCCTGATCCAGCACCTTGTGCTCCACTTAACAAATGTTAGTCTAACAAAATCATAACAGCTACACACCACTGGGCCTGATCGACCTTCTACATGCTCTCCCTACATTTCTCCTTAGTAAGCCGTTTCTCATATACACATTTATATAGTTTTTTGGTAATTATTTGTTTATTGCCCACCTTCCTGACTAGAATGCAAACTCCTTGAGGTCAAAGACAATGTATATCTTATCTCAAATATCTAAAACAGTGCCTGACACACGACAGGTACTTGATGGATGTTTGTTAAATAAGAAACCTACCTCCTCAGTCTTTGTACAATGAAAAAGCTGATGTTCTAGCATAAAAATGCAATTCTACAGTTCAAAGAACTGAACCCTAAAGCAGCAGATCAACAACAAATAAAAGTGTGGTTTGTCCGGCAAGTTTAAGACTTGGAAAAATACTTTAAATGTTTTTGAAACAAGTGAAAATCAATCCTGGAAAGAAACAACTGCTTCTGTTTCACCTGCAGTGAAGATCAGCACCCCCGAGGTCCTCCGCTGACACCTCTTCTCCAGTTGCTGCTTTAACCTACGGCGAGGAGAAAAGTCAATGGTGAGTCAGCCCATCCGAGATACACAAATGCTTTCCTAACATGCACCTCCCAACCTGACTATACCTACAACTTTCTTTCACAGAGCTGAAGAACATTTTGTTTTCTAATTCCACCCATCTAGCAAACCTAGATCATAGTTTCTCTAGTCTACAGATGAAAAATCTGAACCCAGAGTCACTAAGGAACTTGCCCACAGCTCCTGAGCACGGGACGGAACTTGATCTGAACCCAGGCACTTCTGGCCAGAAAGCCTGCCCTCTCCCCTACATTAGGCTGCCTCCAGGCACGTCACAGCCTTCCTGTCTGGGCACGTGCTGCTGCCACTGCCTAGGCTCCCTTCTCCCTCTCGCTCACCTGGTGAATCCCTGCTTATCCTTCAAGCCCCACCTGCTCTATGTGGCTTTCCCTGACCCACCTGGACCTTTTCATCATTAATGATATTGCACAGTATTAAAAGAGCAATGCTTGTTTATCCATCGTCCAAGAGTATTCCACTTACACCTCCAACATGGCACTTGCCAGACTGTTTCAGTAATTTGCACGTGTCTCTGTCATCTCTATACTGCGAGTTCCTTGATGGCAGGAACTGTAATTTATTCATTTTTGAACACTCAATAAATGTACTGAAGTAATGACTTTGTTTCACCTATGCTGAAAAACTCGTCTTAAAACAAAGTCTTCAAGGTATAACATCTTTAAGATGGGAAAAATACCTAAGATTACTCACATCTAAGATTTAGCAGAATATGACCAAAAAGAAAGAAACCTCAAGTAATAAATTAAGAATGACTTAATTACAGCCTGAGAAATTCTAACAGGTAAAAGAAAGAGAAATCATTTAGTTCTAAATGCCAACGTGATACTGTAGGAATTGCTTCCCGATTTCTACTTCTTTGAGTTGATTGGTTTCTTTTTCTTCAAAAATTAAAAACTTTAATTAGAATAATGAACATTAAAATACAGCATAGAAATGCTGTATTCACTACATCGAAAGCTCTGTCTTAAATAAAAAATTATTCTACGGGGAGAGGAAATTAAAATTTTTATCTCCAATAATTCCATATGCAGACCTAAATTTTTGGTTCTCTGCTTCCCCCAAAAATTCAGTGTAAAATAGCATTCAGGCCAGACAATAACTAATTATAAGAGGTGTCTGGATATTTAAAATTGTTAAAGGAATAAACAACCAATATACTATGTTTATTTTCAGGGATGTGACTAAAAAAATAAAAATTTGTCATTGGTTAATATTTATTGAATACCCACAACATTTGATACTGTGCTAGGTGCAAAGAGAAAATTAAAATAGCTCATGCTATTAAATAGCAAGTTCAGAAGATAAACAAAAGACAGGAAAACAAAAAGCTCCTTCAAAAACTTGTATTATAACTATGCATTTTTTCAATCATTTTAAGCTACTGAAAACTATAGCAACTCAACCCCACAGTATGTGTGAAGCCTACAAAGCCTTTTCTCAATTTTCAGTAAAAGCAGTGTCAAAATTTAGAATTCTCAAGAAGAGGCTGTCGCCGCTTGTCTTACTACCTGCAAACAAGTCTTTTGATGGTAGACTACTGAACAAACTTCAGGTCTTTGACAGAACTGCAGACTTCTCTGGCTGCTAAGTTGCTTCTTTCTAAGGTACAAGTTAAACCTGAATCCACTGATAACTGCCGACTTTTAAACAAAACCTCTGGAAAACAATTAGCATTATTCTATGAAGCTGCTGCCTATATTCCCAAAAAGATGTTTAAAGTTTTACTCATATCTTTACTCATTCTCTAATAAAAAATAAACAAAAAACAACAAACAAAAAATAAATAAAAAATAAATAAATAAATAAACAAGAACTACTCATGAAAGTTCGTACCCTTTACTATACAAAGGTAAATTTTCAGTGAATCTTCCTCTCATTAACTAATGATAGCTATCACATGAAGCTAGAGAAGCATTAAAGAATAATAAACACCACAGGCTTTTTGAATAATGCCTTGAGACTTTTACCACATTTGAAATGGCAGCTCTTCACACTTACTTGATCCTCCAAAGTTATTAAAAATTAACAGGATCATTTGGAAAATACACTTATTTCACATCAAACCATAAACTCTTTTTAACATACTTTTTAATAAGTATGTGTTAATATTCCAAAACCAAAGATTCTTTGACAGACTTTTGAAGCAATATACTTACTGAGATAGAATTCACATACTGTAAAGTTCACCATTTAAAGTATACAGTTCAGTGCTTTTCAGTATATTCACAAACTGTGCAACCATCACCACTACCCAACTCCAGAACATCTGCTCACTCCCAAAAGACACCCCATACTCATGAGCAGTCACTCCGCACTCCACCCTCCTCCCAGGACCTCGCAACTACTACGTAATATACTTTCTGTCTCTATGAATGTGCCTATTCTAAATATTTCATACAAGTAGAACTATACAATATTTGTCGTTTTGTTGTCTGGCATAATGTTTTCAAGGTTCATCCATGTTGTACCATGTGTCAGAACTTCATTTCCTTTTATGGATGAATCATACCTCATTGTCTATAGATTGTCTATTATTATAAATAATATTATCTATGGTTTATAGTTTTATAATGTGACATTTTTCTTTTTACTCATTTAATATTCTTGGATTTTACTTATATAATGGGACATTTTGTCGTAAGGTGCAGTGATGACCTGTGTCTTCACCTACCCTCTATCCCTTTGAACTCCAAGATAGTATTGTGACATAAACACAGCAGAGTGATGACTGCGGAAAATCACTGGAATGGAGCTGACCAAAGGGGAGGTGAGGGAGAGCCAGGATGATATAACCCAGTCTAGTCCTGCATCACAGGCCCGTGACCAGTGAGGCTGCACAGGGTCCCCTCTCGGAAGGGCCCTATGCTTGGAGTTTAATGCTCAGTAGTTGCCCTACTGAAATTCTAATTTATCTTTGAATTTGTGTTGTGTAAGTGAAGTCTGACAGGGCAACGGGGCACATGTGTTGGGGTTTAGAGCCTCAGCCCTTGGTCAGTCTGCCTCCTATCATCTCCCAAGGACGGGTTCTTGGCTCCCTGCTAACTGATGCCTGCAGCCTGGGCCTGCTCTACCTTCTCCTCCCCACCCCTGCCTAGCAACTGTTACATCTGCCCCCAGTGAAGTCCTGGCACAGAGTGGGATCAGGGGGCAGGCATGCACCTCACGGTGTCACAGGGTGGACGACAGCATGTCATCACTGTTCTGGGCTGACAGTGCTGAGTTATGTTCTCCAGCAAATGTCTCGGTGCGGGTATGAGCTAAGGGCTAGCCTTTCACCCACCCCCCCATCTAGGTACCAAGCAAATCCTGGCATGAAGGCTGCCTACCCTTGGGGGGTCACGTGTCCACTGGGAGTTGGGATAGTGGGACCACTGAAAGCAAAGATAACCTGGGAGGGAAAAGATGAGAAAGTTCTGGAGCTAGATGATGGTGATGGTTGCACAACATATACTCAATGCCACAGAAATGTACACTTAAAAACGGTTAAAATGGTAAACTTTATATTATGTATATTTTTATTCAATCAACTGAGATTATGTTCTTACCAAGGGGGGTCCTCCCAAGAAAATGGTACCCTGCTTGCGTATAATGACATTTTCATCAGCCATTGCAGGCACATAGGCACCTCCTGCTGTACAGGAACCCATGACCACCGCTATCTGGAATCCAAGCATACAATAAACCCATGAGGTACAGCTCAAACAGTGAATTATACAGTTTCTGAATCTACAGTCCCATAAACATTGCAGTATCAAGGGATATTACTAACTGGTCTCTGTACATTTTAAAAATGGAGTCTACTAAACATTTGGAAAAGTTTCTTAACTTATTGTATCAAAGTATTTTGAAGGGCTTATGTCATACTTTCACAAAGTTTATGGACAATCTCCCTGTGAGGAAGAAGACTGGCAAGATAGACCATTAGCTAAGCAACTAATGGAGAGAAGAAACTCACAACCTACGCACAGATGAGCAAAACTGTATTAAAAGGATAATTTTTAAATCAAATAATAATAAGTCCTATAAAAAAATGCCACTTAGTCATAGGGAATACGGAAATTTTCCAAACGAGTGTTGTTAATACTTTGTGTTATCCTGAATATGATATAAAAGCTTAAAAAACATTCTTACTTAGAGATTAGTATGACACAAAGAACAATAAATATGGGTTTGACAGATTACCCCTAGATAAGAATAAATAATATCACAAAGAAAATTAAGCGATGTAATGAGAAAATTAAGTATGTAATGGATATTTTCTTAAATTATCATATGAAAGCAGTTTTTGCTACTAATTCCAATATTCCATCAGTTTTCCTTATGGTCATACAAATACCTGTTTTGAAAACAAAAGACCACACTAGTATTAATCCAAAAATGGAAGGCAGCACAAGTTCATATTTTTATATCTAAATGGCTATCACAAGAGCATTTTTTCTTATTTAATGTATGTTATTAAAAATGGCTGTAATATTTCTGTCAACATGCTACAGAAATATTTATCACTTATTATTTCTGCTTATCAATCACCCAGAAGTTTGTTTTCAAAATAGCGATGGCTAGAAAAACTCTTGCCAATGAGCACAAAAAAACATTCATCACAGCAGTGTTCATAACAGAAAATATGCAAATAACTAACATGTCCATCGATACAATATTTTGAATGGGTAAATGAATTATTGATAAATTCTTTAAAAATTGGAGGCAAAAATAACAAATGAAATGTTAACATTTCATAAATCCAAGCAGAGGGTACGTGACTGCTCTGTTCTATAAGCCTCTGTACTTTCTACATGTCTGAAATATTTTATGGGCTTTTCCTTTAAGGTTTTATCAGGAGCAAAGGACAATTTCACCTTCTCAGCTTGTTCTCTCAAAACTACTTCAGTACTAAAAAAAAAAAGTCAAGGAAGTAGAGAAGAGTCACAATTAAGTAAGAATCTAGAAGGGGACAATTTTCAAAAGTAAGAAGTAAACAGGCATAGCAGGGTTCCAAGAAAACAACCAGAGAACAAAAGGAAAGAAGAGAACAGCACTGTCAGCAAGTATTCAGAGACCAAGGATGGGCATGGAGGTGGGGGGGGTGGGGGGGTGGAAGATACCAACAAAGAGGAATCAGTCTGTCAAAATATGGTAAGACAAAAATAAGGAAGATGTATGTCAACTCTATAGCAATAAAAAAATTTTTAAATGAGAGAAATGAAACTGAATGCCATCATGCCATCTGGGGTGGGGGGGGGAATATACCAATTTAGTAGAAAAGTCTCACAAATGAATAGCTGACAAATTATTAGTACATCTATGTCAGAGTTTTATCATATTCCAAAGGGCACTTCAGATGCATTTTCTCCACAGTACTTCCGAAACCAAAGAAATCAACAATCCACTTCTCTGCCACCAGCTAATAATGGCCCCCGATAATCCCTGACTCTGGGTATTCAAGTCCCGTGTGCCTCGTCCCCTTGAGTGTGTGGAAGATATGGTGAAGTGCTTCTATCCAATGGCAGTGCTACTTCTGCGATCAAGTTATGAGACTGCATCTTCCATCTTGCTGGCCCTCTCTCTTACCCACTCGCTTGCTCGCCCTGATGCAGCCAGCTGACATGGCAGGTGAGATGCTCTACGGAGAAACCCACGTGGGAAGGAACCTGCGGAGGCCTCCAGCTAACAGCTCCTAAGGAACTGAGTGAGGCCTGCAAAGATCAGAATCCTGCGAACAACCACGTGAGTGAGTGAGGAAGAGACTCCTTCCCAGTCAAGCCTTGAGGTGACTGCAGCCATGGGAGAGACCCAGAGCTAGAAGACCCTGCTAGAAGAGTGTTCAGACGCCTGACCCATAGAAACTGCGAGATAATAAATGCTGTTGTTTTAAACTGCTCGATTTTGGAGTAATTTGTTCTGCAGCAATAGGTAACTAATACAGAGATCAAAACAATCTACTTTAAGTGAATGCAATTGAAGCATATCTGAAAACTTGGGACAGTCTGTTTACAGTACTTGGTTGTTGTGGCTCTTCAATGTATCTATCTGTAAACCAGGTCCTGTATTCCAGACGGGAGACAGGCCATAAATAGAATTCTGTGCCATCCCAGACAGTGATGAAAACCAAGAGAAGGACATAGGTAAACCTTGAAACCGGTCAGAAAAGACCACACACTGTATGATTCCATTATATAAAATGTCCAGAATAGGCAAGTCTATAGAGACAGAAAGTGGATTGGTGGTTGCCAGGGGCTGGAGAGACTAGACAGAAATGGGGAACAGCTACTAATGAATAAGGCATTTCCTTTTGGGGTGATAAAAATGTTCTAACATTGATTCAACTCAGTGAATATCCTAAAAACCATTAAATCGTATATATTAAATAGGTAAATTATCTGATATGTGAATTACATCTTAAAAGTTGTTACAATTTTGTTTTTAAAAAAAGCAAAAGCTAGAGTTACTAAGTACACCAAGATCAAAATTCTCAAATTTACCATCAATAAGAAAGGCTATTCCACTCAGACGTACCTAACAAGAACAAAATTTAATATTGCTAAAGCAAATTCTGATACTAGGAATAAAAATTAAATAAAAGAACACTGATAAGTCGCCATTTGTCATCATTTCATTCTGAGCCATTCGCTCACTCACAAAATAAAGTGAATGAGGTGTGCCAAGAGCTCTGCCACTGTGTCTGCTGCTGCTTCTCACAAAGCACAGGGACCCCAGAGCCAAAACAGCACCGACGACTTTCCAAGTCCCAAAGCATCAGTCTGTGGTACAACAAAGATCTTACACTGGGCCATGCTGGACAAATGACCTGGAACCTCAGGAAGGAAATTCTGTTGTTTTCTCTACTAAAAGGATATAAGATGCTTGACTATAAACTGTTCTGAGGACACTCAGAAGTGTGTGGGGGACACAACACAGCCACTGTGCCAGAAGAGACCCTCACCTGCATCAGGACAACAGAGAACTCCCAACACCTGACTGAGAGGCTACAATCCACTCAGTCACCAGTGAGGGGGGTCCGCTCTGTGACACGGACAAACCAAGAGATCCCTCTTGCAGGCTGAGGAAGTCCCTGGTGATTCCATAACTTGAATCAAGAAGACTAAGAACGATGTGTACCTGACAGTAACAATATTTGTCATAACCACCACAGAGAGCACAAGCAGGATTTTTGAATAAATGAAATGCTACAAAACAGAGGTAAAAGTCTTTCAAAAACTTTAGACAAAATTTCATTACCCTCCATCTCTTGTCTGAACAAGACTGGGTCTCATTGCACCCAAATCAAATTACAAAATGTTTGTCAGCAGTCTGCCTTATGGAAAGGGTCTCTGAAAGGGAGTCAAGAGGTTTTATACTGAATTCTAAAAACTGTGTGAACTCTAGACCTCCATCCTTCCACTGAAAAATTGCAGAAGACTATCCAGTTCAAAGGCACACAGTGATATAAATGTATTATAACTTGGATAGTGGGAAAGTTCCAGTTGATTACTTGATGGAAAAGCCATTAAAAATATAACAATGTTTTTTAAATCTCTCATCTTCTTTTTCAATTCCAAGTAATTATGGAAAGCAAATACTGCCTGTATCACTTTTTTTTTTCCTTCCTGTACTTGAAGAGCTTCCGTTAAAAAATAAAAGCCTCAAAATACACATGCTCATTCTAGAGCCATCCAGTATTTAAGAACATTATCAACTATAGAGACTGCTCACACCTCTGATTCTAGAATACTCATGCTAATCTGTACTAACTGGATAGGCTGAAACACGGAAAACAAAAAGTCCATCTTACCCAAAACATTGTGTTTTTTCCTCAATCTTTCTATCAGAGACTCAAAGCAATAAAACAGGTCCTATCTGGCTTCATGAACAGGTTGAAATGCATTTTTAAAGTAATATGATATACAGTGCCTGTCCTAACTAAACCCCAACAATCACCAATGTCTGAAGCAAAGAAAATACATTTCAAAAACAATGAGCTAACGGGGGTGGCCGGCTAGCTCAGTTGGTTAGAGCGTGGTGCTAATAACACCAAGGTTGCCGGTTCGATCCATGCATGGGCCACTGTGAGCTGTGCTATCCTTTAAAAAAAAAGAGAAAAAAAGCACTGAGCCAAGGTGGGGAAGAGGGAAAGGATAAGGAAAGAGGAAAGGAGGGACACCTGAGAATAATTTTAAGTACATCTCCCAAAAGAGAACAAATAGGCAGAAACACAAAGAAAAACAAGTGAAAGGCCTGAGGAGCTGCAACTAAACATGGCTCAATGAATAACGCCTGTTTCAGAAGAAATAAACTGTTAGTAAAAATAAAAACACATTGTTGCTGGGGTAGTGAGGATTATAGTAAAACAAGGAAGAGAACTGATGCATCGGAACGAAAATCGCTCTAGACTGGACTACCACTAGGTCATAAAAATTAATGGTAATGTGAGAACCTAAAAAAAATTAATACAAAGATCCCACTTTGGAAGACAAGTGTCTCACATTTTAAAAGCCAGCAACATGGAAACAATCAGGAAAACAGAAGAAGCGTATTTCCAAGGTCATCAGGCATGGATGGATCTGGAGAAGGCCCAGGAATGGTATCCTCAGGACATGAGAACCAAATATTAGGACACCCAGACATCAATACGCCATATCTTTAAACTTCAAAAATAAACAAGGCATCCTAAGACCTACCAGAAAGGAAGGAAAGATAGAAAACAAGAGAATACGAAGGTAATATTTCATTTAACTGTCTTTTTTCCTCGAGAGCAAAAACAAAAATTTTAAACATGGAAGATGTATAGGAATCTGTCCACACTTTTACAACTGCAAAAATATAGAAAATAACAGACGTCTGATTGTCGAAAGACACACAACTTAGAAGTAGGATATGTGGATTTACAACAGGCAAGGTTAATAACATTAAATAAAAACCAACCCTGGGAAGGAAAACAAGAAATGAACCAGTAAGGAAGGCTGTGTTCACTATCAAAATGCACACATAACATAACTGGAGTTACAAGTGACTGTTTATATAATAACATATAGAAATTGTTTTTATCCATCCACCTAAATCTAATCTTATATAAATAGTAAAACAATACATTAAAATATGGGAAATAGAACTACTCAGTATGTCAGATATCACTTTAATAGTTATAAGGAGTTTCACTCTTGATAAATATTAAGTACCTTCTCAGGGAAATGTGTGAGGATATAAACATTCATCTAATATTGTCTCTAATCTCTAGTAGCTTAGAGTCTAGTGAGGGAAATTAGTTAGGATATATCTAGATAAAAAAGATAAATGCCATTAATAAGGTATAGCTCAAGAATTATGGGAGATGGGAGAAGGAAAAGATTACTTCCAGTAAGGGATTCTGGGAAGTTTTCCTGAAAAAGGTAACACCTGAGATGAGCCACGGACAATGGGTTGGAGACTTAGACCTCAAGAACCGGGGGAAAGAGGGATGGACTCGGGCAGACAGTGATGAAAGGCCACCGTGCACAGGCACAACAGAGAGTGGTTCAGATTCACGGCAGCTTACAGGGGATGAGCAGTAAGGCTAGAAAGTTAGTTTACAACTAGATCACTCGGGGTCTTAAGTACCAGGCTAAGAAATCTGAAGTTCGCTTTGTAGAAAATAGGATTTGGAACCAGGGAACTAGATAAAGAATAACCTTGCAGTAATGTGTCCAATGGACAGAAAAGGAGAGACTCGGCAGACAGGACACCAGGCCAGCATAGCCCGTGCCACACGATAGTACCAGGATAGCTGGTAATGAAGCCCTGAACTACCCAGGGAATGAAATGGAGAGGAAAAATTGACAGGACTTCATTTGCCAAAGGGTTTCTATGTGTTAATTATCTGCCCAGCATCCGAAGAGCTCCTGCGGATACAAAAATAAGGAAGGTACTATATACATATATTTTTGACCTACAAGAATTAAGTAGGGGAAAAAGCAGAAAAGAGTCCAGGATGACGTCAAAGTTTCAATCCTAAGGAAAAGAGCAAGAAGGAAGCACCATCAATAACAAACAGGAACACAGGTGAAGGAACAAAAACCAGCAGGAAAGCAAATGTGCTCAAGTGTCTAGTTTGAGCTGATGCTGCCAGCAGGAAATCCACAGAAACAGCAGCCCTAAGTGTAAGCAGAGGTGTGAAGGGAGGTCAGGACTAGAAAAAGATCATTGAGGTGGCAGGTATGTCATGAGATTTCATTAAACCATTACGGTCAAGTTCTTGGGTGGGGTTGGGAGGATCAAATAGAGAGAGTGGGAGAATAAGGAAACCCCAGTGGCATGAAGCCTAAGGAGACTCTCAGGAAAGGAAGCAATGTCGATACCATGACAATTCTTTCTGGGATAATAGACGACAGAGTAACAGTGTTTTCAATAGAAAGAGCAGCGCTCACACCTAGCCTGACTTTTTCAGTAAAGTACGTAGCAGTAGCTTCAGTGCAGATGTCACGTTTAGAGTTCATATACTGGGGGAAAGATCAGAACGGGCGCTATGAAGACTAGTATATAATAAATTTTTTTTTTTTTAAATTTCAAGAGGTTCATAAGAATATCAAAAGGCAAATCTCAACCATAAACTTCCTATTGGAGTGCAATAGAAAAAAATATGCTAAGAGTAATGGCTCAGTTAAAGAAACACTGATGTGAAAATTTTTAGGAAACAAAAATAAAATAGGCGAAAGGAAGGAATTCAGTCAAATGACCCTCAGACATTTTAGATTTTTTTTTTATCATAGGCAGGTATTGCTTATTCAAAAATATATGGACACTTTTAATTTTAAAATGACCTGTTTTTAAAGCACTTCAAGCTTTAGGTTCCACAGGAGCAGAGAGACCCTATATGGTTTTATTCACCAGCATAGTACCTGGCTTACAGTAGGTCCTCCATAAATAGTATTTGTTAATTGTTAGTTGATGTTTTATAGTTTCCACAAAAGCTACATGAACAAAAAAAGAACTAAAAATGAAATTGCAAGGTGACAGAGGTCTGCAGTCGGTAGAATAATGGTCCCAAAAAAGATATGCCCACACCCAAATCCCCAGAGCCTAGGAATGTGACTTTATTTGGAAAGAGTCTGCAGATATAATTAAGGATCTTGAGATGAGATCATCCAGGATTAGCCGGGTGGGCCTTCCATTTAATGACAAGTGTCCTTATAATCGAGGGAAGAGGACACAGACACACAAAGGAGAAGACATGTGAAGACTGAGGCAGAGATGGGAGTCATGAAGCCACAAGGCAAGGAACACCTGGAGCCACCATAGAGAGTCTCCCTTAGAGCCGTCTCAGAGAGCATGGTCCTGCCACCACCTTGACTTCAGACTTCTAGCCTCCAGAACGTGAGAGAATACATTTCTGTTCGGTTAAGCCACTCGGTTGTAATTCATTATAGCAGTCCTAGGAAACTAATGCAAGGTTAGTACAGCTATATAAATTATAATACCAGACTAAACGGGCTAATCTCCACTATAAAACAAAAGATCACAATAACAATTTCATACCAGATAATGGAAGAGCCATTTATGCAAAATTAAGCAAAGCCGGTTTCTATTTAGATAAATAAAGCATAGAGATATAGGCAAGGTCACTGCACAACAGTAAAATATATAATAATAGTAACAATATACCCTTTGATAGAAAAGAAAAAAGAAGAGATGTAGTAATTGCAAGTGAAGACAAATTAGAAGATTAATAAAAATATTAGAAACTTAAGAAACCCAGTAACAACATAAACAAAGGAGTAGTATCAGTATTATGAAATATTTCAAATATGTAAAAATGATTAGAGAAAAATAAAATAAATATCCTTTCACCTAATACCAAATCTTAATAAATCCTGACAATCGGCCAAATTTAAATGATATTTTTAAGGAATAAAGTATTTCAGATATAATTGAAGCGTCTACATACCTCCTACCTGACCACTTTTTCCTCCCTCCCACGTCAAAGGTAATCATGGTTTTAAAGCTAAGTGTATCATTCACATGTACATGTTTAGCCATAAATAAGACAGTATTATTTGATATATTTAAGTTTTGCATATGTAACAATTGGCTGTATATTTATTCCACTATTTTTTCCTCAACATACTTTTGAGACTTATTTACGTTGATGCATGCAATTCTAGTTCATTCACTTTAACAGCTAATAATTGTATTATTAATCTCTCATTAACGATCATTTAAGTTGCTGTTTAACTTTTGCTGTAACAAACAATACCACAACTTTCCAGTACATGTCTCCTCACACATATACTAGCGTTTCAACAGAGTCCAGTCCTAAAAAAATGATTACTCAGTGCCCATTCTTTTTAAAAACTCTTTTCCTTTGGTGAATAACCTTTATAATAATATAAGTGCATTCCCATAATTAACAAAAGTATCTAACTAGAGGTAACCTTAAGATATTTTCTATGGAAAAAACTAAACCCTGAATTAACTTCTGTTTTAAGTTATCTCAGAATACCTACTTAGCAAAGTCATTTGGAGCAAAAAGCAATATATCTCATTAATGAGAAATTACCTGTGCAATATTTTTAGAAGACATAATTGCCTGATTATAAAATATACGGCCAAAGTGATCTCGGTCTGCAAACTCCTCTGCTTGTCGAGGTAAGTTTGCCCCTCCTGAATCAACTGAAGACAAGAGAAATGACAGAAATAAATACATCTCTATGAATAAAATATACGACACACAGGAAGACTTGTATCAATGACAGCAGCAGTTCTTAATCCCATTCACAAAAAACTTGCCCTATCGTTCTAAACTATTCTGCAGCACCTTTCTCCAATTCCCCAACGCAGCCAAAAGGATTCCCTGTTTTCCTCAAATCCATTTGGCTCCCCTACCCCTGCGCAAAACTCCACTTGAAAAGTGTAGGACCTTCTCTCCTTTGAAGATCAGCTAAAGCCCCAGAAAGACCATATACGCATAACAAGTTAGCTTAAAAAAAAAGTATCTCTCTTTTAAATCAATACAAAAACCACCTATGCAATTCATGTGACAATTTATCACATATTGCCTTTTGGTATTGTTTTTACTGCAGATTAGAGTAGTGGATAAGAATGTCAGCTGAGTTCAAAACAGAGCTCAGTTACTATATACAGGCCTGTTTCCTACACATTCTATGTTTTGGTTTCCTCATCTGTGAAATGAAGGTAACAACAGTAGCTATCCCATACAGTTGTTACTGAAATAACGCGCGAAATAATGTGTGTAATACACTTAGTTCAGCACATCCTGTGAATGCACACAGTAAAGCTACAAAACGTTAGCTAGTCCTATACCTATCACTCTTGGATACAACCGTAAGGCTCTTATTGTTAACAGATATATTATATCCTGACTCCAATCAAGACAGAAACAACATAATACTCTTCACCACATCCCCCAGTGTTCGCACAGCACCTGCAAGCAGCAGGGCCTCATTTGCTGTATTCTATGTGTGCAAAGTACTTCACAGTGTAAGTCAACCAGGTAAATTCACTTTCGTAGGAAAAAAAAATCTCAGCATCAGCACCTGTTCAGATACCCACATAAATGAACAATATATATTGGCGTGTGACCAAACTAAACCAATGTCCACCCAGAAGTGGCAATTCTATACTGCCTTGCTTTGATATTCTTTTTTGAAACATCCTCAGATTTAAATCTATTTTAATTTTAAATATAAATTTATTTTTATTGAAAATTAAATTTCCTTACTAGATTTATTGGGATGATCACTTTGTAATGTCCAATCAATATTGATGTCTAATCACTATGTTGTATACCTGAAACTAATACGCTATTGTATGTCAACTAGAATAGAAAAATAAATTTTAAAAAATTAAATTTCTTTAATATCTGCTCAAATTATAAACACACTCAAACATTTAACATAGCATCTGGCACTCAAGAGATCCATAAATATTGGCCACTATTTGTTCATAGTTTGAACCCATTATGGTTAACAGAAAAACAAACTATATAGAAGAAAAGAAAATACACGTGTAGAGACAAAATTGGCATGCACCAAAATACTGTCAGAGCTTATTCCTCAGTGAAGTTATTATGGGTAGTTCTTGTTTAGTTTACCTCCCAGCGTTTCCAGCAAAGAACATGCATTTCTTTTGTAATAATGGGAGAAATGAACAGTTATAAATACTAATTGATAATGTCATATAAATAGCCTTCTAAACAGTCTTATATTTTACCAGCTAAAAATAGTTTATTTTACAACTACTGTGACTTGCCCAAGTAGATGCAGGGGAGCCTGTTTTGCATTGCAATTTCTTGTGCCCGTAAGTGTTTTTTCACAGTCACTGGGTAGTAGGTACCTCCTTTGACAGTGGCATCGTTGGCAACAATCATGCATTCTACTCTGAAAGGCAGAAATTTCATTGGAAAGAGAATGAGAGATTTCTTCAAAGTTAAAGGCCAACTACGTCACATTGCATGACACTCCAATGCCACCTTCAACTTCTAGTACACATCACCAATGACAGCCATTATACCACAATCTTGGGATACAAAAGCAAGATTTAATCACAATTCATACATTCATTTAAATAATATAAAATGATCACTTTTAACAAGTTTACAAACTCACACTTGATTTTTATAGTCATCAGTCCTGTATTAGTAGTGAAAAATTAACACCCTAACCCACATTTCATACTGCTTATTTGAATAAGAGGGTATTTGAACAAGATAATAAAATAAAAGAAATCCAAGTCTCAAGGGTGAGAAAACCCATCATAATAAACCTTCAAGTTTCCTTTAAGGGTACTTTGCAAAAATGAAAACTAACCCATCACGAGTATTTATTTTTCACGTTTTCAAAAGTTCACCACTACTGCCATATGCTTTTCTATAAAACTAAAAGAAGTTTAAAATACACCATTTGTCTTTCTCAAAGTAACAACAGACACAAACTTTAAAATAGTATATTGGAAACATATACTATGAGTCATCAGTGGTGCCCTTTCTCTGCAAAACCATGCTGTTGGGTACCCCGGCCCACAAGTCACACTGAGCAGCAGAGCGGGGGACACAGGCGGCCAGTTAGGGAAACTGCTTAATTTGTCAGGTAACCTGAAGATCAGAGGTTCACTTGAAACTTGAAAGAACAGTGTGCTCTTTACAAAACTTAATCTTCTTTATATTGATGATGTTTCTGCGATCGCACTTTATATTCTCTAGAATTCTAAAAAGTAACTCATTGAATCTCGGTTATAAGTAGAGAACAGGAACTGAGTACACAGCCTGGGCTCGTGCTGTGTTTCTCCGACTAGGGTACATGGCCTGCAGTGCTTTCCACAGCGTAACAGGGCTCCTCTCCCTGGAGCATCAATTGTATTCATTAGATCTGTGGACAGGGGAAAAAGGGGCTCTATGGAAAGTAACCTCACAGGGGGATCTGATCATAAATTCCTAACTGGGCAGGTCATGGCAGGCAGTCACAGCCCAGGCATAAACTTTTTAGTAAAAGGTTTATCTTTGCTTTAAGCAAGCTCTGTCCATTGTTTCCATGCATCTAGGTGAACACACCTTTGAAATAAACTGTAACCACCCTCCAAAAAAGCACATAATCTTGTTAAGTATTTTGTAATCCAGGGGTGTCAAAACTTTTTTCAACGTTTTTCACCAAGGGCCATATGCAGTGAAATACACAAACAGCCGGGCCTCTCACTAGAAGTGAAGTACGGATTGCCTCACCTGGTTTATTTAAGTAAACTAAATACATTTTTGGAGTTTGCTGCGGGCCAATTAACAATGGATTGCGGGCCGCAGTTTTGACACCCCTGCATAATCCAATCCCCACCCTGCTTTTTCCCATCTCCATGTCATCTTCCTAAATTCCTTCCTTCATTTCAAATGTAGTTTTAAAAAGCTGCAAAACTGTCATTCTCTGGAGCATTCGAGATAGTGTTTCCTGGCATATGTTTGTCTCAAACAAACTCTTAGATAAATCCTCTACAAGTTTGGACATTTCTTACCTGGACAGGTCATATAAAGCCTTTTTCCATGACTGGAATGCAAACTTTTAATTACTTTAACATTAAACAAACTAGACTTGGAAGGGAATTTAGGCTTAGGGCTGGTGGCTGGGCCAGAGCCCCATACCTCCAGGAGTGTGTTCACACTTCCCTGCCCTGCGGCGCTGCAGGAAAAGCTTAAGAAGCTCTGGTGATGGGCGGAAACCAGGCTGTGAAGTCAATAACAGCTCAGCTGAAATTCTGGCTCTGCCACTTGCTACGTACATGACCTTGAACAGGTGACACAGCCACTGTTACTCTACTATTAAAAGGTCACAGACACGTTACAGAATGAGAAACAAAATCAGTCCAGAAAAGTATCGTAGTGTACATCTACTGCTTTGCCTATCCAGCATCTCTTATTTTGGCAACAGAATGAAACTTTCTTTCAGAAACCTGCTCTTCTCTATTTTTAACCCATGTGGGTGGGACTGACCCCAAAGCCCATCTTCAATGATGGGCACAGGAACCAGGCCTTCTACTCAGAGTCCACACTGTGACCCAGCAATGGGCTCAGGCCCCAGCCCTATGCCCTTAGAGGAGTTCCCCTCCCACTGCAGCTGCCAAGCTCACACAGTAGAAACCAGGAATGCTTGGGACCAGCTCTGCAACAATGGTAAATGGCTATAGTTGCACTTCCTTAGAGGCACAGAGCTGAGGAGAAGGCAGAGGAAGGCACACCACACACCAGTTTCCGAATCAAAAGCAATTGTATCGGGCCAGACTCCAACTGCCTAAGGTCAAAGCTGAGCTTTGCCAGTGGCTTGACCTTGGACAAGTTATTTCACACTCTGAACAGTTCCCATATCTGCAGAATGATGACGACAGTAACACCCATTCTCACAAAGCTATAGTGAGGATGAGAACAACTAGTCAGCGGGAAGTGTTTATCACAGTACCGGGCTTGGTAACTTCACAGAAAACATGAGATCATACACAAATATATACCAATGCATTTAACATCTAGAGTCCCTAAGTCCACAGTGGTTTGAGAACACCGACTCCAGGGGCCCACCCCCAGAATGTGACTCAGTGCCTCTTGGGAAGACCTGATAATCTACATTTCTAACAAGTTCTCGGATGATGCTGATGCTACTTTGGAGAGCTACTCCTTACTTAGAGAGCTACTCCTCTAAGACAGTGGTTTTCTCCCTAGATGTAAAGAGATCACCGTGGATCCTGGAAAACCATACAAGCCAAGCCCCCCCCCGGAGGTCTGGATTGGGATCCCAGGATCTTTGCTAGAGTTTTTTCCCCCTCAATTTTTGTCTAAAGCTCCACAGATGAATCTAATACATGTCTCCATAGAAAGCTTCAGTCCTAAATAACATCAACAGCATAAAATTTGCATGCTAATATGCAAAGCAGTGAGTGGTGGATGTCTGTGCCTTGTCAATCTTCTTCCTGACCCACAAGATTGAGTGTAAGTAGAATACTCACCCTGATACTCTCCCAATGCCTGTAATAATGCCACCTGCAGGGACCTCCTCATTACCATATAACTGGTAACCTGCAAACTGGGATAATTCCAGAAACGGAGACCTGAGGGGAAGAAAGGACATTGTTTGGATTAATGTCATTTTATATATATATATTTAAACAGTTACATGTGGAAAAAGAAGATATTTTTCTTTAATGAGTCAATGTTTCAAATATGCATGTTGTATATAAAATCTACAAAAAGAAGAATATCTAAAACAAAATCTAGTGTGAATACTGTGGGGGATTTATAAGGTATAGCCATACAATAGAACACTAGGTACTTATTTTAAAAGATGTCGTACAAATGTATTTATTAATATAGAAAGAGAATAGCACCTAAAACTTACGTAGCACTTACCATGTGCCAGGCTCTCTTCCAGGACTTTTAGACACCTACCTCATTTACTCCTAAGAACTATCTTCTGAGGTGGACCCTATTATGATCCCTAGTGACTGATAAAGAAACTGAAACACAGAGATTAAGTCACTTGTCTAAAGTCACACACCTAGCTAAGTGACCGAGCTGGGTTTTAATAGCAATCTAGGACCAGGCTCTTACCTACTGTACTATTCTAGCTCGCTCTTATTTAAATGTTCAAGATATAGTAAGTGTGGGGGGGAAAGGTTATAAGACCTCACATTTCGTATGATTACATTTTTCTTTTAAAAAACGATGTGTCTAATACACATATGAATAAAAACGGTCTAGCAGGCTATATGCTGGGTGTTACTAACAGTGTTTGTCTCTGGGTTGGGTGTGTGCATGGATGTCATGAAAAATACTTTTGGAATCTTCTTTGCCTTCCGTCCACCACCCCACAAGCCAGTCCTTCAGGAAATCCCGTTGGGCCAACTCTCTTGGCAACACACCCGGAACCTGACCTTCTCATCATCTCCACTTCTGGTACCCTGTCCAAGCCACCATCAGGTCTCTCTTGAATCACTTCAGTTGCCCTCTAACTGGCCTCAGTGCTCCCACCCTTGCGGCCCAGTCTACTCACAACATAACAGCCAGAAAAACTCTTTCCAAACATTAAAAATCCCACAAGAGCTCCCCATTTCTCTCAGAGTCTGAGTCAAAACTCTTAGGCTGGCCTATACAAGATCTTATGGAATGCGACCCATCTCCTAGGTACTACTCTCCCCCTTCCTGTCCTATACCCAACCACACGGGCCTCCTGGCTCCTTGGGCATATCAGCATATCCAGCACATTCCTACCAGGGCCTTTGCACTGGCCATTTCCTCTGCCTGCAACATTCTTTCCCCAATATTTACAGGGCTGTCTCTCTTCACTCCTTCAAATCTTTGCTCAAACATCATCTTCTCAATGCGGCCTACCCTAACCACCCCATTAATAATTGCAACTTGACTCTCATCTGTTGGTCCCTTACGCTAGGCTACCTTTTCTTCTTCCCGTGACATTTACCAGTTTTAGCATACTGCATAATTTACGATGTGTATCATTTATTTTCAATGTCCTTCTGCTACAATGTAAACCCCAGTTGGGCAAGGATCTGTGTCTATTTTGTTCATTGATGTATTCCTAGCACCCCACCTGCAACAGTGCCTGACACACAGTAGCCTCTCAATAAACATCTGTTGTTGAATCGGATACTAAGAACCAGAATTTAAAATCACTGATTTATAAAACTGTCTAAGAAAGTTCCATGGAATAGAGAACACTGAGCTAGGACTTCGGTATATACAAACCCTGGGTCCAAAAGACCATCGACTCTTTCTCTGGGTAACAGTTTTCCTCTTGATATGTGACGTTCTCGGGCTTTCTCACCACCTCCTATGATAAATTAGGAGATGATAAAACAGGATTGGATTAGATTGATATATAAGATCTCCATTTAACTTAATGCCAGAAAAACATATAACACTCGATCCAAAATTTAGAGCTTTTGAAAGTTCAACGTATCCTGTGAAAAACGGTTAATTTTTCAGACCACTCACTTTACAAGCTGTCAATTTTGTGAAGTAAATAAAGTGGCGTTTTTTAAAAGTCAATCTATTCCTAATTTCACAGCATATCACACACTTTCTGAATTCACTAGTAATTACTTTAAGAAATAATATAGCATTTTCTCTGCAACTCATGCATTGCAAACACTGCCTCATCTCCACATTTATTAAATACCTACTCCAAATATCTAACACTGTGCTACACGACATTTGAAAAATTCCTAACTTCCTCTGTACCAGGTAAAAAGCACTATTTTACAAATGACTTCCATGATAAGCACAGCAAAACTTACTTAGGGGGGCCGTTAGTGACCCACAACTTTTTAGGCTGTCTCCAAACTGGAGAGAATTTAACACCTTATGCAGCAGTTTAAAAGTCCCCTTTTTTTGTTAGTGTCTTGACTCAGAGATTGTCTTTGGTGCTTCCTGACGTTGTTCCACACAAAGAAAATTACAATAATTCAAGAGTCCGCTGAGGCAGCCTGATGAGGCTGCTTGGTGTGACAGGTACACCAAACCTCGCCCACCCGGGAGCTGTGGGCTCCGGGTCTCGGGAATGCCAATAACCCACTCTCAGCAAACCAAGGTAACAGATAAGGAGGATCAAACTGTACCTTAAAATGCTTATTTTTCTGTTGCCCAAGAAGTTCATCCTAATATACTCTGTCTAATAAAATGTTCAACTGACTCTGGGTGGTGAACACACAATGGGATTTATAGACGAACTAATACAGAATTGTACACCTGAAATCTATGTAAATTTACTAACAATTGTCACCCCAATAAATTTAATAAAAAAAAATGTTCAGCTATTTAAGAAAGCTGTTTCTTTGCTTTTTAAGTGAGAAAATAAGTCATATCTATTTCAAATAAGGTTCCACGTATAACTGTATTTTTCAAACCAGTACTCTTTCCTGTATCTAAGGGGATTTTTGTTCCTGAAGCAGTGGATGGCATACTTTTAAGATTAAATCTGTCTTAAAGTTACAAATAATTCTGGAAGGGAAAGATTTAGATATAAAATAGTGTAATTAAGCCAACGCTTTTCTTGTTTCTCCCAACCACAGTTAACTCAGAGTTCCCTACTGAAGTGCATTTAAGGGTACGAGAGGGAGTGAGGTAGACAGGGAGAGGGTGACAAAGGGGCAGAGGAAATTTCTGGGAGTGAAACGTTCATTGAGCCAATTGTGGTGATGGTTTCATGGGTGTATACATCTGTCAAAATGCAAAGTGCACTCTTTAAATGATGCAGTTCATCGTATGTAAACTATACCTTAACACAGCTGCTTAAAAATAAATAGTAAAAGAAAAATGAACTCCAAGCACTGTAAGGAAGCCCAGGCCCCGTGGTGAGAGTCTTTGGGAGTCAGGTGACATAAGTGCCCTCTAAGGGGGTAGCAGGGGAAGGGGTGACACGGGAGGGTGGGATGACAACGAGATGATAAAAAAATTGTAAGCACTTAAGACAACATCATTCTTTCTTAATTCTGCCTAGAGATTGAATTTGCAATTTGGAACACCTAGTGAATTCTGGTTTTATTAAGAAAAAACAGAAAGTGAGTGGTCTGCTTATCCTGATGCCGATTCTCAGAATTAAGGTCTTCTGGCATTTATACTGGCCTACAAGATGTGGGCCTGACAAAACGACAGCAAGACATAACACCTTAGTTTTCCAAGGATTATTCTCAAAGATTTTGTGTTAATGATCTCCATTCCCACAAACGCAGAGCCAGAAAAGCCAGTTTCCTTCTATCTCATTCACCATATCTCATTCACCATACTGCATCGTTTCTAAGACATACAGTCTGTTCACATTTAAAGATCCCTGAAATGACAAAGCATTTTACAGTTTGCGGCATCTTTCAATTGCTGTCACCAGGGGGCAGTCGTGACCCAGCCGTCTGCCTCTGCAAGCTCAGCACAAATAGCTAGGGTCACTTCAGCTGTTCACCTGCAGTGTTGGAACTACACGCCTGGAATTTAACTTCCACTGTACAATGTCTTCAAAAACTACACACGTCTTACCTTTAGGTCATTAAAAACTCCTGTTTCAACCACCAAAACTATTTGTGATTTTTCTGTATCAATAAAATTATTACTCAGCTTTATAAAAAATAAGCACTTCTGAATCTATCAAAACACAGTCCTTCAATTAACTTGTGTTAATCAAAGCACTTAGTTCTGAGTATTATGAATAATAGGGATAGGTAAGTAGGAGGGTTACTTATAGAAACAGGGTTAGTGGACATTTGTTATTCTTTTTGACCAGACAGGTCTTGAACCGCTGTTTTAATGTGGGGAAATGGTGTTAAAAAATGACATGAGTTTTGTCTATTGGATATGATTTGAGAGGCAAAATATCCTGCTGGTAAGGTTCTCTGAAACATAACTGGAATCATACCCTTGAAGCCACTTTGAACATTCAGATGAGTGTGATGCTGTGGCTGAAACAAAACCTTAAGAAGTAATAGTTTAAAAATTGATGAATTTGAATTTCTACTTTTCCCCAAATAGTGGAGGTGCTATGAGAGCAGAAAAACCGGCCAAGTAATAGGAGAAAATGTCTGCATACCAACAAATGCAGTCTTGAGGAGTTAAAAGCTTAATGCTACTAGTTTTTCCTAAAACCAATAACTGTAAAAGGACATTTTAATTAAGTGTGAAAATTAATATAAATGGAGCCACTTCAAAATTGAGTTGGAGCTGCTATTTCAGACAAACTGCCTTGCACGTCTTACTCCTCAAACCTCTGGAATGTTAAACGTAGGCAACGTTACCTTTGGACTGGGCCTAAAGCAGTATTATATTGCAACTATTTGCAAAGCTATCAGAAAACCAGACACGACTACAGGACTGAAAATTAAAGACATTCTTTTTTTTTTTTCTATTTGACAATATTGGGGAACAGTGTGTTTCTCCAGGGCCCATCACCTCCAAGTCGCTGTCCTTCAATCTAGATGGTGAGGGCGCAGCCCAGCTCCAAGTCCAGTTGCCATTTTCAGTCTTTAGTTGCAGGGGACACAGCCCACCATCCCATGCGGGAATCAAACCAGCAACCTTGTTGTTGAGAGCTCACATTCTAACGAACTGAGAGATATCCGGCCACCCCTAAAGACATTCTTTAGAATTATCATCTGTAGTCACACAGCAACCTAGCAGTCTGTCCCCTCCAATCTTTCCTTAGGGAAAGGTGACCCTGCGGGATTGTCCCTCATTGGGGTTGAGTTTATGCTACTCTAAGTCTCCATGTTTGGTCCTTGTAAGCAGGGTCTGCAGTCAAAGACGGGTAAGATTTCTCACGGGAGAAACAACCTAAGCCAGACGGGACCCCCCTAGGACCCCCGTGAGCTAATGTAAAGTTAGGAGGTAGCTGTGCCCCTCCTCTTCTGAGAAGCTGCTGACTCATGCCTCAACTGTTGTCCTTTACCCTCAGGTGTAATGGACCCATTAGAACAATAGCATCTCGCCCCTCCAGTTTGGCTCATGGGATAATCTTATCTTGTGAGACTTGTTCCCCCAGGGAGTGTATGCACCACACCTTGGTCATTTGGGGGATGGTATGCATCGGTTGCTTTGGGACAATTATGGGATTTGGAATGAATGATTATCGTGTGGTGGAAGAGTTTCGCAGACCCTGCCCCTAATCATGTGATTTCTATTGTAAAAAATCAATAAATACCCACGATTCAGGGCTCCAGTCCCTTGGTCCTCTGTGATTTAACTATATCTGAGTCTCTGTCTCTTTATGATAGTTTAACCCTCACCGCCTCCCTCGCCTTCCCACGGCTTGTGTTGTGCAGGACGCAACAATCACCACTATGTTAGCTTATCTGTGTCTATCTATAGAAAGGCCTTCCTTAGCTTATGAACACCCATAGAAATTCTTTCCTTCTGTTTCTGTAATTATTCCCCTTAACTTTCTCATAAATACCCCTTATCGTCACCTCCTATTTGGAACTCTATTTGGGTTTCAGCCTGAATCAGTACCTACTTCCAGAATAGCTATTCTTTTGACCTCAAATAAATGCTTGTCGCCTCTCACTTTGGCCTTTTATTTTTAAGTTAATAAAAGCATAAATTGCAGAATAAATGAGTATTTACCTCGTTTTATCTTCTGTACTCGTTCATGGAGTTCATTTACTAGTGCTTTCATCTGTTCATAGTTTTCCTAAAACAGAAATAAAGAGTGATACTAGAAAGCAAATACTTTTTTTTTTTTTTACCAAAATAAGCGTTACCATGCTGGACCAATCCATTGTATGGAAAAGATTAATTCCTGCCTCTCTTCTATCTTTTCTCAGGCTATTTACTACCACCACTCCTCTCTGGTCCATGTATCCAAATCTCACCCCTCTTTTAAAGCCTACTTCATGTTTCACTTCATCTCCAACACCATTTCTGGCCACTCCTACTCATTTTAATATCTTTCTCCCTTAAACATCACTGAACTTAATTGATCTCTACTTGTTTTCCTATTTTAACAAAAACAAGCCATATGTTCCTTAACTTTTAAGGGTTAGAATGACATCTTATTTTTCTGTCCCATCTTGAGGAGGTTCTACCCAATGCAGAAATACTGGCTTACTGACAAATTACACTTAAAAACAAAGCCCAATGGAAAAGAAGTGTATCCTATTTCACGTTTAAATAGGAACAAAACTGTTTGCATATGCTTAGAAATTTTCTAGAGTGTATACAAGAAAATATAAACAGTGAAAAGTGGAAAATGAGCAGAGGTATTAACTTTTCACCATTCTGTATTATACATTTTTTTCAGTACATTGCTTTAGAACGATACCTACGTAGCTAATTATTTTTGAAAATTCAGAGTTTACCTGCTAACACATTTTGCTCCCCATAATGCGATCCACATATCTGATGCTGTAATTCCCTTTATGTGACACAATACCAAACAGCTTTCCAACTGTTCAAAATTAGATGAATTTACAGTCTTTATAATATATCTCCATTATTTCCTATTTTCTACAGCTCCAAGAGTTCCTGAGGTCAAGAAACATTTCTATTTTGCCTGTTTAAAATTGATACGATAAAGAAAAAAAGGTTTCAGTGACATCGTTTGCGGCTAATTCACCAGCAAGTCCATCCGGCCATCATGACATTGTATCTCCTGCTCAGTCCTATTTAGCTCAACAGCACTAGAAAATGAAGGAACAGGCAGGTTACATTAGGCAAATTAAAGAGTGGGGGGTTTCACTAACACGTTCAGCCCCTCTTTAGTGTGCAGCCCCCCTTTAGTGTGGTTCGTTGTCATTGCTGTTAACTTTCTTTCATGGAAATTTTCAAACATACAAAAAAAGACAAAAAAAAGAAAAAGTCTAGTATAATGAAATGTACCCAATGCACTTCAAGTATTATCCATAAATGGCCAGTTGTTTCCCTTGTGCCCCTCACCCTGAATTATTCTGAAGAAAACCCTACATGGAACACTCATCTGTAAGTGCTTCCAAATCCCCAAAAGGACATGTGAATAATCTGTTAATATCATCAAATATCCAATTAGCGAAAACATTTCCCCACTGTCAGACAGATTTTTTTTAATAGTTTATTTGAATAGGATCCTATGGAAGGTCTACATACCCACAACTGGCTGATGTATTTCTTAAGCCTTTTCTAAAATATAAATTCTCCATCTTGTTTGTCTTAAAACGTTGTTTATCCCACGGATTTTTCCCACAGTGCTAAATACATCCCCACTTGTTAGGACACTTGTTAGTGTCCTCTAACAAGTTCTTCCCTTGTAGATCTAGAGGCTGATGGGATTCTGGAGTGCCTTTCATTTTTTATTCTTTCTCCTCCTGCTCCACTCCTGCATCCTATCTGCTGACCTGCCAACTTTGCAAACCACAGGCACCCAAGTTTAGAGCTGATGAAAAACAGTTCACATACAGAGAAAATAAGTAATCCTCTATTAGAGCATAGCCAAACCCCAAAGCACAATCACTGCAGCCAATGAGGCTGCCCAATTTAGAACAGCGTCAATGAAAGCTAAAGCTGGTTGTGCAAGGGATCTTTACCCTAGCTAAGCCAGCCTCTCATTAAAAAGTAAAGGAAACTGTCACGACCTGCCAAGGCTTTCTGAATCACATGGTTATGGGGGAAGTAGGAGCAGGCAGTATGTATTACTGTTCTAACGTGAGTTACTAGGAAAATGAGGCAGACAGAAACTGGACTGTGGCCTGGGCCCCTATGTGCCATCTCTCATCCAAGGCATGGCTTTATTTTTTGTTTCCCTTTTGTGGGTTGTTTGTATCAAAGTTTACTACTTGTAGCTGGAGGTCCCAGAAGACACGGATGCATTTAAGTGAAATCTTTTAACATCCAACATAACTTACGAAGAACACACCCACTCTCTCCATGCTACTTATTATCTGTGGCAGACGGTATTCGCTGCTTGTCCATGTCCATTCTTCCTGTCTCCCATGATGATGGAATCCCAGTTTTATTCAAGGTGGCAACATGCCCAGCTGGAAAAGCACTATATCCTGGCTTCCTTTTGTAGACAGGTATGGTCGTGTGACTCAATTCCAACCAATGAAATATAGACAGAAGTTGTTTGGTATGACTTCTAGAAAGGCTCCTTAAAAAGCAGACAAGCAGATGAAGATGTCCTTTTGCCTACTCAACTTCCTCCTACTTTGTGCCTGGAACTCAGACATAATAGTTGTAGCTTAAGCAACCATCTTAGGTCACGAGGTAAATTGTATTATTTGTTTAAAATTCTTCCCTCCAACCTTGCCAAGGCTCACTGGGAGATTATACTTCCCCACCCCACAGTCCATGAGTGTGTCCACATTACTTGCTTTAGTCGGTGGAATGTGGGCAAATGTGACAGTGTAGCAATTGCAAGCAGAGGTCACCATGTATAGTGTCAGATAGGTAACTAGACTTATCGGGGATCACTGCATAAATTACATAAATGTCTAACCACTACACTGTACATCTGAAACTCATGTAAAATAATATTGAATGTCAACTATTATTTTAAAAAGTCATGGTTATATGTAGTACAGCATAGGGAACATAGTCAATAATCCTGTAATAACTATGTACAGTGTCAGATGGGTAATAGACTTATTGGGGTTATCACTTTGTGAGGTACATAAATGTCTAGTCACTGTGCTGTTTTTACATCTGAAACTTAAAAAAAAAAAAAGAAGAGTTACAAAGTGTTTCCATACTCTCCTCTTGTGCCCCAGCCTTCCACTGTGAGAACAAAGTTTCCCCAGTACTCACTGTCTTTTTCAGTCTGGGTCCTGGAATAAGAGACAAGTAGAGCAGACCTGAATCTCATGCACTGCCTAGACCAGAACTGCTACATCAGATCCAAGAGCAACAAATAAATACTTGCTATTTTGGACACAGATCTTGGGATTATTTGCTACACAATATTACTGAAGCAAACGCTGGCTAAAATACAGATCATGAGATGACTTTGAGGAGAGGAGGAAAAGCATCAAGAACTACTGCTTCTTGAGGGCTTATTCTATTCCAGGCATTGACCCAAGCAATCACTAACTGTCCCAATGAACTCTATCAGATACCCGAGGCACAGGGAGGCTAAGTAACCAGCCCAAGGTCACTCAGCTAACAAGTAGTATAGCTAGGATTCAAACCAAGGCTCACTAGCTCCAGAACCTTGTTCTTAAACCAACGTGCTACACTGCCTCTTCTGCCCACTGACCGGGCCACTGTTAACATTTTAGTGTATTTCCCTCCAGGTATTTTCCCCCCTATGGAAACATGTTGTTTGTTAGTTTTTAATATACATGAAATACAGACTAGTGCTTTTTCCACCACACCACAACTGCTTCCCTATTTTAATTACTGGTGCAGATTAGAACAGAAGATAAAAACATTTTACATAGAAAAAGAAGTTATATTCTCAGACCCACATCTCTAACCCCTAGCTACAGCCACCACCAAAAACATCAGCCCAGACCTGATGTCAGAAAGATGGCAGACCAGGAAGCTCCAGGCCCTCATTCTCCAACAGACACATCACAAAACAACCGAAAACTGGTTAAAAGAACCTTTTAGAGGCTCTGGAAAACAGTAAAAGGCCTACAGCAAACAAGAGAACACCCAGCCAAGAAGCAGCCATATTTATTCAAAATGGCAGGAGATCCATCCTCCACAATGCCATCACACTGACGATTCTATTTCCCCAGGATCATGCCACTTCTCTACTTAAATATCTTAGCAGACTGCCTGTAAAATGAAATCTAAAGGCGGCTTCTGCATGCAAGGCGCTCCTTTATCTGGACACATAATCTCATCTACTCCAGGAATTTCACACCCCAGCCATGACTTCCAAGTCCTCACACCCACTATATACTTTCACAACTTGGTACCTATGTTCTTTTACCTCCCTTAATTTGTAGTCTTGCCTCCCATCCTCTCCCCTGAACCTGGCCAGCTTTTACCCAGCCGTCAAAGTCCAATTTGTTCATTATTTCCTACCTGTAGTTTTCTGCAAACACCTTTTCAAGCTTTAGACCCCACTTATCACAATGTACTATCATTAATCTCCTTTCTTGTCCATCTTCCTCACAAAATTATGATTCTATTCCCATACATCTACCAAATACCTAAAATAATGCCTAGACCAAAGTAAACACTTAATGTTTCTGAATTAAACATTCTCCTGACCCCAGGAAATCTAAGGACTTCTGAAAGCCTCTCACCAGATATGGTTCACATTGTCTTTCAATTTCCTTGTTTTCCCAGGGGCAGGAATTCTTTAAAATGTCTTCTCTGAAAGTTAGTTTCCCAATTTAAATGCTATCTGTAAAAGCTTAGAAACCATGGCACAGGCTGAAATTTTCCAGCTGTGACATTTCACAAGATGCAAATTGTTTTTTATCTTTTAATATCTCCCAGTTCCAAGAAAAGCCGCTCAAAGATATCGTAGGGATATTTTCTATTAACATTAACAACTATTTAACTTAAGTCTGGTAAGCACAACCTCCAAGGTTTGCTGTCCCAGGCCAGCAGTTCCCAAAACTGGCTGCCACCGCGCCCTCAGGACATTAACCACGTAAACACCACAACCCCACTCCAGAGACCCGAAAAGGGCCAGGGTGGAGCTGAAGGCAGCTGTATGTTTATCAAGCGCCTCAGGTGACCATGCTAAGCCAGGTTTTGAGAACCACCGATTTCAAAGACACAAAAGTACAGTGCTGATGCTAAAAGTGAACGAAAATGAACTTGATCTGGAATTTTTCGTTTTAACTTCACGACCCCTTAGTGCGTCCCCGAGTCACAGCTGGGGCTCCAGAGAACAGAAAAGCAGCTGTAAACGTGTGCCCAACCTCCGCCTGTTTCCCACTCCGGCCAGCGCCTCCTCCCGTGGTTACGGCACTAGCGGACGGGATAGAGGAAATCACAGGCTCGCGCGGGGGCTCCAGGCCCAGGCCCCGAACCCGCCTACCTGGTAGATGGCAGAGCCGGAGTCCGGCCGGGTGCCCAGCGTGGCCACCGCGTCGCCGTGGTAGGCGCGCCGCCCGAGGGCAGCAGCGCGGGCGCACGGCCACAGAGCTAACCTGCGGGCGGCCCACATGGCAGCGGGCAGAGCGAGGGCAGAGCGCAGGAGAGCGGCGCGGCGCAGCCGGGGCGGGGCTTTTACCTCCGGCTCCCCTGCTTCCGGCTAGGGCTCCGCGGACGTCCTGGGTCCCAGCCCGACGCCTGACACCTCCGCGTCCCAGGCCAGGCCCGGGACGGGCCCGGGCATATTTCCCGTGATTGGTCGGCACGACGCACCACGCCCCCCAAACTCAGCCAATGAGGGGCAGATGTGCAGCCACGCGAGCCCCTGTTCATCGCGATTCCACGAGCACTGCGAGTCCAGGGGTGGAGCGACCCTTTCCTGGCGGTCCTGCCTCCCGGGGCGCTGAATTGATGAGCTACCTTTGAATTTCCTAGGAATCGGCCTCAATTCATTTTCTATTGTGCTTTTTTTTCTTCCCGTGCTAATAAAAAGGGTATTCCAATACTTGAAAAAGCGTATCCTTGTATGACAGCAGGAAACTGAACAGATACTAAGTTGCCTTAAGAAATAAACTCTTTAGAGGAGATATATATTTACTCATTCAACAAGTATTTCTTTAATGGCTCCTGTGTAAGGCCCAGCTCTTCTGCACTGGGGTTACAGTGGAGAACAAAGTGTCTAATTTTATAAAGCGGCGAGATGGTCAATAAGTACGCAAAAAGAATTCTAACTGATAAATTACAACTTAGATGTACAATTATTATCCACTTGTAAAACTTTGCCTCTAACAAATCTGGGCTTCCTCACAATCCCTTACCCGCCGGACAATAAGAAAAAACAGATTCAACCAACCACGGATCCAAAACATTCGAAAAAATATGTTATGTAGTTGCTGGCATGTACTACACAGTTAGGTCTACGATGACTGCCTGTATTGAACACGTAGAGATTTTTCCTGTCATTATTCCTTAAACATACAGAATAACAACTGTTTACATAGAGTTTACTATGCATTAAGGATTATAAGTAATCTAGAGATGATTTAAAGTATACAGGAGGATTGTGTAAATTATATGCAAATACTATGCCATATTATAAGGGACTTGAGCATCTTCTGATTTTGGTACCTGTTCAGGGTTCTAAAACCAATCCACGCAGATACCAAGAGATGACTGTACTATATTTTCATGGAAGGAAGAAAGTAAGTATCAGTTATAGGTGAAACACTACTAGTTTTGATTAACTAAACATTAAGAAAAGGACACAACAAAAATAGTATAAAATAACTTTTATTTACATAATTTATATCTATAGGACATAACTGCTTTCTTTAGAACAAGAAAATTTACAAATGACAGATACTGCTTTTTTTTGTCTCAGACTTCTTCAAGCAAAATAGTATACATGGTCACTTCTATCTCAAATAACACGGTGGTAAAGAATGGATATTCATATGTTTATCCGTGCCTCAATCATTTACCAACAATTAGGATTTTATATGTTGATCATTTGCTAAGACGGAAATGTTCAGGAGGAAAAGTCACGAAAAAATAAAGACCTAATTTAATCATATCTCCTTTAAGATTTACAAAATACAAATTCTTCCAGACATCATCATCTTTACATGAATTAGATTAAATACATTTGTGAGTGAACAAATCTTTTCTACCTTGTAAGGTAAATACACTGATTAAGTTTTCTTTTCCCAAGATTACTTTTAAGTATATAATAGTAGGATAATTTAGCTGGCTGACTTGATTCGCTAATACAATGAATGCCCAAAGATAAAATTACTCTTTATACAGTAAGAAGTTACATCTTTCATAAAAGTAATTCACTCTGGGGGCAACTGGGTGACTCAGTTGGTTGGCAACACAGCGCTCATAACACCGAGGTCACCGGTTTGATTCCCCCATGGGCCAGTGAGCAGCGCACTCCACAACTAGATTGCAAAACAACAACTTGACTTGGAGCTGATGGGTCCTGGAAAAACACACTGCTCCTCAATATTCCCCAATTAAAAAAAAAAGTGATTCACTCTGGATGAACAAGATACAGATATTAACAAAGTTAAAAAATATTATATAAGGGGTAAAATAATGTTTAATTGTGCAACCTAATATCCAAATCAACATTAATCAAATAAGAAACCTATTCAGAATATGAGATTTTTAAAAATTTATAAAAACGGCATTAAAACAGCAATGTGATTTACTACCATGATTTTTGTGATATATTAATCACATGAAATAAATAAATGCATACCTATAGAGAATATCTACTCAGATTTATAAATCCTCCTTTATGACAAAAAAGTTAAACTGTAAATTTCACTATAAGGAAATGAAGAACTGCTCTAATATCATCAATTGTTTTAACAAATTAGGATTACTGTTGTACTTCCTCCTCAGCCATATCCTATTTTACTTATGAACTTGAAAACTGGCAACCATTTTATTTCAATACACAAACACAATTATCTAGACATTAAAATATCTCCCCAATTGAAATACTGATCCTTTCATACTGCAATCAACACTGTTTTAATTGTTAGGCACAACTTATAACTTCAATGACAAACATCTCATAGATAAAGACATCAGCACCTTTAGGAAAGAAAATTACTATCTCATGTAGGGGTCAAACTAAAACCCCAACCCAGACATGTCTATCATCGTAGTATTGTCTGTGGCTGTTTTCAACCGAAATGGCTGAGTTGAGTATTGCCACAGAGGCCATCTGTCCTAGAAACTTGAAAATATTTTGTGGAAAATGTTTCTGACTCCTAATCTAATGCATTATCAACCCAGGAGGCTTTTCAAATAAAAGAATAAATCTTTCAGAAATTTAATTTTAACCACCAAAGATTTACTCGGGTGGATAACAGAATAATGCTCACACATATATAAATCACAAAATAAAAAATAACCCTTAAATTCATACTGATGATAACCACTGATTTAATAAAGTCTTATTGTTATCTTATTTTCTGTTTTTAATATCACAATTCTGTTCTGTGCTTAAAGGCCTAGTGTTCCTTAAGCAGAATTTAATGGGGGGGAAACTACCAAGAAATTGGTTTTTAAAAAAAGGAATGTGTACGTATAAGTGTATGTGTGTGTAAAGGAGATTGAGTTTTGTGTGGAAATTTGCCTCATAAATGAAGTTAAGGGTTTTTTTCCCATACAAATCCTGAGATTATCCAAGAAACAACAAGAAAAACAAAAAATTCACAGTACACAGTCAATATACTAAACTATGAGAAAAATGTATTCAAAACATATACACTATCCACTTTTAATTATATCACTTTAAATATATTTAAAATTATAGAGGGAAAGGAGACAAACACAAATTTGTTAATGCCTTCTTTGCCCATAATCTGAGGGGTGAAAATAATTAAAACTGAGTATTCTTTTAAATAAAAAATTTAAAAATAAATAAGTTTTTTGATGTTTCATTTTTATAAATAATAAGTTTAAATACTAGTTCTTCAATTAGGACTAATGTTACATCATGAAATAGAAAAATACACATTTTTCAGTCAGTCAAATAGCTGATAATAGAAAAGTTTTTAACATTTATAAGTGGTGTTTCACAATTTGCTTTCATGTACTTAGAGACAATTGTAAAGACCTTAATCATCAAAAACAAATCCAAACAAACAGAAAAAAACCTTCACAAAAGTAGGTCGATAAATGTTAAATACAATCCACCTCCAAATACGTGGACAATGTGATTTATAGAGACATTTATCCACGCACGACATTCCAAAACGTCCATGTGTGTTCAGCACAGGAAGAGTTGAATGTAAACAAGAGTTGCTATTTCTGTCCGAGAAAGCAGTCATAATTGCTTGGTATTTCCAAAATGCTAAATTAATTAGAATGAAAGGAACCCCAGAAATGTTTTCCACTGATTATAAAAGTTTCAAATCAAGCTCATTAAATATTTAAAATCAACCTACAGAAAGATACAGTGATGCTTTTTTTCTAAATACCATTTTGTTGATATAATTGACTCTGAAAATCCTAAACTTAAAAAAAGAAAAAAAGAAAAAAAAAAAACCTTTATTCTGTTTCATCCACTTCAATAAAGATATCATTAAAGAAATATTCAGAGACTGTAGCTGGCTCCTCTTCACGTGCCTGGTTTTGGACACTTTTACATACTTCTTTCGGTAAGGAACGATCACAAGCAGCCTAAAAAGATAATGAAAATAAGTATGCAATAAAACATTTATATATTTTGTAATGTTAATCTAAATTAGTATCTGTTTGAAAAGCAATATAGCATAAATATTAAGAGTTTTAAATATGCTCATACTGACCCAAAAAATCAATTTCTATGCTATTACATTAAGGAAATAATACTAATATATAGTTTTATGAATAAGATAACCTTTGTAGCATTAGTTATAATAAAATTGGAATCAACAAATATACAACATGACATGATTAGGTTAATTATAGTGTACAGTATACATGATCCATTACATCACCTTAATTTCCAAGAAAAAATTTTAATATAGAAAAACATAACATTGTTAAGTCTGTAATGAAAACATTTTAATAACCAGTATAAATATAGACAGACCCATGAAACAGAAGAGTACCCCAAGAAAACATCACAAATGAAAACAATCTTAATAAAAAATTCTCGTACTTATAAATCTATAAAAATTAAGACACCATGGTATAGGCACAGGAAAAGACACATAAATGCCAATGAAATAGAAGACTAGCAATATTCCCAACACATATAGATGGAAATTTAGTATCTGATAAAGTGACATTTCCAAATAGAAAATGAGAAAAGTTGGATTATTCAATAAATGATATTGGAAAACGACATAATCTCAGGAAAAAAAGTCAGAACTGTGCCTCACGAAAATAAATACTATATGGATCAAAAGATTTAAATTTAAAAGTATATTTTTAAAATCTAGTATAAAATACCATGGGAAAACTTTCATAATACTGGAGTTGGGGAGAGGGAGTGCCTTTAAAATGGCATGAAAGCCAGAAGCCATCAAAGATTGGTATATTCGTCTACATAAAAATAAAAAACATCTGCATGGCAAAAAACATCATACACAAAAATCAAAAGACAAATGACATACAAGGAAAAAAACATTTGTAGCCTATATCACAAAGGGTTTTCTTTAATATAAGAAGAGCTTTGACAAATCAATATGAAAAAGACTAATTACCCAATTTTTAAAAAAGTCAAATTATATGAACGAATGGTTCACAGAAAAAGCATAAATGATTCAAATACATGAAGAGATGCGCAGTCTCACTCATAGGTGCTCATTAAATCCACTAAGAATGTCAAAAGTGAAAAAATTTGATAACGTGCTATGGTGAGGAAAAAAGCTAATAATAATAGAAACTGTTATATGAGGACAATCAGGCAATATCTGTCATAAGAATAATCATTCCTTTTGATAGCCAATTCTATTTCTAGGAATTACCTGAAGATAAATGTTCAAAATGTCCCATTTATAAGTTAGCTATTACCACACTGTTTGAAATAGCAAATAATTAGGAATAACCTAAATGCCTACCAGTGTGAGACCAATATCACTTTATGGGACATACAAACAATGGAATATTATGTCATCATTAAAAATAAGGAGGGCACGCTTATATACTCATTCCTGAAAAACAAAAACTTATGTCCATACCAATACCTGTATATGAATGTCCATAGAAGTTTTATTCATAACAGGCCATGAATGAAAACAACCCAGATGTCCTTCAATGGGTAAATGGATAAACAAAACTAGTACATCCACACTATGGAATACTATTCAGCAATAAAAAGGAATAAACTATTGATACACAAACCATCTGGATGACTCTCTAGGGAACTATGTTGAATGAAAAGAAGCCAATTCCAAATGTATGAGTTAATATCTAATGCTGGCAAGGATGTGATTACACTGGCATTGCAACACTGCTGGTAATTATAACACTGTTCTCCAAAGTAATTTGGCAATAATAATAAAGACTCATAAAATCTTGGTCTCAGAAGATAATTCTAGGAAATAATATAAAATAATAATTTTTTAAAGATTTTTTTAAACAAAAGTACACTTTCCTTTGAGTCTCAGTACCCAATAGATGGTCAATTGCCTTTTCTTTGTTGAGATCTTAAGTCAGACCAATATTCTTCTGAAGTCTTTGAAACAGGTTCACTGATTTTCCCATCCCAGTAACTTGCCATATGGACAGCTTCAGAACACATATAAATAAAACATGCAAACAAATTTGAATTTTACCGTTTCTTGAATTCATGTAGGTATCGAGACATTTCTCCTAAAGCAAATAAAATGCAAGGACTGCTTTGTTTTGCTTCTGGGTCAGAAGGGTCTTTGCTTTAAAGAAATGACAATTAAGTGTCCATTTATGGCTGGTTCATTCAATGGCTCTGTATTAAGCCAGAAATAACTTTCTAATTCAACCCCTCATCTTCTTCCAGTATAGTGGGGTATGATGGGAGGAGATGGATAGGAGGCGCTCTGCAATAATTTCTGACACCCAAATGAAAATAACAATTGTCATCCATGGTTTTCCTAGTTGAATCTGATATCCAACCCATTCTATACAAACAGTAAAATAAGGAGTTATCACATACCTGAGTTGCTGAACTGCTAATGTTCTCAGAATGAGTATCAACACCACCACTTGGAGATGGAAGCAGATCAGAGGGCTCTTGAATTTTTTTCTGACTTTCATTGAGTGGAACAGATCTTTTCAAATTCCGTCTTGATACAGGTATAAGAGGTTTTAGGCGTTTCTTACTATGAACCTGAGTAGGTTCATCAGATTCCAAACTATTCTTTGAACATATTAAAGACAAAAATCCCAGGGGTCTTCTGCCAGGTCTAGAAACGCAAACATAAAGATATTCAAGAATATCTAGGAAGACACATTCTTTTATTTTTTAATTACAGTTGACATTCAATATTATATTCGTTTCAGGTGTGCAGCATAGTGGTTAGACATTTATATATCTTATGAAGTGATCACCCCATAAGTCTAGTACCCACTATTATTGACTATATTCCCTATGCTGTACTTTACATCCTTGTGACTATTTTGTAACTACCAATTTGTCCCTCTTAATCCCTTCAGCTTTTTCACCCAGTCCAAACCCCCTCTCATCTGGCAACCATCAATTTATTCTCTGTATCTATCAGTCTGTTTCTGTTTTGTTTATTTTTTTAGATTCCACATATAAGTGAGATCATAAGTGAGATATTTGTTTTCCTCAATCTGACTTATTTCACTTAGCATAATACCCTCTAGATCCATCTATGTTGTCTCAAATGGTTAAGATTTCTTTTTTTTTTTTTTATGGCCAACTAATATCCCATTGTATACATGTACCACATCTTCTTTATCCAATCATCTAATGATGGGCACTTAGGTTGCTTCCGTATCTTGGCTATTGTAAATAGTGCAGCAGTGAACATAGGGATGCATACATCTTTTTGAATTGGTGTTTTGTATTTCTTCGGATAAATACCCAGAAGTGGAATTGCTGACTCATAAGGTAGTTCTACTTTTAATTTTTTGAGGAAGCTCCATACTGTATTTCCATAGTGGTTGCACCAATTTGCAATCCCACCAGCAGTGCATGAAGGTTCCCTTTCAGAAAGACATATTCTCAATACTAACTTCTAAAATGGCACATGTGATATCTCATTAGTGGTATCAGCACATCTACTAAGTACTGATACCAGTAAGTACTGATATCACTATGGCATGACATACATTTGTGACAAAGAGCAAAGCTTACTCAGAGCAGCACTTCTTAAGCTGAAAAGTGCACACAAATGCATGGGAATCGTATTAATGATGATTCTGACTGAGTTGGTGGGGGGGGGGTGGAGCCTGAGTTCTATATTTCTAGCAAGTTTTCAAATGATGTCCATGCTGCGGGTACCAGGACCAGACTTTGATTAGCAAGGCTCTAAAGCAGAGATCAGCCAACTGTGGTCCACAGGCCAAATGCAGTCTGCTACCTGATTCTACAAACAAGTTTTACTGGAACACAGCCATGCTCATCTGTTTAAATATGACTGCTTCTGCACTACAAATGCAGGGTTGAGTAGTTGCAACAGACATATGGGCCACAAAGCATAAAATATACTATATGACCTTTTACCAAAAAAGTTTGCTGACCCTCGCTCTAGAATACCACTGCTCAACTGGTTTTAACCCAAAACCCCATGATGCTTCCCTCATTCTATTTTCAGCATTTCTCTAAGGCCAGAAAAGATATTGCTGAGATTTGTTTTCTCTAGTTTATATAACAGAAACAATAGATTCATTAAATATGCCTTTTCAAGCTACACATGCCCTTTCCTCCCTTTCCTTTAGTGGAGGTTAATGTATGTCTTCCCCACTTTAACTCACCAACACCATATTAATGATTTGAATGCAACTGACAAGTCAAAAATTATCCAGAACCTTGAAGGCTGGCTTCTCGAGTATGAGTAAAATAACGTGGGAGAAGCTGGCTTTGGGCTTAAACTTCACACTTACTCTTACAGGGAGAAAGCCATGGCTTACCTCTTAGGTATGCCACAAGGAAGAAAAATGTACACATTATTTGGGACCTCAAAAAAACAACATCCAGAGCTACTTCTGATGTTAGACCTTTATTTCAGACCATCTACATCTGCACTGGCAACTACTATATGGTAGAATAAATAATGATCAAAATTAATAACCATGGACAAGCTGAAAAACAAAGTGTACAATACTAAACTCTAAAGATTTTCTATCTAAAAAGTTAGTTTCAGCACTTAAAGTTAAGCTATTATTACATGGATTGTATATTTATCTGGAACAGTCCTACAAAAATGTTTGACATTACTATATTTCCTTCCTTTTACATCACCAACAGAGGGACATGTTTCTAAAACATCTTTATAGTCTTTATAGATAGGTAGGCAGATATAAAAACCTATATATCCATAAATATAGACATAAATATATAGATATAGATATACAGATATAGATAGATATCTGCTCCATATAGGTTACATTTATTTACTGAGAGAAAGAAATGGAGAGAAACATTTATTAAAGACTTTCTCATGATACCTGGATAGTGAGGTTTTTGAAGACGATGTGGTGCTATCCATTTGTTCAGCCTTAGAAGCTGCACAAGTTGTTTCTTCCTTATCAGACACAATCATCGCATCCTGAGGTAACTGAGGTGTACTCTCTTCTGTATGTGTATCTATTATTTTATCAGAAGATCCAGATCCTATGCTCTGAAAAGTTGGTTCAAGTTGCTCTTTCTGAGGTCCTGGAGTTGTACATGTGCTTTCTGAGATAGGGAAGATATCTTGTTCCTTATAAGACTTCCCTTAAACAAAAAGGAAAACAAACGGTAAGCACACATATTGAAATTAATACATCCAAATGAATTGCAACATTTGAAGGAAAATTGTTCTATCATAAATGTACCCTAATAAGAGTAAGCTAAATTATAAATTAATGGAGTTACCTGGACTCTTAAGAATATTATAATTGGTTAAAAGCCATGGTAACAGCTTCTGCATTCAGATACAAAGTAGTCATATCAATATATTTTCACCTAAAAAAATCTTTGTCTACAAATATTTCTTGAACTAACAACATGAAAGAGTGATCACTTTCTAATTTCAGGGCACAGCTAAGGACCTATAAAAACTCCTTTATACCCAGTTTTCTAATTCCTAAAATGCAGTTGTTGAGCTCTTACAGGAAATCTCGTAGACATATGATTTTCTATTAATTACAGGAATAAAGTAGCTTCTTATGGCTACCAAAGTGTCATATCTAAGATCTCAGCAGGGAAGAAAAAGTTCTAATAATAAAAGCATGATTCTTAGCGAAAAGTGAACAAGACTCTGCTTCAATCCCAAATTCGAACAGGATGTCTCAAAAATAATCAAGGATACTTAGAAAAATATAATCACATTAAAATTTATTTTACTCACCTCTTTCCTCAAAAACCTTTATTAATTCCTTTGAGCACACCTGTTTTAAGAAAAAGTACAAAAAAAATTTGAAATCCATTTATCAAATAAAATTAATTTTATTTCCTTCTTTCTTTTTTAAGAAAACATGTATCAACCCAGAAAGGTCTAGCGTCAAACATTTATGAAAAAGACATTGTTACTATTATTTAAACTATTCCAGAGCACAGAAGAGGGAAAGTTTCCAAAAATCCTTTTATAAATCAAGCACAACATTGATACCAACTAACCAGTCTCACATCAGTCCAAAAATATCAAATGAAATATTACAGGCACAATTTAGCTGTACTCAAAAGACCAATACAGCATGATCAAGTACAGTTTGTTTCAGAAATGCAAAGATGACTCAATATTACAAAATCTATTAATTTAATTCAAAGGATCTTAAAAGAAAAATATTATCTTCTATTATAGGAAAAGTACCCAATAACTTTCTTTAAAAATTTTTAATTGAATAGACATTTTCTTAAAACCGTAAAATACTACTACTGTAAACCAACAGTCAACAATTCCACTTCATAAACACTTGAGTCAGGAACATTAAAGTCAGGAAGGAGGACAATTTTCAGACATTTTTTTTAGTTCCATTAGTCAATATAATTAGAAAAGAGAAAGAATTGAAGGTATGAAAAGTAAAAGGGAGGAATTACAGTTATGTTTGCATATTATATGACTGTTTACACTTAGACAAGCCAAGAGCATCATTGAAGAATTAATACACTCAAAGAAGGGAATTCAGTAAGCTCTCTAGATAGAAAACAACTCAATGATAATAACAAAAAAGATAAAACTCTTAAGATAACCTAATACACCCAAAGATAAAACTCTTAAGATAACCTAATAAGAAATGCACCAGATTTACATGAAGAGCTTAAAATACCATAAGACACAAAAAAGGAGACAAATGGAAAGACACACTGTTTTTGAATAGAAGATTCAACATCACAATGATGATGTCAATTTCCCCTATGTTAGTCTGTCAAGTAATACAATACTAACACAAGTACCAACAGTTTTTTTTTTAAAAAGTTCTGAACAAGGTAATTCTAAAATTGATCTGAACTTCAGGACATATAAGCAACTAGGAGGAACCTGAAAAAAGAAGAAAACTGTATGGGGGGGGGGAGAGGCTATCCCTTTAAGATATTAAAGCACTTAAAAGCTACAACAATTAAAACTGTGATACAGGCCCCAGAACAAATAGGTGAGTCAACGTAGAAGAAAAGAAAGTTCAGGAATATACCCAAATACATGTGGAATTTAGTATTGGATAAAAGTGGAATTTTAAATCAGTGGAGAAAAGATGAATTATTCAATAAATGGTGCTGAGACAACTACATAGGCATCTGCGGAAAATTAAGTTGGTTCTACTCTTCCTAACACCAAAATAAATTCTAAGCAAATCAATATTAACTAGAAGAATTTATTTTAAAACTCAAGGTAGATTTTCAATGTATAACATAATCACCAGAAGCCATACGTACAAAGATTGACAAATTTGATCACAGAAAAATAAAAACTGTTTGCATGTCTATCTGAACGCAGTAGATGTGCATTCTAGAATTTAAAATTATAACTGATTTTTACAAGCAGTCTTTTATTGTTAAAACTTGGAAACAAGTTTAGAAAATAAAAATCACAAATAAGCCCAAAAGACATTGTACTTTTCGAACATATATTTAGTCACACCAATGTACATCTATCATTTTTAAACGGCATATTAAAAACCAATGACCTAGTTTTGCACATAGTAAAGTATGGAGATCCACCACCCCCGTCCCCCACTCCCCTCATTAAATATACTTTTAAAACAAATGAAACAATGTCTGCATGGAATGCTAATAAACTGTTAAATTTGAGTTACTGGTACATAGGGATACACTGTACTATCCTGTCTACCTCTTTAAATGTTTCAAAATGTACATATTAAAAACTTAACCAAACTAAGTCTGCATGAGAAAAATCACAGAGTCAAATAACCAACTGGGAAAAAATATTTGCAACTCATATCACAGACATACATAACAGAGTTCCTCTGAATCTGTAAGGAAAAGCTCAACAACCCAACTGAAAAAAATGGTAGAGAATATAGTCTTTTCACAGAAAAGGAAATAAAAATTGCTCTTAAGCGTATGAAAAGATGCTCAACCTTACTCATAATAAGAGAAATTAAAACTATTCTGGGATACAATTTTTCACCTATCTGATATACGAGGATACACTGCCTCTGTTGTCTACTGTCAATGTAAGGACAATAGGTCTTCAACTGTCCCTTTGAGAATAAAGATTCTAAATTAACTTTTCCATAGTGCCGTTACATAATGTGTACAAGAAACAAACACCAGAAGGTGCTAAGAAACCTACAACGTGGTGGCTGCTAACTGAATCTGTCTAGTATCATCAGGCTTCCCCAAGGTACTAGTGACAATTGAGCTAAAGTAATTTGCATGTTTTTCAAGAAAATTCTTTAGAAAAGAGACAGCCAAAGAAATGCCCTAAGATATGAGAGTACAGTGCTTTTGAGAAACTGAAAGATGGCCAATGTGGTAGAGAGGGAGGGAGAGATGAGACTAGAGACAGAAATGAGCCACATATATAGAGGGCCTTAGAGGTTCTGGTTTTATTCCTAATCGCAACAAGGAGCTTTACACATTGTGATAATGGTGGTGGGGATATCACTATCACCATTTCACACAACAGGAAACTCAATCTGAGGTATCTTGCCCAAGATGTACCACTCACAGCTGTGAAGTGGTACAGCCAAGACCCAGATCTGTAAGATGCTTTCAGCTTTATTTTTAGCTAATGACACAGAGCTGGGCATGGATTTCCTGATTAAAGACCATCAATTTTCACCTAGAGCAGGTTGAAAGTGAAAATACAAAACCAGTTTTACCTGAATTATTTATGGTGAAAAGTTTTAGAACTATCTTTATAGAAAGAATTAAAGGAAAAAACAGGAATTTATTTGTTGTAATATGGCCATCTTACTTGCTTAATTAAGTTTCTCTTACCTCAGAGGTAAATTTTTGACAATCATCTCTTGAAGTGAATAAACTTTTTTTGGCAGGAGGAACATGGTCGCTTTCATTAAGCCTACAATGAAATCTCTTCCTAGATATAAGATCCAAATTAGCAGGAGGCTTTTCAGAATCATCTCTTCCAGAATTAGATAAACACATCGCTTCCTGACCAACTGAAGTTACTGGAAAACTCATACTGCATAGAAAATACATACATATTAAATCAGTGAATTAGAAGTTACTTATTGAGGTTAAAGGCTGAACTAATCCAATGCAAACTGCTAAAAAAACTTCAAAGTAACTAACATATACACGGCCATAGTCACAAAAATGTTAGTTTTGAGCTCCATTCATACTTAAAGGCTCATAACTTAAAGTAATATTGAATTAAATCTGATGTATAAAAAATGTTTTCCTTGTTAAATTTTAATCTAAAATGTCTCTTCCTAATATAAAAGGCCTCAATTTCTAAAGCTACTTAAATGACAATTAAGCATCTTAACCAATGACTACAAAAATAAGAATTCTAAAAAATTAAAATGAATATCAAAAATACACAGAAATGTTACCTCTCTGTACTATTTTTGCAACTTTCTGTGAATATATATTCAATTCAGAATTTATATATATAAATGTTTACAACATAACCATACCTTTCATACATGCCATTTTTTGATCCAGATTGCTAAGTGTCTTTAGCTTTCAAAATACTTAAAATACCAAACAAGTTTCATATAGAAGTATTATATAATACATTTAAATGGAATATTTATCAGATATAAAATAAACGATTTCTTCTCTAAGTTACCATATAATTACTAAACAAGGTCTCCAGGACAATTATAAATATTGTCGGTGAATGACTCGTTCAATCAATATTATTTGATTCATAAAGCACCTTTCCTACTAGCAAAAACAGCTTAGCTCATTCATTACCTCATGTCACCCTTTTCTTCTGTATTCACTGATTTGACCAATATGGGTGCTGGCAGTAAAGGGTTTGGCATGAACTGCGTAGCAGTACCAGTAAATTCTTCCACTGCATTGGTTGGAATTTCCACCAGAGTTAAAATGAATGCTTGTTCATCCTCACCATCGTGGTGTACGTCAGCAACTAGATTCACTATCGAAGTTTAAAAGTTAGTAATGAAAAGCTGAACCATGAAAGAACAAAAAATCATTTATTTCATTTCTAAAAGAGTCTCACAACAACTTATCACCAAGAATAAAAAACTGAATTACATCAAAAAAAAGTAATTTCATAAAGAATAAAGATGATTCACTATGGAGATTTATAACTTTGAGCAAAGAAGCTTATACACAAAATACTTCAAGTTGTTTTTCTTTAATTCAAGGCCATCATAAACAAAACAAAAAAAAACCAGAACTGTTTTGTTTTTTCCAAATGGGGGTGGAGGGTTAAAGCCATACTGTTAGGTTCTATAACACTTTATTGAAGCAGATTATCATACCTGTTAAATCTTGATCATTCATTACACTCTCTTGTTGGACTTCTGGAATACTAGTTGGTATACACTGCCATAAAAATTAAAATGAGAAAGTGAGGTTGAACAAATCTTAGTTTTGAAAAGGATTCCTGACAATTCGATACAGTGAACAGTTACTGTTTCAAAACTCAACAACTTATCTAACCATATGCAATTTTTCAAGTGTTTTGAAAATTTTAGTTGTACCAATAAACTTCTGATTAATTTAAATATATATATAAATATACACACACATACCCAAAGGAATTCAAACTAAGTTGTACAATATGTATGTACAATCTATGAAATAATTTTTAAACAGGGAGATCCAAACCCTCAACCTTCTCTCTATTCTCATCATACCAGCCATTGTAATATTAGTAGGTGATATAGTTGTAATATTAGTAGGTGATACCTGAATAGAAACAAAAGTTGTCTGCCTTAAGCATGGCTCCCTCCAATCTGTTTTCCACAAAATTGCATTCTTTTCTCTAAAATGCAGTTCTGATTATAATTCTCTATTGTTTAAAATCTTAAAACTTTCATTTTGCAACTATGATTGAATCAGGCAAAAATAATTAATAAATACTAAAACTACGTAGGGACACTTACTCTTATAGGGAGAAAGCCATGGCTTACCTCTTAGGTATGCCACAAGGAAGAAAAATGTACACATTATTTGGGACCTCAATAAAACAACATCCAGAGCTACTTCTGATGTTAGACCTTTATTTCAGACCATCTACATCTGCACTGGCAACTATTACATGGTAGAATAAATAATGATCAAAATTAATAACCATGGACAAGCTGAAAAACAAAGTGTACAATACTAAACTCTAAAGATTTTCTATCTAAAAAGTTAGTTTCAGCACTTAAAGTTAAGCTATTATTATATGGATTGTATATTTAGTAATAAATACTAAAACCACTACAAGGCTGCTAGGTCTCATTTGACAAATTACTTATTAAGTGGAAAAAATGCTGCTATCATGGAGAAATCTGGCAGGCACCCTTCTAACCAAGTGATCTGTCAGCACCACCAATAATGGGACAAACTTATATTGTACATCTCCTGATGTGATACAAAAGGAAGAAATATCATTACCTATGTAGTAATCTTGCCTGAATCTAATAATGAGGAAGCATTAAAAAAAAATCCACATTGTGGATTAGCCTAGACTATTTTAAAATATCAAGTTCACAAAAGATCACACACTTCTCCCAAGACGACATACAAACGGCCAACCAATATATGAAAAACTACTCAACTTTACTAGGTATTAGGGGAATGCAAATCAAAACCACAATGAGATACCACCTCACTCCTGTTAGAATGGCTGTTATCAACAAGACAAGTCATAACAAGTATTAGAGAGGTTGTGGAGAAAAAGGAACCCTCATATACTGCTGGTGGGAATGTAAATTGGTATAGCCACTTTGGAAAATAGTATGGAGTTTCCTCAAAAAATTAAGAATAGAATTACCATATGACCCAACAATCTCTCTTCTGGATATCTACCCCAAAAAATCTGAAAACATTTATCTGTAAAGATATATGTACCCCTATGTTCACTGCAGCATTCTTCATTGTGGCCAAGAAATCGAAACAACCAAAGTGTCCTTCAATAGATGACTGGATAAAGATATATATTTACATATATATATATATGTATATATAATGGAATATTACTCAGCCATTACTCAGAAATACTGCCATTTGCAACAACATGGATGGATCTTGCGGTTATCATGCTAAGCGAAATAAGTCAGACAGAAAAAGTCGAGAACCATATGACTTCACTCATATGTAGAATATAAAAGTGAAAGCAACAAACAAACAAGACAAACAAAGAAAAACTCATAGACACAGACAACAGTGTAGTGGTTACCAGAGGTTAAAGGGGAAGGAGGATGGTAGAAGAGGGTAAAGGTCAAATACACACATGGTGATGGAAGGAGAATTGACACACCGTGCAATATATAGATGATGATGTATTTCAGAATTCTACACTTAAAACCTACGTAATTTCACTAATCAATGTCACCTCCAAAGTTTAATAATTTTTTAAAAAGCTATGTAAAATAAACAGATGACATCCATAAAAAAAGTCAAGTTCACAAAAGAGGAAAAAGGGCAAGAGAACTACTCTAGATTAAAAGAGTAAGAAGAAATGACAAATGCAATGTATGCATGAAAGTCTTGACTGGAATTACGTATTACAAAATATTAAATCAATGTTAGATAGTACAGTAACATTAAGTGGGACAACAGTACTGTCATTTCTCTGTATGAGAATGTCCTTATCTTATCAGCTACAAGCTAGAGTATTTTGGGATGAAGGCTCATGTCTACAACTTGACTTTCAAATGGTTCAGTTTTTGAAAAGTATTTAACTATAGAGATGGAGAGTGAGACAGAGATGGGAGTGGGGAAAGCAAATGAGGCAAAATGTTAACAACGAATGAATCCAAGTGAAAGGTATATGAGAGTTCTATGTAAGATTCTTGCAGCTTTTCCCCAAGTTTGAAATTATATCAAAATAAAATATAGAAGGTGGGGGGTGAGAGGGAAAATCCCATAAACTTTGGATGTAGTCCAAACTCCTCAGCAAATCATAAAAATTCATTTTACAAGATGTCCCCAAGCTACCTATTTCTTCATCTCTAACCACTTTCTTCATTTATATCCCACTCATAACTACTTGTAGTCACTGAATATGTCATATGCCGTTCTTCTCCCTTTAAAAAAAAAGTGCTGATGCTTGGGCCCTATTCCCCCCCGAGACTGATTTAACTGGACTGGGTTGCAAACCTCTCCTACAGTTTCGTGCAACCATCTTTCACAGCACCTACCAGACTGAGTGTAATCATTCATTCACTCATCTGTTTCTCATAACTCTTTATCCCCATATCTCATATAGTGTTGGACATGCGGTAATAACATCTCAATAAACACTTGCTCTATAAATAAAGTTCACAGATCCAGGGGCTAAGAAGCAAGAGGTGAATTTTCTGTGTACAAAGCTTTTACAACAAAGCTAGGTATTGGTTAGGTTATCTCTACTCCAAAGCCTAAAAACACACTCAATAAAAATTCTACCACAGGACATTCTTGCAAAGACAAATATAGGGGAAAAAAACAGCTCAGTGGTTGCCAGGAGCTGGGGTAAGGGGAGGGGGTGACTAAAAAACGCGCACTGGAGAATTTGGGTGGTGATGGAACTGTTCATGTGCTGGTTACAAGGCTGTACATGCTTGTCAAAACTTACAGAACTGCACACTAAAGAGGGTGAAGTATACTGCACTTACATCTAATTTTTTAAAAACGAGGAACAAACAGCTAGCCACCACTTGTTATATTTGATATTCTTTTACCTCTGGCACATAAAGTGTAAGCACACTGTCTCCATCAGAGTCCTTTCTCAGGGGCTCTCCAACAGAACTCTCACCAAGACCCCTACCCAAACCAAGTGTGTGGGGCCTCGTCTCGGAGGAAACAATTGGAGCAACTGACAGTATCTGAAGCTCTTGAGATCCCTCGTCTTGATCTTCCTTTCTGAAAGAGAAATTAGTATGTATTAAGAGTTTTAGTATGTATATGAAACCAAGTGGACAACCACACAATGTTTAGAGCTAGGAATGTCAAATTCATCTAATTTTATGTTTTTTAACTTTATTATATTTAAAGCAACAGAACCCGTTTTTCTATCAAATTCTTACAGCTTATGGCTGTAGTTGAAATAGAACAGAAACCAAATCCCAGAATTTCTTTCCTTTTACCTTTCAGTTAGGCTTGTTTCCTGCGAAATACAGGCCTCTTCAATACCACGTACACGTGCTAATCTGCCCTGCTCCTTACTCTCTGCTGCTGTAGTTGATCCAAGGTTTTTATCTTCTATTGCTTTAGAAGCATTTTTCTCTGCTTCTTAAATAAAAAAACATATTTAAGATATAGTCCAAAATAATACAGCTAAAATCTCCATATTAGAAACATATTCTCGCTTCAAAGGCAGATCACTATATAGTTAGTGGCTCTTCCAAACTTCTCTTAATCCATAAAACAAGCTTATTCACAAGACCGACAGGTGGTCCTGGCCAACAAAATTTCTGGACAGTAAAACAGATGATTAACGAATCCCATACTGCACATAATTCACTTCCGGCTGCCACAATAATTGCATCCCCACTTTATGGTAACAGCAATATAATTAGCAACTCACATAAAAGAGAGGTTTAGAGGTGGGTACATATGTGGTCTGGCTAGGCTAGTTCCACCTTAAGAAAAGTGTTGGAGAGGGATCTATTCTACAAAAACAAAAGTCACAAAGGAGAAGAAAAGGGCTTCTATATAGAAAAGGAAACTTGATTCTACATAATGAGAGCTTCTGGGTACTGCTCAAGCCTGAGTAAGTAATGAATTAACTAACTGAACCACAGGCATTGCTGGTTGAAAGAGAAATTCCGGAAATCAGGAATCCCAAAACAGAGAAAAGATGATGCTAATTATCCAGATCTTCTACATATGGGGTTTAATTCAATCTTGGTGAATACGCTAACCACCACTGAATTGTACAGTTTAAATGGATAAATTATGATATATGAATTATCAATAAAACTGTTATTTAATACAGTATACAGTAGTGCATATATTTTTGTCCTTTCTGAAATGAATATACATGTATATGTATATATATACATATCTATACATGTATAGACATGGATGTATGGTATACACACACACACCCTCATTTAGATGCTTACGTGTATCAACTATTTCTAGAAGTCTACAACAAAATCTGTTAAGAGCAATTTACCACTAGAACTGGGATTAGAGAACTGGACGGGGGAAGGAAGGACTTTTTAAATTTTATGCCTTTTGGGCACTGTCTTATTTTTTGCCACACGCATGTATGCCTTTCTAAGAGATGCATGCTTGAGTCTTCGTGTTTACACATACACAGACACACACACACAGAAAAAAATACATATGAAGAGAAAGTTTGATCAATATATCAAAATAATAGTTACTGAAACTAATAGGAGGATTTTCTTGGGTGTTTATTTTATAGCTCATTTTACTTTTTATATGTTTGAAACTTTTTAATAGTAAGTTAAAGTAAGTTTAACAACTGAATATTCCATTTGAAATGCTAATGTAATTTCTTGTGTCAAAGTAATTTTATAACTTGCAAGGGAACAATAAAATTTACCTCTTTGAATTTCTACTTCTTCTCCTTTAGTTACAAACAAACTGGGAACTTCCTGATGAGCACCAAATTTGTTGGTCCCTAAAATCTTCCTAAGAATTGGCTTAGCCTTGGCAAATCGATTTCTTGAATTATTGGTCACTTCAGAAGTTGTATTCCTAGAAAAAGAGAGAAGAGGAAAAAAAGAGAAATTTGTCAACTGTGTAAGAATACTCTCTCACATTGATACATTCCATCTAGCATTGATAAAATTATGTGCCACCTTCTCAGGTGCCACATTGTTTATAAGTGTTCATTTCTTACTGGTAAAATTACATGGTATTAACTTTACTAAAAGTCTTGAGAAGGGAAGAGAATTGGACCATATTTGTAAAACAGACTATATTTATATAAAACTATTTCATTAACGTTTCAGACACACATATTACGGTAATTTTAATATGCAAACCATTCAACTAAAATCAAAATCAGCCAATCATTACTCTAAAGAGGGAGAAATTAGTATTGCCTACTTCACATTTATACAAGTGTTATTCAAGCTATTAACTAAATTGATAGTTGGTTTAATTATATTTATTAATTGAATACTGTAATTTATTTTTTAATAAAACTCAAAAGAAATACTAGTTTAATAAAGCAAAATAAACCTGGTTGTTAAAGTGTTTCCCTTTATTTTCTCCATTAAACCAATTTCTTCATTAGTACTTTGTTCCTCCAATACAATCTTGTTTTCTTCTATCGGTGAAGGAGATGTACTATTGACAGGTGAAGGAAGCTCCTGACATTCACGAACAATGTTGTGGTTTACATTATCTGGGCTAAAAGGAATATGGCTTTTATCCTTTGAATGAACATCAGGAAGTACACATACTCCTACTGCAGAAAAAAATAAAAAATCAAAATTGACCCAATACAAATAGACGTCCAAATAAAACAAATCCTTCAACATTGAGCAATTATAATATTCTATATTGTTTTTAAAGTTTCCTCTTTTGGCTCCAAATTTATGATCTCATATTTCATGCCAGAGATTTGACTTACTCTAAAGCTTAGTAATTCTTCCAGACTGAAAGTTTGGTGCCATTATAAGTAACAATGAAATCTTTTTGTTACTTTCAGTAATCACATAACCTCAAATGAATTTCAAGACAAGATGACCTTCATTTACAATTTTTTAACACTTATGTTTATGTTCTAGAGATTTGTAACAGGGTCCAAAGCAATATTCTGCCATTGAGAAATAAGGCCTATAGGGAACATAAATCAGAGAGCTTCCTGATAAATATGTAGTTATAGGCCTAAAAGTCTAACGTCTAAAATAAATGTCAGGCCACTCATCAACAGTGGAAATTATTAACAGGAATATAATTAACATGATTATCCATTTAACATACTTAAAGTAGAACATACTTAGATAGTAAAGACTATAGCTTCTCTAGAAGGTCAGACTGAAATATTAAAAATCTGGGTTGACATATCTTTTGGCTCAGTCTAAACTAAAAGAACAGTCTAAACCAAAGGCTCTCAATGACCACTATTGCCCATAGTGGATTTGACTGTCACGTAATTGTGAAGACTATCCAAAGAAGCAGCTCCTTTGCTGAAGAAACATGTATAAAGTAATCAGTGATCTATGAGCTCAGTTAACCAATGATGTTTATAATGACAAAGGTAGAGGATTCACTAGATTACTATTCCACAAATACAAATTATTTTTTATAAACCAAGTACACTATCTCAAAATGGTGGCCACTACATCTAAAGGGGCTAAGATAGATGAATCGATACACACATATTGCCTTTTCTGGAAAAACAACAAAGTGATGCCAACTTCAAATGTAAAAGGCAAGTATTCACTTATTACTGAAATGTGGGTATAATTTCTTACAAGTTACAATTTACAAGTTTCTTTGTTAAGAACTTGTCTTTCATTCTTACCGTCACTCTGTTCTGTACTGATCTCTGATTGTAACACTAGGTCTCCCATTGTAAGTAAAGTTATGGCAGCTTCAGTGCTTCCATCATTGGTACCTTGTGAGAAAATATATCAACATTAAAACAGAAAAATGAATCTTGAAACTTAATTTTGTTTAAATACAAAAGTGTTTTTAATTCAGATGTTTATCTTCTAGTAACAAGCTTCAATATCCTCTGTACACTAATGTTTTTGTTCAGCTTATACCCTACAAATAAAGAAATCAACTGTTGGCTTTTACTCACTGAAAATGCCTCCCTCTCAATTAAATAACTTAATACCTTCAAAGAAAATGCATCTGTGCAGATCAGAGGCAATAAACACTTCTTTATTAAACATTTAACTCTTACTTCACATTCTAAAATAACATTCCAAAACATTTCTCCAAAAGATAACAAATTCAACAGCTGAATCTTTTCGTTCAACTCTCCATCAAAATGACTCATTCACTAACTACCACCACTACTAAATCATCATGCTAGTGTTAACCACGTAGTTTTAACAGTTTCCTCATTGATAGTTACCTGTTTCATCTTGGGTATGTTCACCTGTGGTCATTTCCTAAAAGAGGAATAATAATATGTTACGTATTTTCCCAAATATATGTTCTGTACCTCAAAAAAGCACTGTTTTACAGGTCTTTCTATGTTTTGATTACGACCGAGTGGAAATTGGTGTTTCTCCCTTACTTTATAATTATTCATAAAATTTCATAAACAAGAAAAAACCAATTCTTTTGTATCTCGGTTCTTGTTTTACCTTTTCCTTGTATTATATGCAAAAGTTAACTCTGATCCTATGGCAATGTGCATCTACCATTCTTACTTTACTTCTGCACTTTCAAAATCCTTTAACTTCAGGCATATCTGCCACTAGTTCCAACTCAATGGAAACCAAGGTCTTAAGAATAATGCCAATTTTTTACACTACTAAGAGGCTTAAAACTTAAATGAATTTTAATAAATTAAGAGGTTACAGCATCAATGTCCAGCAAGAGAGCATGAGGAGTTCTGCTAACCCTCTCCCATTGGCATTGGTGAAATTTATTAAAAAACAACCATTAAAGCATCTGGAAATGGACCTATGGGAATAAGAGGGAGAAACATTCATTCAAGAAACTAATGAAAATTCAGTAACAAAGGTGAAAGTCTGAGGTATTTGAACTACGTCTGCTCTCTCCTTCCTCCATCCCAGCTCAGCAAGGCAGAGACTCCACCTCAAACTTCTGCAGCCAAGAAAACAGTGCCCCTTCTCCCTGCATGTCCCAGCTGGATGGTTTTCTTCCTAGAAGGAGAAGGGCTTCAACTTCTAACACAATAATCTGGTGTCAGACTCATAATAGATAATAAACCAATATCTATTATGAATATGGACACAAAAGTACTAGTAAACCAAATCCAGCAACATACAAAAATTACACATCATGACCAAGTAGGATTTATCCCAGGGATACAATTTTTGGTTTAACATCCAAAAGTCAATCTATGTAATACATCATATAATACAATGAAAAACAAAAATCATATGATCATCTCAAAAGATGCAGAAAAAGCACAGGACAAATTCCAACACCCTTTCATGATCAAATACTCACACAAACTAGGAATAGAATGGACCTTCTTCAATTGATAAAGGGCATCTATGAAAAAAACCACAGCTAACATCGAACTTAACAGTGAAAGACTGAACACTTTCCCCTAAGACAAGGAACAAGACAAGAATGTCCACTCTTGCCATTTGTATTCAGCATTGTACTGGAGGGTCTAGCCAGGGTAATTAGGCAAGCAAAAGAAATAAAGGACATCCAGCTTGGAAGTGTTGTAAATCGAATTGTGTCCACCAGAAGATATGTTGAAGTCTTAATCCCCAGTACCATGAACATGAAACAGGGTTTTTGTAAATGCAATCAAGTAGAGGTCATACAGGATTAGGGTTGGCCCTAACCCAGTACAACTGGTGTCCTTATAAGAGGAGAAGAAACACAGACATACAAAAGGGGAGAATGCTATGTGGCAATGGAGGCAAAGGCTGGAATTGCGCTGCCATAGCCAAGGAATGACAAGGACTGCCGGCCACTGCCAGAAGGTAAGAGAAAGGCCAGGATGGTTTCTTCCTCATAGCCTCTGGAAGGAGCCATCACTGACAGCACCTTGATCTTAGAATTCTGGCCTCCAGAACTGAGAGAATAACTTTCTGTAGTTTTAAGCCACCCAGTTTGTAGTAGTTTGTTATCGCAGCCCTAGGAAACTAATACAGAAAGGCAGAAATAAAACTCTCTCCGTTCACATATGCCATGATCTTGTATGTAGATAATCCTAAGGAATCCACTAAAAACTATTAGAATAACTCAGTTCATCAAAGGTGCAGGATACAATACCAATATACACAAATCAATTGTATTTCTATACACTTGCCATAAATAATCCAAAAATGAAATTAAGAAAACAGTTCCATTCATAGTAGCATCAAAAATAACATTCTTGAAAATAAACTTAAAGTGCAAAGCTTATACTCTGAAAACCACAAAACACTGTTGAAAGAAATCAAAGACAATCTAAATAATATCCAATGCTCACAGACTGCAAGACTCAACATTATTAAGATGGCAATAGACATACCCCCTATCCCCACACACACAAAAAAAGTGATCTACAGATTCAGTGCAATCCCAATCAGAATCCTAGCTGACATCTTTGCAGAAATTGACAGGATGATTTTAAAATTCATATGGAATTGCAAGGGATCCACAATACCCAAAACAATCCTGAAAAAAAGAAGATGATTTACACTTCCTAATTCCAAAACTCACTACAAAGCAACAGTAATCAATAGAACTTCACCCGCACAGAGACATATAAATCAATGCAACAGAATTGAGTCCAGAAATAAATCCATACATCTACCGCCAATTGATTTTCAACAAGAATGCAAGACCATTCAAAGGGGAAAGAATAGTCTTTTCAAAGAAGGTGACACTGGATAGTCATATGCAAAAGAATGAATTAAGACTCTAACCTCACAACATATACAAAAATTTACTCAAAATGGATTAAAGACTTAAATATAAAGCTATAGTTATAACCATGTAACTTTTAGGGGCTGCCAGTTGGCTCAAGTGGTTACACCGCAGTGCTCATAACACCTTCGACTCCCACATGGGTCAGTGAGCTGTGCCCTCCACAACTAGATTGAAAACAATGACTTGACTTGGAGCTTAGCTGTGACCTCCACAACTACATAGATTGAAAAACAATGACTTGGTGGGGCCGGCCCAGTGGCTCAGGCAGTTAGAGCTCCATGCTCCTAACTCCGAAGACTGCCGGTTCGATTCCCGCAAGGGATGGTGGGCAGCGCCCCCTGCAACTAAGATTGAACATGGCACCTTGAGCTGAGCTGTCACTGAGCTCCCGGATGGCTCAGTTGGTTGGAGTGCGTCCTCTCAACCACAAGGTTGAGGGTTGGACTCCCTCCCGTAAGGGATGGTGGGCTGCGCCCCTGCAACTAGGAATGGCAACTGGACCTGGAGCTGAGCTGCGCCCTCCACCACTAAGACTGAAAGGACAACAACTTGAAGCTGAACGGCATCCTCCACAACTAAGATTGAAAGGACAACAACTTGACTTGGAAAAAAGTCCTGGAAGTACACACTGTTCCCCAAAAAAGTCCTGTTCCCCTTCCCCAATAAAATCTTTAAAAAAAAAAAAAAGGAAAGAAAAACAATTACTTGGAACTGATGGGTCCTGGAAAAACACACTGTTCCCCAATAGTCCCCAATTTAAAAAAATAAGTAAAAAATTAAAAAATAGATAAAAAAAACTTTTAAAAACATGTAACTTTTAGAAGAAATATAGGAGTAAATCTTCAGGATCTGGGCTTTGGCAAAGGATACTTGGATACAACAAAATCATGAGCAACAACAAAAAAACAGATACACTAAAGTTCATAAAAATTAAAAATTTTTGTGTTATAAAGGAAACCTTCCAGAAAATGAAAAGACAACCCAAAGCATGCGAAAAAATATTTGCAAATCATATTATCTGATAAGGAACTTGTATCCAGAATACAGTAGTCCCCCCTTATCCACGGTTTCACTTTCCATGGTTTCAGTTACCCACGATCAACTGTGGTCTGAAAATATTAAATGGAAAATTAGAGAAATAAATAATCCATAAGTTTTAAATTGCATGCCATTTGTGTAGCACGATGAAATCTCCAGCTGTCCTGCTCCAGCCCACCCAGCATAAGAATCATTCCTTTGTCCAGCATATTCATGCTGTGTATATAGTACAATAAAATATTTTGAAAGAGAAACAGATCATATTCACACTAACTTTTATTACAGAATACTGTCATAATTGTCCTAGTTTATTATCTCTTTCTGTGCCTAATTTATAAGTCAAACTTTACTACAGGTTTTTTGTTTGTTTTGTTTTTTAAATTGGGGAATATTGAGGAACATGTGTTTCTCCAGAGCCCATCAGCTCCAAGTCGTTGTCCTTCAATCTAGTTGTGGAGGGCGCAGCTCAGCTCCAAGTCCAGTCTCTATATTCAATTTTAGTTGCAGGGGGAACAGCCCACCATCCCATGCGGGAATTAAACTGGCAGCCTTGTCTTTGAGAGCTCACGCTCTAACCAACTGAGCCACCCAGCCACCCTACTACAGGTATTTATGTATAGAAAAAATATAGAATTAGGTTGGTCTAAAAGTAATTGAGGTTTAAAAGGTCAAAAATAATTGCAAAAACCGCAATTACTTGTGCACCATCCTAGTATGTATAGGATTTAATACTATCAGCGGTTTCAGGGATCCACTGGCGGTCTTGGAATTCATCCCCTGTGCATAAGAGGGGACTACTGTATATAAAAAAAATTCTTACAACTCAGTAATAAAAAGACAAACAGACCAATAAAAAATGGGCAACGGCTCTGAACAGACATTTCTCCAAAGATTATTTTAAAACGGCCAATAAGTACATGAAAAGATGCTCAACATCATTAATGATTAGGAAATGCAAATCAAAACCATAATGAGGTAACATTTCACACCCACTGGGATGGTTAGATCAAAATAGTCAAACAACAAATGTTGGCAAGCACATAAAGAGTGCTTGAGAGAAGAGAAACTGGAACTCTCATACATTGCTGGTGGGCATGCAAAATGGTGCAGCAGCTTTGGAAAACAGTTTGCTGGTTCCTCAAATGATTAAACATAGTCATCATATGACAAAGCACTCCTAGGACTGTACCCAAGAGTAATGAAAATATATGTCTTTGTATGTATTTGTACACAAATGTTTATAGCAACATTACGTATAATAGCCAAAAGATGGAAACAACCTAAATGTCCATGAACAGATGAATGGATAAACAAAATGTGGTATATCCATCTGTACTATTATTTGACCACAAATGGAATGAAGTACTGATACATGCTACAACATGACTAACCTTGAAAACATTATGCTAAGTAAAAGAAGCCAGACACAAAAGATCATATTATGAGTCCATTTACATGAAATGTCCAGAACAGACAAATCATCAGAGACAGAAAGCAGATTATTGGTTGGCTACGACTGAGGAGGGTTGGGAGAAAATGGGGTGCAACTGCCAACAGGCATGGGGTTTCTTTTTGAGGTTATGGAAATGTTCTAAAATTAACTGTGATGATATTTGCACATATTTGTAAATATACTAAAAACCATTGAATTGTACACTTTAAATGTGTGAATTGTAAGGTGTGTTAATTGTATCTTAATAAAGCTGTTTTTAAAAAGTTGTGATTCCAAGTCTTCATTTGCAAAAATAAAATAAACACCAACCAAATAAGAATGCTAAACAAAATGCAACTAAATATGTTCCAAATAATTTATATTTAGTAGACTTAATGCAACAGAACTTTAATGTAAGTCTCTGATGATATTAAGAGCTATACACACACACACACACACACTGACACACAAATCACTGCTTTTCAAGTCAAATATGATACTAGTGAATGGATTATTCACTAGTTTCTATTGTTTATACTTACAGCTCCCTACATGCTAGAAATTAGCTAAGAACTGCTTGTAAACAAACCAAAAGCTTCTAAAATAAACTTTCAGTCTTTTGAAAGTAAACAAAGAATTAAAACATGTTAAAATGGATGCTTACAACTGGTAATGCATTCAAATTTTCTTGTTTCATTTCTTGCGTGGTCACATCTGTGTTTGAGAATTGATGTTCATCGACAGTTATGAATTCTATGTCTGGAACATTCACGGTTATTTCAAGCTGTCAAAATGAAAAGTCTCATTAATTCATTTTGGAATACTAAACACAGCAAAACAAGCAAAATAAAATGTTAAACTGAAGAAATAATCCACATTCATACATGATTAAAAAATTGAAATATAGTCATTCTTAAAACTGATTTGACATCAACTTGGCAAAAGTAAAACATTTAAGGTTTTTGAGGGGCTGTGATTCTTATAAATAGTAAACAAAATTTCCAAGGCTAAGCTTCCTACCTAGTACCTGGCATTTCACTTTCCATTATCCCCTTTGTCCTTACTTTCGCATAATTTCTCTCATCAGTTTGTTGACATTTATGGAGTGCTTCTGCAGGTACAAGAATACAAAGCTGAAGAAGACAAGTTTGGCCCTGCCCTTGAGGAACTCACAATCTAAGAAAAACAGATATGTAATCAAATAACTACACACTATCCTGAGTACTCTGAGATGTGTTGAAAACACTTAAAAAGATTTATTCCCTCCCCACCAAGGCAACTACCCTCTCCCACAATTCCAAAACCTGCATCACTCTTGATAGCCATGTCAACAGCTATGTAAAATAATGGGTTCACTTGCGTTTACTCACTATTCATTTAGCAGTCTTACTGGTCAAAGATTCCTATAGTCTGGAGACCAAAAAAAACTCAGATTTATCTCCTAGACTATATGCAAGACAGTCTGGCTCCTATTCCTTTATTAACAGATAAGTATAAAAGACTGATTCAGTAGAAACTGAGTAAAGACTCAAGTTTGAAAATCTGCCTTCGACACATATTTATTATATAGTTAACACCTGTGTGTTCGGGTTTGTTTTCTCAGATGCAAACATTAGGGAAAAATCTTTGCTAAGATCCTATATCCCTGGGAAGATTAAAAAGTTCAAGTGATTTGAAAAGACAAAATATTCTGAGAAGTTGGGTGGAAAATGGAAATATTCCAGATAATTGTAAGTTGGTTGATTGAGTACCACACATTTTCAAAGCTCTACATTTTTTAAACAACTTTATTGAGGTACAATTTACATACCATAAAATCCAGCCATTTAAAGTGTGTAATTCAATGTTTTTTGGATTGTGCACAAATAGGTACAACCATCACCAGTCACTTTCAGAACATTTTCATCACTTTAAAAAAGAAACCCATACCCATTAGTTATCCCTCCCTTAACCCTCATCCCCAAATCCCTAAACAACCAACCACTAATCTACTTTCTGTCTCTCTGGATTTTCCAATTTGGGACATTTCATATGAATGGAATCATATAATATGTAATTTTTTAAACTGGCATCTTTCACTCAGCACAATGTTTTCAAGGTTTCAAGGTTCATGTTGTATTGTATATCAATACTTTATATCCTTTCATGATTGAATAATATGCCAGTGTTAAATGCTTTTTAAAGGAAATATTTTCTAACATATAAACGATTTAACTGCCTTCGTAATCTGGCTATAAGAAATATACTTTAAGCTTTCCTTACTCAATTATTATGATTAATGTTTTTTGTTTGTTTTTAGCAAAGAGAACCGTCCAAATTTTATTCTTTATACTACTGACATGACTTTGGTATATGGTATTAGTATTTTTCCTAGGAGCAGAAGTAGCAAGTTCTACTTTTCTCAAGGCCTTTCCCCCAACTTTTCTGGAAGTAAACATTATTTCCAACCTTCAAATTAAAATGTTACCCTCATAAATATTGTAACAGGTTGGTATATTCACATATATCCTTTCCAATTTCAGGCTAAGCAAAGACATGCCTTTAGAGCTACATTAACATCATTAAAGCAAAAGACAATCCAACTTAATGTTGAGAGAAAATGTGACCTTCCATGATAGAGAAAATACTGATTTTGACACATTTTATTCAAATACCAGTCTGATCACACACCGTCCAGGAACACTCAAATAATAAACTAAAAAGAAACAGATGTTAACGATTCGTCTTCAAACATTATGATTTTGCCCACATAAAACCACATCCACACCTCAGTGGCCGCCAAACCATTCAGCGGAGCTTCCTTAACTGTGAGCTGTTTGAAGCTACCAGTCTGAGCACTACTGACTGTTTTTTGCAAGCTCTGAGTAGCCATAGGGATCTCAGCAGGTCGGAGGAACGAGCTCAACCTTGGCATAGTGCCAAAATGTGGCCAATCAAGGCTTTGAGTAAGTCACAGCAGCGTTTACCAGCACCAGGGCCTTCTCTGCGAGGTTACGGACAAACTGGGCCATGGTTCTAGGATGGAAAGTCCGTGGCCTCGAACAGACAACTGAATGTCACCCCCTGGAAGGACCCGATTAATGTTATTTAAGAAGGCATTCTGCATTAATTGAGGGATAAATCCTAGAACCTGATTTTCAGAAAATTCTGGTATTAGTTTTCACTAGCAATTTTTCTTTCACATAAAGAAATTTGTAAAATACAAAACATACAGCTAAATGAATTCACATGTGGTATTAACCAGCTGTCCTTCCACAAAGTTAACTGTCCTTTTGCATTTTCTTACTTTCAACTAAAACTTAAATTCACTATCTTTACTTTGAACTTTTAGTTATAAGAAACAGCTTCATTTTGCGTCATTTGTATTTAGCTTCAACCATCCTAACTCATTAACTTTACAACATCCAGCATTTTATTATTAACAGTGAACAACTGACGATGGGTTTGGACTGCCAATCATAAATGTAAATTTACAAATGCAGTAATCCATTAATTCTGGGTTAACTTAATATTACTTGAATTGTTTTATGTTTCTTACTTCTTTTACTATCATCAATGCCATCTTGGTTAACTCCTGATTCTGTTTTAAATGACTCAGAAATTATCATGAATATTTACTACAAAACTGGTTCATATATGCTACCCTATAAGCCAAGTAAGTTACTGAAAATGGAGGCAGAACAGAAAACTTTGTAGTTACAAAGTTGGACTACTTAGACCAGTTGGTAAAATGGTAAGAAGCTTTTATAATAAAGTTAAGTTGAAGTAATATGTTCCTTCACCTCAGATCCATCACGATGGTTATTATCACAAGAAAGAAAAGAACAAGTGTTGGTGAGGATGTGGAGACACTGGAACCCTTGTACACTACTGATGGGAATGTACAATGATGCAGCTGCCATGGAAAACAGTATGGTGGTTGCTCAAAAAATTAAAAATAGATTTACAATTTACCATATGATCCAGCAATACCACTTCTAGGTATATGCTCCAAGAAATTAAAAACAGGAGTTAAAAGAGATATTTGTATACCCATGTTCATAGCAGCAATCTTTCTAACAGCCAAAAAGTGGCAGCACAAAAAGTGGCAGCACAAAATGTGGTATATATACACAATGGCCTATTATTTAGGCTATAAAAATGACATGCTACAACACAGATGACCGTGAAAACACTATGCTAAGTGAAATAAACCAATAACAAAAAGGACAAATACTGTCATATTCCACTTACATGAAGTACCTAAAATAAAGTCATAGAGACAAAAGGAGAATGGTGGTTAGCACAGACTAGAGGGGCAGGGGTAATGGGGAATTACTTTTTAATGGGTACAGAGTTTTAGTTTTGCAAGATGAAGAAAGTTTTGTGGGTGGATGGTGATGATGGCATAGCACAATAATATGAATGTACTTAATGCCACTAAACTGCACACTTAAAAATGGTCAAGATGGTACATTTTATGTGTATTTTACCATAATTTTTTTAAATGTCCCTCCTACCTTCTGTACCAATCAGAGCTCAGCCTGATCCTACCACAGTTAATAGAAAACACCTGCCAATTTTCTTTCATTGATCAGAAAGTAGAACAGATACAAATGCAATCATCAGATTTCTATCATCACTGTTATACTGATTACCTTGTGGTGGGCCTGGGCTGTAGGGGCTGAGTAATCACAGGAGATCCCATAAGCCTACTACTGATTCCTTAGGTTTATCCACCAGGCCCCTGACAAATTACATTTGGTAGAGGTCATTTAAGAGAATGAACTCTACAAATCCTAGTAATCACTAAGAGAAGAAAAAATGATCCACTAAAAGAAAAATACAAGTAAGATAAAGTTCCAAGCATTCAAAGAAACAAACTACCTCTTCCATCGTTTCCTCGATCTGAGCAGAAACAGGTTCAGGAGATCTGAGACCAATAGGTACAAACACTGGAGCTTTGTTTACTTCTTCTGGAGCAAGATGATAGCTTTGTTCTTCATAGTCAGACTCTAAATCTTCAGTATCATCTTCATCCTCTTCCTGGGAAGCCCGAAGAGTCACCAGCATGGCCTTGGAAGCTTTAGGTTCCTTCTTAGAGGTCTTACTCCGAATTCGTTTGGATCCACGCCCTTTGGTGACATTTGGTTTGATCTTTCGATGCCTTCTCCTTTCACTATGATCTATCTCACACCCAGGGGCAGAAGAGATAGTTGTTCTTCGATTCAGAGCAATTTTAGAGTAATTTGATTTTTTTAGCAGTTGTGAACAGCTGGATGTTTAATCAAAACAACAATATAGTCACTACAGGCACAAGGTTAATTTTGATAACCAAACTTTTAGAGTGAAATCCCAATTCAAGCCATTAAATGAAAACTCCCAGAAGAAAGGAACTTACTATTAGTTTCTCATTCAGAGTTAATTCCTAGTTGTCTACCTACAAATTTTCCATAGTAAGCTTTTATTTCTGGGCCATTTTCCCCTTTGCTATTTAGGTGGAGATGAAATACAAGGCTGGCAAGTATCAGAAGAAAAAGGAATAAAGTACAATGGGCCAATACATACAGAATATGGAGTCGAAAAGTGATAATGCTTTATATTACTGGGTAAACATATTAGGATGTAAGGAAAAAGAGGAGGCAGAAAAATCCATCAGAACAACGTTGTTTTTCAGAACATAGGTTCCCTTCCACTTTCCTTGAAAACCACGGAAGGAGGGTACCCTTCACTTGTGTTTGTGACCCCAATTGAATTATCACTCATATTATTTAGGCACTACTCTTTGGTCAGGCTTCTGTTCATGTCTAATATACTCTAGAAATTTTAAATGTAGGAAAATCTTCCTAAGATCAGAAAAAAGTTAATTTTAGTAAATAAAAATCAAAAAGGGGAAACAGACCTGTCAATAAAAAAACAATCTATACAAGCCATATTTTACTCTATCAATAAATTAAGGTAGGGGGTGGCCAGTTAGCTCAGTTGGTTAGAGCGCAGTGCTCTTTACAAAGTTGATGGTTCAATCCCCACCTGGGCCACTGTGAGCTGCACCCTCCACAACTAGATTGAAACAACTACTTGACTTGGAACTGATGGGTTCTGGAAAAACACACTTAAAAGTTTAAATAAATAAACAAACAAACAAATAAAAATAAATAAAGGTAGGACATCCATAAAGAGTAAGTTTCTATTTCCTATTCTGAAAGTATTTGTTAAATAAAACGTTACCTTGCTAGTTTACTGAGATACTGCTCTTCAACGACTGAAGACATAGCGTTATCCCCTACAGTTTTCTGTCCAACGCTTGCTGATGGCCCAACTTCTGACTGAGCATCTTTTTTGACCAAACCAATCTCTTTGGAACCTACACAATCTTTTCTTGCTGAAACTCCCAGGGATGTCAGAAGCTCAGCTTTTTCCTTAAATTTAAGAAGAAACAACAGGTAATATTACCATGGAAACTATCTTTATGGTAATTTGGTTCGACAGTTTGGCCTAATCTTACAGACACACACACACACACACACACACACACACACACACACACACAAATGGTTTCTAAAGTTTTATAATATTAGAAAGTCACTCAATTTTCATGAAAATAGTTAAAATACAAAAAGCAAAACTATGTATGTTTTTAAGGCTTTCCCTCACAATCAGCCCACTGATAAAAATTATGTTTTTCAAACTTACTTTTTGAAGGAACTGGGTGTCAGAATCTCCTTGCTGCAGCAAATTATCTTCCGGCTTCTGTGACTCACTCGGATCTGCTCTGGTTTTTTCTATATCTGATTCCTCTTTCTTACCGTGTGCTCTTCCCAAATTTGGCTTAGTCTTTTGGAATTGCCTTCTTATCGATTGTGCTGGACTGGGAACATTCGTTTGATGTTCATGTCTAGAATGAAATACAAATCACGTGGAAGAAAAAAAATCAGAACTCCTTCTTAACGTAACACCTGTTAAATTGAACAATTTTTCACACAAACCAATTCTATGTTCAAAGGACTACATATAAATTGCTATAAAACAAAGCATGTAACATGAAACTACACATGCTGGTATAAAAGGAAGAACCTAAAAGCTTTTATAACTTCCATTTTCTGTACAGCCTGAGAAATAGTTTTACAATAATCTTTTTTACTTTCATTCCCTGATTCTGGTTTGTGGTTTCATTCTACCGTAAGATATTTTCAGATTAATAACTAGAAACAAACAAAATAATGCCAAGTAGTTGAAGATGGATTTCATAATGGCACTTTAGCAAATGCTTCAACTGGGCTCTGAACCTTGAACAAGTATACAATGGTCACAGCAAGCATGGTTCTACTAGAAGCTCAAAAGCAGGCTCAAAAGGTGGATATTCTCCTAGCATATGCCTGTCATCTCATAGTAAAGGGTTTATTGACAGTTGGTGTCATAAGGATCTCAATATAACCCATATGTAACTGCCAAATCAGAGAAAAACTAGGTTTTAACATTCAACAGAGTAGCCATAGTCTCCAAGGCAACCTGAACAGCTGTCTTAAGGTCTCCTGAAAAGAAATAATTGGCAAAGATCTGAATTCTAGCTAATATAAACTTGGATATTTATGAAGAATAACTGGATATATAAGTATTCATCATGAGTTCTCTGAAAGATCTGTATTAAAGACTAATCTGAAGTAATATTTCTAATAAATCCCCAGAAGATAAAGTACTTAGTTAAATTTTCAAATGTTCCAACCTGACTAAACTCTTCTGGCAGTAAAACAAGGAAGTTCAAAGAAGTTCTAACAAGGTTATGATATTACTAGGCTAATGTATTTGGGAAAACAAATTACATTTAACTTAAATATAAGCTATTTACAATCAAGTGTGATTCTACAAAGGTATTTAAAAATAAAACATATACATAAGCGACAATGTGCTAGCAAAGTCAAAAGTGACAAGAAAATGCTGGATGTTAGACTAAGCTAATTTACAAACTGTACAGTATACTCTGAAGAAAGTATCAGTCATGATACAGCTAACAACTGGAATAAACCTCATGAACAGAAAAGATTAAAAAGGGGGAGAGGGGAGTTGAGTAAGGTATAGGTTTCCATATAGGAAATTTAAAAGTTAGATCTCTCTCCCTAAAAAATGCAAAGGCTGAGCATAAAATCTCTTGACATATGTAAAGTTTCTTTCAGGAAGCTCTGCCTATATAACTATAGGATTTTGCTAGTCTGAAAGTCATAAATCCTGAAAACTTAAGTTTAAATACTACATTGCCAATGTTACTTTGAGCAAGCTATTTAATCCTCTAGGTCTGTTCAGTCAATTAAAGACGAGGACATTAGGGAAGGCTGACCTTGAAGGTCACTAGTCTTTAAAGACACACTTAGAGTAAAAATCAAAATCCTTACAAAGGTCCACATAATCTGCCCTTCCCCCCTACTCACCTTTGCCTTTCCTTCATTTACTACTCTTCCTCTCTTGTTCCCTCTTCCCCTAGACCTCCCCTTGTCTTGCTCTTTCACCTCTTTTAGGTCTTCTCTCCAATGGTGTCCTTTCTATGAAGCATTCTCTGATCACTGCTAATTAAAAAGTGAATACCCAGTCATGATACTCCTCACTCCCCCACCTGCTTTATTCTTCTTTACTTATTTATTACTAATTTATTCAACTTATTTATTTTGTTTACAATCTGTTCCCCCAATGAGAATATAAGCTCCACAAGGACAGGAGTTTTTTGTTTGTTCTTATGTTGTCCTATATTGTCAGTACCTAGAACAATGCCTGGTACATAGGAAATGAATAAATGTATAAGGTTATTTTTGGTGGCAAAATCATGTAATTCAGTAAGACCAAAAAGGGATTAAATTATACATGGACCATAAATCCATAAATAGTAATTAGGAAAAGGCAGAGATGGAAACAGGTTAATCTTTAATGTTTGGGAGTTAACATCTCAGAAAGTGTTCTCTGGAATCACTTTTAGAGATGAATTCCTCAATGGGATCAATCATCAATCTAATGTATCTATACTGCATTTTAGTGAAAATATTTTTAAGAACCAATCACTTTATTTAAACATCCACTTTAAAAAAATGAAGAAATGGCTGAATGAGCAAACTTGAAATTAAAGAAAAAACTAGCCTTACACACACACGGAAACAAATGAGAAAAATTCATACTAAAACAGTAAGAGCCTCATATAAGAAACCTGCCTAGATGAAAACAAACTGTTTAAAGTCATCCAAAATCAACAGCACCACTCATGCAATTAGATGACAAAGCAGGCCCAAATTCTATTTCATGGCTTCACAAAAGTGAACAAAAAGATACAGTAATGTCTCTTCTGCATTTTCCAAAAAATCAAGTTAATTCTACGTAATTAAAGGCAGCTGGAATGATCAAAGTGAATTACATGTTCTGAAAACATCCTGCAAAAAATTAATAAATACTTCACTAAAACATGTCCTAGTTACAAAGATAGTATAGTAAATTAGATGGATCGTGAACTATATCCAGAAAAGGAAAGGTGTTTTTATTTCCCTCGTATAATAAAAAAGAACCTAACACAGCTTGCTTTAATATCAACACTAAAGCAGACTGCAAGTCATAAAAATGGTAATACTGATATATCTTCACCCTTGCAGCATATCTCATTTAAAAGATTTCGGTTTTAAATGGTTTGTGACACAGCTCCAAATATAGCATATAGTAAGTCCTTCATAGCACTTTCTATTTATGAATTTTAGTCAGTAGGTTATAAATTTCTAAAGATACAAAGAACTTAAGAACCTCTGTCACCAACAAAGTTTAGTTTTAAAATAAAAATGAGGATGCTTGCCAAATTTTTCACACAACTTACAAATTAAGAGAACATCATTCATGCAATTCACACAGTGATTAACTGGAGAATAACTGGATATATAAGTTGGATATGAATAACTGGATATGAAAGTATTCTAGTTTCATAATCATTATCCTTTCATAAAATTTTCAAGATGTGAAGTTAATCAATTATGTAAAACCCAACCTTTGTCTTTGGAAAGTTTTATGCTTTTCTGTTTGAAAAGGAAACTCACCTCATCTTTTCATCTAAAACATTAATTTTGTTAACATGAAGGTTTTCTGCAACAACCACGTAACTCTGATTTTCATACATTCTGCCCTCTGAAACTTTGGAGGATACAACTTCAATTTCAGTTCCAATTTGAGAACTTGGCTGAAATGACAAAACCACATTAGTATTTTTTTTTAACAACAGAGCATACCTCCTAAAATATGTCAATTATTAAGAAAGGTATTTTAAAATTATAAAGTTTTTGAAAATGAAGACTCAAACTGGGTATGCAATGTTCATGTTTGCTACCCAAAATAAAACTGCCTAATTCAGAGAGGAAGTTTCAAAGATTATCGCAGTGACATGTTTTAATGCTTTAAAAACTACAACAGCTATCTGTTATGAAACCAAAGAAATAAAGTTTAATGATTTTTTTTGAAGAGTTGGGAGGTTCAAATAAGGATTACAATCACTTTAAATCTAGATTTTCCCTTGATAGACAGAGAAAAAGGACAGAAAAACAAGAACTGTTGAAATCAGCATTACACTACTTAAAATTTATTTCTAATATCAAAATATCCATCAGTAAGAAATTGGTTAGACTGTCATTCAAAAGAGCAGAATGTTATGCAGCAGTTAAAAATAATGTATTTCCAGGCCAGCCCGGTGGCTCAGGTGGTTAGAGCTCCACGCTCCTAACTCCGAAAGCTGCCGGTTCGATTCCCACATGGGCCAGTGGGCTCTCAACCACAAGGTTGCCAGTTCAATTCCTCAAGTCCCGCAAGGGATGGTGGGCAGCGCCCCCTGCAACTAAGATTGAACACGGCACCTTGAGCTGAGCTGCCACTGAGCTCTTGGATGGCTCGGTTGGAGCGTGTCCTCTCAACCACAAGGTTGCCAGTTCAATTCCTCAAGTCCCGCAAGGGATGGTGGGATGTGCCCCCTGCAACTAGCAACGGCAACTGAACCTGGAGCTGAGCTGCGCCCTCCACAACTAAGACTGAAAGGAAACAACTTGACTTGGAAAAAAGTCCTGGAAGTACATACTGTTCCCCAATAAAGTCCTGTTCCCCTTCCCCAATAAAATAAAATAAATCTTAAAAAAATAAAATAAAATAAAAATGTTTTTCCGTATTCTTGACACAGAAAGTCACTTAAGATATTAAGTGAAAAAACAATAAGTCATAAAATCACATGTATACAATGATTTCAGTATTTAAATTTACATAAGTGTGCACATAAGCATGCATGGAAATAAATCTGCTAAGATATGTCAAAAGCTTTACAGTGGTTATCTCAGGGTGGTGAGATTTGGAGGAGTTATTATATCATTTTGTATTGATTAAAGATTTTCAAAATGAATAGGTTCATTAGTTAGGAAAAAAAATAAATCTATATTCACTTGTTTAAAAATTCAGAATGGTAAATATGAAACAAAACTAGATATGTACTGTATTCACTGATTGTCAGATGCCTATATTTTAAGCCAATTCTGAGCTATCATTTGATATGTTAATATGCATTAAAAGGCTCAATTTGATTACATAACAATAACTCACCACAATCAGAAACTTTTCAGTTTTATCTTTTTGTAATACTGTTCTTTCGTCCTTAATTATGCCTTTGGCTCCACCTTTTTCCACTATTTGCCTCTGTCCAGCCTTTCTTATGTTTGGTCTGGGTCTCTGAAGTCGCCCTCTTACTGGTTGAGCAGTTTGGATAACACTTTCCTTCATTTCTTGTTGAAAAGTGTTTATATTATGAGTCCTAAAAAGGAGGAAAGGAAAAAAGAGAGGGAGCTTGACTGTAAAAAGATGAAAACTACTTAAAAATACAAAATCTGAATCCCCTCTAATATACTCTCTATAAAAATGTTTTATACCATTAAAGGAAAATTACTTTCTGATTATATCTTATTTTATAAAAGAACAAAGTTACTTCAATTCTTAAAGGTAATGAACTTGAATGAGGTACCTAGAATACTCAAATTCCCAGAAAAAAAGTCCAATCGTGATTGCCAGGAACTGAAAGAAGTAGGGAATGGCAGAGTTATTGTTTTATGGCAGACAAAACTTCTGGAGATGGACGGTGGTGATGGTTGCACAACAGTGTGAATGTACTTAATGCCACTGGACTGTACTTAAAAATAGTTAAAATGGTAAATTTTATATGTATTTTACCACAATTTTTAAAAGACAAATAATACATATCTAATACATATCTTATATATATGTATATATATATACACTTTTAAATACACTGCTTTGTGTAAGATCTTAAGCAGCGAACAGTGAATATGAGCAGGGAAGCATTAAAAGGTGTTGAACTCAATCTGACTTTCAATTTTAGGCAGTCTGCCATATGAATAAAAATAAACCAAGTACAGTATTCTTTATATTCACTTTTAAAATACATTAACACATCTTAACAAAAATGAAGAAATATTTGAAAGAACTCTCTTATTTTAGATTTTCAAAGGACTATCACTGTTTACCCTGTAGAAACAACTAATTCCTTTTTGTGGACTTGTGCAGACTGAGACTCCTCTTTAGGTTCACAAGAACTTGAAGGTGAAAGGTCCTCTTCAGTCTGTATACATGGTAATATCATAGCCTCATTCTCCCCGTGAGCTGATATGTCTTTTTCTCTTGATGTAATTAGGGAAGCCACATCCTAGAAGGCAGATAAAATAAACTTCATTGAGGGTCGGTAGAAGTATAGGGAAATAGGAACTTACATGCTATTAGAAGAATAAATTATTATAGTTTTTGTAGAGAACAATGGGGCAGGTCTATTAAAATTTTAATTCCCAGAAATTCCACTTCTAGACATGTGTCATAAGAATACTCAAATAAGTATCTAAAATAATATACAAGGACATTTATTACAGAAATATTTTTGCCCTAGAAAAAGAAAAACAAAAAATTGGTAACAGGACAAATCTATCAGGAAGGGATTAAAAAAATAAATTCAGGGGCCGGGCCAGTGGCTCAGGCGGTTAGAGCTCTATGCTCCTAACTCCGAAGGCTGCCGGTTCGATTCCCACATGGGCCAGTGGGCTCTCAACTACAAGGTTGCCGGTTGGACTCCTGGAGTCCTGCAAGGGATGGTGGGCTCTGCCCCCTGCAACTAAGACTGAAAGGACAACAACTTGAAGCTGAACATCACCCTCCACAACTAAGATTGAAAAGACAACAACTTGACTTGGGGAAAAAAAAAAAAAAGGCCTGGACGTACACACTGTTCCCCCAATAAAGTCCTGTCCCCCTCCCCAATAAAATCTTAAAAAAAAAAAATTCAAATGTCTTTATAATGCAACAGTACAGAGCCATTTAAAAGAAAATAAATTTCTATTTACAGATCCAAAAAGATGTTCACAACATTGTGTTAAGTAAAAAACCCAGAAGGCAAGTTATGACATCATTTTTGTAAAACAATGAAAATACCCTCACATTTTATTATTTATATAAATAAGTATCTATACAGAAAAGTCTAGGTGGATATATTCAAAATTGCTACATGATTAACTTGGGCGGGAGAAATGGGACATTATAAACAACTTTTGCTTTTTAGATTATATATTTTTTCCAGTGTGAAATATTTATAATCAGAAAAAAATAGGAAAAAGTGATTTAACTTTTTAAATACAAGGAGAAAAAAGTACAAATGTTCAAGCATAGTAAGAACTATGCTTTTTTAAGATGTAAAATAAGAATTTTAATTCAAAGAAGTACATGTTTACAACAATTTATGACTGCTAACACTGTATTTCAAAGTTTTTAATGCTACATCATACAATCTTACTCTGTTATGGATCAAGTAAATAAAATATCTCCTTTCACTCATATCAAGCTTTAACTTTTTACCTTCACAACAGAATGAAAAATGATTGTCATTCCCATTTTTCCTATGAAGAAACAAACTGCATCATTTGGCTATGGTTACATAGCAAATAAAGGCCATAACTTGAACTAGAACCCAAGCCTCTTAAATTCCTTCCCACGACACACTTGCCCATCATCAGAGATTTGAGATTCTTACACAAACCATGTGGAACAATGAGGCACATTAAGTATAGCTATAACACTACCACATGCAGTAAAAATTATATGAGGAAATATGGTGTTTTACTTCAGTAAACATAATAAGTAAAACAAAAACCTCCATCTTAAAATATCACTCACATGTTGAGAAGGGAGAGTATTCATTTGTTCATCATCCTGTTGTACCATAATAGTCTCCATCTTATCTGTTTCCAGTTTCTTCCCAGATACATATTTTTCTGCTCCCGTAGTCTGTCTCTTTAAAGCTGCTCTTGATAAGTTTGGTTTTGGTCTTTTGAATCGAATTCTCACAAAAGGTGCTGGCTTGACTTCAGATGGCTTCTGTTCTTGAGGAAGAGATTTGCTTTTGGAACAAGGATTATCAAGCTTTAGAATGAACTGAAGGACAGTGGGAGTGAAGTCTTAAGACAACTTTAGAGATTGGCAATAAAATTTCATTCTAATTCCTAACAGGAAAACAGATCAGACTATTTAGTAGATCCTGAAAAACATGAGTGGTACAATCCAGATATAAGCTTAGGAATTATCCTTGCACAAAGAAAATACTGGTTTGTCACACTCATATTGAGTTAGGAATGTGTATTACATACAATTCTGTATGTTATTAATTCTCACAATCAACTATCAGAATGACTTCAATCTTCACTCCCACTCTTCTCAAAACCACCTTCAAATATCTAACACTACACTATAGATATTATGTCTTAAAACCTCACTTAACATAATCTGCAAATATAACTTTACATGCTCTTTCTTTAAAAACACACAGATCTATATACTTGTACCTTAAGTTCATATCTGAAAACTTCTCAGAAATATCTGGAGATCGCATCCCATGGTCTTCTGTTTTATCATGTTCAGAAGTCTGTGAAGAAGTCTTCAAATGACTCAACTGACTTGATACTTCCTTTTCAGAATTTCTTATTTCTTCTACAGATATATGGACCATGGATGGTACTTCACTGTTAATGTTCTGGAAAAACAGTCACAGTAAATCAGCACATATACAAAATTCCTTAAGCATTTCAAACAAAAGCCTACTATATTCTCACCACTTTTCTTTAAAAATCCAGAAGTTTGGTGTTTTTTAATTTTTAAATAAAATTTAATTTACAGATGTTAAAACATAAAATTCAGGAAGAAAACTCTTTTTATATTGTGTATTATGATTTTTCCAAACCACAAATGCCATTATTACCTACCCAAACAAAACAAGTTAGAAAAAAAGAGCCCTCGAAAACGTTACAATGGCATGAACTTCAAATAACTGAAACCTTTAATTAAAAGAACTTTTAAAAATGGAGTAAAGTAGGGTGGGGCAGGAAAAAAAGAGAAAAAGTGATAGATGACCAAAAGAAATAATGCCAGTGTATGTTTATACTAGAGTTAGCAAATTCAGTCCAATTTCCTATATTCCTTTTATTTAAAGATTAACTTCAAACTGACATTAAGAATAGTAACTTTTCTACATTAAAATTTTTAAAAACATTTTTTTAAAAAGAACATATAGTTTCTTCACGGTCCTGAAACACAGAATTTAGGGCTGGGAAAAACTTTAGGCTCTTGAGATTTTAAACATTGTTGAACTTAAGGGTAATAATCATGAAATTATTTTGATAATGTTTCTCTGAAAAGAGTATTCAAAAAAAATTTTAGGGGCCGGCCCGGTGGCTCAGGCGGTTGGAGCTCCATGCTCCTAATGCCGAAGCCTGCCGGTTCGACTCCCACATTGGCCAGTGGGCTCTCAACCACAAGGTTGCCAGTTCAACTCCTCGAGTCCCACAAGGGATGGTGGGCTCCACCCCCTGCAACTAAGATTGAACACAGCACCTTTGAGCTGAGCTGCCGCTGAGCTCCAGGATGGCTCAGTTGGTTGGAGCGCCGCAACCACAAGGTTGCCAGTTCGACTCCCTCCAAGGGATGGTGGGCAGCGCCCCCTGCAACTAACACGGGCAACTGGACCTGGAGTTGAGCTGCAGCCTCCACAACTAAGACTGAAAGACAACAGTTTGACTTGGAAAAAAATCCTGGAAGTACACACTGTTCCCCAATAAAGTCCTGTTCCCCTTCCACAATAAAATCTTTAAAAAAAAGATCTGTTTCAACATGTCCTAATGTGATCTACTGAGTAGCTACTGTATGTATGGCATTAAAATCTACTTTCTTAAAAAAAAAAAAATTTAAAGGACAGAAAAATACATACTGTTATATTCAGTGGAGGCAAAGCGCCACAGTCCCCACTGCTGCTCTGCATTGAATCTGTCTCAGTTTGTCTTGAGGTCCCAGTCTCCTCTGGTTCATTTTTCCTTAGAGAAATGTCTATTTTTCCAGTTTTTTCCAAATCTGCCATTTCTTCCGTAGCACTGATCTCTTCTGATCCACTTTCCCTCAAGGAAACTTTTCTTTCAGTTTCTTTCAAATCTGCCTCTGTTTCCTCAACGACAGTCATCTTTCCTGATTCCTTTTCCATAAGGGAAATGTCTCTTTTTCTAGTTTCTTTCACATTAATCTCCATTTCCCCTATAACACTGATCCCCACTAGCACCTTTTTCCTTGGGGAAATTTCTTTTTCAATTTCTTTCAAATCTGTTTCCATTTCACCTACAGTTTTGACCTCTGGGGTCTTTTCTTGTGTGGATATTTCTCTTCTTTCAGTTTCTTCCAAATCTGTCTCTCTTTCCTCAGTGGTATCAGTCATCTCTGGTATCTTCTCCCTTGGGGACATCTCCCTTCCAGTTTCTTTCAAATCTGTCTCCATTTCCACATTGATGTCAATCATTTCTGGTATCTTCTCCCTGGGAGAGATGTCTCTTCTTCCAGTTTCTTCTAACTCTGACTCCATTTCCTTAGTAGTGTTACCCTCCACTGGTACCTTCTCCTTTGATGAGGTTTCCAGTCTTGCTGCTGTCTTTTCCCCAGCGGCAAGAATATCCTCTGATACCTCTTCCTTTGATAAAATGTCTCTTCTTCCAGGTCTCCTTCCTATATTTGGCTTTGGTTTCTGAAATCGATTCTTTATAATTGGAATTTGTTTGAGTATATTTCCTTTATTATTCTCTTGATTACTATTTAAAAAAAAAAAAAGACACACAATCAAATTTTAAACCAGACTGCCTGTTGGAGAGATAATGTTAGGAAATTACGACTAAAATACCAGGAACTATCAACAACAAAAAAAAAAAAATAAGGGAGCACCAAAAATATCTGGGTAAAATTTAAAAATTAAAAGGAAAAAAACAAATTCCATCTTTTGAAATTATGGTAAAATTTTGAAATAATTAAACATATCTAGTTATACAGAAATGTAAAGAGCAGTCCATCAATAAAGTCAATTAGAGTAGCTGCCAACTGGCCCTCAGTAGTTTCTTCCTAATTGTCATCCACACCATCCTTTGCAAATACTGGTGAGAAAGACTCTCCAGTTCTTTACATCGGAGCTAGGCCAATTTGTGTCTGCTATTCTCACATCTTGCCCCCACTATCCTTTACACAGCTATATGCCTTTCCATAAGAGTTAAGAACCTCATTTATATGGCCAGACTTGACTAGCATCTTAGACAGCTGGCTGGAGGCATGATTTGAATAAGATACAACCTTATGATTAAGAACTAGGTCTGTGACTCCTCACTTTTTAAAAATAATTAAAAATGAAATTTCCTGTATAGACATTTCTCTAAGAGCTGTGACTTCATAATACACATTGGGAATATAAGCAAAGATTAAATAAACAATATTTTGCAGTTTGCTGAATGCTACTGGGCATAAAACAATCACTATCTAGAACAAGCACCTCATTCTCCAGAAAAGCAGCAGCACCTTGGTTTGCATTTTATCACAATACTAGATGGAAAAACTAATAAAAATATATAAATGAATGAAGAGCTCTTAGCAACTGGTTAAGAAAGGTCATTAAATCTCAGGCAAAAGCTAGTTCAAATGAAACACTAGATTTATTCAGCAATGTTAGTCTGAATAAGTGTATACACTTAACAGCTTTTAGAAAAAGACTTAAACAATATTACTGCTGGTTGAACTCGTCTAGGTCCTAACCTATCTTTCCTCATTGAAACAACAGTTTTTCATAATGCAATTTTTGATAACACAAGGACGTTAGGAAAAAGACTGCTTTTCAAATTGTACTTATTTACATAATTGAGGTGCTTTATACCTATCAACTTCAGTAACCAATAACGTTCAGTGCAAAAATCAATAAAGGAAATTTAATTTGGTTAGTCCTCAGTGGATTTCATTCTGTTTTCTGACTTACGATACTTTTCATCTCCATCCAGAAATATCTAACTTTTTGTGAGGTTCCTGTGCAAGCAATCTTGGTTTGGTCATCATCGGAAAAGATAAAGTGTTTTTATAAAGCCATATTTTAAATACTAGCATACTCTTAAAACACATAAATGCTTTGTAAGCAAACGCTTTATTAATAATTTCATTACTTCAATATCAATTCAGATTTTAAGATACAAATATGGAATGATTATATTCTATCTGCTTAGATTGTCTCTAAGTAATAAAAGGACTTTGATAAGCTTAACTTCTATGAAGAAATAATAAATATCATATTACTTAGAGTTCATGAACAATCAATAAACATATAGTTCTAAGCAACTATTACATGCCAGAAAGGCATGTGCTAGAAACTGGGAATACAATGGTGAACACTACAGAACTTCTTTCATAGAGCTCATCTCAGCTGCACAATTAACTGAAGGGCAGTAACTCAACTACATTATTTCCCAACTTAAAACATGGGGAATACACTCTCTCTCAGAGCACAGAATTTATGAAAAAAAGCAAAGAAAGAAAAAGGATCACAATTGGAGAAAGTAGAAGGCATGTGCACGAAACTATAAATCTGTTCCACACATGCGTTTTTCTCAAATAAGAGTTTAAGAATCTACAAAATATTTATAAACCTCCATGAGATAACTCATCAATCATGGCTGTAACCCCAAAACATTTACATGAAGTATACAGGATGCAAAATTAGCCTAGAGGAATAAGCTTCAAAAATATATTCGCTAATTTATCTAATCAAGTAGAATTTTTAATTCATTCTTCATCTCAGAGTCTCTTTTCTTCCTTCTCTTACAGAGCATCTTGAACAGTTCAAGTGTTTGGGGGGGGGGGCCTGCCTGTTAAATACCGTATTTCCCCGAAAATAAAACCTAACTGGAAAATAAGCCCTAGCATGATTTTTCAGGATGCTCATAATATAAGCCCTACTCCAAAAATAAGCCCCAGTTAAGATCATCAGCCAGACGGACGCATTTAGTACGTCCATTGCAACACATGACGGATGTACTGAATTATAAAATGATAATATAAATTATAATTAAGTATTTGTAAATACCCAAGACGGCACCTTTGGACGAAAGGTAAACGCCTATGCAAACAGATGAACTCGAGACTTATTGCCAAATGACCAATCGGAGTACAGACACAACACACGAATAACGTGAGCACTTAATAATGAATGGATGCGGTTCTGTCTTACATGAATCTTCATAATTCAATATGTCGTGTGTTGTAACGAACATACTTAATATGTGAAATAAAAAAACATTTTCTGAATTTTAGTGCCTGCAATTTTTCGTCGCTTTTGTGTGGACCATCATTCTTAACTGTCATCATTTTTGTTGCCATTCCTGTCTCGTAAGTCTTCAATTAACACTTGATTTAATGGTAGATTTAAAGGGAATAATATTTTGAACCCCAGAAAGATGAGGGCAAAAAGAAAGAGCTATTCTGTCGAGTATAAGAAAGGAAGTGTGGAGGACTCCCAGGGCAAGAATCTTACAGCTTTCTGCAAAGAGAAGAAGTTGGATCTCCGAATGGTCCAAAAATGGCGAGTAGAATACGATAACCTCAGTCAACAGGTGGAGAAGGAAACACTAAGAAGCGTAAGTGTGGATCAGGTCGGCAATCATTATTTCCTGAGCTGGAAGACATCATCTGTGGATTGCCGACAGGAAAGCAAAGGCTTTGGTTGTGCACAGGGCTGATATTCAAGCATTTGCCCTTGCAATGGCACCACACTTAGAAATATCCCCAGAGAATTCAAAGCATCACAACACTGGCTGGATGGCTCCCTTCAGCGATATGAACTAAGATCGACAACACTGTTCAAGCTGGAAGATACTGAAGTTATTAAACGTGCACTTGCATTCAAGTCCTTTGTTGATGGCATCGATTTTTCTAAATACCAGTTTTCCAACATGATTGCTATGGATGAAACTGCAGTGTTTATGGGCCAAGGATCTCAAACGACAATTGATCAGAGGGGTGCCTCGTCAATCTATATTCTCTCCACTGTTTACGAAAGTGCAAGTGTTACCTGTATTTTGGCAATTCACCTGGATGGAAAGAAAGCCCCCCCTCTAATCATCACTAAGGGCGAGAAAGATAAGGTTGAATGTGTTTTAGGCATTTATTTTCTTGAAACTGAAAAAGCCTGGTACACACAAGCAGTTATAAGGAAGTGAGTCGATTTAACACTGCCACTTGTTTTGTGAGGTGTCTAAAGAGGTATGCTAGTCTGGGATTCAGCCAGCACTCACCGCGCTAAAGACATGAAGAGCTTCCTTGCAGAGAGAAGAATAGATTAAATAATGATTCCCGCAGGAATGACTGCCTATCTCCAGTCTCTTGATATTGCAATGAACAAGCCATTCAAGGCCCATTTGCGCATGGAAATCAATGACTACACTGAAAATAGAATGGAGAGAAATCAGCATGGAAACTTTGTGAAGCCTAGCCTGCGAGAGGTCGTTACTTTGGCAAAGAATTCAGGGGATAAAATCACTGACAGCTGTGTTGCCAATGCACTATGAGCAGATTACATGGACAGGAAGTGCTCATTTAAGGACAGCTCTATTGCTGGACATGAGAGATTGGGGCCAATGGTTCTATAGGAAATGGAGTCGAAAGAAATTCAAGCCGGAATTCGGGGTTTGAAGAGTTATGACGATGATCTAGAACATGACATGACTGTATTTGAATAATTATAGATTTTTGTACGTGAATAAATGGATAAATGTAGATTGTTGTACATGAATACATGTAAATTGTTGCACATGAAAAAAATAAGACATCCCCTGAAAATAAGCCCTAATGCGTCTTTTGAAGCAAAAATTAATATAAGACCAGCTCTTATCTTCGGGGAAATGCATATGATTTGATAAAACACAGAATCTTAGAATTGTTTTTAAGGATGTGGGAGATTCAAAGACAAGAAAGATCACATGATAAAACAGAAAGGACACTTGGAAAGGAAAGTTGTTGGCATCAGACTGGATAGTAGTTATAAACAATATGCATCAGGGTACTAAAAGCCAAAGACCACTAAGGGAAAAACTTAATTTTCTACTAAACCACATGAACTATTAAATAGAGTCCAGTAAACTGAAAAAAATATAAACAAAAAATCCAAACTGTCAGATATCTGTAACTAATATCTGTATCCGAGATACATAACAAGTAATGCTATTGTAGAGAGATTCTGTGGCAGAATAGTGAAACAGTTTGGGAGTGGAGCAAAGGGAAGGAAGTAAGAAGCAAAACAGAAGAGGAAGAAGTGAGGAATGAAAGAATTTTCCTATCTTCTAATAAAAATCTTTAAAACAGTTCAGGAAGCCTAGCTTTCACTCTCAGGTTAGGTATTATTTAAACAGCCTAATACAGCTAGTATAAGACAGTACAGGATAGGCCAGACTTTAAATGTAAAGACTGAAAAATATTAATAATTGTAGAAACTAGACAATAGGTACATGGGAGTCCATTTTCCTGTTTAATGTGCTTTTGTACACATTAAATATTCCCAAAAGGAAAAAAAAAAATTTAAGTATACTAATAATTCAATCAATCTAGTTTGCTGCTTTCCAGAGGGGAAATAACAAATATAAAAAGCTTTGGCTATGAGAAGTATGGATTTTTACATAGGGGATTTACATAAAATTTATGTAAACCTTAAATAAAGACAATATGTGATCCATCTAATCTCAAAGAAACAATAAGAAAATTAGTGGTTTCACATTTGGACATAGACATCTAATTTAATCTGCATGTTAAGTGATAATGCGACCCATATTAACTCAAGGTCTATTTTGTGATAAGTAGCTCTCTTCAAATCACTCATAACTGGAAATCAACATGAAGGTTATGATATAAATTGCCTTGAAAAATGAAGTTATATTTATATGTATTATATAACTTGATATACAGAAAACAAATCAGTCTGATTTGGTTTTGTTTTTAAAAACTGTATTAATAATTTTTAAAACTTTATACAAAATTCGAAAGTTACTTAAACAGTAAGATGAGACTTACCTTAGACATTCATCAGGAGCCTTGGACTCATCCAGTTGCACAGTTTGAAAAGAAGTATCTTTTTTTTCAGATTGTGATGTGATGTCTTCACACTCAACATTTTTAAATAACTGATCTTCGATTCGTTCAGGAGTCTTAATAACAAACACATTTTTAAAACAGTTTTAGGTTTCAAAATGAAACAATCATTTATAAAAGTTCATTTTTGTCTAATTTGAGTACAAGGAAAATGGTAAACATTTCAAAATTATAAAATGATATTCAAGGGACACTTTTTAATGTTTTATTTTAACATATCTTTAAAAATTTCATAAGCCACAACTTTTACCTCATCTCAAAGTCCCCATTTTCCTCCCAGTCAGAAAGCAAGTTACTGCTTCAGTCTCATCTGTAAAAATTATTCCCTGGGGTCTCTTTCTGAATCATTCTTATTATTATAATCACATTATAGACCTTGGGAATTATAACAAAAGAAATTAAATTCTCAAATTATGCAACCTGTTACCCTTATCACGAAGACTAGTTATATAAATAATCTGAACTCCATAATCATTATTCTTTTTTTTTTAATTTATTGGGGTAACAATTGTTAATGAAATTACATAATTTCAGGTGTACGATTCTGTATTACATCATCTATAAATCCCATTGTGTTCACCACCCAGAGTCAGTTCTCCTTCCATCACCATATATTTGATCCCCCTTACCCTCAATCTTTATTCTTAGAATTATATTTTAGAAGCATGCTTTTAACACTTTATTTTGTTTAATCCAGAGTAAAAATTCATATATCTAGCTATTATTTTCAAAAGGGAAGAGTAATTCAAACACCTGCTGAATAATGGGGGGGAAAAAAATTCCAAATATGCGGAAAGAGGGAAGAGCCAATGATGCATCACACAAGTGATCAAAATTCAGAAAGCTGGGAGTTAAATGGCTTTACAATTAGTAAAGCTTCTGGCTATGAGATTTTGGCCTTATATTTAATGAACAATGTACATAATTATACAGTATTGCTGTTTTTAAAAGATAGTGAAAGGAGGCTTACATACTTAAAAAAAACTGGGAGGAATCAGAGTACTTACATCTCTATCAATACAAGATTCACTTTCATTCTTTTCTACATTGGCCCCAATTTCTTCCTGTGATGCAAGAATTTCTTTTCTTTCAGCAGCTTTACCTACATTTGGCTTTGGCCTCTGAAATCGGCCCCTAATTAGTCGTGCAGGTCTGAAAGCCTTTGGTTGATCATCTTCCTGCAGACATATTTTTTCACTCAAACTAGAACAATTACAAAGGAATAAAATCAATGGTTATTCTGAAGTCACATGCTTGCTTTTCAGTATTCCCTTCTCCCAGATATGAAGTAAACCATTTGTAATATAAAATAATACGCAAGTGTACTCAAGAACATCTTCAAAGGTATTTCATACTTATACACCTTAACTCTTTGAAACAGACATAGTCCTGGAAGCCTAAGTATAAAAAGCATTTTAAAATCAACTTTTTCGGGGCCGGCCCGGTGGCTAAGGCGGTTGGAGCTCCATGCTCCTAACACCGAAGGCTGCAGGTTCGACTCCCACATGGGCCAGCGGGCTCGCAACCACAAGACTGCCGGTTCAACTCCTTGACTCCCACAAGTCGTTGTTAGTTGCTGCGCCCCCTGCAACTAACAACGGCAACCATACCTGGAGCTGAGCTGCGCCCTCCACAGCTAAGATTGAAAGGACAACAACCTGACCTGGAAAAAGTCCTGGAAATACGCAGTGTTCCCCAATAAAGTCCTGTTCCCCTTCCCCCACACACAAAAAATCAACTTTTCATCACAAAATTTGAAAAAATCTACACCTAACAAGCATGTAATACTATTTCCCACTCAGAATACTACAGTGTAATGTACACCTCCAGGGCACTGGAAACAGATTATGGCATAAGTGTACAGTCATATCCACTGGTTCAGACTCATCCTGGAGCAAGGCCTATTCTGGATGTCCACTGCAAGTTAAATATTCCCATTTGAAACCTCTTGATATAAACAAAATTATTCAGGAATGTATATCTTAAACCATTAATTTATCTAACAAGACTCTTAATAATCTTGTTAATAAGTTGAGGGAGAAATGTAATTGCTAACTCAATGGATCTATATCATAATGTATTTCTATAGTATTAAGTATAGCTTCATTAAAATATTTCAACAACACCTATAGTTAAAAATGGACTTAGAGTACATTAGCTAAAATTAAATTCTGACATCATCAAGTAGAAAACTAGTCGTTACAATCATTCCTAAGAGTTACTATTTTTATTCTACTTCCTAAGTACTTACTTAGATACAGTATCAGCTTCTGAGTTCTCTCTCTCTGTTTTCTCCATTCCAGAAATGTCAGATGTTTTCATTTTATCCTTTTCCATGTGAGTCTACGAATTCAATTTTTTTACATTTAATCTACTTAACATAAAGTTCAAATTTTGTAATTAAATAAGTGGAAATTAAAACAGTAAAATTTCCTTTGTACTTCAAATTAGAAGTTTTAAAATCATACATACAAATATAAGTATTATAAAACATAATCTCATACATTATGGACAGAAGTACAAATTGGTATATCCTTTCTGGAAAGCCTTGCCAATATTAATCAAGACCCTTAAAATGTTCATACTCTTTGACCCAGTAATACAGTTTCTAAGCCTCCATTCTAAGAAAATATTTAGACAAAGATTTAAGTACCAGGGTGTTCACTGGAAAATTATGTAAAATAGCAAACACTATAAATAGACAAAATATTCAATAATGAATAAAGGGTTAAATAAATTCAATTACACCCATTGACAGAATATTATAAAGTCACTAAAAACCTGTTTTCGAAAGATGTTTAATGATATGGAAAAATATTTATGAAATGTTAAATACCAAAGAAGGATACAAAACTGAATTAATACTAAATTTTGTTTGGAAAAAAAAAAAGCTGTAAGGATTATATGTTAAAAGGTTGGCTGCATCTGGATAATGAAATTACAAGTAGTTTTTGTTTTAATTTTTGCATGAATCTGTATTTCTCCAATTTCCTAGTATATAAAAATGTCTTATAAGATAAAAATTAACTATATTAAAAGTATGATAAAAAATATTTCACATAAGAGGGAAAAAGGCACACTAACATTTTTTTTAAAAGTATTTTAGCCAAAATAAAAAGTTTATAACAATATCATGCTGGCAGGACTATAAGGAAACAGGAACATTCATTTAATGCTTGTAGTAATGTAAATAGATTCATTTATTTGACTGTCAGTTTGACAATGCTTATTAAGAGCCATAAAAGTATGAAAAATGATATTCTGACCCATTTAATCCCACCATGCCTGGAAATTTATCCTTTGCCTTCTCCTTAAGAAAGCCCTATTTACAAAATTGTTTGCTTTTATTTCAAGAGTTAAAAAATATGGAAATAACCTAAACATCCACCATTAAAGAAATGGTTAAATTAATAATACATTAACCTGATGCAACTATTTAAAAGATCAATCAACCCCAAAAACGTATAAATGGTTTCAGAGAAAAAAGTTTTAAATTTTATGTATGTTATGATTAAAAACTACATAAATGTTTACATACATAAAAAGAAAGATAAAGTTTATAAATGACAAACAGGAATGTATGTGTGTTTAAATGAAAGAAAGGGTTGTGGGAATTTTATGTATAGCTGGTTTAAAAAATATTTTGAATAAAATTTTATATATTTAAAGAAAAGACAGATTTGTCATTATTGAGGATGTTTGAAGTTTGCCCTTGATTCTAAAGAAAATGCATAAACTAGAAAATCGTAGATTAGTAAGACAAATTTAATACTCACGTGTAAGTTCATGTATCTTTGTGTTAGTATCAATAATATCACCTGGTAATTACAGCTAAACATTTTTAGTCCCACGATTTAGGAAAAATTTTTATAATTTTAATTTCCGCAAAGTCTCTTACTCCATACCTTTTCAACTGAAGTTTCTGGATGTAAACTCTTGCTCTCTGCATCTGTTTTACCTCGTGAAAGAACTAATTTCTTCCCCACTGCCCTTGACAAATTGGGTTTAGGTCTCTGGAGTCGTCCTCTAGCCATCGGTTTAACATTTTCTATTTGATCAGTTTCCCTAAAAAATTAGCATTATTTAAATTGCACCATCATGCAGACATATCAAATTCTGAAAAATTCTTTAAAAGTCCACTCAAAGTCAGAAAAGAACTCCTTTAACCTAACTTATGATAAAGAGTGGCAAAGAAATTGAGAAAGAGCAATAAAGGGGAAATAACTTGTTCTATCGGATGCTAAAATATACTATTAAGCATCAATAATTAAAACACTATGGTACTGATATATGAATAAACAGGTAAATGAAAACACAAAGAAAACTGAGATGACTCCAAAATATGATTTCAGTATACAATAAACGTAGCATTTCAAACCAGGATTAGACGAAACACCAAATAATATATCCTTAAAAATAAATATTAAATTAAATGATGACAGAAAAATGGGGAATAAAATAATCTCCATTCCGTGCACTGTACTCACAATATATTCCAAATAGATCAAAGATTTAAATAAAGAAAACGGATGTATTTTTTTATAACCTTGAGGTGGGATAAGACCTTTTAAAATCTGATTGAAAGCTCAGGAGCCATAAAAGAATTTAAAAATTCAAAAAATTGACAACTTAAAAATCAAAAATTTGGGGGCAACAGGAAGGCGAAGTAAAAAAAAAAAAAAAAAATCAGAAATTTTACATGGCCAAAAAAAACATGGCCAAGTCAGAAGTCAAACGAAAAACCAAGAAAGCATGTTTTGCAACTCATACCACAAGGCTAACCTCCCTAAAATATAAAGAACTTCTACAAAACAATATCAATAGCTCCGTAAAAAACTAGACAAAAGGTATGCACAATTCCAAAATAAATAAAGTAAAAACAGGTTTAAATGTAAAGAGATGCTCAACTTCACTCCCAATAAAACACAAATTAAGAGTAGAAAGAGAGAGAAACAGCACAAGTAAGCACAAACATAACAAGACATTATGAATCAGAGAATCTAAGTGGAATTATATAAATGTTCACTATTCTATTCTTTTAACTTTTCTTTACGTTAGAAAATATTAAAATAAAAAACTGAAGGAAACAAATAAAAGAATTACATACTCCTGCCAAAAAAAGGAGGAATGGGTGTTGATACTATACTGACATGTTATTTTAAAATCTATCAAACCAGCAAAAACCCAAGTTTGATAACACTGTTTGGTGAGAAGGGAGACAGGTGCTTTGTTATACAGCTAGTGAAAATATAAACTAGTATAACGACTATGGAAAGCACTTTGGCAGTATCTATCAAAATCATAAATGTGTACACACATACATATACATATATACATCCTTGGAACAAGCATTTTTACTTTTAGGAACTACCCTACAAATACACCTGAATATAGATGAAAAGATGGAGATGTAAGATTACAAGCATTGTTTGTAAAAACAACCTATGTAGCCATCAATAGGGCACTGATAATATAAACTGTCCTTCTTCCAAACAACAGAATACCATGCAGTTATAAAATGAATAAGGAAGGTTTTTATATAAAGGTATGATGATATAAGACCAAAAAAATGCAAAATTATATGGATAGTATACTACAATTAGGTTTTTAAAAAAGTATACAAGAATATATATTTGTATTAGCTTTAGTATACTTTAAAAAATCTGAGAATATGAAAAATAACACTGGTTACTAGTTAGAGTGGATGGAGACATGGTAGGAGGGATACTTCACTAGATACCTTTTTATACTTTTAGACACATGAACCACAACATATTGCCTATTCCAAAGATTAACTTGAATTTGTATTTAAAAAATAAGGTTGATTCTCAATGTGATTTTGCTTTACTGAGAATAAATAATAATTTATAAACAATAATTTTTAAGCCCATATGAGGAATTATGAGGGAGACAAAAAGGAAGTCTGAATTGTTTAGATTGCCCTTCAAAGAGAAATTCTTGTGGTGCTTTTATTCTGTTTTTAGTGAAGGTATTAATTTAACCAGCATCTGCACACGAGAAAACATAATAATCTCTTTAAAGTCATCAATGTCAAAATCTACTACTTTGACAACAGGCATGAAAAATAACTCAAACGAAGTAAAAGTAAATCTCATAGCAAACATTTAGGCTTCTAAATTATTTTAGAATCTCATAGTTACCACTTTGCTAAAACTCCTATCACTATAATACACCAGATATGAAAGAGACTCACTCGGTAATGAAATATAAAGTGAAAAAGACTGATGTCACACTCAGACTACAGTACCATTACATATTAAATGGTCTATAGTTCCCTTCTAATACCTAAAGGAAGCAATGTTATGAATTCTTACATGATAAGGAATTATTGAAATTTTGAAAATAAATTTTAAAATCCTACCATGTAAAATACTCACAGTGCTTTATTTTTTAAGTTAGTATTTCTTTCTTCTGTACAACTAGTCTCAGCATTATTCACCTCGCACAATGCTCTAATTCCGACTTCCGATGAATGCATATCTGAAATGCTGGATTCTGAAGTCTCAGTTGCTCCCGGCTTGGCAGCGTTTTGACTACTAAGAAAATGGAAACATCCGGAGGAGAAAAATTCTTATTAATGCATAGTTTATACTAATTATTTAAAATACTTTCTAAAATACTGTATACGAAACCACCATTTTGGAAGATAATCCTTCATATTATGAATAATCGAAATGGATATTTTGGTTTTTCTATGATCCTACTTGTACCATGTTATTCAAAAACCATTCCTTCAAAGAAAAGTAGCCACCACAAATTAACATGCTTGGGAAAGTGCTCAAAAAGTCACAAAAGGAAAACCTCTTAATTACATGGGGTTCATAAATCAAATCTATGGTTAAAATCATAATAATTTTTAGGAATTATCTTTTGTTAAAATTTTACATAGATAGTCCTTGCTTTGCATGGATTTATATTGTTAACCAAAGTCAAGTAAATCAGGACATAGTTCCAATATTCCCAATTTGCAGTTAACACAGTACTATGCAAAGAGAGGACTGTTGTATTATTATTTCAATTAACAATAATATTTATGGCCATGTACTGACTAGCACTCAGAGTCAACACATGATCACATTTAGCCATACTTTTTATTTTTCGCTCATTTTTTTCTATTGGCGTTCTCCAACTAATTAGCAGGAGCTCTTTGTTCATTTTTCATTAGAAGTTACATGTAAAACCTCCCAATAAGTAGCTAGCCTTTTACTTTCTTTATAGAGCCTTTTGTCAACAGAAGTATTTAATTTTACTATAAATTTATTAATTTCATTTTTTAAAGTCTGTGCCTGTTATGTCTTAAAAACTCCTTGACATCACAAAGACATTTTCCTATATTTTCCTGTTCAAGTTTAAAGATTTGCTTTATACATGTAGTCTTTGTCCAGAAATTAGTGTACAAGGTGAAACAGGGATCTAATATTATATTTTTCATATCTCAGCACCATCTAATGAATGGTTAGTTTACTCTTCACCCACTAATTTCTAATGCTACTACCTCTGCCATATGTCAAATTCCTACATCTCTTCTTAGACTCTACATTCAGTTCCTCTGAGTCAATTTGTCTCTGTACCAGTACTATACTGCTTTAATTACTCTAGCTTTAGAAGTCTTAATACATTTCCTCTCCAGAGCTGATTCTCAAAATGGTCTTTAATACTAACGACCCTTTGCTTTTGTGTATATAACAACTTTAGAGTGAGCTTGCTGTTTTATTAAACCTGTTGAGATTTTAAGTTATTACGAGGTTCTTTTTCCCCTATATTAGAAAAATGAATCAGTATTGTTTGTGCATAGTTTATTAAATTAGTTGTATTTCTGACGTCATAACTTAGAAGTCTGTCACCTAGCAATCAGACGTCCATGGCTCAGCTTCAAAGAAACTATTAACATTCTGAGCTGTATGAATAAACTGGCGTATATGCATATGTGTATTTTTCTACATGAGATAAATAACTTTCATCAAATTTTTCAGAAATCAGACATGCAGACCGATAGAACAGAATAGACAGCCCAGAAATAAACCCACGCACATAGGGTCAAATGGGTGTGCCAAACTACACAAGAGGGAAAGGATAGTCTTCAACAAATGATATTGGGAAAGCTGGATATCCACATGCAAAAAAATGAAATTGGACCTTTCTTTATCTTATACCATAAACAAAAATCAACTCAAAATGGATTAAAGACTTAAAGGTAATACCTTAAACTATAAAACTCCTAGAAGAAAACATAGGAGAAAAGCTTCATAACATTCGTATAGGCAATGATTTCTTGGCTATAACACCAAAAGCACAGGAAACAAAAGCAAAAGTAGGCAAGTGGAACTGTATCAAACTCAATAGCTTCTGCAGAGCAAAGGAAATAATCTAACAGAGTCAAAATGCAAACTATGGAATGGGAGAAAATATTTGCAAACCATGTATCTGATAAGGACTTAATATTGAGAATATAAAAGAAACTCCTATAATTCATGGCCAAAACACCAAATAACTCAAATAAAAGATGGGAAAAGAACTTGAATACATCCAAAGAACACATCAAATGGCCAATAGTTACATGTAAAGATGCTCAACATCACTAATCGTCAGAGAAATACCAATCCAAACCACCGTGAAGTATTATCTCAAATCTGGTAGGATGTGCATTATTTTAAAAAATAATAATAATAATTAATAACAAGTGTCGGCGTGGATGTAAAGAAACTGGAATCCTTGTGCACTATTGGAGGGAACATAAAACGGTGCAGCCACTATGGAAAATAGTATGGAAGTTCCTTAAAAAATTAAAAATAGAACTACCATATGATCCACCAGTCCCTCTTCTGTGTATTTATCCAGAAGAACTGAAAACAGGATCTCAAAAAGATACTGCACTCCCATGTTTATTGAAGCATTATTCACAATAGCCAAGAGATGGAAACAACCTAAATGTCCATTGACAGGTGAATGAATAAAGACAATATGATGTATACACATAATGGAATATTATTCGTCTATTAAAAAAAGGAAATCTTGTCATATAACATGGATGAACCTTCAAAACATTATGCTAGTGAAATAAACCAGTCACAGAGGGAGAAACATTGCATGATTCCACTTATGTGAGGTGTCTAAAGTAATCAAACTCATAGAAACAGGAAGTAGACTGGTGGTTGCCAAGGACTAAAAGTTAAGAAGGAAATACGGAGTTGCTGTTCAATGGATATAGAATTTCAGTCACACAGTAAGAAAAAGTTCCCGAGATGTGCTGTACAACATTATGCTTATAGTGGACAATACTGTAGATACACTTTAAAAATATGTTAGAAGAGATCTCATGTTACGTGATTTGCACCACAATTTTGAAAAGAACAACAAAAATACTTACCAGGATACATCACATTCAAACTCCTAAAAACCAAAACTAAAGAGAAAATCTTTATAGAAAATGATAAATCCATGCAAACACTATCACAAGAAAGCTATAGTGGCATAGTAAGCACCAGAACAAAGCGCAGTATCAGAATATCATGATAAAAGGGCAATTTCTCCAAGATACAATAATTCTAGATATGTATACACCTAATAACAGAACTAAAAAATACATAAAGAAAAACAAATATAACTGAAACGAGAAATTGGCCAATTCACAATTACAGTAAGAGCCTTTACACTCCTCTCTCAGTAACTGACGAAAGATGCAAACAAAGTCAGGAAAAAATATATAAAATACCTTGATGAATGGATAGGGCCAGTTTTCTTCTCCACTTTGTCACTGGAGGATAAATCCGCAGTGTTATCTGTGTTCTGTACACTGGAAAGCTTCTGTTCCTTACAGCCTTCATCTTCATTTATCTCAGGCCTTAAAGACTGACATTCATCTATGAATGCAAAATGCATATTAGTCTAAAAAATGATAGCAAAAAATCTATATTTCAAAGTTCAAAGGACAACAAAAAAAGTAAAGTTTACATACAATACCATCTTTTATAAATCATTCATCCATTCAACATTCTAGTTCCTATATGCAAGGAATAGATTATATTTTTAGAGTTATTAAGAAAAAAATCAATCACTCATAACTGTTTGTGTTTTGAGGATCAACCCAAATTTTCTGACCAGTTTGTAGCATCTTCCTTTATCTTGCTTAAATTTTAAGTGGTTAAATTGACTTCTTTTGTATGTGTCTAGTTAGGAAACTTAAAGTGAAGTTGGCTATTCTGCTCCTTCAGAAGTGTTGTAATTAGTAACACAATAATAGTGATCACTTATTGAGTACTCACTAAGTGACAGAAATTCTAAATCCATCAGATGAATATCGCATTTAATATTCAAAACAATCCTGTAAGACATATTAATATGAACGCCATCACAAAGAAAAAGAATCTGAGTTCAAAGATCTTAAGTGCCTTGACCAAGGTCACAGTTGGCAAAAAAAGAGCTAGACTCTAAACCAAGGTCTGCTTGATTTCCGAAGTCCAATTTCTTAATCATTGAGCAAATCTGCTTTATATGTAATGTCTTTAATAGTAAGTCAGCCACAAAAGAGCATAAGCATAGTATTTTGATATCTATAAATCACACTAGGCTACCTACCAGAACTCATTTATTAAAATCGTATTGGTGAGGCTGAACTACATAAAATTTAAATTCTATAAAAAGGTTATTCTGGTCTGCTAGTATCTTTCTCTCCTCTCTACTTGAGTATCTGCTTTAAGTAATCTATATGTGAACTCTCAAGGAAAGAGGCCAAGACTTGCCTAAATTCTTAGGCCTCATTCCCTAGCAACTCGTAACTACCAATACATCTACATTCTAAGGAAGTTAAAAAAAAAAAGTGGGAGGAATACTTATTCCAGTAGCTCTTTTACAGAAATTAAACGACATATTGTGGGTTCACAGAGGTGCTCTGAAGGTAAAGTGAAAACCTGTCATTTATTAACAAGACACAAGCAATACATATTTAACTACAGTAAGTCCTCACTTAACGTCGTCAACAGGTTCTTGAAACTGAGGTGAAATGATATAGAACAAAATCAGCTCTACCATAGGCTAACTGATGTAAACAAGAGTTCAGTTCCCACAGCACCTCACCACGTTTTAACAAAATGTTGAATGAAATGAAGTTATTCGAGGACCTGCATTATATCTCTGTGACTTCTAATTATTGTTAATGGGAGTACACACAGCAGGTAACACACCTTAGAAACAAACTTCAGAAAAATAAAATCTCCCCATTTCACTTTGGTTTTCTTTTTTACAACAATAAACACTTGTTTCTATGAAATTAAAAATAAAAGGGTTTAACACAGTACATTAATTCAGAACAAATTAATAAGCATTATTAATTGCTACTATCCAGAAGGAAGGCATTTAAGTTATATACCATATATATAATTGTACATATGTTCTCCAGTAATCCAGGGGATATTAAAATATGTAAGAAACTCACTTTTCTGTTTTTCTCCTTTAGAACAGCCTGGCTGAACAGTGGCATTTTCTGAAAGATTTCTTACTTCTTGTTCACCAACTTCACCCTGATTCTTCCTTCTCCTTTGCTTTTGATTTAGGTCTGGTTCTAAAGCAATCTGATCTGAATCCTGTCCTGATAAAGTCAGAGACTGTTGTTCTTCAACTGTCTGAGCATCCTTTTGAGATTCTTCTGTGTCTGAAATTTTAGCGCTCATAGACTCATCTGGATCATCACTCACTCCTTCACTGGCAACTTTTTTCACTGACAATTAAGAGAAATGGTTATTAACAAATAAAAAACAAACAGAAAAATTCTTAAAGACTGAGAAAGTAAATACTCAAAGATATCCTCTGCAATATTATCCGCATAAGCAGAATTTTGAAGACAACATAAAATGTCCAACAGAAAAAATTAAATAATAGTATTACATTTATGCTATAAAAATCCATGCAGTAAATAGTAATGAGGTAGGCTTATATGTAGTGATGTAAAAGATTTCAAAAAATATTGTTGCATAAAAAAAGAATCAAGTTGCAGAACAATATATAGTATAATTTCATTTTTATTAAACAAAAACAATTATATATACTGTCAGATACACACACACACACACACACACACACAGAAAGGAATTTAGTTAATAGTTATCTCCAGAAAATCTGAAGAATTTGATTTGAAGGCAGGGTAACAGAGGGAGTTCAAGAATTTTATTTCCCGTATCATTTGTTTTTCAAAAAATAATCTTTTCATCAATATTTTTAAAACAATTTCTAGTGCCTTTTGTTTAAAGGCATATTAATAGTCAACTGTATCAAAACATGAAAACAATGTTAATTAAAATTTTAAAATCAAAAATAGAGATCACCATGGAATAGCATCCAAACCAAAAAAAAAAAAACTTAACTTCACAACCATGGTTGATCAGACATCTCTAGAAATATCTAATCTTAAAATATACTAAAACTCAATGTCATTACTTTTGTTTAAAAAAAAGGCAAAACAAGATTTTTAAACTGAGAAAATAACACTTGATTTATTCTCTATCAGAATAATCAGAAATTTTTAAATTCTAAGACTTGTAATAATATAACTGAAAATATCTTACATTAAATAAGATACAGTGATATAAAGCAACTAATTTAATAAAATCACTAGTTGCAGACTTAAAAAAGAGACAGTGAGTTACTGTAATATCACCTATAAAATGATAATCACAAGATTAATGTATCTACTTTGATCTCCTAGGATTATACATAGGAAGTAAAAACAATTGACTAAAGAATGAAATAACTTCGGGGCGGTGGGATTGCTCAGTGGTTAGAGCACAGTGCTCATAACACCAAGGTCACCGGTTCGATTCCCACATGGGCCAGTGAGCTGCGACCTCCACAACTGGACTGAAAACTGCAATTTGACATGGAGCTGATGGGTCCTGGAAAAACACACTGTTCCGCAATATTCCCCAATAAAAAAAAAATTTTTTTAAGGAAAAAAAAAGATGAAATAACTGCATTTACCAATACTACTTCTAAAAAGACACAGGCACCATACACCAGTAAAGGAAACTCTAGATTGGCTCTGTGCATAAGAGAGTTAACATAGCAGGCCATTCTTTGAAAGGTCTACTTTACAAGGTTGGCCCTTTGGCTGTGCCTGGGAACTCAGGTTTGAAGAGCGTTCCCATCAGCCTAACTGACAAACATGGCTCACTATACCTAAATTGTACAAACAATGTGGTTTATGTTAACAACTGCTTAAAATCTTCTGGGAGTCTTAAAATCTAGTACATGCTAGGCACAGGGTGTCTATATGACCAACCTCCAATAAAAATCTTGGGTATTGAGCTTCTAACAAGCTTCCTCAGTAGATGTTTTTCGTATTTCGTCACAATTGATAATGGGGCAATCAAACACATCCTATGTGACTCCACTGGAAGAGAATTCCTGGAAGCTTGCAAGTGGGTTCCCCTAGACTTATACCCAAGCGCCTTTTCCCTTTACAGATTTTGCTCTGTATCCTTTTACTGTAATAAATCTCAGCTGTTAGTACAATTACAGGCTGAATCCTATGAGTCCTCCTAGCAAATAATCAAACCTGGAGGTGGTCTTGGGAACCCCCAACACAGGCTCTCCCAGTCCTAGGTTTGAGTCCTGCCTCAGCCACTACTAACACTGTGACCCTAGAAAAAAGTGGCTTTGGATTTGCAGGGCTATTTCTGGGTGATTAAAACAAACAGAAAGGGACTGGGATGTGGAATAGCTCACATACAAGGTTCCCTGTAGTTCCAAGATTCTTTACATTATGTGATTACAGCTAACCATTGTCCTCAAAGATCAGAGTTCAAATAATTAAGAAAATACAAGCTTAAAAATAGAAATATGTACATATAAACAATTTTCTACCTGGTACAAGTCAACATTAACCCTCAGAAATAAGTTATGCTCACACAATACAATTTACAACCTTAGTTACAACCTTTAAATTAGTATTGAAATTAGTGTTAGTATTAATATTAGTAATGAAATTAGTATTAGTTCTATTTTTTTAAACACTAGAATTTTGTGCCAGATTTATTTTAGAAAAAATGGTAACAAGTAACCAAACAAGACATTCCAAAATTCTGATGCTCTTTTCTTAGCTACAACTATGCTCTAAAATCAAAACAGATGTCAAATAGCTCAGCCATGCCAATTAAAAAATTTAAAAGAAATCTGCTGTTTTGAACCAGGTAACTGGAAGACTGAAGAAAAATCAATTCCCTTCGAATGGATGCCTCAATGATCTCAACTTCTTGAACTACATCTGAACGCTCGAAGACTTGAGGGACAATATTACAAGTATGTTAAGTAAAATAGCACACTTTCTTTTAAAATAAATACCTTTTATACTCTTCCGTGGTTTGGAGGATTTCTTCTCCTTTAAACTCTGATTTTTAATAGATTTTTGTTTTCTTTTCTCTTCTTCAGCGAGAACTTTCTGAAGCAAATGAGCAAAAAAATCGAAGTCAAAAGGGCGCTTTTCCTCTGTTCAAAAAAAAAAAAGACAAAGTACTTTTATTCAAGTTTTTATTTTAAAAAACAAACAAACTTTCAAGTTTTTTTTAAAGTATAACATCAAAAGCAAATGGGCTTATCAGTAGGAGAATGGATAAACAACTCTAGTCACTATAGTAGTCACACAATAGACCACTGAGTAATAAAAAGGAAAAAATTATTTTCGTTTAAAAAAAAAAGGAACCACTAATACAAACAATAAAACAGGTGAATCTCAAAAACATGTTGAGTGAAAGATGCCAGACACAAAAGAGTACATACTATATGATTCCATAATAAGACATTTTAGAATAAGCTAAAATAATTTATGATGATTCAAATGAAAATAGTGGTGGTCCTGGGTCAGGATAGCAGCAAAGATTGACTAGAAAGGAAAAGGGGCCTTTCTGGAGTGATGGGTTATAGAAGATTTATATCAAATAAAGTATAATTTACATGATTACAGAGTTTCGATTTCCACATAGAATATTCCACCTAAACAGTTTCCCAGTCATGTCAAGTGATTGTATCTTCTCACATTACAAATGAAATGCTGATGGTCTAAAAACTAGACAAGAAGCTAAGGTATCACTGGCAAGTTCTTTCAAGCTGTCAAAGGTCAAAAGTTCCTATTTTTCTTGTTTGTGATCCCAAGCCGGCACCATTTTCATCTCATCCACTCTGTTCTTATGGATTTGAAAAGCAGGTGTAATCCACCTACCACAGGAGAACTGCTCACTGCACCAATTCAAAGAACCCAACTTGGCACTGCATTTGGGGCAAAGAAGCTGTCCATCCATCACCCCCAACAAGGCAGATCCCATCCACTGTACGGGTACAATGAAATAGGACATACACTGGGTCAGACTCCCTGTGACAGGCATGAGGGGTGGTGCCATCCTCTTGTGGGGAAAGGCTGTAGGATCACTTCCCTCACTCTGATCCAAAATCCTACAACTTCAAAATAAAGATCGCCTGCATTTTCTACATTTGTGGAGAACTTCAATCCTTGTGAAACAGTGGTTGGGTCAACAGCCAAGAGCTCTTGAGGTAAGTTCTGCAGTACTACATGACAATTAAAATGTATCCATTGGTTGGAATCAACTCTAAATAGTTCTCCGTAAGCTTCTGTAAATGATACTGCTTATAAGCTGCACTAGAGGTATCTACTTCATATCCCATGGCCTCGTATAATTTCAGTTGCCATGCAAACCCCTCATTCATCTTAGCCTCTGGTTTGACTAAGATGGAGGTTTTGTAGGTTTTTTTCAAAGATTGGTCAGTCTTCATGACAAAAGCAATCATTACTGCCACACTTCGACTCACTCCTGTGTGACAGTGCACCAGCATCGTGCGGCCCTCGGCGCGGGCCTGGCCCACGAAGGCCATGTACTGGTCCAGGTGGCTCAGCAGGTAGGTCTAGGGCTTGTCCAGTGCGGGCACGAAAAGCCTTCACAGGCCCTCGACCTGGAAGTCGGGCTCCTCCAAGTCCACCGTCAGCAAGGCCATGATGCCCACCTGCTGCAGGTGGCCTGGCTCCAAGACGACCGCGACTCTGCCCAGGTACAGCATCTCCAGCGGCAGGCCAGACGCTCACAGGCCCCAGCTTCCAACATGGCGGCGCCCAGGAGATAGCGGCCAAAGCCCTGTTTTGTTCTAGACCCTGCCTTTATTTGTTCTGACCTTCCACAGCAGTAACTGTGAAAAATGCAGCACTAAAATCTACAAAGGTTCCTAGACGCATTTAAAATTTAAGTACAAAAAAACACCATTTAGGTTTTAATTTTTTTTCACTACAAAGCACCAAAACCAGTGAATTTTAAAGGTTATCAACTATAATGGTTTTAGCAATGATTCCGCACCTCATGAAGACTGTTTATAGATTTATGAATTCTTTTCTGATTTTAATGAGTAATGAAAAATTTCAGGACCAGTTTTCTAAAACGGAGAGGATTCAGACCACAATCTCCCAGCTCTTCCAAGAGCCATTCCTGGAAGTGGTTTCCCTGAGGACCCAAAGGAACACTGGGTATACAGTACACTCATCTACCTTAGTGTTTACTCATAAAATAAATGTACATGCTACACAACCTAAGTCCTACCTTTAGATTTTTTTTCCTAAGGTTAGCACTTCAGCAAATAGGTACTGAACCCATATATTAATCATTAGACATTGATAATTATCTTTCAAACAAATAATATAGGAACTACTTTAAACAGTACATTTAATTGTTTTTCTTTATAGATCCCTGATGTCTTACTCTGGACTTAAGAAAAAAAATGTTAATTTTAATGAGGCTACTAGAATCCAAAAGGTATATACATAATTCCTTCAAATCAGGTCTAAATTCAAATGTCATCTCTTCAGATAGAACTTGCCTGAGCACATAATCTAAATATCCACCCTATAACTCCCTTTTTTTCTTCTTCTTAGAAATTAATCACTATGTGAAATTATCATGCTTACAAACTATATCCCTTCCCCCTCCCTATTAGACTCAAGGCTCTAAAAGCAGGATTCGCATCTGTCCGGTTCAGCGTTATGTCCTCAACGCCTAAACAGTGATTAGCACACAGCTAGTGGTCAGTATGGTTAACTGACCACTGGAAGGAATCATCTATAGTATAATATCTTCCAGAAACAACTCCTTTTTGAATACAGTTCTCTCAGAATAAAGAGCACTTAGAAATTCTATCTTCAGTCCATTTATAACCTCCTGGACTCAGAACTCTACTTACTTGGTTCTTGGTATCTTAGCTATCCCTTGCCTATAGATCTGTATTAGCTGCCAGACCCGCACTGCTAAAGAGAAAATTTCCAGTCTTATTCTTCCTGTGACAATATAAGGAAAAAACAAATCTAAAACACAGACAAAATTTGAACCAAAGACAAAAGATCGGTCACTTTTTAGGATCTCCAAATGATATGTTGTAAAAAAGGACTTAATACTTACGGAATGCTTTGTCTATTCTCCATCCATTTGTTTTCTCTTCCCGTTTAAATTTATTCTGTTAACAAAACAAAAAAACCATTAAATAAGTGAGGATTATGTTTTTTAAAAAAGCATTAAAATGGAACTCTTGTAGTAACATGATTCCCAATAAATAAAATGTCTTTGGCAATATCAAGTTGCTTTAATCTTTCGCTTATTAAAAATAGAGATGAAAGATTTTTACTAAGCATCCTGATTATGATCAACAGTATGAATTAGTAACAGAAGCTACATTTACAGAAAATAGAAAAAACAAAGTCCGCCAGCACACAGACAGACCAAACCTACAATCATTTAAGCTAACCAGTATTAACTAAGTCTTTAAAAACTAATATATTCATATTAAGTTAAACCTCTTACATTATTATTCTAATATGTTTTTAATGGCATGGAGGGAAGACTGTAGAGAAACAACTAAGCAAAATTTTGAAGCTGGCCAAGTTTGTCTTTGGAAACTTCTTTACATGAAGGCACATTTCCTCATACCCCATTACCAGTTCTACTCCAAGTTAACTCCATTACGATGGAGATGGTTATGGTTTAAGGCACAATTGATCCTAACGTCAATAGGACATCTGAGAGCATAAGTTTGTGTCTGAGAATGTCTAATCGTGTACATACACCCCAGGAGAGGAACCAATTAGGTAATCTCTCCCTTGTACAGATCAGTGGTCTAAAGCTTTTATTGGAAATATAAAAATAAAACTTTTTATTGAAAAAAATAGAGAAAAGCACACAAAACAAAGGAACTACTTTATGGCCCACGTCTTCCCTCCGCAAGAATCTAACCTGACTTTTAGAGCAATTATTTTCTTGCATTTCCTTACTGTTTATCATTCAAGGCTACATTCTTAGACTCTAGTTTATCCTTGCCCCTTATTTTTTAATTTCATGACTTTAACATCTTTCAATCTACAGATTACCCATTTTTCTTCATAAAACTCATTACCAAGTAATATAAAAGTTTTCAAGGATGATCATCTTTCTCCCTTAAAAGATATTATTCTTTACACATCTCAAAAGTTAACAAAAGTTACACCCATAAAAAGTGACAGGCGAGAATCACTAAATTAAACATCCTGAGAGAAATGCGAAGACTTTAGGCATCATTCAATTCTAAAGTATTGCTACGTCATTTTTTACCTAATTGAGAATATAATTCAGAACAATTTAAAAGTTTTTTGAAGAATGTAATGACAGTCGTTGATTTCTGACAGAAACAAACAACTGTACATCAAATTTTATGATCATAAAATAAGTCCCTTAATTTTCACCTGTGGCCCTGACAAAGTAACTTGTTATAGACTTGTTCCACATATCCAACCACACTGCAAATAACTTTAACAATGAACAAAATGAACATACCAACTATTTTTAAGCACTGGACAATATAAAGAACAAGAAAGACTAAATCCCATAATCACGGAGAAAAGGGAAACATACAAGATGTACCAACATTCACCCTGGCTCTGTTCCTGAGTTAAATCTCCTAACCAACGAAAGTGAGATAAAGGCCAAACAAAAGCACAGAGATACCGTTGAGCTGAGGAGGTAGGCAATCTTTAGGCGCAGGGTTCTAGAGAAAAAGAGAGCTAATTAAAAGGGAGCCTCACAAGCCTGTTGGAAGTACCCCACGTCTTGGTCTATATCTGGGTTGTATATGTCCAGAGCATAAGGCCTAGTAGAGAATAGCTGCTACAGGAATGAGAAGAGAAAGAAGGTACTATGAGATGACAGAATTCTAGCCCACATGAATGGAAAGACTTCACTAACACCCAGACATTTACTTCAAATACCAGAAAAGCCACCACGTAAGAGATAGGGATGGCACTCTAGAGCTACCTTTCTCAATCAAGGTTCTAGCATGAGAATTAAGCCCTAATGCCCTAAAGCACCCACCATATGTAATGAATTACCTTCTCTCCTATACATTTGAATAGTACTACTATGACCATCCTTGGAGAACTTGGAAAACAGTAACTCAAATCATTTTCAGGTGTTCAGATGGAAAACCTATTAGAGGAAGGACCAGTTTAGATCTGCCTTAATGAAGCCTAAAACCAAGCCTTGAGAGGAACAAGGAGAGTTATATAAACTGCCTTCCAAAAACAAAACTCAAACACTTTTTAATGGAAGAAACAAAACAAACATAATCCAGACACTGTACACATATCATCCACAACAGTCAGCATACAATTAAAAAAGCCTCACAAGACATGAGAAAAGATAGGAAAATGTGATGCACTGTCAAGGAAATAAAAAGAATGTCAATAGAAATGGATTCCCAACATGACCCAGATGTTGAAATTAGTGGATGAGAAAGTTAAAGTACCTGTTATGACTATGTTCAAAGATTTAGAGGAAAATGTGGAATGAACAGATAAGTAAATCTCAGTAGAGAAATGGAAACTAAGAAAAATAACCAAGTAGAAATTATAGAAATGAAAAATATATCGTATCAAAAAATATAATCTCAAAATGAAACATTAACTGAATGGGTTTAACAGCGAATTGAGGATAGCAGAAAACAGGGTCAGTGAATTTATAACATGGTAATAGAAACTAACCAAATTGAAATAGAGAAGAAAATTGGACAAAAAATGAACAGAGCTTTAGTAACCTATACTACAATTTCATGCAGAGAAACACAAGTAAGCAGAGTCCCAGAAGGAGAAAACAAAGCAGGACATACTAAATATTAAAAGACACTATCCCCAGGTAAATCATAATTGCACTGTTGAACATCAAAGTTAAAGAATAAAATATTGAAACAACCACAGAAAACACAATTCATCACATACAGGGGAAGAATGATATCAATGATGGTTGACTTTTCATTGGAAACACTGGAGGCCAGTGGACAATGGAATGACATTTTTATAACACCAAAAAGGAAAAACTGTCCAACCAGACTTATATATCCAGCAAAAATATCCATCAGAAATGAGGCCGAAAACGGAGAATTTTTCAACAGCAGATCTGCCATTCAGACAGATTTAAAATGTAAAGCATAAAAAATGCTAAGTGACTAAGTATTAAAGACTAGTTTATTTTTTCAACTCAATTTTCTCCAAAGACAAAAGACTTTAAGCTAAAATATATAAAATGGTGTTTATATGGTAGGTAGAAGCAAACTATGTAATAGCACAAAAGATAGAGGGTAAATGGAATTATACTTAGAAAGAGTTTATCAGTTGTGAAGTATGAAGAGAAAATAGTACAACAGAGGACATAAAAAGTAATACTAAAAAAATTTTGATTAACCCAAAGGCAGCAGGAAAAGAGAAATAAAATACAGATGAAATAAATGGAATATAGTGAGATGGTAGGCTTAAACACAGCCATACCAACTATTACATTAAATATAAATGAAGTAAATTATTACACAGAAATCTAAAACAGACATTTTGTTTTATTTTTATCAAGGGTCAACATAAGAATACAATGATCATTTTCTCATCTCTTACAGAAATGCATTATATAAAAAAATTAAATTAAAAGGCAGAATGTCAGACTGGATAAAAAAGCATGACCCAAATGTAAATCTAAACCACCATGAGACATCACTTCATACCTGTTAGAATACCTATTATCAAAAACACAAGAAATAAGTATTCTCAAGGATATGAAAAAAAGGGAACGCTTGTGACTATTAGTGAAGACGTAAACTGGTACAGCCACTATGGAAAACAGTATGGAGGGTCCTCAAAAAATTGAAAATAAAATGACCATATGGTCCAGCAATTCCACTTATATTTATCTGAATGAAATGAAAACACTAACTGAAAAAAGGTAACTGTACCCCCTGTTCATTACCGCATTATGTATAACAGCCAACACACAAAAACAACTTACGTAAGTGTCCGTTACTGGATGAATGGACAAAGAAATTGTGCATATACCTACACAATGGAATTATTACTCAGCCATAAAAAAGAATGACACCTTGCCATTTGTAACAACATGAATGAACCCTGAGGGTATCAGCTAAGTGAAATAAATCAACACAGAGAAAGACAAATACTGTATGATCTCTCTTATATTGGAATCTAAAAACAAACAAACAACCCAAAAGCTTGAATACATAGAGAAGATTGGTGGCTGCCAGACTTGGAGGTAAATGCATGATGGAATCAAAAGGTAAAAATATTTTTTAAAAAATCCTAACCCCCACTGTGATGGTATTAGGAGGAGGTGGGGCATTTGGGAGGTAATTAGGTCATGAGGATAGAGACCTCATGAATGGGATCAGTGCCCTTATAAAAGGGGCCTCAGAGAGCTCTGGCCCTCTTTCCTCCATGTTAGTGTACAATGAGAAATCCTCAATCCAGAAGACAGCCCTCACCAGGACCTGACTATGCTGGCACCCTGGTCTAGAACTTCCAGCCCCAGATATGAGAAATAACTTTATTAAAATGAAAAAAAAAAAAAGTACAAAGCAATATCCCTCATAAAGATGTGTACCAAAAACATAATAGTGAAAAAGGGTAGAACGAGATTTAAACCAAAGGTTAAAAAAAAATATTAGTAACTAAAATTAATATAAAATAATACTGAATGTCAAAAAATAATATTAGTGGGGCCGGCCCTGTGGCTCAGGTGGTTAGAGCTCCATGCTCCTAACTCCGAAGGCTGCCGGTTCGATTCCCACATGGGCCAGTGGGCTCTCAACCACAAAGTTGCCGGCTCAACTCCTCGAGTCCCGCAAGGGATGGTGGGCTCCGCCCCCTGCAACTAAGATTGAACATGGCACCTTGAGCTGAGCTGTCTCCCGAATGGCTTATTTGGAGCATGGGCTCTCAACCACAAGGTTGCTGGTTTGACTCCCGCAAGGGATGGTGGGCTGTGCCTCCTGCAACTAGAAAATCGGCAACTGGACTTGGAGCTGAGCTGCGCCCTCCACTGAAAGGACAACAACTTGAAGCTGAATGGCACCCTCCACAACTAAGATTGAAAGGACAACTTGACTTGGAAAAAACGTCTGGAAGTACACACTGTACCCAATAAAAAGTCCTGTTCCCCTTCCCCAACAACAAAAAAACCCTTAAAAAAAAGAAAGAAAAAGAATAATAATAATAATATTAGTAATTTTTAGTCTCTTTCCAATTAATAAATGTAATGGGTTTACTTTACCTTAATTTCTATCCTTGCTCTGTGAGGAAAAAGCTGTCCAATCATAGAAAAGTCAGTTCCTACCATGCTGATGGCTAGAAAAAACATATCTGTTTCTGTAAAAATAAATATTTAGAATGATTGAAAATTAATCTTCTCAATAATTCAGAGAGAGAAAAAAAATCTTACCCCAGTATATATTTTGAGTTAAAAATAAATTTGACAGTACTTAACAGTTTTTGTATTATAGTCCAGTAAATCTTCAGTCATAGATTTCGTATGTCTATATACGAAAATATACTGTATTTCAATTTTATTGCAAAGAACTGCATGGATCTAAACACATCCTCTTTAAACTTTTATACAGAAACATGGTATAATAAATTTGCATGCTCATACCTAACAGCTGGAATTTAAAAAAGAGAGAGAGAGACATTCTGCCTATCTGATCTCAAAATCAGTCATAGCCAGTACAGTTATTACCGCTATGTAAGCAACTAAGATGTGTTTAGCGCAGGCGTGTCCAAACTGCGGCCTGCGGGCCAACTGCAGCCCGAAATCCATTTTTAATTGGTCCACAGCAAATTCCAAAAATACATTTAGTTTACTTAAATAAACCAGGTGAGGCAATACGTACTTCACCTCCAGTGAGTGGCCCGGCTGTTTGTGTATTTTACCGCATATGGCCCTTGGTGAAAAACGTTGAAAAAAGTTTGGACACACCTGGTTTTAGTGGTATGTGAAAGAAAGTAGCTAGAAAAATACATAAGAAACTGTTAAGAGAAGTAAACTCAAGAAAATAGGATTGGGGAAGTCAGAGAAGTATAGAATCTTCTTTTTTGCTCTATATTATTCTGTTGTGTGTGAATTTTTTCCCAAAATAAATTTTATTATGTCTATAATAAAAACAAATAAGCAACAGCATGTAATAGTGTTATATACTTTTTTAACAGCATAATTTTTACTTTTAGAATTTTTACCGTGCATTACTTTTGGAAGTAGAACATTATTATAAGCATTAGAAATACTGTTAATTCTTCATTAAAACAATATCTGTTGTATGGGGATTTGACAGAGAGAAATACTCCGGGCAAAATGACCATAATGCTAATTCTTAAAAAGATTTCTAAGATAAAGTCAGAGATATAGTTCATGGTTGGGAGCAGAGGGGAGGTGCTAATACAATTAGCTAGAGAGAAACAACATGGTTGGTTTGCATTTTATTTACTTAGGGGAAACCTGGTTTAATTCAGAAACAGAAAAAAATAATTCACTTCACTTCAAATAAATGACCTACACAATTTAAAATGAAAATTAATTACCTTTATTTGACCATGGTTTAGAGTAATAGTTTTTCCTAAAACTGGAATATGTAGTTGTAGAACCACGCTCAAATATGGGGTCATTTTCCTCAACAACACAGGGACCTTTTGTCCTTAAAACTTCTACAGTTAAACTGAAAGAAACACATTTTTTAATAAGTCCACACTAAAAACAAAGAAACAAATAGTAAATGATACTTTAATAGTGATATTTTGAAATTTACCATAGCAGAATCATACATTTGAGGTATGCATATTTTCTAAGAATCCACTCATTTTCACTTAAAATGTGATTGCCAGGGAGTAAAAAAAAAAAAGTCAACTTTTTTTTATCCTTAAAAGCAATATAAAATTTAGAAACTATCTTTCAGCAACCTAAAAAGTTATTTATTTTACTGACTTCTGCATGCCTCTTATATTTAATATATATTATTTTATGCTAGACCCAAGAGATACTGAGAAATAAAAACATTTTATATTTATGTTTTACGTTATTGCACACAAAGCAGTTAAGTATGTCTTTAACTATTTAATGACCAGTAAAATCATCATCACAAAACAATGTACAAAAACTACTACTGACAGTATTACATTTACTGACAATATTACATTTACTGACATTACATTTACAGAACATAGAATTTATGTTCTGACTTTTTTACAAATTAAAACTCTCAGAAGACTTTCCATCCCTCTTTCTTATTTACTTAACAAATTATGTTCTTTTAAAAATACATTTTGGACAAACAACTAAATTCCACAATACCAAATTTGAGAAATGAAATGTTTTAACTGAGAAATTGAACAAAAAAGAGAATTAAACCTCAACATAACAAAAGCCAGAAAATGTTAAACCTCTGTTTCATTGCAGTTTCATTAGTTACCACCATACACCAAAATATGGTATTTGTTAATAATACGAACATTTGAATATTTACTTCAAGACTGAACCAATATTTGAAATCTATCCTCAGTAGAGAACAGCATGTGATTCGCTCAATAGCTCCTTCCAATTACCAATAAACTTGGTAAAACAATGTTAGTAGGTTAATGGATCAAGTCAGCAGTGCCCGCATACAAAAACGAACAAAATCTTCTCATACAAAATGCAAATTTACAAAAATTGCTAAAAATTAAAATTGAATATAACACACAAATCTATTTACGACATCCATTATGCAAATATAAACATTAGAGTCTAAGTGACCATGACAGACACAGAAACTCAATCTCTCTCATTAGACAAAGCAATTTAGTTCTCATGAAACCACAATCTCTCTCACTTTTTTTTTTAACTTACCTTTCTTCATCCAAAATTATAGAACCATCTTCTGCCACTTTCACTCGGGGAACCAGCAATGGCCCTTCATCCATTTCTTCTTCTACTTCTTCATTATCTTCAGCATCAGGAGTACTCTTATCTTCTTGCCTACCAAAGACAGATTAATTCATACATCCATGAGAAAAAGTGTTTCCAACTACTAGTATGAACTTCTAAAATAAATTATTGCAAATTCAACTTTGCAGATATTTCCAACTTTCCCTATAACCTAATTAAAAATACTTACGTTGTTAAGGACATAGTTATAAGATTTTCTCAAATTTTATCCGGTAACATTTAATAAGAATTCTTTACTCTCTTTGAAAATAAAGAGAAATAAATGCTCATCTTTTCTATCTCAACAGAGTATGAGAATAAATCATCCAGGTATTACAGAATTAACAAAAATAACCATTACATTTATGTAGCATCAGTTTCCAGATCATTTTACTAACTCTTCTAAACAATCCTTGGGGGTGAGTATTTTCATACTCTTTTGAGGCTTGGAGAAGATAAGTACCTTTTGCTCTACATGACACAACAGTAAAGGTAGATCAAGAAGCCAAACACAGTTTTCCAAGTAATGACTCCAAATCCCATATACTTTCCAATTAATTACATTGACCCCTTAAGGTTTTACGGAAGGACACAGAACTTATAAATCTATAAAAACGTAACAGATTTGTAGCTTGACAGTACTGTTTTAAAACAATATGGATTCCAAGCAAAATAGTAATCATTACTTAATAAGCCTTGAAGCACCTAACAATCACAAAATCCCAATGTTTCTGCTAATTTTCCACAACCCCTCACCTTGAATTATAAGGCTACCATAACTTCCTAAGAGGTCTCTTGGAGAGCTTTTTAGGAGTAAACTAACATGACAAGGCAACAGGAAGCTTGTACAAAAAAAGAGACTCTCTAGTGGCACCAAAACTGTACCTACTGCTGTATAGCATACACAGCATGCTAAACACACACACACACACACACACACACACACACACACTAAAACAAAACAAAGGGGGAAGGGAAAGAGAAAAATGGAAAGGAAAAATAAAAATATACATGCTTGCTTAAATAAACATAGAACGATATACCAAAAATTGGTAACATTTGTTGCTTCCAGGAAGAGGAACTAGATGGCAGAAAAACAAAGTTGGAAGACTTCACAGTATATTTGTTACTTTTGAATTTTGTACAATGTGAATATATTATTCTAAAGCAAACCAAAACCTCTTTAAATTCTAAAAGCTTTAATTTAAAAGCATAAGAAGATCCTCAACAAAATATTAGCAAACCTAATTCAGCAATAATTTAAAAAGATTATACGCCACGATCAAGTGGGATTCATTCCTGGTATGCAATGTTGGTTCAATATCTGCAAATCAATTAACATGATACACCACATTAACAAAATGAAAAATAGAAATCATGTGGTCATATCAACAGATGCAGAAAAAGCATTTGACGAAATCCAGCATCCATTTATGAAAAAAACTCTGAGCAAAGTGGTAACAGAGGGATCATATCTCAACGTAATAAAGGCCATATATAATAAACCCACACCTAGCATCATACTCAATGGGGAAAAGCTAAAAACATTCCCTTTAATATCAGGAACAAGACAAGGTTGTCCACTTTCACCACTTTTATTCAATATAGTTCTGGAATTTCTAGCCACAGCAATCAAACAAGAAAAAGAAATAAAAGGCATCCAAGTTGGAAAGGAGAAATAAAACTGTCATTATATGCCTATGACATGGTACTGTATACAGAGACTCCTGAAGACTACACCAAAAAAACTGTCAGAGCTGATAAATGAATTTAGAAAAGTAGCACGATACAAAATTAATATTCAGAAATCAGTTGCATTTGTATACACCAATAACAAACTATCAGGAGAAATTAAGAAAACAATCCCATTTACAATTGCTTCAAAAACAATAAAATACTTAGGAATAAATACTTAGGAATAAACTTAACCAAGGAACTAAAACACATGCACTTAAAAAATTATAAGACATTGAAGAGAGAAATTAAAGAACATACAAATAAATAGAAACATATACCATGTTCATGGATAGGAAGAATTAATATAGTTAAAACGTCCATACTTCCTAAGGCAATATATAGATTCAATGCAATCCCTATCAAATTACCAATGACATTTTTCACAGAACTAGAACATACAATACTAAAATTTATATGGAACCATAAAAGACCCCAAATAACCAAAACAATCTTGAGTAATAAAAACAAAGTGGGAGGTATCATGCTACCTGACATCAAATCATACACTACAAGGCAATAGTGATCAAAACAGCACGGTACTGGCATAAAAACAGACACATAGATCAATGGAACAGAATAGAGAGCCCAGAAATAAATCCATGCCTACATGGTCATTTAATCTAAGACAATGAAAGGAAGAATTTACATTAGGGTAAAGACAGTCTGTTTAATAAATGGTGCTGGGAAAACTGGACAGACACATGCAAAAAAATGAAGCTGAACTGCCTTCTTACACCATATTCAAAATGGGTTAAAGACTTAAGTGTAAGATCTGAAACCACAAAACTCCTAGAAGAAAATATAGGAAGTAAATTAGTAGACATTACTCTTAGTAACATTTTTATTGATATATCCCCTTAGACAAAGGAAGCAAAAGGAAAAATAAACATGTGGGATTACACCAAACTAAACAGTTTTTTTCCCCACAGAAACGAAGCATAAATAAAACGAAAAAGCATCCTACTGAACAGGAGAAGACATTTGCCAATGATACATTGGATAAAGGGTTAATATCCAAAATTTATAAAAAATCTCATACAACTCAACACCAAAAACAAACAACCCAATTACAAAATGGGCAGAGGACACAAAGAAACATTTCTCTAGAGAGGACATACATATGGCCAACAGACATGAAAAAATGTTCAACATCACTAAAGAGAGAAATGCAAATGAAAAGCACAATGAGATACCACCTCGCCCCACTCAGAATGGCTATCATCAATAAACCAACAAAAAAACAAGAGCTGGCAAGGATGTGGAGAAAAAGGAACCCTCGTGCATATTGGTGGGATTGCAGATTGGTAAGGCACTAGGGAAATAAGTATGGAGGTACCACAAAAAATTGAAAATAGAACTACTTTATGACCCAGCAATTCCACTCCTGGGTATCTATCCAAAGAAATCCAAAACACTAATTTGAAAAAATATATGCACCCTATGTTTATTGAAGCGCTATTCACAATAGCCAAGATATTGAAACAAACAAAATGCCCATCAATAGATGATTGGATAAACTGTGGTACATTTATACAATGGAGTATCACTCAGTCATAAAAAAGAATAAAATCCATTTGCCACGACATGGATGGACCTAGAAAATACCATGCTAAGTAAAATACGTGAGATGGAGAAAGACAAATACCATGTGATCTCACTTATATGTGGAATCTAAAGAATATAACAAATGAGTGAACAAAAAATAGACTCAGATATACAGAAAAAACAACTGACGATTGCTAGATGGGACGAGATGGGGATAGGAGAAAAGGTAAAGGGATTAGAAAGTACAAATTAGTAGTCACAATAGTTCCACAGGGATATGAAAGACAGTTTGGGGAATATAATCAATAATGTTATAAAGATTATGTAGGGTGCCAGATGGGCACTGGACTTATTAGGGAGACCACATGCAGATGCCTGATCACTGCGCTATATACTTGAAGCTGAAATCGAATGTCAACTATAATTAAATATATATGTATACATATATGTGTGTGTACACACACACACACACACACACATACATATAGTCACAAGATGTGGAGTACAACACAGGGAATACAGTCAATGGAATTGTAACAGCTATATTCAATGTCAGAGGGGTAGTAGATTGGGGGGGTTATCACTTTTTGAGAGGTGCAAATGTCTAACTATTATATTGTTTTGTACACCTGAAACTAAAATAAAATAAAATAAATTTTAAAAATCATAACGTTAGCCATTTATGTATGTAATACACAAATAGCTTGAGGCTTTCTTATTGATTTAAATCAGGCAGGAACTTTAATTCTTGTTAGCGATTCTATTTAAAAATTCCTATCCCATGTAATTTGACTACAACAGGAAGTATCATTTGATTTCATTTTTAAAAAAATGTACACATACCAGAATATATTCAAAACAGAATAAGATAAGATGCTTACACTCTTGTCTGGACTGGTGTCAATGATTTTTCAGTTTTCTTTTCTTGCTCCAGTGAAGAACTATTAAACACAAACAACAGAATACTTTTTAATAATTTACATCTTGCCAATTCTATCTGCAGGCAAAAAGAAAATCATTTTAATTTGCACTTTTTAAATGATATACCGTAACACTAGTATTGACAATAACGTGTCTCAACAAGATAGTGAGTCTGAACAGACAATTTTTCACACAAAAATTTTTGTCATCAAGTATAAATAATTTGTTTGGCCCAAAGCGGGGAACTCTCTTACCCTCTAATTCTTCAGTGAAGGGAGGCTCCCAGTCCCAAGGCATGAAGAAACCTAGTGCCATCAAACACTCGTCAAACACTCGAAACCTAGGTTTCTGGCCCTTCCTTCAACTAGGCCATAGATCTAGTGAACCTGAAAAAGTCTATACTGAAAATATGCCACTACTCCTACATCCATTGGCTAAACCATCAACAACACAACACTGAAGAGATTTATCACAAACCCTCTGCTTCCCCAGGCTAACTTTGATCAAAGAAACTTTGTTCTTGGAGGATTTGTTAATCAAATGCCACTGCCTTTAATTAAAAGACAGGGCATAAAAAGTAGATGACTCCTGGGGCCGGCCCAGTGGCTCAGGCGGTTAGAGCTCCGTGCTCCTAACTCCGAAGGCTGCTGGTTCGATTCCCACATGGGCCAGTGGGCTCTCAACCACAAGGTTGCCAGTTCAATTCCTCGACTCCCGCAGGGGGTGGTGGGCTCCACCCCCTGCAACTAGCAAGGGCAACTGAACCTGGAGCTGAGCCGCGCCCTCCACAACTAAGACTGAAAGGACAACAACTTGACTTGGAAATAAAGGCCTGGAAGTACACACTGTTCCCCAATAAAGTCCTGTTCCCCTTCCCCAATAAAATCTTAAAAAAAAAAAAAAAAAGTAGATCACTCCTTTCAGTCAGGTTATATATAGTATGCAAGAAACAGAAATTGCAATCATGATAAAGCTTAGTTAGTTTTACTGTATCTTAGTGATATAACAAAGGAAACTTATTTTTAATCTCAGAGGTGAAGGGCCTTACCATTCCAAGAATGCAGTTACTTGAAATATCACTAACTTTTGTTGTAAAATTCTATTTAAAAGGACATCAGATGTGCTATAAATTTTGTCAACATGCTTTTGGAAAACATGACACTGTACTCTAAAAATTATACTTAAATCACTACATACTGAAACAAAATAAAACAGAAATAAAGTTTACTTACATCATTGGATTCTTATCTGGCAGGTAATATATGAAGTCTCTCATAGTCATTTTTGAACGATCTGGTGGCCTTTGACTTTCATTTATGGCATATTTGTTTTTCCATTGCTTCTAGATACACACACACACCAAAAAAAAAATCCACTTTTATTTTATAAATATAGAATTTCAAATGTACTATATTCAAGTATACAGCCCAGTGTTGCAATCACTGCAAGTGCTTAATATCACTCCTACCACAATTATGCCTAATTTTAGGAAATATTTTATAAACTGAGTATTAAAGAGTTGTAGCACATTAAGGAATTTTAAAAACTAAAGTGACTGGGACTTGATAAAAGCCCAATGTTTAAAAGCATGCCTACTGACACCTTTTAACTACAATAGTTTATCAAAATTTATAAATGCATAGCTTTTGTTTACCCTGCAGTCAACTGGAATTCTGTGTATTTTATAAAATTCTTGAACCAAATGTTTAATTTTCAATTGCCCAAAGTAAACCTAATTAATCAGATTCTACACAACAGGACATTTTTAGAAGCCCAGATTTTAGAGGATATGGATTCAAATCCCTTATCCTCCACTGATGTTTGACAAAAGAAATAACCTGTTTGAGCTTGTTTTCTCCTGTATAAAATAGTAATATCTATTTCACACACAGAGAATTAAATAACAAGTATAAAGCACCAAGTGTCTTCCTCTTAATTAAAAAAATAACTCTATAATTAATAATAAGAGCTGACGTTTGTTGGGCTTTTATTATTTGCCAGACACTAGGCTAAATAGTTTTGCATGCATTAACTCATTTAATCTTCACAAACCTCCAATGAGGTAGATGCTATCATCAGTTCTATTTTAAACATGAGGAAATAGACATAGAAAGATTAAATTGCCTAAAGTAACAGTCGGTAACCCATGATTCAAACTTTAAGTATGTAACTCCAAAGCTTGCATGCTTCACTATTGCTACATTGTACTCTCAGAAAAATAATCTTCAAGATTAAAAAGAACGTGGACTCTATGCAAACATGCAAATTTTTCCCATTTGTAATTTTCCATATTGTCTGTGTTTTCCTGCATCTCGTTGAGTTTTTTCAGAACTTCTCTCTCCCGCAGCTGCGGTAGTTCCGGGATGCAGTGAGCTCGGAGCACTGAGCTAGGTCTGCGTCCTGCACCCGGGCGGCTCCGTTCCCGCACTTCTCCCTTCCCTCCTCTCCCCCCCCCCCCCCCCCCCCGCGATTTTCCCACTTTTAGGTGAATTCAGTAGTGGCCCTCTTTGTCTTGAATGTCTGCTGTGCAGGGAGTTCTTTGTGGAGTTATTATTGTTCGATTAGTTGTAAATTCCAGGGGAGCTTTACAGAGGCTCACCTCACGCCGCCATATTGATGACGTCTCCAATAATATTCCACATTGTCAATTTAGAAAATAGTACCAATTCATTTTCACTCAACTATATCTGTCTTAAACCAAACGAATATAACTCAAGTCACTTGGACATCCTCACAAATCTGATTGAAAGTTTATTTTATAAATATGCTTGTGTGTTTGTGTGTGTGTGTGTGTGTGTGAGAAAGAGAAACTTCTATTTATGGCCTTCACCAAAAACAATAAAAGATATAGATGAATAAAATACATAAAAATTAATATCAGGGGGAAAAATTAGCTTAAGTCCATAGTGCTTCTTAACCATTTTGTTAATAAAAGGGGATACTCTACTAACACGACGGATGTTATTTGGTTTTATTCCCCCATAAAAATGCTACAGATGCTTATTTTTCCTTCAAATGATGCCTGACTGGCATAACAGCAGAAATCTAGCAGGCAGCAGTTAAAATTCGGATTTTTCTCTCTTACCTTCTCTTTTCTTAATTCTTCTTTTAACATTTCTCTCAGTTTCTGGGCTTTATATATTCGGTACCTGTCTGAGCATGGCTGTTTCTCTTCAGTTGGAATGGGGTTTGGCTGTGAGGTTTCTTGATTAACTGTAGATAAGGGATGAGGTTCTGAAGGAACACTGACACTAGGCTTAACCAGGGTAGGAGTACTTGATATACGTTTTCTTCTCTGTGAAACAGTAGAGGAAGATTTACCGGATTCTTCAACATCATTCTCACCATCAGTCTTTTCATCACTGCTGTAATTCAGAAAGAAAAAAGGGCATCATGGATCTTCTTTTAAATATACTGATTTTAAAAATTAGGCGGGTAAAAATCCAAAACAGTAAAGTCTCATTATTTAAAAAATCAATGACTTGAGATACATGTTAATTGTGACAGAGCTTGCAATAAAAATTTGTAGTAAATCTTAACAGACATGTAAATTCCAATGAAAACTGTTAATCATTTTACAAAATTCAAGTCCCTAAGCACATTAGAGCACATAATTTTATGCTCATGCCAGGTCCCTCAAAAAAGAAAAAAACTGACAAAAACAAAGCTTGATTAGCCTAATCTGAATCACTAGATAACTAAGAGTTGTTTCTTTAAACTTTAACTTTATAATTTATATACATAATTTAAAATTTCTAATCCATATTGACATCCCCCTAAACTGATCTAAGTTACTGACATTTCATTTTATCAACCTGTGATCAGTCAAACTAAACATGTAAAACTTCAAACCTTTGAAATCCTGGTATGGCAATATTTGAAGATACACATTTAGTTATATTAATCAAACTAAATTCTGTTTGAGGCAGCAATCATTTGTCTTTTGTCAAGCACACCTTTACAGCAATCAAAACCTTCACTCAAAAAAGTGCTCAGTCATTCCAAATGACATATTAGATATAGTTCAGATTGGATACAAATTTCAGGAATGGTCTGAAAGCCAGTTAAGTCAAGAAGACAAGAGGTGTAAGTCAGGAAGTGCCCAATTAGCTCAGCTGGTTAGAACGTGGTGCCAATAACACCAAGGTGGCCGGTTCCATTCCCACATGGGCCACTGTGAGCGGCCCCCTCCTTAAAAACAAAACCAAAAAAAGCTGTTCCAAAAAATTTTTAAACTACTTATCCCTGCAAAGCACTACAGAGAATGAAAACTATGGTAACCTATAAATTCTCTAAACAGTATCACATGCAGACATTACTCCAAGACTGTTACACCTGAATTCCTCCCACCACCACCTGAAGACGGGGTCCCCTCCTTGAGAATCTATAGGTAACAAAATCCACATGTGCCACACCCTGTGGTCAGAGGCACCAACTGCAGCTTGCAGTGGGTTCATCCGGCCTCAATGATAACACTTAGTGCAAGCGAGGGAGTTACTCCAACGGTCAAGTTCATCTGCTCAGCTTCCACGTGACAGGACCGTGGAGGCGGAGCAGAGGAAGATGCTCCCCTCTTCAAGCATGTACCTGCTCCTGGGAGCCTCTTCTTGGGGCTCCGCTCCTCCGAAATCCACCGGGGGCTCATCTGTGGGCTCCACTGGTTTCGGGGCAGAGGCCGCTGCAGGTTCCGGCGGCCTGGGAGCCTTTTGTCCACGCTGGGGATTGGAGGCGGTGGAGCCCCTGGCGCCTACACCAGGCCTGACATTCGGCTTCACGCTAAGGCGTGCCCTGCGGAACATGGCGGAGCCAGGGGGCCCGGGGAGGCGGCCCCAAGGCCGCTCTCAGCCCCGAGCCCCGGTTGCTGCCCGGGGAGGGGGTTAGGAACTACGCCCTCCCCACAAAGCCACAAACCAGGCCAGCAGGCAGCTACCGCAGTTTCACGCCCCCGCCGCCTCCTCCTGCCTCCCGCCGCCGCCTCTTCTTCATGACCCTGCTACACTGAGAGCTAAGTTTCCCCTACACCTTGCTCCCGCCCTCAGAAGGCGCCTGAGCTAATTGCGTCATCAGCGAGCGCCGCGGAATTACATAAGACGCACTCCGCCCGTAGCCATGGTAACTGTCAAACTACAGAGTCTAGGTTACTTGTGAACCGGAAATAGAGACACAAGGCGTGTGCTCTCCCCTCTCCAGGGGTCCTTAGGAGTTGTTGAAAAGAGGGGAAGGAAGTAGTCAATCCCTCAGCCCAAAATTTTACAGCAACTATTATAATCTCTGGCCGATTTTGTTTTTAGAGGGTCCTGTAGAGTAATGTCTGTTCACCAGCACATCCCCAGGGCTTAGAAATTCTAAATTGAGTAGAACAAAGATTAGAAATTCAGGTGTGAAGAAATTGATAATAGTTACCTCCTAGGAGGGGAACTGGGTTTTGGGGGAACATGTCATGGGAGGAAGACCATTCACTGAACATGCTTGTGTACTTTTTACCGTGAATGTATTACCTGCTCAAGAAATATTATAGTTAAAACTTTGTAAATTAATGTATTTTTTTTAAAGGAGGGCGCAGCTCATAGTGGCCCACATGGGGATCAAACTGGGAATCAAACCAGCAACCTTGGTGTTATCAGCACCAATCTCTAACCAACTAAGCTAACCAGCCATCCCCAATGTGAGTATTCTTAATCTGCTTCAGGAAATAGCAGTAGAGCAATAAATGACATTCCAGGTTGGGAAGAAAAATACAACAAACAAATGAACAAGGTAACTTAAGAAGGCATTACTATGTACAGAGTCAGATGGGTGCTAGACTTATTGGGGGGATCACTTCATAAATTATATAAATGCCTAACCACTGCATTGTATGTACACATGAAACTAATATAAAATAATATTGAATGCCAACTACAATTAAATATATATGTATATATATATATATACATATATATATAGTCACGGGATATAAAGTACAGCATAGGGAATATAGTCAATGCTATTGTAATAGCTATGTACAATGTCACATGGGTAGTAGGTTTGTTGGGGATAACTTTGTAAAGTCTGTAAATGTCTAATCACTGCGTTGTTTTGTACCCCGAAAACTAATTAAATAAATAAATAAATAATAAAAGAATGCATTAAATGCCATAAAAGAAATATAAAGGGTAATATGACAGATTAATAGTAGACTGGCTTACTTTAGGTAGGATGGTTAGGGAAGGCCTCTATGAAAATTGGCCAGAGACAAGGTTGGCTCTACAGAGTGTGGGCCGTGTTTGAACCTGGTGTTTGAACCTGCAATACAAATCCCCTGACTCATGGAAACACAAAGGCTTGACTTCCTTCTTGAAAAGAGAAAACAAACATCCTGCTACATTAATAACAAAATGTCAAAGGAATAAAGTCCTGAATTGACTGAAGAGATTACTAGGTCAACCAGAGGGAGAAAAAGAGACAAGTGCTTTTGAGAGTAGGAAGGCAAGGCTGAAGGCACAGAAAAGAGATTCCTCCAAGACTGGGAAGAAGATAAAGGCCTAGAAGATAGAGGGTTCTGTGGGCTCCCTCCCATATTCTGGGGAAGGAATAGAACCTCAGGTAAACCTAAAAGAGCTCAAGAACACTACAAAGAAACCCCTGCTCAGGATATGTCAGGAATCTTGGAAGCCACTGCTGCCAGGACCATATAGCTTTGGACAGCAAATTATGGTATAAACTGAAGACTCAAGCACCTTCCCTAAATGTTCTGTTCCACATAAGAGTCTAGGGTTAACCACAATTCTGTAGTTAAAGAATCAATAATTTCACATTAGTAAAGGGATGGTAACAGAGTCAGATTTAATTTTATTATTAAATATAAAGTTGTAAGATATGTTACACACCCAAATTTGTGAACTAAATTCTTAATGGCATCACAGTAATTTTAAGTCTCCAGTTTTCTCTGGCAGATACACCCAACATTCCTGATGTATATAGTGTACATCATGTGTGTCCCTACAACTCAAAAAGTATATTTTCAGCTGCAAAGAAAAAGCTCAATTAGACTGTAAATTAAGACCACAAACAGAAACAAGATCTCTACCACTTACTTACCTCCCAATCCCAAATTCCTTCCCTCCCTTCCTCTATAGACAATCTCTTTGTCTCTATAAAAAGCCTGGCCAGAAAGTCAGTCTTTTTCCCTTACTCAGGTTACTCCAGAAAAGGTTCACCAAGTGTAAACAAACACCTGGCCAGTAAAACATATTGAGGAAGAGGAGTGGCTTGTGGGGAGAGTTATAAGCATGCAAGGCTCTCAGACACTGAAACAGTCATCATGGGCAGCCTGTTAGCTCAGGTGGTTAGAGTGCAATGCTCATAACACCAAGGTTGCCGGTTCAATCCCCGCATGGGTCACTGAACTGTGCCCTCCACAACTAAATTGAGGCAATTGCTTGACTTGGAGCTGATGGGTCCTGGGAAAACAGACTTAAAAATAAAAAGAATAAATAAAAAACAATCACAACAATAGCTATCATATTGAGTGCCACCATAGGCTGAACACTTAGTAGTTCACATATATTAGTTCAATTAATGAAAGAGGTACAATTACCTCCCCGTTTTACTGTCAAGGAAGCTTTAATGCAATGAAAGATCGTACCCAGTTTCACACAGCTCCTCATTGGTGGAGATGAGCTTTCAACCCAGAAATTCCATCTCCAGAGCCCTCAGTCTTCATTTTCTCCTGCCTTCCCTAACATAGGTGATTTTTATGAAGTGAAAAAAAATATTGAAGCTTGGTCATGTATACTTGGGGTCCATTAAAGTGTTTTCTATACTTTTGCATATGTTTGAATTTTTCCAAACTAAAAGCCTTAAAAGAAACGGTAATTTTAGGGTGTCCAGGCTAACTCTACATATTTCTATTTGTAACAATTAACGGAATAAAGAAAATAAGAAGCAACCAAACGAACCATCAAGCATCTGTACACGTCCGTTTCTAGCAATGGCAGATGCTCCACAGCTTTTACATAGGTTCCAAGGTTATTCTGGGCTATTCCGAATGCGTGGTAAGACGGCACGCCCTGCCTTCCTCTCCCATCACACGATCCAAGCACAGGGCCATTAACCTAAAACTCCTAAAGTACCTTCGACCGTAACAAGGGCACTGGGATAAAATGGGAAGTGAACAAACTGTACAGTCCGTCTTAAATTTGAATCTCACTTCTGCCAATCCCCCTACCTGTTGGGTCAGTAGTTTCTGGTCTGGAGTCTCAGTCTCCTCTTGAATAAAGTGAGAACAATGAAGCCTGCCTGCCTTGCATGGTCGGTGCGAGAATAAAGAAGGAAATCAAGTAAAGGGCGGAACACCTGCAGTCTGTTCTGTCCCATTCTTCCCCTTCCCGCCGCTGCAAGGAGATGAAGACAGCTGACGTTCTTGGTCGGAAAGTTAGATATTGCAGCGTTTATTGTCGTTTTTGCCATTACCCAAAACGGGGCTGGCCAGGCACCGGTGCCCGGCACAAGGTGGGGAAAACCCACACACGCCTATCCGTCTCTAAGACACAGGACCTGTTTCCTGGACACTCGACCAAACTTGCGCGACCCAAGGGCCTCAGGCGCGGACTCGTCTCCCGGAGCTGCGGCCCCGGAGCCCCCGCCGCGCTCGGCCCCGCCCGCCCAGCGGCGCACGCGCAGTCGCGCGCCGGCCGCGCCGGCCGCTCGGGTCTGGTCTCGGTGGGCGGGGCGGTGGACAGAGCAGAGGCGTCGCCCAGCGGACGGCCCGCGCCGGCTCAGCCTTCCTGGTCCACCGGTGGGGTCGGTCGCTGAGCGTGCGAGGAAGCCGGTGTTTTTCCGAGTCGCTCCTTTGCAGGCTCGGTCCGGTTGTTGGCATGGCCCGTGAGTGTGCGGACGGGGGTGGGAAGCGGCGGGGAGCGTCCGGAGAGGAACCTAAGGGATCCCTGAGAACGGAGGCGGTTGGCGGGGAGGTGGGGGCTGGCTGGTGAATCCCCGTGGCTCCGGCGGGGTGGGGGACCCTGTCTTCAGACAGCAGAGAGAGAAGGACCTTTGGCTCCGGTCCGGCCTGAAAGGTCAGGCAGGTGCCTGCCCTTCGGGTGCGAGTTTACACGGTAGAGGAACACGTCCCCGGAGGTGAGGTGTGTGGATCCGGTGTGTGGAGATGGGAGCCTCGGGAGGGGTCCCCGGCTGGAGATGGTTTATAGCTGGTACTTAAAATTGTAAGGCCTAATAAAAACCGGGAGTTCCGAATGCGTCTCGGCCCTAGCTCTTTTGTTTGGCCCTCGCAGGTAATGTTTTACAAGCATCTGCATTTGCTTGCTTAACAGTCGGATTGTGATGGGCCAACGTGTGCGAGGTGTGATCTCTGTGTCTCTCTCTTTCTACCCACACCCCTCAAAAGCCAGAACTTATTTTGGAATACTGGCCCACATGTATAGATTATTGGAACGCCCGTTCTAAGAGATCTGGTATGTACAGCCAGTGAACACCTTGATTGGTATGATAATACTCTTAAGACCTCAAGTGTTGACCTTTACGCTTCCTCCCTGTGGTCTGACCTGGGAACACCATTGAGTGCAGTATACTCTGATGGCTTATCTTATTAAAAAGTAAACTTAAGATGCTCTTAAATAAGAGCCTTATGATGGAACTAATAATTTTGGAGATGGGAAAAGAGCATGACTGTTTCTCTTTATAGGTGGAAATCAACGAGAACTTGCCCGCCAGAAAAATATGAAGAAATCCCAGGAAATTAGCAAAGGAAAAAGAAAAGATGATAGCTTGACTACCTCTCAGAGAAAGCAGAGGTCAGTGATATTCATGGAATTCTCAAGTCACCGAAATTTTCATTTTAGAGAATGAAAAGCATTTTTAAAATCCTTGGTAGAACCAGGCAGAAAGAGGTAACGGTTGAATATCTGTTGTGTGCTAGGCATACTAAAACTACATGGGGTAGTTGTCTTCCCAACCCATGGATGAAGAATTTAAAGCTCTCAAGCTGTAGTTTGTCTTGCAGAGAATCTCATGCAACTCCACTACAACCCTGAGAATTTCATTTAGCAAAATAATTGAACATCTTCCACATGCTCACTGTTAGGGTTAGGTGTTAAGGATACAACATTTTCAAAGCAGACATTCTACTCAAACTTGTCTGGATGACAAGTGACTCAATTATAGTAATAACTGTTCTGAAAGAGACACAAAAAAAGTACACGTAGCTATATTGACTTCTGAAGATCCATTGGGCTGGAGAGAATGTAAGTACACAGCTTTGATAGAAGACTATATGTGACATATAAAACAAAACTACAGAAATACTTTGAACTTAAGTGAAAAAACACATTCATGTTTCAAATAAAGTTAAAGTTTAATTTTATTGTAAAATTGTGCTCGCTTCGGCAGCACATATACTAATTTTATTGTAAAATTAAATTTTGTTGTCCATGTGGAACTTGTAAGTCAGTGAATAATTGACTAACATGCTTCAGCATGCTTTCTCTATGGTGTCCAAGCCTGGCTGAACATTAGAACCACCTAGGAAACCTTGCTGTCAACCCAAACCTATGCCCTCCACAGGTCTGGGGTTGGGCATTAAAAGGTGCTCTAGGTAAGTTGTATTGTACATAAGTTAAACCTGACTTTTGAAAAGCTCCCCAGGTAATTTTTATGTGCAGCCAGAGTTAAAAATCATTGTTTAATGAGGTGGAAAACCTTAAATATCACTTCATGCTTTCTTTCTATGACATTTATTATTAAAATGATAAGCTTTGCCTTAAATTTCTGTTTACTGACGTTGGAATAAAAGTGAAAGTGGTACAGATCAGTGACCCTAATTAGAGAACCTAGTCTAGCTTGGTTCAGTAATAGCCACTGTTTAATGAATTCCAACTTGTTATAAAGCTCTGTGCTAGGTGATCTATATGTATCATCTCTATTCATCAGAGCCCTGAAAAGTGGTATTAGGCCCAATACATAGAATAGGAAACTGAAGCTCTGAACTTCCATAGCAATACTAAGTAAGGTCATAGAGCAAACACAACAGAGCTTGGTTTTAAACAGAAAACTATCACTATTCTTTTCTACAGTACCTCGTTTCTTTGTAGCTGTCTTGTTTTTCCTTCTTTTTCCATCCTTGTTTTTGCTATTGTCTTTACAGAAATGTCTTACTGTCATGAACAGAGATACTTATCCTGAATTAAAATATAATATTAAATCTATGCAATAACAAGATAGGAAAGAGCCTGGACCTTGAAATTGGACAAACCTTGGTTTTTATTTATTTTGGGGAAAATTATTTAGCTCTCAGCCTTTAATTTTTTTTATTACTTTTTAAAATCTGAAACATGGGGATAATAACTCAGAGTTGTGAGATTTAATCAAGAGCCAGTAAAGTACCTGGCACATAGTAAGTGTTGAATACATAGCCATTTTATTTGGTAGATGGTCTTCTGGACCATCTACCCTAGGTACTCTGGTTGTAATTCACACTTAGTATGAATTAGTTCATACTAAGTTGAGTTCAGCCAGAGGCACAAAGGATTAAGAAAATCTCTGAATATCCTGCTTTTCTTTAGTGTAATCCATTTTCAATCACTAGCTATTGGGCTTTTGGACTTGCAAGAAACTGAATTGCTTCATAACATCTGTGTTCTAATCCTAGGTATCAGTTAGGATATCTAGGAGACTTCATAAATCCCCCTTTTTTCAGGAAGAAATTTAGAGTGTATTAACTTTGTTGACAACAAAGAGTGTCATTTCTGCATATAGCTAGCTAATGTCACATGCTTTCATATATGTATATTCATAGGTATTCCTGAGAACAATGTTGATATGTACTGCTCTGATTTTGAAAGGGCTTTAAGGTTATTTGCCAAGGTCACAATAACAGTAAAGGTGGTATTCAAAATAATATCTGGCTTCAAGCCTTTCCATTCTTTGCCTTCCCATTCTGTCTCCATCCATGAAAATGGAAAGACATGAATGTTTATATCGTGTTTTAAATTGTCTTCTAGTGTACTGAATGGGTTGCATATAGAAAACAAGTGAGAACATAATCAGTTTTTCTGTAACAACTTACAGCATTTTCTCCAATTATAGGGACTCTGAGATCATGCAACAAAAGCAGAAAGCAGCTAATGAGAAGAAGTCTATGCAAACAAGACAAAAATGATGACTGACTATTTGGAACACTTGGGTGCTACTGCCAACTAGGTGTATCATAAGCTCTATGATCAAGATTTTGTAGAGTGAACAGTCATTACGTATGTTATAACATATCCTTATAAAATTGTTTTAAACTTTACCTTCAGCCTGACTTAGTGTGATGTCTCAGAACCATTCTTCAAAGAATAAAACACACCATGCATGTGATATATTGGTGAACATTATTTTCTATCAACAGTGAGCATGTATATAATTTATTAGAGAGGTAATGTGATCAGATAATAGGATCTCATATAACTCTAGAATCTTTGCCATAAATTTTGTTAAAGTAGATCTTTGAAGTCAGCTTTATTGTATAGAATTTAAGATAATGTTTATCTATTAGTAATTTTGCTTTGTAATCAATGGGTTTGCTTGAAGAATTTACAATAGATACATAGTATAAATGACCTGGAATAGCAACTAAATGAACATAAACTGAATCAGATCTCAGTAAGAGTTCTACTTAGAGCTTGAACATTTTTGGAATAAGTGCCTTTTTTTTAATAGACTATTTTTCAGAGCAGAATTAGTTTTACAACAGAATTGAGATTTCCCACATACCCCTGTCCTTCTCATGCAGAGCCTCCCCCACTGTGAACATCCCCCACCAGAGTGGGGTGTGTTTGTTATCATTGATGAACATACATTGACACATCATTATCACACAAAGTACATTGTTTCATTAGGATTCACTCTTTGTGTTGTTAAGAGTGACGTTTTTCAGTCTGTTCTGAGACTTCAAAAACTTAGGACTTAATGATGGTTATAACTTTGGAAATATGTTAATCTAGAGAAGCTAAGGTTTGAGACCTTTTGCTATTCTGAAGTACATAGGCATAATTATTGCAAAGAGAATTAAAATACCATTGAAAAAATAAAAATAAATAAAAAATACCATTGAAGTAGTAAATAACATAACTTTAAAGTATTATTCAAGTACTTGATTTTTCACTTAATGCAATTCAAATTTTTACTGATCATCTAATGTCTAGCAATATGTTAATGGACAAATCTTCAAGAGTTTACCTAATATCTTAATGAAGGTTCTGGTAATCTTGTGATAAGTCGCTTACCACTGGTATCACCCATAAATAGGATAGAATTCTAAATGTCTCTAATACTGAATGAGGCAAACAAGAAATTTTTTAGCTTGAGTTTTTATCTTCATAGTAGCTCTGATTTTCATTTAAATTAAAGCTTTGTTCTAATTCTTGGGTTAACTTCAGTCTTCAAAACTTTATATGATAGTAGTCACAGGGTAAAAGGATTACAACAGCTTAAGTTACATTCTGATAAAAGGGATAAAGAAGAAGTCTGATTGCACTACCAAGATTCTTTATGGATCTGATTTCTGTAATTCTATCTCTAGAATTTCTACACCAAGTGATAAGCCATGATACAAAGAACTTTTTATGCTTTAAGCCATATCTTTTATTTGCTTTTTTTAAAGAATAATTTCCATGTTTAAAATATCCCGTGTAGTGGAATAACTTGAGACTTTTTACTAAGTTAAATAATTCTTATAAATCTAGGGAAAACTACAGTTCCGAAAGAACATGAATATTAGGATAAAGAAGCTCTCTAGGTTGTAATTAATCATTAAGACTTAAATCCAAACTGAATGTTATTAATTTTTTATGGTATGTTGAAGAAATTCATTAAGATAAGGATTTGATTTTTAACTTCAACGTTACCAGATATTTCCTCCAGACGGACAGCAAAGTTATCTAAGAAGAAGAAAAGTGTGATTGCTGAAATATATTGACACTTCAGTTTCTTTTCATGTAGTATATTTAAGCAAGGTAACTAAAATGGCTAAACTTCTAAAGAGGGAAACTGGTTAATTATAAGATAGTAAGGGGAAAATACAGGTTAACAATTGTAATCAGTTGGTAAAGTTAATTCATGTATCACCTTTAGATATTTCTTTGACTTGTTGCCAAAGCAAGATAAAATTATTTAGAAGAAGTAGTACCAACTTTACAGTGTACTTTGGAAAATACCAAACTCCATGGAACACCCTTATTATAGACATTAAAAATACTGTCTTGCATCATCCTTAACAGGAGGTAGTGCGTTATTATTAGCAATCTTCCTAAGTCCTGCTGGAAATAAGAGGGAGCAGCTGCTACTATCCAAGGTGATTTACAGAGGTCAGTTTCATCAGTTACTTGATTCCCTTTGAATGCCTTGTCTATTAGTGGCAGTGTAAGAAATTGTTACCCACTTATCAAACTAGCCTGTTTTTGAAAATTGGTCTAAAAGGGAATATTGATTACTGACATTTTCCCAACTTTAAAAAAATATATTTTTCTCTTTTCCCCCCATGTTTTTATAGATGAGAAGAGTTTAGCCACTTCTAGAAACTGACAATCTATTTTTGTATAATATTTTCAAGTTCTACCTTGTAAAAAGAGCTTTCCTCTTTAAAGCAGGTGTACTACTGCTGTTAGCTTCGTACACCTTAAATATATTCAATTTTTGTCAATCATATTTCAACAAAGCTGGGGAAAAAACATATCCCTAAAGTAAAACCTAATATACAATTGACTTTGACTATCAGATTATGAGATTTGTACATTTTACCACCCGTGTCGGAGTTTTAGCAGTGATATAAACTAAGCAGGGAGCATGTCAGCTTCTTTAGGTAGATTCCTAATTGCCTTTGGTGATAAAGACCTATAAACACCAAAATTTAATTCAAAAATTGAACTATTTTTATGAAATTGTCATTCGTTGTTTTCTATTAGATCAACACTGAATAAGAACACTTATTAAACTGCTTCTTACAGCTTCATCTGCCAAAGTACTTGCTGTATAATAATGTACTGGAATATGTTTTCTTTCCAGATGGCCAAGTTATGAAAATATCACTGAGATAAGAACAATGATTACAAGGTGCTCAAATGCACTTCCCTATAAATTCCAGAAAGATTTAAAACTTATTACAGGCTTTTCCTTACAACCTTGCTTCTTGAAAACAAAAACCTATTACATAGTGCTAATTAGCTAATACATATTAGGTAATAGCATTTGCCCAGGAAAATTTAGCTTTTAAAATTTCATTATAACATGTATAGAAATATTTTCCATGCCACATATTACTCTTGCTACTTTATCAGTTGGACGTGACTTTGCTTACAGGTATATCAGTGCAGGAACAATTACTTGCATTATAATTTGGTAGAGCCTTTCTCCACACTTGTCAGTTTATAAGAAATGGCTTACCAATCTCTCTGAAATCAAGACACAATCCTATTGAATACTTTCCTTTTATAAACATATTGCATGTCAAGGACATTTGCGGGCGGGGGTCAGAGGCTCATTTGGCCTTGTACCACTCAAGATGATTGTTAGGGTGGCTTATGAATGGATATTTAATATAGTTCTGAATTTTAATGTATGCTTGAGGAAATATAACCACATCAAAACTGATTTCATGATATATTGGAATTTTTGGTTACAAACAGAATAATTTATTAATAACCACAACCATCATTTAAAAGGATGAGAGATTCCAGGGTCCAAAAGTTGAAGACTCCAGGCTTTGGAAAGGTTAAGAGTTAAAACCTTGAGGTATCATGAAGACATTTTTCTCCCTACAGTGCTGCTATCAGGTTGAAATCCTGACAACCACTTTTAGTCTTTATGTCACTTAGAGTGCCTCCAGATGGACTAGTTTGGGTTATGTGCCTTCCCCTCGGCAAGAGGACAACAGTTCATCAGAGTCCATGGTATAAGCAAAACTATATCCAGTGAGAAATAGGTGGTCCCCCAAACAAATCTGGGGCTTAGTTGCCAGAGGAAGTGGGAATGGATGGTGGGCAGACTAAAGTGAAATAAGAGTCCAATACTCTAACTGTAAGGCTAAGACTAAGTTTTAAAGTTACAGATAAATGATAATGCAAATCATGAAGGTGGTAAGGGAATATCTGAAGTGTGAGAAGCAACAATGAAGCTTATACCATTTGTATCTCTACCAGCTTTCAAAACCCAAAAATGCAATGCCGGCTCATTATAGAAAAATTGGGAAAATGCAACTAAAGGACTAAAAGAAATTTGGCAATAAATTAGGCAATTACTTAGAAAACTAAATATACCCTTACTGTGTGTCCCAGTAATTGCACTTCTAGGTATGTATCCCAGTGAAATGATAATAAAGAGACTACAGCTTAAATGTACATTTCAATTGACTTTTACATAAAAATACTCCACCCGGATCAAGATACATAGACATTTGCAGCACCCTAGCAAACTCTCTTGTTACCACTTTTATATAATGCCCCCATCTATCACCATGGATTAGTTTTTTGTTGTTTTTGGATTTTTATATAAGTAGAATCATTCAGTATGTACTTTTGTGAATCTGGCTTCATTTGCTCAACATTGCGTTTGTGAGACTCCTCTATCTTGTGTGTAGCAGTTTATGCTTTCTCATTGCTGTGTAGCTTTCTGTTATCTGAGTATACCATAATTTAGTTATCCACATTACTCTTCATGGACATTTGGATTGCTCTTAGTTTGGGGCTATTATGAATATATATATCTTGGTGGTCATAAGCACTTATTTCTATTGAGTGTATTCCAGAGACTGGAATTGCTGGGACATAGGGTATATAAAAGAGTTGTATATTCCTCTCAATGCTTATGCACACATTTAAACACACATATACTCGTAACTAAGGGATGTGGGGAGTTTCCTAGGGCTGCCATAACAAATTACCACACATTTGGCGGCTTACAACAACAGAATTTATTCTCACAATTCTAGAAGCCAAAAGTCTAAACACAAGGTGTCAGCAGGGCCAATCTTGGGGAAAGATTCTAGGGGAAAACCCTTGCTTTCCTCTTCCAGCTTCTAGTGGCTCCAGACATTAACCTGAGTTGTGGTAGCATAGCTTCTATTTCAGCCTTTGCTTTCACATGGCCTTATTTTCTGTCTTCTTCCTCTCTTCTAAGGATTTTTGTCATTGGATTTAGGGTACACTCTAATCCACAATGATCTCGTCTTGAGAGCCTTAATTATATCAGCAAAAACCTTTTCCCAAATAAGGTCACATTCACAAGTATCTGGTGGACTATTTTGGGGCCACCATTCAACCCACTACAAGGAATTTTGTTTTGTTTTTTTTCCTCAAAAATGGGAAACTTAGCTATAACTTGATACTTTCGTTTTTAATAGGCCTACAGGTCAGTACATATAGATCTGACCAGAGTATAGATGTACAATAATTTTTCCAGTCATTTCCTTACTCATGGACAATCAAGACGTTTGAAAGCTTTTGCCATGACAAATTCTATAATACTCGTATACATATATTGGCATACTTAACCTCATGTAGTGGTGCTTTTATGTATATAAGAATGGATTCTTAAAGGTAGGATTCCTAGGGCAAAGGTATATGTGTTTGTAATTTTAAACATGTTTTCCAATAAGAGGGTAGCACTTCATAGCTCCATGCCCTTGATAACATCAGATATTATTAATCTCTAATAATTTTGCCAACCTGAGTGAGAAATGGTTCTTAGTTTTTAATTTGCAATTCCCTGTCTATAGATCTTAAGCATATTTTCATGTTTATTGGACATTTGTAATTTTTTTGGTGAACTCCCCATGTTTTCTGTCTGCTTTATGCTTTTTGTTTTATTTAGTCTTCACATGTAGGTACTACAGTGATGGCTGTATTTATAAAGATACGGGATTTGGGTTAAGGAATTTCCCCAAGGTCACCAGCTAATAAGTGGCTGGTTAAGGATATGAACCCAGGCAGACTGAGTACAGAGCTTCCAGAGTTGAGGCTTATTTTTATATTTATTGGACATTTTTTTCCTCTATGACTAATTTGTTTTATCTTTGCCTGTTTTGCTATTTTTACTTTTAATTTGACAAAGCTCTTTTTAAATATGTAAGGAATATTAGTACTTTCTTACATGTTACAAATATTTTCCAAACTATTGTTTGTCCTTTGATTTTATGTTGCTTTTGCCATAATTTTAAATCACATAATAAAATGTAGTTTCTTTATGAGTGAGGATATCAACTGACAGACTTGCCCTGCGTAACATGTTACAAATTTTTAATGTGAACTCAAATGCCTTTATTTGGGTGGAGTAGGTGGAGTGAGTGGGGTGTGGTCGAGGGATAGCCTCAAATTTACTGATTACAGTACCCACTACCCCTTATTGCTAACTCTTCCTTAACTCATTTATATTACCTGCCTGACCCTCAAAAGGTATTTGAGTTTTCAATCCTTGTGTGGTTTCTTGTTTCCATCTTAAGATCTCACCTATCCCAAGTTTATAAAAATCACCTAGAATGTATTTGTGGTATATGATGTATATATGTGGGTAGGGAGTCCAAACGTCACGTACTGGATGACTAATTATATCTTTAGTTTATGAATTATACTACCATTTGTCCATTCTATAATTCAAATATTCTTTCAAAACATCATTTGGAATTTTCAATTTTCTACTGTTCTAACAGTTTGGTGTGCACTCTGTACGCAAATCACTGACACATCTCTGATCTCCTGACCCTAGAGCCTAAAGTAAGGTAGGGGTAAGGAGTTAATTGGTTTTGGCCTTGTCCTTTGTATATTCACTGTTCCACTTCACAATTCCAATATACGTTCGTTATTCAAACGGGAAAACTGATTGCTAATCATTTGGATTCTGTATTTGACTAGGGGCAACTTCCAAGAGGGACTAAATGTAGGTTTTTGGTCTGAAAATTCCACATGCACCAAGATTGGTTCCAGTTCATGAAGAAATTTAATGTTTACATAAGTGCCTTCAAATCTGATGAAAGGGTTTCCTTTGGAAATTCACTATGTTATGCTTTGAGTGATTTGTCTATCATATGAAATAACTTTGTAAAATACAGTAACTCAAATCTGGATGTCACCATCAGGAAAAAAGTCATAATTTATTTGAGGACAGAAATATCATAGGTTCATTTTTGTTGAGCCAGGTTCTGATAAGTAGAAATACTTTTTCAACAAAGAACCTGCCATTGGGTGGCCAGATGGCTCAGTAGGTTAGAGCGTGAGCTCTGAACAACAGGGTTGCTTGTTCGATTCCCACATGGGCCAGTGAGCTGCGCCCTCCATAACTAGATTGAAGAGAATGAGCTGCTGGAGGGGCGGCCAGGCCAGATGGCTCAGTTGGTTAGAGCACAAGCTCTTAACAAGGTTGTTGGTTCAATTCCTTCCATGGGATGGTGGGCTGCGCCCCCTGCAACTAAAATTGAATATACAGACCGGACTTGGAGCTGAGCTGCGTCCTCCACAACTAGATTGAAGGACAACAATGAGAAACACACTGTCTCCTAATATTACCCCCCTCAAAAAAAATTACTCTGAAGTTAATTTGATTTTAAAAAAAACCTGTCGAGCCAGCCTGGTGGCTCAGGCAGTTAGAGCTCCGTGCTCCTAACTCCGAAGGCTGCCAGTTCGATTCCCACATGGGCCAGTGGGCTCTCAACCACAAGTTCCCAGTTCAATTCCTAGTCTTGCAAGGGATGCAAGACTTAGTTGCGCCCCCTGCAACTAAGATCGAAGGGACAACAACTGGAAGCTGAACGGCACCCTCCACAACTAAGATTGAAAGGACAACTTGACTTGGAAAAAAAGTCCTGGAAGTACACACTGTTCCCCAATAAAGTCCTGTTCCTCTTCCCCACTAAAGTCTTTTTGAAAAACCTGTCATTTAAAATTCATTAAAACATTCCTCCTTGAAAACATGCAAAGTGAAAAGAGCAAGACACAAAAAGCCACATATTATACGATTCCATTTACATGAAATGTCCAGAATAAGTACATCAATACAGAATGGTTGTGAGGGGCTAGAGGGAGGAGAGAATGGGGAGTGACTGCTGATGGGTACAAGGTTTCTTTTTGCAGTGACGAAAATGTTGTGGAATTAGTGGTAGTGGCTGCACAGCCTTGTGAATGTACTAAAAACCATTACATTGTGTGCTTTAAAATGGTGAAAAATCTAATTGAGCTTTGAAATACATATATTTCTTATATCTATAGAAGCTAAAAGGGGAGGCCTCCTTCCCCTTGAAAGGACCAAGGAAGTTTGTAGTAAATTATAATATATACATGGAAGTCATATAATACTAAACGCCTAACAAAGAATACTGGAAAAATAAATGGTAAGAACTAAGAACAGCACTTGATCCCTTTTTTTTTTTTTTTTTTTTTTTGAGTTCAAAAATTGACTGGAAAAGATTTGGAAGAATGGCCATTAACCTAAACGTTAGGGTTAGAAAGTGTCTAAGGCTATGAACTCTGCTGCCTGGATTCTAGGCTGTTGTGTAAACAGTCTGTGCCTCAGTTTCCTCGTCTTTAAAATAGGAATACGAGCCCCTAACTTGTAGCGTTGTTGTGAAAATAAAATTTAGAAAAACTCCCCAGTGTACTTTTAAAATAGTTATTTTGGTTACCTCTGGACTGATGGTTATCGTATTGCTTTACCCATATTTTCTAAATTATCTGCAACGAACACTATTGTCTAAGAAAATTTATTGTCCAAAACAAAAACACCCTGGCAGAATCATTCTACACATATACGAAAAAGTGCAACCAAAGAACTGAGACCAGAAAAGCACAGCCAGCGCCACCCAGGAGGCGGGCCGCGCTCGCAGGCCACCGTACTCTTCCGCTCCCACACGCCGGGCAGCGGAAGTCGTTACGCTCGGCGGCCCGGAGCCCGCGCCCGAGCCCCGTGGTCCCCTCGCCATGGCGATGGGGGGAGGAGGCGGTGGTGGCCGTGTTCCGGAGCAGGACGCGGTGCTGTTCCGACGCGGCACAGGCCAGGTGAGATGGCGGCCGCCTGCGCCTCCCGATGCGCGCCCAGGGCGGGCCCCGAGCGCCCACCGCCGACCCCGCGGTCCTTCCCCGGCCACGGGGCGGGATCTTCCAGTCCGTTCCCTGCAGGGCTGCGGTCCTCGCGATTCCACGTCTTTCCCGCTTTGGTAGCCTTAGCCGCAGGCCCTTGCCTCGCGCAGCTTGGGTGCCTGATGGCTCTGAGCCGAGGTCCTAGCACAACTCGGTCGTACCTTGGTCTGTACGCTGATTGGGGCGGGGGCGGGGGTCCGGCCAGGGGGAAGCGGGGAGATCAGGCGGCTATTGAAATGACCTAGACTCAGAGCGAGGTGTCTGCAAAGGAGAATCGAGTACTTGGATTCTTGGTATGTTTTGAAATCAGAGGCAACACGTGTTGCACATGGATTTGATAATGAAGGTTTGCGAGAGGAAAGTCAAGGATAACTTCTAGACTGTCTTCAACAGTTGAAAAGATGAAGTTGCCTTTTATGGATGTACTGAGATGGGGAAGACTGCAAGTAGAGTAGGTTTATAAAGGAGACGATTAGAAGCTTAATTTGGGGTGGAATAGTGGGGGTGAAATCTGATTGGAGTTCGAGAGTGGAAGAAGAGAAATTCAAGGCAACGTTTGTAAACAAATAGTTGGAGGAGTTTTTATTGTAAATAGAAAGTAGAGAGATTGGCCAATAGATGGAGGGGGAAGTGAGATAAAAAGGATTCTTAATTTTTTTAAAGAGGAGAGACATGTTTCAGCATGTTAGTGGGCTGGTAGGAAAGATCCAGTAAGAATGGAAAAATTGATGATGCAGGAGAGAGAATTGCTGAAGCATGTTCTAGAGTAGGTAAGAGGGGATGGATTTGACCTGTGATAGGAACATTGACAGTTAACGTGGTGACAGTTGTATGGTCCAGATCAATCTGTGTGGACGGGCAGATATGGTAGTGGGAGATTGTGAAGGTGGTCTTTTCTTTTGATTGTTGCTGTTCTCTAAGTAAAAGAAATAGGTCATCAAGCTAGGAATGAGGGTGTGGCAGGTGTTGGCGTTTTGAGCAGAGAGAAGGTAGGAAGTAGGCCTCTAGGACAGTGACATGTAGTGGAAATTCTGCTAGACAACATTAAAGGCCTACTCGAGATTTGTGATCATGAGTTTAAAGGAGGCTAGACAGCATGACTGTGTTCTTCGCTAGCTAAGTTCAATTCAAGTGTGTGAGGGCAGGCACTGAGTCAACCAATAGTGGAAATCACAGTGGTCCCTCTATTTTCAAATGTAATCTGTTCCGGAAGACTGTTGAAAACTGAAGCGTTTGAAAACCGAGGCTCGGTTTCCCCACAGAAAGTAATGCAAAATGGATTAATCCATTCCAGACCTTTAAAATCAACCCCTAAAACTGCAAAGTTAGCATGAATTTTACTATCTAATGATACCGTAGATCCATAAAATTTACGTTTGTAAACCGAAATGTTCATCAACAGACGTTCGAAAACCGAGGTACTACTTACTACTGTAGTGGGTTGTACAGGACTACCTCATTTTATTGCGCTTCAGCTTGTTGCGCCCCACAGGTGTTGCATTTTTAACAAACTGAATGCAAAAAGATTACAACTTGAGGGGGGTGACGGGTTAGCTCAGTTGGTTAGAGCGTGGTGCTAATAACACCAAGGTTGCCACAGTGGCCCCGCATAGGCCACTGTGAGCTGCGCCCCTCTTAAGAAAAAAAGTTACAACTTGCTTTATTTTAATTAAAGCATTGTTTATACTTCACATTTTGATATTTGATGATACTTGTTTTCAATTCTTTTTTTTGTTTTGTGTGACAATATGTCTTAAAACCCTTATTAGACCATCTCTTGTGAGCAGGTAGCATGATTTCATGTGCCTCTCAATGATGAGTACTTAGTAGATACACGGATAGTGGGTGCTCAAGATTTTATTGGGGAAGGGGAACAGGACTTTATTGGGGAACAGTGTGTACTTCCAGGCCTTTTTCCAAGTCAAGTTTTTGTCCTTTCAGTCTTAGTTGTGGAGGGCGCAGTTTAGCTCCAGGTCCAGTTGCTGTTGTTAGTTGCAGGGGGCACAGCCCACCATCCCTTGCGGGAGTTGAACCGGCAACCTTGTGGTTGAGAGCCCACTGATCCATGTGGGAATTGAACCGGCAGCCTTCGGAGTTAGGAGCACGGAGCTCCTACCGGGCCGGCACAAAAAAGTATATATATTTTTAAATAAATTTAAGTCCTACTAAACACTCATTAAACTTAAGTTGAAAAATAGAAATGATATTTAGGTTTTTTCCAGATTACTTAATGTCAGATGTTTTCCCACTAAAACTAAACCCTTTATCTTATTCTTGGTTTGCCAAATTAAACCCTTTATCTGCTCTTAGAAAAGAGTGAAATGTGTGTTACCCTTGAACAAATCCACTTATGGTCAGTGGATAGGGATTAAATTGTGAAGCATTCACTTCATGGCATACCTCTTAGAACATTTATGTATGTCTAGTTTGGGGGTAATTCACACAATTTATAAGCAAGTTAGGTTTCTTGTGGTTATAGTTAGGATTTTAAATACCCATTTTTAGTTTAAATTTATTATGTTTGAATTAAGATGTCTCTTGGCAGTAACATACTTTTTTTGATGCTACCTATCCAAACTTGAATTGTTTTTATTCTTCACCCTTCCCAGAGTGATGATTCTGACATTTGGGACGATACAGCATTGATAAAAGCTTACGATAAAGCTGTGGCTTCGTTTAAGGTATAAAATGTTTACTCTTTTCCTTATTTCATCATGTTATTCACTTGGGAAAAAAGATCAATAACTTATTTACAGTAAAGTGTACATATTATTCAGTTCTAATTTTGAAGATTAAAAGACATGGGTTATTTAAATTAGGTATCCTCCCTTAGAAGTTGGTAGGTAGCCTGTCTATATGTCATCCCTTTAACAGAGACAGTTTACTTGTAACTAGAATTTTAAACATTTGTTGATTTTAATATGTTTACATTGCATCACACTATGGAAGGCTTCTAATTCAGATTAGTAAAAAGACAGTCTGAATTATAATTTTTAAACATTTAACAAACTTTTATCAAACTAAAGATGATAAAGAGCAATAGTATAGTAATTAATAATTAGAGTATTTACAATGTTCTAGGCACTCTTCTAAGTGCTTTACATATGTTACATTAACTTAATCTTCCCCAAGTCCAGTGAGTTGGGTATCAAGTTGGGTGTTCCTGATGGTATGAATGAATATACAGTACATGTAGGGGGTGTAGTATGTTTTTTTAGCCCAAACAAGACACTTAACAATATCACTTTACTCACTGTTTGAGATATTTAGTCTTACTGAGCATCTTGTGTAAATCATCAATGGTCCAGGCAGAGAGCATCCAACTCATACCGAATACCAAGCAGAGTCCAGTTCATTCCTATAGTCGTTCCTGTAGCATGAGTTGAAGAGATCAAACCTGTATGTCATTTTTGAAGCTAAATTCTAAATTTGTCAATAACATGCTTTCCAGTATACACTTAGACTAGACCCGCACTAATTCAGAGTTGCCAAGAGAGTTCTATAAAATGCAGGTTAAAGTGAAGCTCAGTGTGGAATGGGGTTGGTGACATTGTAAGAGGCAATAATTTGAATAAAGGAAAAGAACTGATTTGAGAACAAAATAGTTTGCTTTCACTTGTGTTGAGTTTGAGGTAAGTGGGAAGATATGAAATTGGTAATTGGAAATGTTGGATTGAACTGAGGAGAAAAGTCAGAGCTAGATAATAGTTTTGGAAGTCTGTTTGCATAGAGGTTATAAATGAAGTAATAGGAGTAGATGATCGTAATCAGGTAAAGCCAAATTTTGTTCAGAATGCCCACGTTTAAGAATTGATCATAGAAGTAATAAAAACATTGGGGCCCTGTGTGGCTGTGTCGTCCAGAATGTGAATATCAAGAAGAAAGATGATCAACAGAGGCTAATGTTACAGAAAGGTTGAGAGTGAGGAGGTTTGATTAAAGGGGTCTTGAAAGCTGATAATCAGCTATCTGATGCCTTTCAGAGCAGTTTCTGTATCACACGGGATAATGAAAAGCCGAAATAGGGGTTATCTAGTTGGGAGGGCCTTAAGACTAACTTATAATGACTGAGTTAAATTGTGAGTTTTTCTGTATCATTCTGTAACATGGACATTTCTGTTTGTATTTTCATAGCATGCTCTAAAGAATGGTGACATTTCTGAAACGTCAGATAAACCAAAAAGTACACCTAAAAGAAAACCTGCTAAGAAGAATAAAAGCCAAAAAAAGAATACCACAACTCCCTTGAAGCAGGTATTTTAAAACATTGAGATTTAACTTCAAAGAATTTCTTAATACTGTTGTTACTAAGTAGTGTAAAATATCTTTTACTTAAATGGTTAGTAGTGTTTTCCATTGACATGTAATAAAATTTCTAAAACAACTATTACACTTTCTATTGTTCAGGAACATGCATGTCAATAAAAGTATAAGGAATTAGGTAGGAATGATGAATACTAAATTCAAGACACTGTTTACTTTGTGTGGGGGAGGCAATGCTATTTGGGAGGAATATCTTAGGGCCTTAAACTGAACTGGCAGTGTTTTACTTCTTAAACGAGAGATGGGTATCCTTTTTTCCCCTTCAAAACCCCTAAAACCATTAATACCGGGAAACCAAAAATTCTGAGTAGACTCATTTCTGCCATTTGAAAATAGACCTGGAAGCTAAATATTTTGGTGTCTCATTAGTTACTTTCCTTTCATCATTACGAAGGAGGAAGAGAGCTAATACTTGTTAAGCGTCTGTTATGCTCCAGTCCAGTCTTTACACACATTCCCTCCTTTCTGTTCTTCACAACAAATAAGTGAGGTGGATTATATTATATCCACTTACTAGATAAGGAAAATAAGACTCAAAGAGATTAAGAAACTTATCCATGATTATAAAAATGGCAGAATTTATATTATATGCATGATTATATAAACAGCAGAGTTGTATTTATATTAGAATTCAAATGTATGTGTTTTTGGTCTCAAGTCTTTTTCGCTGTTTCATTCTGCCTTCCAGATAAGCTAACTGGAGCCTGTCCCTTCCACTCCCCACTCTATCCCACCTGAACAAGATTATAGTTTACCCTCTTTAAAAGAAATTTTAGTGTGTGTCTTTGGGTTTTTTTTTATAGTGGAAAGTTGGTGACAAATGTTCTGCCGTTTGGTCAGAAGATGGATGCATTTACCCAGCTACCATTGCTTCAATTGATTTTAAGAGAGAAACCTGTGTTGTGGTTTACACTGGATATGGAAATAGAGAGGAGCAAAATCTGTTCGATCTACTTTCCCCAACGTCTGAAGTAGCTAATAATATAGAACAGAATGCTCAGGAGGTAAGGATACCAAAGTAAAAAAAATTTAACAAAACAAGAATTTTTGAAAGCAGAGACTAGATGAGAAACTAAATAGTATAACTAGTTGTCAGTTTGATCCACTGAGTCATTACGTTCTTTTTTAAAGACATCTATATAACAAAAATACATATGTTTTTTCTTTTTAAAGAATGAAAATGAAAGTCAAATTTCAACAGATGAAAGTGAGAATTCTTCCAGGTCTCCTGGAAATAAACCAAATAATATCAAGTCAAAAGCTGCTCCATGGAACTCTTTTCTCCCTCCACCACCTCCCATGCCAGGATCAGGATTGGGACCAGGAAAGGTAATTTCTGCACCAAAAAAGTTTCCCAGGATATAGTTAATAATACTGGAACATTCTACCCCTGCATTAAGAGAATTGTAGCTTTTCCTTTTAAACTTTTGTAGCTTTCTGTAGATGTTATAAATACAAACTGAGAATTTTTTGAAAAGGAAATAACATAGTAATGCAGAATAGTTTATAATGAAAGGCTTTTCCAACTACTATATGCAGTATTAAATATTAGACTAATAATATAGTGAACTTAAGTTAGGAAATAATGATATTTTATCATTATGCTGTAATCCCTAGTCACTTGTGTAAGACTGAAAATTAGAAGAGTATACAGTATTTACATCTAATACAGGTAAAATCCTAAGGAGCTCCCAGATTGTTTTATAAAGTAAAATGTAAATATTGTTTTCAGTTATGGTTCTTTTGGTTATAACTAATAAATCAGCTTTAAAAAGATTTATATTTTAGGTTATATCATGGTACCCAAGTAGGTATGTCCCTGTCTAATTGTTTTGTATAAAGCAGTGATTTCTTCACTGGAGGTTATGGTATTCAGGCATAATAATTTTTTAAAAATAAAAAAATCAAGCATGACTTAATAAAACTTTTCCTAAGGTTATCTGTGAGATCCTTCTTGAGGTTTACATTATATTAGTTCTAGAATGATCAAAACTTAATTTACATATACGTATCATGTTTCATTGGTCTTGGCTAATTTTTCTTAAGTGAGAGATTTACTAATTTTTTATAATATATGCTTTAAGCATATGTAACTTCTAAAAGGACATCCATAAAAAGATTACACAATTTAGTTAATGAAATTGTGAGGGACATAGTATTTTATGATTGAAATATCTTGCTAAATACACTATCTCTGGATTTATTAGGTATTAATAATTAAAAATCTTTAGTTTTACTCCTTGAATGTGTATAGAAAGGAAATGAGAAACATCTAGATTTATGAGTCTATTTGACTTCAGCATTTGGTACATGCAATTCTATTTAATCTTTTTGATATGTATAATACAGGTATTCTGGGCAGTTATTTTAATTCTTTTGACATTGAATCTTTTCCACCTTTCATATTGAAATTGGTAAATTAGTCTTTCTTTGAAATACTTTTTACAGCCAGGTCTAAAATTCAATGGCCCACCACCACCACCACCACCACCACCACCACCTTTCCTATCATGCTGGTTGCCTCCGTTTCCTTCTGGACCACCAGTAAGTGCAAAAGAATTCAGATTAAACTTTTCTTTCATACATAGTTTGAGGTTTAGCAGAACATAAGTGATTAGGAATTGTCATTTTAGACCGTCCCAGGGCCGGGCTGTAATGGGTAAAATTTGAACTAAACCTCAGGTATTTTGTTTTAATGCCCTTCTGCTACCAGACTCATTTCTCTTATAACCCCACCACTTAGCCCTATACTGCCTTCCTCGTTCCTGGCAGAGGTTGTATCTTATTCTATAGCCAGGTAGCTCCTATTTGAAAGGATTTAATTATATTGCACATAAGGATTTATGTTTTGCCCTTCTAGATATGCTTGAATGTTAGCTTCTAATCTCACAGACTATCCAGATATCTATGGTAGACTAATAAGCTAGAGATAAAGACACTTTTGGCAAACTGTGTGTTGGTATCGGGGCAGTGCAGATGTTTTACCCCAGACCTTTATTTGAAATGCTGTTGTGTTTTTTGAGGAAAACCATCAAAGTATTTATGCTTGGTCTTTTACCCATAACTGCTAATGGAAAAGAAAAATTGTTTCGATCAAAGCAAAATGTTTAAACATATTATGTGTCATATTGTCTTGATTCTTGTTCAGTTTAGTTTTGTTGGTCTTTTGTTGTTCCTGGTTGGCCTTCTTCAAATGTCAGATTTTTTTTTTCTATAAATTACATAGAATGTAGAGAAAGATACAACTAACATCCAGCATTCTCTCCATAAAATGAATCTCCATACTTCACGTTTTTGTTTACTGACTTTAAAGTATATATTTTTCCATCTCCAGATAATTCCCCCACCACCTCCCATATGTCCAGATTCTCTTGATGATGCTGATGCTTTGGGAAGCATGTTAATCTCTTGGTACATGAGTGGCTATCATACTGGTTACTATATGGTAAGTGATCACTCAGTATCTTTCCCTGACAATCACTTTTGTGGTTCTGTGTTTGTGACTAAAGGGTGGTTTGTTATGTTAGGCAGATCCTAAGGGTTAAAAACTATCTTAAAATTTGAAAAATACAACTATTTGTCTGAGGCTTAAGTTACTCTTATATTGTTTCCACTAACTGCAGTGCATTTAAAAATATTTCATTATTAATTTTGATTATATATCTTCTAATTTAATGACACTCTAAGTTATTTTTCAATCTCATTAGTCTTTCTGTTTTGGAATAAAATGGATTGTGGGAGATAGGAAAAAAAAAGGATAATATCTTGCCCTCGAAAAGAAGAAAGACAAAAAGATTAGGTTCTTTTTGTACATAAAGGAAAGTCTGGGGTGATAAATGCCAAACTGGACCTTAGGGACTAAAGCTTCAGACTTGTCATTTGATATATCAATCTGTTGCAGACATGTCCTATTGTAGTTCAGGAAATTTTTAAAATTTTTTAAAAGGAAACTATTACGCCATACTAAGATTATGATGTTTTATTGTAGGCACTTGAATTTTTAGTTAATTAATATATATAAGAAAATAATTCACTTGAAAGTGTAATTTTTTTAAGTGTGTCATCTGTCCATGTCCCCATTAATAATTCTTATTTAAAAGCTACTCTTCCACTGTTGTATAACCATGATAAATTTGTACTATATCATGAAATTCGCCTTTTAATGACCAAAACAGTAATGAAAAGTGACAAATTAACAGTTTGTAATTTGTCTTGAGACCAGTCATCTGACTGACTTCCTAAGTTTCCTTCTTCTGCACTTCAAATTTCTCTGCATGTTTTTAAATTATGAAATATTTTGAAAAATCATGTATAACGCATGCAAAGTTTTGACATAATTTATGTTTACTTTTAAATTTTTAGAGAAAAGGGGAAAATTTATCCATAGCTCTGTTACCCAGATGCACTGAATTTTGATTTATTTTCAGGGTCATGTTATGTGTAGGTTCATGGTTTTGTTTGTTAATGTAAACTTTTAAATGAAATATGCATGTAGAAAAGTGCACACAGACGTGAACAGCTTGATGAATTTTCATGAAGTAGTAACATTTGTGTAATCAGCACCAATATCAAGAAAAAGAACATTATCACAATCCCAAAACTCTTTATGTCTCCTTCTAGCCATTACCAGCCCTTTTCCCAAGGGTAACCACTTTCCTGACTTCCAACACCGTAGATTAGTTTTACCCTATTCTGAACTTTAATGGATAGACTCATACATGTATTCATTTGTGGCTGGCTTATTTTGCTCAGTACTTTGTGAGGCTAATCTACGTTATTTTGTGTAGTTGTAGCTGTATTGCATTCCATTGTATGATTATACCATAATCTGTTTTAACCATTGATGGACATTTGGGTTGTTTCTAATTTGGGGTTATTAAAAATAGTGTTGCTATAAATTTTTTCTTAAGCTTTATTGAGATAATTCACATAGCATACATTTCATTTTTTTGAAGTATACAAGTCAACGGTTTTGATTTTAGTATATTCACAATTATGTAGCCATCACTACAATCAATTTTAGAATAGTTTCATTACTTAGCCCCTGCACCCCTTCAGTCCCAGCCTCCACCCCCCGTAAACAATCCCACATATTCCATTTTCTCCAATCTCTCCAGCCCTGGACAGTGACTAGCCTACTTTCTCTATGGATTTGCCTATTCTGGACAGTTTTAACAAATAGGATCATATTATATGTGATCTTTTGTGTCTGTTTCACTTAGCATAATGTTTTCAAGATTCATCCATGTTGTAGCATGTATCAGTACTTCATTTTTTATTGATAAATATTTAATTGTGCACACCACATTTTATCCATTTACGAGGTGTGATCAAAACATACGGTGAATGTTTAAATAAAAGAAAATTTATTACAGTAATACATTGCCATTAATGCCCCTTAAAATACTCCCCCTCACTTAGAACACACTTATCCCATTGTTCTTGCCACTTCCTGGAGCAGTTCTGGAGGTCCTCTTTCATGGGTGTCTTTAGTGGCTGCCTCGATGTCCTGAATTGATTCAAACCATTTACCATTCGCCATATTGTGTGATCACACCTTGTAGGTTGTTTCCACTTTTTGACTACAATGCATAATGCTGCTATGAACATTTGCGTACAAGTTTTTGTGTGTATGTTTTCATTTCATACCTGGGAGTGAAATTTCTGGGTCATATGGTATGTGAAACTTCAGCTTTGGTAGATAACCAAACCAAAGTACAAGTGTTATTTTTTTTAACTCTTGTTTTTAAAAATTAATTCAGACTTACAGAAAAGTTGTGAAAATAGTGCAAGAATTTCCATGTATGTATTCTTCACCCAGGTTCCCCAAATGTCAACTTTTTGCCACTTCAGTTTCTCATTTCTTACTTATCTCTCCTCCTCCCTCTGTAGCTATCACATCATTTCTCCCCTTCACAGCCAAACTTTTAAAAAGAGTTCTCTCTATTTCTTGCTTACCTCACATTGTCTCTTCAGGCATATTAGGTAGAACTTGTGTTTTCCCTGCTTTGTTAACATTTTACCTCCAGACTCCTAACTCAGTGGTCATTTTCTGCTTCTACCCCTCAACAACATTTTTCTGTATTTGACTACACTTTTGAAACATATTTTTCTCTGGCTTCCTGTGTCACCATATAATCTAGTTGTATGCCTTCCTCCTTGACTGCTCCTTTTACACTTCTTTAACAACTTTTCCTCCTCTTCCCAATCAACATAGTAGTCTTCCTTTATCCACAGTTGCACTTTTTGCTGTTTCAGTTACTCTCAGTCAACTGCAGTCCAAAAATATTAAATGGAAAATTCCAGAAATAGTTCATAAGTTTTAAATTGCACATCCGTTCTGAGTAGCGTGATAGTCTCCCAGCTTCCTGCCGAGACATAACTCGTCTCTTTGTGTAGCGTCTCCACACTGTAGCTGCTCCCTGCCAGCCAGTCACTTAGTAGCCCTCTGTGCTATCACGTCAACTTTCTCAGTATCACAGTGCTTGTGCCCAGGTAGCCCGTTTTACTTAACAATGCCACAGTCACGTAACTTTTATTACAGTAGATTTTATAATTGTTCTGTTTTATTGTTAGTCATTGTTTAACTCTTACTGTGCCTAATTAATAAATTAAACTTTATCATAGGTATGTATGTATAGGAAAAAACATAGTAAGGTTTGGTACTATCTATAGTTTCCATCCACTGCGGGTCTTGGAACGTATTCCCTGCGGATAAGGGGGGATTACTGTATCTGAGTGAAATTCCTTATTTCCACCTCATATCCTCCTTGTCTTCTCTAACTATAAACTCTCACAAGGTGACCTCATCTACTCCGTGGCTTACATTGGTATGTTTGTATTGATAGTTCTCAGATGTCTAGCTCTGAATTTTTTTTTTCAAGTTTCAGATATTTATTAATCAGTGTAAACCCCAACATAACACACCAACATGATTTTGTGCATTAGGAGGGGAAGTATTTCCTGGTTAAGTGGAAAATTGTGCAGATGGCTTCTGGAAGACCTTCATTCTAAGCAGCTTTTTAGTGAAACATTTCATTTAGAAGTCTGGACCTTCTTTCTTCAGTTTGCTGTAATCTACATTCACTGAGTAGAACTTGTATTGCTGATTGGGACCCATTTTGTTCCAGGGTTCTGGGTTATTCTTTTTATCTCAACAGACATATGGATTGAACAATGCCAGGGGCATGACATACAGTGCTGCTCCAGTACGTCCAGCTCCAATAAATACAAAGAGGGGATCAAGCTTGGATGCTTGTTAGCCTCACTGATGATTTGGCGCAGCATGATTGCGGCAGTGGGCTGGGGTCCCCAAGTGCAGAAAACTGAATTTCAAATTTGTTTATCGAACTGCCTATTCTCCCTCACCACATGGATGTCCATTTAGGTACATCTCAAACTAAATGCAGCCAAAACAAAACTGAGTGTCATCCTACACAACCCTTTTCATCTCAGTAAGCAAAAACGTTGGTGCACTAGTAGCACCAATTTCTCAAGCCACAAACCTGCAATTAGTGCTTTCTTTCCACTGCTACTACCTCATTTATGATATTATCATCTTTTTTAATTGTGATGTAATTCACCCCTTGAAAGTGTACATTTCAGTGTTTTTTAAATTATATTCAGTTATGCAGTTGCTATCTAATACCAGAATATTTTCATCACCCAAAAGGAAACCCCTTTAGCAGTCACTTTTCAATACTCCCTACTTCCAGACTCTGGCAACCACTAAGCTACTTTTCTATTTCTATGGATTTGCCTATCCTGCACATTTTATATAAATGGAATGATACAGTACATGGCCTTTTGTACCTGGCTTCTTTCACTTAGCCTCAGTTTCCCAAGTTTCCTGCATGTTGCAGCATATATCAGTACTTCAATTTTATTGTTGAATAATATTCTATTGCATGAATATACTACATTTTGTTTATCTACTTATCAGTTGATGGACATGGGGTTGTTTTCTCTTTTTGGCCTATCATGAGTAATTCTATTATAAACATTAGTGTATAAAGTTTTATATTCACATGAATCTAGGTTTTTCTTAGGTATATATCCAGGAGTAGAATTGCTGGCCCAAAAGGTTACTCTAGAGGACTGCCAAACTATTTCTAGAGTGGCTGCATCATTTTACATTTCTACCAGCAGTGTCTGAGGATCCCTATTTCTCCACATCCTCGCAAACACTTATGATCTTCCTGCTAGATTATAGCCATCCTGGTGGGTCTGAAGTGATACCTTGTGGTTTTCATGTGCATTTCCTAATGACTAATTATGTTGAGCATCTTTTCGTGTGCTTGTTGGCCATTCGTATATATTCTTTGGAGAAATGTCTGTTCACATCCTTTGCCTGTTTTTTAAATTGGACTGTTTGTCTTTTTATTGATAGGTTATAATGGATTATATATTCTGGCTTATAAGGCGTCATCATCTCTCAACCTTACTGCAACAGATTCCAACTGTTATTTTTGCTTATAAAATCTCACATTCCACTCTGCCAAATCCATTCTCCATACAGCAGGCAGAGTGATATTTTAAAATGTAAAGCATATCATATTTGTCCCTTCAAGATTCTGATAGCTTCCAGTCACACTTAGGTTAAAATCCCAAATTCTTGTCCTGGTGTGTAAAGTATTACATGATGTATATCTTGCCACTTTTTTTTCCACATCTTATTCCACATTCTGCCTTACTCCACTCCTGCAACACCGGCCTCTTTTCTTCTTTACATATACCTGGTTTATAACTTCTTCTGGGCCTTTGCACTAGCTGTTCTTTAGTCTGGAAAGTTCTTCTTCCAGATTTCATTTGTCTATTGTCATTCAGCTATCTATTGAAGTTTCACCTTCCTTGTTTAATCTAGAAGTGATATGCCCTCACTCTGTTCTGTCACCCCACTTAAATTCTCTATGAGGCATTTATCATTCCTAGTATGATTTTCCATACCTGTTTATCTGTATGCCTCCTGTAGAATGTAGGCCTCATAAGAGCAGGGACCTCGTCTGTCTTGTAACTCTTGGATCTCTAGTATCTGGAATAATGCCTGGTTCATAATAAGCTGGGTTCAGAATAAATTCATTCTGAATGTTGAACCTTAGGTAGCAAGAGTTAAAAAGTGTGAATGGGGCCGGCCTGGTGGCTCAGGCGGTTACAGCTCCATGCTCCTAACTCCAAAGGCTGCTGGTTCGATTCCCACATGGGCCAGTGGGCTCTCAACCACAAAGTTGCCGGTTCAGCTCCTTGAGTCCCTCAGGGGATGGTGGGCAGCGCCTCCTGCAACTAAGATTGAACATGCCACCTTGAGCTAAGCTGCCACTGAGCTGCCACTGAGCTCCCGATGGCTCAGTTGGTTGGAGCGCGTCCTCTCAACCGTTGCTGGTTCGACTCCGGCACCCTCCACGAAAGGACAACACCTTGACTTGGGGGAAAAAAAAAGGGCCTGGAAGTACACCTTGTTCCCCAATAAAGTCCTGTTCCCTTTGAAAAAAAAAAAATGTGAATGTACTAATGTGTTAGAATAGATTTGATTTGAAGGATGTCATGGATGAAAATTAGAGTTAGCTAAATTGTATTTAAAAACATTCTTATTTCATGTACTTGCTTGTACTGTGTTATTAAAATCTAGCAGATTTTCAGTGGACTTTTAACTCTGGTCCTGACCAACAAAATATAGGTGCTTCTCATGAGTTTAAGCACCAATTCTTAGGAAAGCAGCCTTGTTCGGAATATTTACCACAAATTCAGGGCCAACCTATGACAGACTTGTTCCAGAGAAATGATCTTTACTTTTAGGAGTTTTATTTGTATACTGCATAAATGAAAATAAAATAAACATATGCTTATGTTCCAAAGTATGAGGAAATTGCGGTTTCCTAGATCTTGTATTTTTGTCTCTTTGAAATTTTTACCACTAAAAAGCCACTACTCACTGTCAAGTTTTCTAACACCTTAAAAATGTAGTGTTTTTTAAGCACCCTTAACCTCAGCTAATGATTCTTACCCATTGCTCCACAGAAGCACACATAACTGACAGCTTGTTCCCTGTTCCCATAAGAGCAGCAAGATAGAGTTTGGGTTTAGCTCTTACTCTCTGCCTTTTTCTCTCTCTAGAGGCCCAAGCAGGATGCAAATGACCAAGAGTAACATTACTGGAATAACATTAGATAGACTATAACTTTGGTACTCGTTAGTAACAAATCATTCTTAATAAATCTTACAGACCTCTGAGGCATAGATTAGCAGTGAAGTGTAAAACTAGTATATATGTAGGGAAAGATAGGAAGCATTGAGGGCAGAAAAGAGAGAGAGGACATTTGGGCTAGGTGTGACCAAGAAAACAGTACATATTTTAGTATTGATTTTTGTTTCACAAAACTTCTAAAATGGTTTTGTTTAGTGAGCACTGGTCTTTAATGGTTTTATCTTAATAAATGAGTATGACAATTGTATATTTTATTTGATGGAAATAAGGTATAAGTGGGCTCATGAACATCATTGGACTTAGTGAAGGAAGGAAATTTCTTAATTACAGCTTAATTATTTACTTTGGGATCACTTTTAAAGCATTGGAAGACTATAAACCTTTTTCCCGATGATATTTTTTTAAATAGAATTAGTCAAATGTCTTATGTGAAACAAAATGTTTGTTCACAGCTGTATAAAATGTGTGTGCTATTTTCAATTTCTTTATTTTTCTTACAGGGTTACAAACAAAATCAGAAAGAAGGAAGATGCTCACATTTTAATTAAGGAGTAAGTCTGCCATCATTATAAAAGTGAATCTTTTGCATAAATTTTATAGTTGGTGGAAAACGTTTTAAAAATTGAAATGTTAAAAAGTAGGAAAGTTAATATAAAACAATATTAAAGACTTTGGTAAAAGGTTTAGAAGCCATCTAGAATGCTCATGACATCACAGTATCATCTCACCAAATACTTGTTGGTTGGTAGTGTGGAAAGGAAAACATACTTTTCAATAAAGAGATTTTTAGAATCAGTATTGAAACTTTTCATCACTATCAGACAGCCAGACTAGCTTTTTGATTCATGATACAGTATGGAATATACTATGTTACCTGTGAAGTGTTTTGGTCAAAAAAAGTGTAACTGGAATTTAATCAAGCCTTTAAGATCTACTTTCCATTTACCAGAAATACTGTGTATAGAGTGACAAGTTAAATGACACCACAAAAGAAATGATCAGACAGCTCCACAATGTGGAATATGGTAGAAGATTACTGACCTCGTTTCTTCAAAAAGTCAGTGTTATGAAAGAAAAAATGGCATGGAGCTGGTAACTATTCTAGATTAAAAATTACTTAAGAGACACCAAATACAGTGTGGCATCCTTGATTGGACCCTGGTTTGAAAAGACTTGGATTGAGGAAATTGGAATATGGACTGGATTTTAAATGATATTAGATAATTATGGATAATTTTATGAGATGTGATAAGGATGTTGTAGTTTGTAAAAGAATGTTCTTAAATTTGCATACTAAAGGATTTAGAAGTATTAAAATGTCTCTATATTTTTTAATGGTTTAGCAAAATATGTGTTTGTGTGTGTATGCGGCATACGTGGCTATTGAATCTAAGTGGTGTGTGCATGGATGTTCATTGTACTTTTTTTTTCTATTTTCTGTATGTTTGCAAAGTACATAATAAAAATGTTCGATACTTTTAAACTAAATTAGTAAAAGCTACGTGTCTATCATTGTATTCCTTTTTCACATATTACATTACACTTTTGGTTCATACTCATCTATATTTTGATATGGATGTCATAGCATTTATAATGCTTTTACATATTCTTTCTGCAAGATTGTCTATATGTTATGCCACTTCTGTAGTTCAGTAGTTTTGGGCAATCTGGATAACATTACAGTAAATACTATCCATCTGTAGTGATTTGATTCTATTCTGTCAGCTTTAGAGTAAATTTCTGTGTTGTGACTACTTGATTAAAGATTGTGGATATTATTACGATTCTTGGTAGATGTTTCCATATTGCCTTGAAAAGCAAACTTTGAAAAACTTTTTGTTTTTGCCTTTTAGAATGGGAGATGCATTCATGGGAGGGTTATTTTTTAAATTATATCGAACATCACATTTGAAAGTATATTAACCTACATCTCATTTTTTGGTTAAAGTCATTTTCATTCAATTGAAGTTTTTCAGCTAGGTTATTCAACCAAGTCTAAAAAGGTGAATAGAAAAATTAGGCAGGGGATGAAATGGGTTGAAGTGTTCTAGACAGAGAATATACAAAGCCAGAAGCATTAGGACAGTGTGTTTCAAGGCCCAAGGTAGCTCAAATGTCTATCACTGTTCCTAATACCACTCAGCCTTCTTATCCCCCCATCGATACAATTTCCCCTTTGAATCTCCTCTTTACTTACGTCTGTTACATAGTGTTTCACATTATATTATCTTTATTGTTTATATATCTGTCTTTCCTCTGTCATTAGAGGCATGGTACTACATCTCACTGTTAATCATGTCTACAATGTTTGGCACAGTTTTTAAAGTATAGGATGGGCTTAGAGAATAGAATGCAGGGAATGTCAGAGAAGAGAGAAAATGGTAAATGGAAGAGAGATTTCAGACTTGTTTTCAGATTAGATCTTTCACCCATCATGAAAAGTTAGGCATCAGCTCTATTTCCTGCCAGTTTTAAAGACTTTTCTTTATAAGAAGTCCTACAATTAGATGAATGGTTTTGAAAGTTAATTAAAATGGAATATATGTAACATTTTGAAGATATCAAGTAATATGGTTGGAGAAGCTTTTGGAGAAACTAATTTTTGAGATTTGAAATTCTGATTTTTTCATTAGTATTTATTGTGACACATAAATTGGCCTTTTACTTTTTTAAAATATTTATTTGTTTGTTTATTTATTATTATTTTTTTTCTTTTCAACTCCATGTCTCCCCATTCACAATACAGACCAGGTAAAGGGCCTGGGCTGAAGTGTATATGAGGTGGGTTTATTCTGCCTCCTCTTTCTGTACAGTCAGTGTAAAAACACAGCCTGTGGTAAGCACAGGGAGGCCTATTTATTTATTTTTTAACAGGACTTTATTGGGGAATAGTGTGTACTTCCAGGACTTTTTTCCAAGTCAAGTTGTCCTTTCTACATTTTTTTTTTTTTTTGCCTTTTTGTGTGTGTGTGTGTATGTGTGTGTTGAGAGCCCACTGGCCCATGTGGGAATCGAACCGGCAGCCTTCGGAGTTAGGAGCATGGAGCTCTAACCGCCTGAGCCACCGGGCCGGCCCTGTCCTTTCAATCTTAGTTGTGGAGGGTGCAGTTCAGCTTCAATTTGTTGTCCTTTCAGTCTTAGTTGTGAAGGGCGCAGCTCAGCTCCAGGTCCAATTGCCGTTTTTGCTAGTTGGAGGGGGCACAGCCCACCATCCCTTGTGGGAGTCGAACCCTCAGCCTTGTGGTTGAGAGCCCACTGGCCCATGTGGGAATCGAACCAGCAGCCTTTGGAGTTAGGAGCATGGAGCTCTAACCGCCTGAGCCACCGGGCTGGCCCATCTTTTACTTTTTAAAATGACATATAATTTAGAGTTGAGCCATATTTCATTTTAAATAAAATCAGTTCTTGGTTTCCAGGCAGAAGAAGCAGTTTCCCTGAGCATTAATAATGAGTCTTTGTGTTTATATAGATTTCCGGTTAAGAGTAAAAAAATCTTTGTAAATCTTGGTTTCAGTAGACTCTTAGGTACATGTTAGTTTGAGTTAATATTGTGAAGGAAACTAGAAACTGCCACATGAAGTTTTTCTTCCCCTTATAAGTAATAATAGCTATTTTTTGAGTGATTACTGTGTATGCTAGGTATAGTTATTTAATCTTTGTAACACCATCAAATTAGATACTGTCTATTATTCCCATTTTACAGGTGAAAAAGCAGGCCCCCAGAGTTGAAATGACTTGCTTTGGGCCACACACATAGTACATGGTGGAACTCTGTACATATAAGCTCAGAATTCTCTCTTCAGCTCTCAGCACCCCTCTTGCCATCCTCCTCCCCCTGAACAATTGCTTCTTCCAGGCTTTGTGTTTTATCCTACATGCATAATTTAGGATTTGTACAAGTACCTACGTGGAAATCCTATGCAAATTTCTGGAACTTGTTCTCTTCAAATTCTTCCCTAGACCCTACTTCTTCAAATTCCAGCTGCCTAATTCCAAGGCCCAAACTCCGATCTGTTTCTTCTACCCAGAAAGAACAGTACTCTTTGCTCAGGCTCCACCTTCCATGCTGAAGTTTGGAAATTATGTCCAGCCAAAAACGGTAGAAAGCGAAGCTCACCTGACGTGTTTCCTTTTCTCAAGGATCTCAGCCCTATGCTATCTGTTGCCCAATGTCTGAGAACAATTGTATCATATCTTGTGCCCACTGTATTTATAATCTGTGGCAGGAGAACAATTACACCAGCTAGCTATTCCCCCTATTTTTAAACAAACATTTTATCATTTTCCTCATGGATACTTGGTAGGATGATACAGTTCATTGTATCACCTTTCCCATTTTGGAACAATTAATTTTCAGTTGTTGCATGTTTTCTGAAAGATTAGTCTATTGTATGTGATGGTTAAAACAAAATGTACTAAACAATGATATTACACTATATCTGACAAATACATCAGATTAATATGTCAAATTTGGGATTCTTATATATTTCTACATGGCAATAATAAGTCTATTTTGGGCTTTTTTGTTTAACATAGTTCCGTAGAATTATTTTTTGTACATTGATGATTTTATATATTGGGCTTCAGATTCTAAATAGTTCCGTACATCATCATATGAGTATGTTGTCCTATTGCTTCCCCAGAATACACTAGTTAATGATGTCCCGGAGTATCCTCTTGTTATAATTTATTTATTTAAGAGTTATTTTTTATTGTTACTTTTATATAAACTAAAAGTTCTAAAATTTGAACTAATTCACTTTACTCTTAATTCTTTTCCGTTGTTTTTTTAAACTACATTGTTGCTTGTTATGTGTAGCATTTTGATAGGAAGATGTATTTAAATGAAAATACAACGCAGAGCTGTGTATATTATGCTACCTGCTATTTGTATAAATATATATTTACATACAAGTATATGTATGTATTGCATTGATGATCATCTCGGCCATACTCAAGTTACCCCTGAAGAGAGACTAGAAGACAAAGGCATGTGAGGGATACTTCACAGTATATACACCTTTTTCTATTTTTGTGCTATGTATATTTACTGACAATAAACAATATGTAATTAAAATTAGTAAGATATCGTTATTTTAAACTTAATTTTTTGTTTTTATAGGTATTTCATACAGTACTCTTTAACAGGTAAGTGTTTTTATTTTTTATATTTAAATATGTACTCCATATCAGCATAAAAAACTGTTTTAAACAGTTGCAGGATATTCTTATATATACGTGTATACCATACTTATTTAATTGAGCTCTTATGGATAGAAATTTAGGTCGTTTGCTATTTGTAGATATATGAATCCGTCTCTTGGATTACCTAAATAAATAGAATAAGACTCTAGAATTTTAATCTAGAATTAGATTCTAGAAATAAAACTGATGGATTGAAGAGGATATGCATTTATAATTTTAATAGGTTTTTGCTGAATTGCTCTCAGTAGATATTGTATTAATTTATATTCCCACTAACACTGACTTCCTGTTTCCCTGTCTAGCCAATAATTTATCAAAACCTTTGGCTATTTGTCAATCTAATAGTTGAAAATGGTCTCATTGTATTTTTAATTACCTTAGTGTGAAGTTCAGTACCTTTTCATGCGTTTAAGAGCTATGTGTCTTTTCTGAAAACTTTATGAACATCACTTTCGCCCACTTTCAGCTGGGATATATGTTTTTCCTTTTTGACTTGCAAGAATTCTTTATATGTTAATGGAAACATCTGTATGTGATATGAGTTGTAGATATTTTCTAGTATGTCATTTTTTGTGACTTTGCTAATAGTGATAGCCGTTGTTATCATTTTGACAGAAATCTTTGTTTTTTATGTAGTCATATTCTTAATTTTCATATAGTCAGATTCATCCCTTTTTTAATAGCTTTTAGGTTTTCCTCTAATGTCTTTATTGTTTTATTTAGTTGTTTTCCTATATCTATATGGTTATTTCCCCATTATCATTTTACATATTTGTGTTTGCTCTCTTAAATTTTTGCTGCTAAAATTTTATCTACAGTAGATCCTCCTTATTCATAGATTCTGTATTTGCAAATATACCTACTTGCTAAAATTTATCCGTAACCCCAGAATCAGTATTCATGGCACTTTCCCTATCATTCATGCACACGTGCAGAGATGAAAAATTTCAGTCACCTGACACAGATGTTCCCAGTTGAGGTTGAGCATTGCTATTTCCTTGTTTCAGCTCTCTTACTATAAACAAGTGTCTTTTTCACAATCTTAGTGGTACATTTTTCATGTTTTTGTGCCTTTTGATTTCATTCTTTAAAATGGCCGTCAGCATTGTGCTAAAGTGCTGTCTAGTGTTTCCATTGCAATAAGGCTGTGATGTGCCTTACAGAGAAAATACACGTGTTAGATACACCTCATTGAGGCATGAGTTATAGAGCTGTTGATTGAGTTCAATGTTAATGAATCAACAATACATATTAAATACCGTGTCTTTCAACAGAAACACATATAAAACAAGGTTATGTATATATCAGTTGATAAAACTGACTAGAGGCTTGCAGGAACTTAGCCCTTTATTTCTTCTAGGAGCAATGGCTTACTACGAATAAATGCAGCATTTGTGGTGACTTTTTAGAACATAACTGCCATGAACAATGAGAATTATTATTAGCTGTATTTCTTCTTAAGTCATTTTACAAACAGTACACAAAAGAATAAAGAAATAGTGCAAATGACTTTTGTTAGCAATTTTAATGATAATTCAGATATAGCAAACCCAAATGTTCATATCGTATTTTCCCAGTTTTGAATGTATAGGTGTGTGTGTGTGTGTGTGTGTGTGTGTGTGTGTGTGTGTGTGTGTCTCCACCCACAATGTATAACATTCTTTGAATGCAGCTAACTGTTCGCTAGCTGTAATGTGTGGACCTGGAATATATTTACCTTATAAATACTGACTCTAGGTTTCAAATGTATGTCTACCGTAGTCTAGCTTTATCATTTCTTTGTTTATTAATGCACTTGCTTCATCAACATGCAGTGCTTTTGAAAACTTAGTGCCTTATAATTTTGTTGAATAGACAGATGATAACTTTATTGCATAACAGCAAAACATTTCATTTTTACATTTATAAACACCAATTAGAATGATCAGTCCAATTACTGTTTTTCATTTGTACATCTTCTGTTACCTTCCAATTACTTCATATATGCATCTGTCTTCCACGTTTGTTCACTTACAAACTCTTATCAAGTAAATTTTGATGCATAAGCATCATAAAATATGAAAGAATACTGTCACGTGTCCTTTTAGGAAAATGGGATGGGTCAGGTTTTTATCACAAAATATTATATAAAATCCTGTTGAATAACTGGATGATTGTACCATATTTCCTTTTTTGTGCTCATAAATATATTAATTCTTGAGTTTGAACATACTCATCTAAGTAGAATATGCCATGTCCAATGAAGACACATCAGTGGAGACGTTGCTTATATGAACAATTTTTATACGAACGGTCACGATTAGTATAGAGTAGGGATCAAACATTTATTCTTAAAGGATTAGATAGTAAATATTTTGGACCATAGTTTTCCAGTCACTGGTCTAGATGTTGCTACTTGTCTGTTTACATGCATCTTCTAATTGGTTTAATAATTGTGAAGTAACTTCCTCTGTCAATTTTCCTAGTTGTTAAGGACAGAAAATTAAAAAGTCTGAATTCTCAACTGTATTCAAGGAAAGTTTGGGGTGGGGGAAAGAGGAAGACTACAAGGATGGAATCTCCCGACTTACATTAAAACTTCTTAGGGGATCAAATATATGGTGATGGAGGGAGAACTGACTCTGGGTGGTGAACACACAATGGGATTTATAGATGATGTAATACAGAATTGCACACCTGAAATCTATGTAAATTTACTAACAACTGTCACCCCAATAAAATTAATTAAAAAAAAAAAAAAACTTCTTGAAAAATAATCTAATACTTTGGGCAACAGAATAGGAAAACTGAAGGATGATATAATCGTGAGGCTTTATTTCATGTCTGATGGTTTATTTCATCATCCTTTTATGTGACTCCTATCTCTAGTTTCTGTGGGTCAGAAATCCAGGAGCAGTTCGCTAGGTGGTTCTCATGAGGCTGTAGTCATCAGCCTCAAGACTGCAGTCCTCTCAGGGTTCTACTGGGCTAGAGGATCTGCTCCCAAGCTCACTCGCATGGTTGTAAGGAGGCCACAATACCTTGCTACTTGGGCCTCTCCATAGGCAGCCTGAGAATCCACAACATGACAGCTGGCTTCCCCAGAATGAGTGATCCAATAGAAAATGAGCAACACCCTACCCACTTGTATAACTTAGTCTCTGAATCACACATCATCACTCACCTTTTTTATTCTTTAGAAGTCCATCCCAGTCAACTGGAGGGTATCACAACAGGGCATGAATACCAGGAGGCGGGAATTATTGGGAACCATCTTGAAGACTGGCTGCCACCATGAATTAAAATAAGTCCTAGGATGAAGAAGAACAAAATGTTTCAAAATAAAGAATAATACAATCATGAAGATTCTATATTTTTAATTTATAAAAGGCCGGTAGAGTTACAGCATAATTACAAGACAGGAGTTTCATTAATTTTTTTTTAATAAGTAAATTTTCTTTGCTCTTTGGCAGACCCCTAGGAAACAGTGAGTTATGTATCCTTACAAATAGGACTGCTTGAAAAAGAAACTCAAAAACTAAAATTGGGTCCCATGGACCCACATGATATACCAGGAATTTCTTCTTTCTGCTTTCAAGTTTTGTTAAAATTCCTTAACTATTATTTATTAAAATGGGTATTTTAACACCATAAATTTTCCTGACAGTGCTTTAGTTGTATTCTGTAGATTCTATTATGTAGAATTCTTACAATTTTCTAGATATTCCAAAAGTTTAGGTTTGTTTGCAACTCTGGAAATGTTTAATAAATGTTCTAATTCCTGGGTAGTTAGGAACACTTTTTAGTTTTATATTGTAGTTGGAGAATGTTTGCATTGTTGTAATCAGTATTGTTTTTAACACGATTTTGATAATTGGTTTGTAATATGTTTTAAATTCTATTAAAACAGATCAAATACCAACGTTCCTCAAAATTTTTAAAAATACTCTTGTCCATTTATTCTTCCAAATGAATTTCACAATTTGGGTCTATTAAATGTATCCGATAAAGACTGAAATTAGTATTACATTAAGTCTTTGTATTCCCAGATTTTTATTCTAATTTTACTTACCTTGATGAGTGCATTGCTTTCCATTTTCTTTACGATTTTGTAAGAAAATAGATTTTTAAATTTCATAATTGTATCTAGACTTTTTTTCTTTCAAATTCAGGTGCAGCTCTCTCCCAAGGAGGGGTATTTTGATGTGCCCTGGTCGATGGTCAACAAAATTTTCATCATTTTCTTCATGAACACTTGGTTGAGTGGCACAGTCATTTGAATTTCCCTTTGTCACACGTGACTCATGTTTAAATAATCAGCCATGTATTTCTCGGGAATAGTCAGTGTGAATAACTGAACAATGGAAATGTGAGTGATTAAAAGAAACTCAAGGTCACATATAGTGCAGAAAAGTCAGTCGGTCAATATCGCAATTGTGCATATGTGTATATTGTAACTTTCTTAGTATGTTAAGCTTTTTATTAATGTCTTTAAAAATAAATGATAAATTTTTTAAAAGTCTTGACTATCTGTGTATTTTTCTTTGAAATACACATGGTGAGGTGGAGTCTGTAAAAAGAAAGCTACTCAGGCTTATTTGGGTAGTGGATAGTACTATAAAGATACAAGCAATTGTAAAATAATGTTGCTGATAATCCAAGATTAGGAAACAAAGCCTAGCAGAAGCTGAGTGTCCCAAGGACTGGAGCTGGCCAGTCAGGAACCAAGGTATGTTGTTTTTTGGAAGTCCTGTTGTCACTCTCCTCCCTGTACCTTGTTTGGCTGCCTTGCTCTCTCCTGGACTCCATACGCTCATCGTACACACTGCCTAACACGGTTGCTGTCATGCAGGGTCTCTGGTTCCGCTCCCCGCATAAGAACGCAGGACATGGTGAGGCCAAAAAGGAACACCCACAGAGCCATAGATAGGGGAGTCATACCACTATATTCTCGCTGGCAGCCAGGTGAGACACACAAAGTAGGATCGACACGATCTGCAATCGCCATCCACTTCTCTTCCTGCCAACCAGCCAGCCAACCAACGCAGTCATGGCATTTATATCAGCAGCCAATTGACCAACCGGCTACAGCCAATAGCCAACCACCATCCAAGCCAGCATCCCACCATGCAAGGCCGAGAGCCTGGAAACTGCTGTCTGGGACTCTGTCCCCACACTCCACTCCTCTAGGGTCTCGCCTCACAATCTATGCGACAAGTGTCTTCCACAAGGGGCCGTGTGTCAGGAACCCAGCTCATGAAAAGAAAAGGTCCCAGTCCAGTTCAAGTAATGTCCCAGTTCAAGTAGGTGTCCCTCGATGTCCACCTACTTTCTGGGCACAGCCAGAGCTCCCTGGGCACCGCCAGTCTTTCTGGGCACAGCCAGACGTCCTGGGCACAGTCACGGTTTCTCAAAAATAAGCCTGCAATCTGCGCCGGTATCAACATTAGAAGGGGACCAATGTATGGACAGTTCCATGTGGGGCCTCTGGTCCCCGCCCCATTCGTCCCCTCTGACCGGGTACCTTGTCCCCACCTCAATCGAGCTGAAAGGAGTCAGCCTCAAGCGGCTGCATGAAATCCTGGAGGGACACGGTCGCGCTTTCCCAGACTTCTCCCTTAGGCTTCGCTGGAATTGCTGTTCCAGATGCAACTGTTCCCAAAGTTCCAACAACAGTGCATTGGTTGTCGAACGATTTTTTCCCTCATCAACCCCTGCTGCCAGGAGATCACGCCTCATCTGTGCGCGTTACTCTCTGAGGCCCACGACCTCGCCCCCTTACTTTTGATTTGGGCTTCCAGGTCTGGACTTCTCTGATCTCCTGTCTTAACTTCCTTTGCCACCTGCTTTCAACGTCCCCTAGGGTGGCCATGGCAATGGCCAGGCTGGCAGCTCGCCAGCCTGCCCCTATACTGTGCGTACCGCAGCAGTGAGCCACTCCATTAGAGTGCGGTTGCCCTGGTTTTGGGCCAACCTATGGCAGTTTTGTAACCTTTGTCGCAGGGACAGATGCCCCGTCACAAAGGCTAGCTTTTCCATCTCGCCTGGGGAGCAGAGACCGCTGTCTGCCCCCTCATCCTATAAACGTAGTAGCCAAGCCGAGACTGGCTCTCCGCGGCGCTGTCTGTACCACCTTCCCAGCTACTGCAACTCAGTGGGAGTGTAAGGGGTGTAGGTTGTGAACTCAAGTCACAGCTGGGTTACCGGCAGCAACGCCCCCGGGGCCCAAAGGTTGCTCATGCTTTACCTTTTGCTTCAAGATGGGCCGGGCTTGGGGGTTGGGAGCCACATTGTCTCCACTTGCTTCCTTCGCCTCTGCCTCAGTCTCCACTGTGGGGCTCCTCCTCTAACAGGTGACTCGAGCTTCCAACGCCTCCCACCCAGACACTTGGTCCTGCACCTGGGCTATATTCCAGCAAGCGCTTCCTCCGAATTACGATGCAGGGCGGTAAGAACCTCCTCCAACCAGTGGTCCCGAGCTTCCATCGCCTCCCCTGGGGGCTGCTGGTCCTGCACCTGGGCCATTTCATTAAGTGTACTTTCCGTGTTGAGACTCAAGGCTGTGAGGAACATCCAGCCCACACGGCCAGCTGTACCCTTTGCCTCCTCCGGCAACTGCTCAGCCAGAACCTGCAGGGCCCTCTTCACACTGGCTGGAGAGCCATCCATGTCCTACCCCCCTCCTTGGGGGTCCAACTCCTGAGAACAGTGGCCACTGGGCACCACACACTGTGTGGGGGGCCACATGTCCTCCCGCCCAGAGTCAGACGCCATTTCTACCTGGCCGGAATCCTGCTCGCCATGCCAGGCATCTGATTGGGTGGAGGCCTCAGTACAAGATGTCCGCAACCCTCGGGGCCTACGCAGCAGCAGACTACCAAAAGGAAGGCGATGCCTTCTACGGCCAAGAGGGTGGTGTGCCATCTGGAGGCTCAAGTCTCCCAGGCCGACCGTGCCTCCCGTTCCCAGCACAGCTCTTCACAAGCCTTATGAAACAGCTTTCATACCTATAAACTGCTCCATTACCTTATGGAGAGTTTCGGCCGACACCAAACTCTGCTCACTGCGCCATGTCATGCAGGGTCTCTGGTTCTGCTCCCTGCATAAGAACGCAGGACATGGTGAGGCCAGAAAGGCACACCCACGGAGCCATAGATAGGGGAATCATACCACTATATTCTCGCTGGCAGCCAGGCGAGACACACGAACTAGGATCCACACGATCTGCAGTCTGCCATCCACTTCTCTGCCTGCCAACCAGCCAGCCAACCAACGCAGTCACGCCAGTTACATCAGCAGCCAATTGGCCAATGGGCTACAGCCAACGGTCAACCACCATTCGAGCCAGCATCCCCCCAGGTGAGGCCGAGAGCCTGGAAACTGCTCTCTGGGACTCTGTTCCCACAGTTGCCCAAGCCTTTCTCTCTTCATCACTACCTTGCAGTTCCAGCTATCATCCATTGGACTGTATCTATATCTCTCAGTTCAAATTCTCAGGAGAGGTAGGAGATCATATGTTTCAGTTTAGTCTGAGGTTTGGTGTCCAGGGCACCTAGGATTCTTTCTGATCCATTTAGTTGCGGGAGAAGAGGTTAACAGGCTAAATGCTATTTCTCTCAGAGGTTTTGCGAGGGAAAACCAAATGTGCCTAGCATATCAGGAGCTGCCCAGTACATCTTTGCTGAGTAAATGTTCAGTGTGTGGTAAGTAAGCTTTGCACAATGGGATGTTCTATGACTTAAGCTCTCTTGTACAGGTGAGTGGAGTTTTACCATTTTTCTTGACAATCAGCCAATATTTTATATGTTTAGCATATTTTAATTGCCTGAGTATATGCCTGGTTAAATTTAGTTATGAAGGCAGTTTATTTGCTTTCTAAGGTATTTTTGGATGTTACCTCCCTTAATGTCTATAATAACAGTTGGAGAGAGGTTGTAGGTTCAGGAAAATCATTTCAGTAAATGTTACTAACTATTGTAGATGCTTGGGAGACAGCAGTGAACAAAACAGATTAAAGTTCCCGCTTTTTTGCTTCCTGTAGCAAGCAAATGAACTTTTTAAAAAAAATTAGTTTCAGGTGTACAAAACAATGTAATAGTTAGAAATTTACACCCCTTACAAAATGATAACCCTCCCTCCCCCAATACACTAACCCTCTTGACAACGTATATAGCTGTTACAGTTCCATTGACTCTATTCCCTATGCTGTACTCCACATCCTGTGATTATATGTATATTAAATATAGTTGATATTCAGTATTATTCAGCTTCAGCTTCAGTTGTACAGTGCAGTGGTCAGGCATCTACACCGTCCATGAAGTGGTCTCCCTAAAAGACAAGTGCCCATCTGACAACCCCCAAGAATTTTTACATTATTTTTCCCCGTCTCCCCCATCCGATTCAAGCCATTGTTCTCAGTCTAGTTGTGTAGGACACAGTTCCATAGCCCATGTTGGTATTCTGAGCTTTGCTCTCCACATGGCTAAGGCAGTTGGTCACTGGTCAGCTGCTCACAGCGGCTTGGCTGCTGGCCACTCATGCCAGCCACCGGCCACTCACAGTAGCCCACGGCAGCACACAGCAGCTCACGCCATCCTCCGGCTGCTCATGGCAGCCCAGCTCCAGGGAGAGCTGTTGTTCACAATCTTAGCTGTAGAGGGCGCGCCAGCTCACTGGCCCATGTGGGAATCAAACAGGTGACCTCGTTGCTAAGAGCACGGCACTCCAACCACCTGAGCTACCGGGCTGCCCTACAACATTATTGATTATATTCCCCATACTTTCATATCCCCGTGGCAATATTGTGGCTCCCAATTTGTGCTTTCTAATCCCCTCACCTTCTCCCTCATCCCCATCCCCTCCCATCTAGCATCCATCAGTTTTTTCTCTGTATCTCTGAGACATTTCTGTTTAGTTTGCTCATTTATTCTATTCTTTAGATTCCACACATAAGTGAGATCATATGGTATTTGTCTTTCTCCGTCTGACTTATTTCACTTAGCATAATACTCTCTAGTTCCATCCTTGTCATTGCAAATGGTAAGATTTCATTCATCTCTATGGCCAAGTAATATTCCCCTGTATAAATGTACCACAGTTTCTTAATCCAGTCATCTACCAATGGGCATTTCAATTGTTTCCATGTCTTGGCTATTGTGAATAGCACTACAATAAACATAGGGGTGAATACATTTTTTTCAAATTAGCGTTTTGGATTTCTCTGGATAGATACCTAAGAGTGGAATTGCTGGGTCATAAGGTAGTTCCATTTTCAGATTTTTTGAGATACCTCCATACTAATTTCTATAGTGCTGCACCAATCAATCCCACCAACAGTGCACGAAGGTTCCCTTTTCTCCACATCCCTGCCAGCACTTGTTGTTTGTTGATTTATTAATGATAGCCATTCTGACCTGAGTGAGGTGGTATCTCATTGTGGTTTTTATTTCCATTTCTCCAATGATTAGTGAGGTTGAGCATTTTTTCATATGTCTGTTGGCCATCTGTATGCCCTCTAGAAAAAAATGTCTCTTCATATTCTCTGCCCATTTTTTAATTGGGTTTTTTTGGTATTGAATTAAATGAGTTTTTAAAATAAATTTTGGGTATTAATCCCTTATCAGATGTATCGTTGACAAATATCTTCTCCCATTCAGTAGGATACCTTTTTGTTTTATTGGTTTCCTTTGCTGTGAAAAAACTTTTCAGTGGAGCGAAAGACAACATTGCTCATCACTGTTTGTCTGCTGAACTATGTTATCATTGTATGCAAGTCAACTTACATACTTACATACTGCAGAGAAAAGTGAAGCAGGGAAAGGGGTTAGGCAGAGTGAGATTGTTGGGAGTGGGGATGCTTTTTTTTTTTTTTTTTAATTTCAGGTGCACAAAACAATGTAATAGACATTTATATCCCTCACAAAGTGATTACCGTCTTGCCCCCATCTACTACCTCTCTGACATCACACACAGCCATTATATTTCCACTGTCTCCATTCCCTATGCTGTACTCTACTTCCTGTGACTATATATATAATTATAATTGACATTCATTATTATTCAGCTTCAGGTGTACACTGCAGTGGTCGGGGATGCTTTTTGAAAAAAGAAAGGTCAGTAAACCCATTGAGGTGACCTGAGGAAATGAGCAGTGATCTGAGGAAATGAGAGCAGTGATCTGAGGAAATGAGAGCCATTCACATAAGTAGAGGGAGAACCTACTAGAGGCAAAGGAAATGATAAATGCAAAGACCCTAAAAAAAAAGTATGTTTAGCATGTTCAGGAAACAGCAAAGAAACCATGGCTGAGTGGAAGTGAGCAAGAAGAGGTTAAAGATTTGAGATGGAGGTAAGAGAGGTAGCCTGAGGTCAGATCATTTGTAGGCCACTGTAAGGTTCTCAGCATTTACTTTGAGCTGGGAATCCACTGGAGGAATTTGAACCAAAGATACAGCATGATATGATTTATAAAAAGAGCCTTCTGGCTGCTATGTTGAAAATAGATAATAAGTTTCAAGGGAGGAAACAGGCCAACTAGTTACGACAAGTGGGTAGTAGTAGTGGTTAGATCTGACTGTATTTTGCAAATGGAGCTCAGGATTTGCCAATAGATTACATGCGAATTGTGAAAGAGAGAAGAGGGATTAAGATGATGCCCAAGGTTTTTAGCCTAAGCAAGTGCAGAATAAAGTTGGCATTTAATGAGATGGAGAAGTCTGAATAAAGATCACTTTGGTGGAAAGCCATTCAGAAAATTCTGCTGCTTAACTGGTAGGAGTGAGATTCTGGACACTCAGATGTAGACATTCACATTAAATGTAATACCTTAAGCCGTTTGAAGTCACTAAAGAGAAATATGTTCTGCCTAAGCAGAGTGGATAAATAAGAAAATTCTAAAGCATTATAGCATATGTTAAACTCTCAAATATCGTAATCTAAAAAAGCATTGATATTCAATTTTCTAGAAAACACAAATTTAGCTAATCTTCAGTAATGCTAAATTCTATTCTCCTTTTTTTTTTTTTCTCGTAACAGCTCGATTTTAATTACCATCAGGGTACGCTGTTGGAAAATTCAATGTTTACACAGTTGACCATTTCTCAGCCACCAGACCTTGGGGACTGCAGAGTGTTCTGAGGTCTGTGTTCTTGCTCTGAAGTTACTGGATGCCCTGGAGGTTCCTTCTTCATCTTCTTTTTGTTCTGCACTGGCTTATTTTGATTCAGGGTCTCGTTCAGCCTGTGATACTGACTGAAGAGTGTTGTTCCTCTAGATTTCTTAGGCTTTCTTATAGGTTTGGTAGTTTTTTTGGAGCCTTTTTTAGTAGAACTCATTTGAAGGGATTCTTTTACGTTTGGAGTTGTCATCTGTACCTTGCGACCACTTCTGGTCCTGGCTGGATTGGGAGCCTTCATGTTCTTTCTTTTGGTACTTGAGGTTGATTGTTCCATGTCTCTCTTAGGCTGTGGTTGTTTCTTGGTCATTTTAGCCATTCTAAGCTTTTCAACGGACTGCCCTATTCTGCATTTTTGTGTGTGGTTATATAGCAATGTTGAATCAAAAGCCTCTAGAATAAAAGCATTTTCCCTTAAATCCTATTTCTTCACAATGGCAATGGATAGAGAAGGTATATGTAAACTCTATTACACCAAAGGTAAATACAAAAAAAGTCCCACAGGATTGAGGAATATCTCTAGACCCACAAAAGATTCATCTGACGTGAACTCTTATTTCACCTATGTGTGAAACTGAGTCAGTCCTTAGGTTAGTCATTTCACACGTAACTTGAATACTTCTTCCATATTGTGGCTTTAAGATAGATCAGTGTACCTTCCGCAACCCACTCTCTGTGGCTTTGTTAGTCTTTACCATAGTTAGCCTGAAAACCTGATGCTGACTCTAAATATGGAGGGTTAGATGTATCAACTTGATTGAAGGGCTGCTCTTTAGTCGGGAGGATCATTCAGAGACTTCACAGATACTGGTAATCTATTTCTTAAGCTCTGTGATGGGCATGCAGGATTGGTTTTTTTTTTTTTACATATACCTTACATGTTTTACAGATATACTTCTGTATGTAATATTTAATGTTATTGAATAATTACGTTTTTAGAATTGTTGACAAAAATTTTCTTAAGTCAGCAGTTTCTGTCTCAATCTATTTCTGAATGATTGGAGAGAATGGCAGTGCCCATTTCCAGAAAATAGTTAAGAGTTTAGATTGAGGATGTCTTTCTTTTGTAGAAGTAAGCAGTGTGATGTCTTCTGCATCCAGGAGCCAGCTTAACATGTTAAGTGTGATGAGGCTTGGCAGCCGTAATATACATTGACTCAAAGACTTGATTGTTGTGGCCTGAGCTTTGATACACTCCGTGAAATACCTGGAAATAGCCAACTCTTGCAAGTTCGGCAGGTTGTCTAGTGCTTGAAAGAAATTTCTATATCCTTCCTCTGTAATCTTGTGATTGATTGAAAGATTTAAGTTCTCAAGTTTCTGGAAACCTCCGTTGATTGCTACCTTGGCTATAAAAGCAAAATATTTATGAAAATAGAATCGTAAGGAGTTTTATTTCAATAATGATAGACTAGATTATTTCAACCAACCTCTTTTCCCATCATCACCACCACCACCACTGAGAGTAAAAAATGCCCGATAGAATCTCCTTATAAGTCCCAAAGAGCCGACAAGTTAATAAAGAACTGTTTGGCCAAAACCCAAGGCAAAAGCAGAAACAAGAGAAGAAAAGCTAAGCCCTAGAGCCCTGAAACCACTTTTGATATGCAAGTTTTGTCATTCTGTGCAAATTTGGACATCTCTTTTGTTCTCACAGGAGGACAAATGTCAGAGCCCAGCATGGCTAAGAAACAGGCTAATTTACAAGGGATAATAGAGATTGTGGCAAACACATCTCCCCTTTTACAGAGAATAGGATGTGACATTCCTCAAACCATGTCTTCTCACTGTCTACTACTAGACACTACACTTGTTGCCCAGAAGGGACCCGTGTTATTGAGGGTTCTGAAGGATATGGGATCCTGGCACACAGGAAGTTCTCAGTTAGTTAATATATGTTGATTTTACTTTGGAAGTGGATACCTAGCAAGGTTTTTGTTTTGTTTTTTTTAATTGGTAAATCTCTTTTCCTTAATTTGGGCTAAGATTAGGTTTGTTTTCACTCTACAATCCATGATTGTAGCAAGACTAACTTTAGAGACTGAGGTACTGAGAAAATGAAAACATTGATCTGGACATTTATGATTTGTGTACTTTTCTATATGTGTATTAATATTCCATTTTTAAAAATACTGTAAAAAGAAGAACATGGAAGGTATGTGGCCAGGAGTCTGAAACGCTAGGTGTCAAGAATACAGCCTTGAGGGCTTGTATAGCTTCAAATGGGAGGCTGTCTTTTACTTCTGTATCTGGGCAAAATGAACCTAAATCCACAGAACATAAGAGAAAACAATAAGGTAGCGAAAATGAGGAAGTGTCTTGAACATTTTTAGAGAGACAAAAGTATGGACATTTTGCAGCAGAAAACAAGAAATATCACTGGCTTTCATGCAAGCTGAAACATTTTATTTTAGGGTAACTCACCAATTTCCATTATACTGTCATCATTCAAAGTTTGGAAAAATGAGAGAACTCGGAGATATTGAAGATGCTGACACTGCTGGATGATCTGTTTGGCCACTTGATGAATCCCATCCCCAGTAGGAAGGATCAATTCTTCCAGGTTATTAAGAAAACCTAAAGTGTAGGCTATCAGAAGAGACCCGAAAGTTATTTTCCACACTGTGTTCCCAAATAATAGTAATCTACAGCCTCAAAATCATCTACCATCCAGGACACCCCATGTAGCATAGAGGCTATTCCTCTTTCACTTCAAGGGCAAGAGAACGGGGTCAGCCTATACCTTGATCTCCATTGCTCCCTCCAGACAACCACTCCTCTACTCTCCCCCAAATCAATCTGTTCTGCACTGGAGTCCAGAATGCCTATCATATATCCATTTCTTCTTTTAGAATGAAGCTACTACTGGCCTCCAGGATACTCTCCTAGCTCAGTGCCTTCAACACCCTTCTTTTCAATCCAACTTCCTGCTATTACCTCAGTGATTTCTATCTCTGCTCCTTTCACCGTCCCTCCAACCCCCGCCAGCATTAAAGTCTCACAATCCACCACTCTCATAGCTTTCCTTTTCACTTTGGTCCCTCCTTAGCATGGTACATTATGGATCATTTGATCCCTAGAAACTTCTCTACTTCTGAGGCCTCATACCTGGAAATGTTTCAAACACTTTCTAGCATAAAACAATGTTCCAGGTTTATCTTTTACTTTCCCTGTCCCAGTTTATATCTGCCATTTCTCCAAGAATCTTGGTTCCTTTTAGGGAAGCCAGTGTTGAGAAGTCAAGATCTGGGTATTTGGTGTGCTCATTGCTATTAAGGTACTTTCCAGCCTCTCACTTGACTGAGCTGAGAAATATGTATATTAATCAGTGTGTGTATATAAATGGATATCTATATGTGTATACTGATCTGTTGTTTATTTGTGTGAACAGGTTAAAAACATGATGCCCACACCAATATTTCCAATTCTAATTTAATACTACCTCAAAGTTCTTTCTAGACTCCCCTTTCAATATTTAGAAATTTCTTCTCTAACAGTGAGGAAACTTGGCTCTCATTATACTCAGTGTATTTGCTTAATCAACTGTTTGTACATGCCAGCCACCTCCTTGGCCCCTGATCCTGCCTCTGCTATCTCAGCCCTCGTGTTCCACCCCCACCAACAAAGCTACCTCCAAAGGAAGAAAACAGGAAGAGGAAGAGATCCAAGTGATCTGTAAGCATGCTAAAGTCTGAGAAGCTCTACTGCTCAACACTCCCTATCTCCACTTAAATTTTCCTGTGTTAACAATGAGACAACACGTGCAAAATGGAGTTGCTTATGCTAAGCCCCGAGTCACCAAACCAAGACTTAGAGTTTTGGCTCTCCCAGAAATGGAATCTTAAACCAGTCAATCAGGAATTGCCTGAGCAGCACTAGTTAGGTAATCTGCCTGATAGACCCCTCTCATCCTCTAAAGGAAAGTAACCTTGCAACAACCAACCCGCTTTTTTACCTAGTATAACTTTTTTTTTTCTAGTATAACTTCTTTATTCCTGCTGTCTTCTGCCAATAAAAGTCTTTCATTCTGTACAGCTCCTCAGAGCTCTCTTCTATCTGCTAGACTGAATGCTGCCCAATTCAAATCCACTTTTGTTCAAATAAATGCTTAAAATTTGTAATATGCTTCAGTTTAACATCTGTTAGAATTTTTTTCCATGAGCATACATTACTTTTGTAATCATAAAAAAATTAAAAAGTATTTAAGCTCTTTCTATAGTTAATAATGTTGTTAAAGCCAGATTTTCACATACTGCATTTTCTTGTTCATTTTTTTCTTTTTTTTTTTTAGATTTTATTGGCAAAGGGGAACAGGACTTTATTGGTTTTCCAAGTCAAGTTGCCCTTGCGGGACTCTAGGAATTGAACTGGCAACCTTGTGGTGGAGAGCCCACTGGCCCATGTGGGAATCGAACCGGCAGCCTTCGGAGTTAGGAGCATGGAGCTCTAACCGCCTGAGCCACCGGGCGGGCCCCACATACTGCATTTTCTTAACCTTAAAAGATGGTTTCATCTATACCCCAGTAATCTTTGAAACAACAGACTTAACATGTTTGGAATGGGTACCTGACAATGAAATTGCATAATGCTATAATGACCAAATACGTATTCTAAGAAATAAGGCACTATGAGGATGTTGCTCTGAATGAGATCGAGTGAGATGAAGGCCTTTGGGAGGTAAAAGTTGAGCAGCACTGTCTCTCCTAATTAGCTATGGCAGCTAATAACGGTGATTTGTTGTAGCTAATGCAAAATAGGAAATGGATTTTTTTTTTAAGTGTGTTTTTCCAGGACCCATCAGCTCCAAGTCAAGTAGTTGTTACAATCTAGTTGTGGAGGGCGCATCTCACAGTGGCCCATGTGGGGATCAAAATGGCAACCTTGTTGTTAAGAGCGCTGGGCTCTAACCAACTGAGCTAACCAGCTGCCCCAGCAGATGGATTTTGTAGGGAAGAGAATAATAAGCAAAAGGCACTGTTTTGTAAACATACCAAAATTTTCAGATGTTTCCTTGTCAGGAAATTGTTGGAGTTCAAGATTTAATATCTTCAGAGAAGTAAAATTTGGCAAAGTGATGACTATAAAAGGGAAAATAAAAATCTAGTTATGTCAGCTATATCTCTTATACCAAAAAGTAATACATTTAAAGAATATTTTTTAAGTGACAAAAAGTAATACAGTAATTCAGATTGAACTAATTAGTATGACTAAAATAAAACAAATCTTGGCTCAGGAAATAATTCCGATAACTAGAAATAGTTAAACTTCTAGAAACAAATACAACTTATTTGATAACTTCATTTAAGATCAGATACCTATTACAATAGTTCTTTGACATCAATTACATTTTAAAATTTGACTATTTTTTAAAAGTGCTTAGAATGACTGTTCACAGAAGCGTCTTAAACCAAAATTTTATGATTACAGCTCTTACCAAATGGGATGGCTTTAAAAAATGCTCCAGAAAGCTTAATTTCTTTGAGTTTCTTGCAGGAAGCAAGTACAGTCATGAGAGACTCAAAATCCGAAAAGAAATTACATTTCAGATGGAAAACATGAAGGTTTGGAGAGTTCTGAATTAATTTAACTGTAAAATATCAATGATTTAAGAGATTAGAGAAGATTGCAAATTTCTATCAGGATTAGCCACATAATTTATTGTTTTGGTTCAACAATACTGAATTAAAACAAAGCACCATGATGTAATGATCCAACAAATCAGGCCACTTGGGGCTTCGGTTCAGGTTCTGCAACTAACTAGCAAGCTATGTTGAATTTGGACACATAGTTATTGACCCTCTCTGGTGATCAGTTTTCTCTTCTGTAAAACAAGGACATTGACTCAGTAAAGTCACCTTCAGCTTTAACTAACATCCTAATGTCTCTAAGTTGGACATTTACACAATAGGAATACTATATAAAAAAAACACAAAAGCAAAGAAATAAAAAGCAATTCTGAAACAAAACCTAAATTTGAAGTGAAAATTGCTGACAAATATAATAAAACCACTTACAGCTTCAGCTTCAGGGAATTCTTTTGAATGCAACTCTGCATGTCAGTTCCATAGAGATTTACATTTCCTTAGTCCTTAGTGTTCAGTCTTTATTAAACTAAGGAACTGCTGATGCCTAAATCATTTTGCTAAATGATGTATTTAAAACGGTTGTATAAGTAAGTGGTCCATCAACCATGAGAAAAACAGGGAAGTGCTTCTGATTGCTACCAATCAGAGTATTTCCTTCTGTCAGATCTGTAAGTTGCACTGAAAGAACAACTTAAAAGAACTCTACAAATTATTTTGGAAAGGTAGTATACCAGTGGTTAAGAGCTCAGACTTAGTACTGTGTTTCCCTGAAAATAAGACCTAGCCGGACCATCAGCTCTAATGCGTCTTTTGGAGCAAAAATTAATATAAGACTATGTTGATAAGACCCAGTCTTATATTATAGTAAAACAAGACCTGGTATTATATTAAGTTTTGTTCCAAAAGACGCATTACAGCTGATGTTCCGGCTAGGTCTTATTTTTGGGGAAACACGGTAGTAGTCAGGATTCCTGTGTTTGAATCACTGATCTATCATTTCCTTAGCTGGGTGACCTTGAGCAAATTACTTAACCTCTTTATACCTCAATTTCCCCAGCTGTAAAATGAGAATAATTATAGTACCTTACCTCATAGAATGGGTATGGAGATTAAATGAGTTAAATTTGTAAAGTGCTTGGAACAATTCCCAGCATGCAGTAAAGGCTCCATAATTACAAACAGCTCTCTGCTTTCTTAATGAGAGGTGCTAGTCCCACAATTTACCATGGATACAGGCCACATCCATACAAGCTTTAACTCTTAAATGAATTATTGGTCAAGCTTTTCCAAGTGATATAAAAATAAGTAAATCAAAGTGCCACCCTTACCTAGTTTGGAAGGACTATCCTCCCCTGAAATTTGGATTAGTAATTTTTCCATATTGTGGAGATTTAGGAATTCTTCAGAAATGACTGAGAAAACATTTTGTTTATCCAGATTCACAGATAATTCTTTCAGGCATGGGAACTTGTCCAGATTAGGAAAGAGTTGATCTAGAAAGCAGCACACAATTTTCCATTATTAATCTAAACAGTTCCAAATGGAAAACTTGAAATTCATTTTGATTCATCAAGCCCTTTTCATATTTTCAAATGAAAATCTTTCACATACCATAACACATTTTCTAGAAAATATATCTGTGAAGATACTGCTGTATGCAGCATTTACTGAACGTCTACTATGTGGGAAGCATTGTGCTACTCTGGATTCACAAAAATAAGACCTCGCCTCAACACATGGTGCTGGGACAACTGGATTACCACGTACAAAAGAATGAAGTTGGACCCCTACCACCCAGCACTATATACAAAATTAACTCAAAATGGATCAACAACCTAAACATAAGAGCTAAATCATGCAACTCTAAGAAAACATAGGAGTAAAATCTTCACGACCTTGGATTTGTCAATGAATTCTTAGATATACTACCAAAAGCATTAGCAAAAAAGAAAAAAATAGATTGGACTTTATCAAAATTTAAAATTTACATGCATCAAAGACATTGAAAAGACAATCTATAGGAGAAAATAGCTTCAAACCACATGTTCAATAAGGATTTAATATCTAGAATATACAAAGACAACTCAAAAAGACAACACAATTTGAACATGTCTCAAAGACACAGACAGCTAATAAGCACATGAAAAGATGCTCAACATTATTAGTCATTAGGGAAAAGCAAATGAAAACCACAATGAAATACCACTTCACACCTACTAGGATGACTTTATGATTAAAAAAGACAACAAGCATTGATGAGGATGTGGAGAAATTGAAGCCCCCCGTCCAATGTTCTTGGAAATGTAAAATGGTGCAGCCACTGTGGAAAACAGTTTGGAGGTTCCTCAAAAATTGAACAGAATTACTATTAATATGATCCAGCAATTCCACTTCTGGGTATGTATCTAAAACGAAAGCAGGGTCTCAAAGAGATATTTGCACAGCCATGTTCATAGCAGCATTACTTAACAGTAGCCAGAAGGAACAATGCAATACACACACAGTGGAATATTACTCAGCTAAAAAAGAAATGAAGTTCTGATTCATGCTACGACATGGAAGAACCTTGAAAACATGCTAAGCTAAATAGGGCCAGACACAAAAGGACAAGGTATTGTACAATTCCCCTTATATGAACTAGAATAGACAAATTCATAGAGACAGAAAGTAGAACAGACACCAGCAACTGGGGAGAGGAAGGAGTTACTGTTCAGTGAGTAAGTTTCTCTTTGGGATGATGAAAAGTTTCTGGAAATAGTGGTGATGGTTGCACATCATTGTAAAAGTACTTAATGCCACTGAATTGTACACTTAAGTGGTTAAAATAGTACATTTTATGTATATTCTACTATAATAAAAGTATTAAAAATAGCAAGCAATATTTTTATAAATTTGATGATAAATAACTGACAGATCCAAAACCCATTCAGTGACCCTCAGGTGAGATATATACAAAGCAAAGCACACCTAGGCATATGACAATCTATTGAAAAACCAAAGCCATAACTATCAACAATTAGAAAATGATAAAATATATATTTACACAAGCATCAAAAAACAAAAGTACCTAGGAATAAATCTAATGAAAATAAATATAAAACCTACATGGAAAACTCTCAAAGATTACTTAGGAAAGTGAAAGGAGACACAAATTGGAGATACTGTTTCCCAGAGACGATAAGCCCTTCTTTCCATTGAGAAGGTAGGGGGAGGGTTATTCTCAGGCATCATTTTTACATATAGATCATTCTTTTACTAATAACACGTAATTTGCGTCTGTTCATTAAGAGCCTTCATTAGTTAATATTTTATTAATTTTTATCTGAGTTGTTTGAAAATCATTATTTAGAGGCCTTTCACTAATTCATACTACTGACAAAAATAAAGTGAAGGTTTATTTTATATCTATTCTATCAGCAAAAATTTATGATCCCATGCTTTCAGAAGCTTTATCTACCTAAAACTCAGAGTGAGCAAATAAAATTACCATCAGAATAGTTGGCTAAAATATATTCAGGTATACCTTGTACGTGGGTTGTCCCTGAAACTTCAAGAGATTCCAGGGAAGACAGGTTGAGAAGCAATTCCTGTTCTACCGCAGTCAGCTCAAATTTGCTTATGGAGCACTTGGTGAAAGAGGCCTTATACTGTTCAAGAGCCGGGCGGAGGCTTTCAATAAAGCCCCTGCAGTTCATTAAAAGAAGTTCAATGTGCTGTGAAGCTGAGAAGACTGCCATTAGAACCCTGAGCATCTCCTGGTCCAAACCGTCGCTGTCAGTTACGTGGACTTCCAGGATGGGAATCTTGTAATGCTTTGGAGAAAGTAACCAGTAGCCAGTGTTGATGTCTGGTGGTGCATTGTGTTGCATATTCAGAAACCTCATCACGTTTTCTTCTTTTTCAGCTAAATTCCGCTCCCATTCATTCATAGGTTCAAAGTTAGAAGTATAGTCCTGATCTATAGTTGGAGCCTGTGATTTGTCTAAACATGTTTCCAGGACTGAACAATCTACTCTAGGTGACCTTTTTTTCCCTCTTATGGAGACCCGGATGCTCCTCAACAGTAACAGGCTTTCTGGGTGGTCAAAAAAATAGTGTAACTTAAGCACATCCAAAGTCAGGGTTCTCCCTTGGAGGAATTGCAAAATAAATGGAGAACATGCAGCAACACTATTGCTTTGATATGCAATTTTTAAGGCAAGAACCAGTAAATGTTTTGAAACCACTGAAAAGTAACATTCTGGAGATGACTGCCAGCGCAGCTGCCTTAATAACAGCACCCTCTCCAAAATCTCCGGATGGTGCTTCAGGTTGTCATCATTTTCAGATATATTCTCCAATGATTCTTTATTATCCACCAAATGAAGCAAGTGAGATACAATTTTTGGCGCTGCTTTCGTTGAAGGGTAGCAGGAGACATACTTCAAAAGGTTGTTACAGGAACTTATAGTCATCATGGATGAGTTAATTTGTTTCAAATAATAAAGCCCCAAATCTTGATCTTCTTGCCTATCTGAATCCAAGAGTAAAATCAGTTTCATCCCAGCAAGAAATTCTTGGAATGCAGGGTCTAAAAACTGATAGACTGGCCTCAGCCTCTGGGCCGTGAATTTACTCATCAGGTACATGCTTAGATCTTCAGCTTCATCGACCCCTGCTTCTAGAAGGTCGTCGGCACTAAACTCAAAGCGAGATGAAAAGAACCCTTTTAAAGCCAGCTCACCACAGGAGGACACAACTGCTTTGAGAAGTTCACCTGAAGTTTTGTGCTTTAAGAAAAGGCATTCCATATAGGACTTGAAAACAGCCACGTCATCAAAGGATTGGCCAAAAGGATACTGAAACCAATAAGCACTGATTGCTTCTACAAAAAGAGGAGTTTTCTGAATTCCCTGCAAACTTGAATTTATGCTGAAGTGAATCATAAACTTTTGCAAGAGGGATATATTGTGTGGAAAGAACTTCCGTAATATGCAGATAGTATTAAAGAAGGGAAACACTTTGATCTCAAGAATAGTATCCAGGTATTGGCGGATGTCCCTGGCCCTGTTTGTGTGGACAGCAATCAATAAACAGGTCCTTGATGAGTAGTTTTTTTGAATCAGTTTTTGTAAGACTTGAGGGACTGAGCACATTTGTTTGTAATCATCCAAAAGGAATAACACCTGATTCTTTAACTGCTGGATGATACTCCTCAGGCACATTTCAGTAACAGATCCTTCTGTCTTTAGGAGTTGGTCACAAATGATGTTGGCCAGCCCCTGGTCCAGTCGGGTGGAGCTAAGGGAGAGATAGAAGACCAACTGGAACCTGTTTAACAAGGGACAACATCCTGATGCCCACAGAAGAGCTATTTTCTTCAGGAAGACCGTCTTTCCACTACCAGTTTCACCCTCCACACACATGACAGAGTTCAAGTTGGCAAAGACCTCAGGCAACATCACAGGCTCTTGCACAGGAGTGCTAATGTGCTTTAAAGCAAGGGACAGATCACAACCCAGAAAATGGTCGGTGGCTAGACCAGAAGACACCTCAAGCAAAGACATGCGGCGGAAACTGGCATTGGTGTAGGCTTTTCTCAGTTGCTCACTCAGACTCTTTGCCTCCTGAAACCACTGAGCTATCTCTGTGGAGAGAAGAAAGGCACAATTACAAATATTCTTTTAAAATCCCCTACATACGAATATATGTACACATACATACAATCCCATGTGCTACTTACCTGGCACGATAGAACTAACTGCTGCTGAATCTTCAAGATTGCTTTCACTTGTGATTTCCTTTGAAAAATAATCCTCTATTAATAATCAAAGTTTGTATAAGAGGGTGAGGTTTCACGTTACAGTTGAGGACCAATCATCTAAACACAGTTCACCCTTGTCAATTGAAGGGAAGAGAGCTACAGATATGGAATAATAAATGATACGCAAACATCTGTAAGTGTGGCTCCTAGGTGGTACACGTATAGTACATTCCATGCATTAGTCAAGCAGCTATTACTGTCCATCCAGACAAACGGAATCATAGCATCTAGAGCAAGAAAGCCCTCCAAAAATCATTAGATACAGCTTTGACCTTAGCTATTAACATTTTTAATATTACTTATCCAGGATCCAGGCAGGTTGTTTCTTCCTTTAAAAATAAGCTACTTATATATCCCCGAGTTTTTTTTTTCAATTTTGTTTTTCAGCTCACAATTATAAAATCTGAATCAAATAAATAGCAAGTTACTTTGTTTTCTTTCTGTGGAATGACGAATGTAATATACCTAACATACAACCTCTAATAAGGGGTGGTGTGCGTGTGTGTGTGTGTGTGTGTGTGTGTATGATTGATAGTGGCTTATGTACCAGAGAACTATAAAGGATTTCTCAGTTTAAAGGGGTCAGCGTATTATTTGGGTTTATGATTTGGTCATTTGCTTTTGTAAAAGAAACATAACTTTCCAGCCCCGAGAGCAGCCAAGTAGCAAGTCAGACCTTACTGTCCTACAAATGAATATCACAGATGGAATCCAGACAGCCTGGATACTAGTCACCTTTAAGTCTAAAAGAGTCTGAGCCCCAAAGTAAAAGGGATTGAGTCTACATTTCATGAAGTTAGATATTATGTCTTGTTTATTGTAGTATCCCCATGTGCACCTAGCTCATCACAGGTGCTTAATAGATATTTGTATGATTTATTTACATATTGATGATGAGCAATTCCTGTTCAAAAATAGTTTTCAATCACGTACTGCTAAAATAAACAAGATGGTGTTGTTCATTACCGTTAATTCAGAAAGTTCACCATGGCTCTGAAGGTCTGGATTCACTTCTGCAGAGGCCTTTATATTTTGGAGAAATTGACAACTAAGCACAAAAGTTAAAAGTTATAAAAATAGTTGTAGGCAAGTAAGCATATGCATTAGGTTTTTTAAAACACTGTTGGGGTTTTAATGACAAAAATTAAAGTTAACGTTTCTAGTGATTTGCTCTGTCAGTGTTATTATCAAACAAGACATTTATACTGTTGCTCTTAGCAATAGAAGTGTAAACGTAATGATCATTTACATCATTATAAAGTAATGATGGGGATAACCACTGAATTTGGTGGAATGAGTACATATTGAACATTTATCCATGAAGCCAACTAAAATGAACCCAAAGAATCAAAAATAGAGAAGGAAACTCCATCTGTGGATTCTGGAACACACAGAAGACAGCAAAATCCAAATAAAGTATGGAGTTGATAATAATGTACCAATGTTGGTTTCTTAATTTTAACAAGTGTACCACAGTAATGCAAAAGATGTTAGTATCAGGGGAATCTGGGTGTGGGAATATAGGAACTTTGAATTATATTTGTACTATTTCTCTAAATCTAAAATTATTCCCAAATAAAATGTTTATTTAAAAAAAAAAAAAGAAACCCTCTATCAATATGAAGACTAAAGAGTGGCCACAAACATATTCTCTAGAAACCATTTGCCAGACTTCATGAAACTGGGACGTAAATGTCCTCTAAACTCAGACATGATGTCTACCTGAAGAATAAAGGGAGAAAATTCCAAAGAGCTCTGCCCAAAGTGATTAACTTGGATAGGTGAGATCTATAAATGTGAGTAGGTGAATGGGAAGACTAAGACCAACCAACCTACTTGGGCTCATTTTCATGCTGCAGAATCACAGGAAAGCAGGAAATAAAGCAAGAGGACACTCATTTTTGTTTTCCTGCATGGCTTGGAGATGAGTCTAGGAATGAAAGAGTAGCTGCAGGAAAATGGCAAATAGGACTTTTAATATTTCTGCCCAAGGTCGCTATGCAGATAGACCCATCAAGGAAAAGGACTCTGAAGGAAAGAGAAATAGAGGCTTTTTCATACAAATGAAGCCAATATAGTTATTTGCCAGCAGTCCTGCACCATAAGAAATGTTCTTTAGTTAAAAGGAAAATGATAACAGATGGAACTCCACTTGGATCTAACCAAAGGAATGAAGAGTGCCAGGGATGATAACTAAGTGGGTAAATATAAAAGACATTTTTTTCTCTTTTTAAAATGTATTTAAAAGATAATCTAAAGCAAAAATATAACACTATATGGTGAGATTTATGCTATATATGGAAATAAAATATAATACAATAGCACAAAGGATAGGAGGGGAGAAATAGAAGTATACTGTTACAGAGTTCATACATTGTATGTTAAGTGTTATTTGAAGATGACTGTGATATGTTAAACATGCACCTTGTAAACTGTAGAGCACACAGCACTTAAAAGACAAAGATGTACACGCAGCACTTAAAAGACAAAGATGTACAGCTAATAAACCAATAATAGAGATAAAATGGAATACTAAAAACTAAAGAAGTCAGGAAAAGAGAAAAAAAGAAGATATGGGATAAACAGCAAATAGCAAAATAGATTTAAATCCAAATATATCAATAATTACATTAAATGTACATGTTATAAACTCCCATTACAAAACATATTGCCAGACTTAAAAGAGCAAGATCCGACTATGTTGTCTACAAGAAACTCACTTTAAATATGAAGTCATAGATTAAAACGATTTCAAAAAATATGTAAAAACTGCAGAAAAGCAGGAGTGGCTATATTAATATCAGATAAAGACAAGAATAAGGAATACTATGAGGGATAAAGAGGGACATTTCATACATTCTATGAATATGAAAGAGCAAAGAATAATCGAGACACAATTATGAAGAAAAATAGAGAAATTGTAAGGGAAATATGAAAATAGGCTCAATATTATTAGTAATTTGATTGTCAAAAATTAAAATTTAGTCAATACTAAGTTAGTGAGGAAGCAGACCAAAGGAAACTCATCTGTGCTAGTGGGAATGTAAATCAGTAGAAGCAATTTTGTAAAAAGTTTTGCACAATCTAGTAAAGTTGAATATGTGCAAACCCTGTGACTCCAATTCCATGTTTTGTTATGTATCCTAGAGAAATACATGCGCAAAGAGAAATGCTGTGTTTCCCAAAAAATAAGACCTAACCAGACAATCAGCTCTAAGGCATCTTTTGGAGCAAAAATTAATATGACCCGATCTTATTTTACTGTATGTAAAATATTAAGTAAATAATATTAAAATTAAAATTAAGTAAAAAAATTTATAGTAAAATAAGACCAGGTCTTATGTAATATGATATAATACTGGGTCTTATATTCATTTTTGCTCCAAAAGATGCATTAGAGCTGACCATCCAGCTAGGTCTTATTTTTGGGGAAACACAGTATGCACAAGAATGTTAGCATTATTTGTAGCATTATTTGAATTTGCAACTCTGAAAACAACTCAGATGTTGAATCAAGAACAGGATAGATAAATTACTATATATTCATAAAATAATACATTATATAGCAGTGAAAACAAGTGAACTACAACTCTACACACAATTATGAATAAATCTCAAAAACAACGTGGAGCAAATTGTGTCACTCACAGAGGAATCATGCAGTATGCTTCTACTTATTTATACTTCCAGAACAGACAAAGTTCAATGTTTAAGGATACATATGTAGTTTGAAAAACCATAAAGTGAAGCAAAAGAATAATTAACCCAAAATTCAGGTTCATGTTTACCTCTGGATTGGAGGGACAGGATATAACTGAAATTGGGGAAGGTGTGCACACACTGGCCTTCTAAGGCATTGGTAATATTCAATTTCTTAATTTTAGTGGTTAGTTTATTGGTTTCTTTTATTATTGGCCTTCAAATCATAATAAGTATTTTAGGTACTCTTTTGGAGGAATCCTAGTTTTTTATTTTAAAAAATGGCAGAGGAAGAGTAAAAAGCCATACAAAAAGGGAGCTGATAAGATTCTAGAAAAAATTTCTAAATAAAATTAGACTGCAAAATTAGATACTGCATCCAAACCTATCTTTCCAAGAATTAAGAAGGAAGTCCCCATTGTTCTCAATAATTTATTACATACTAAATCGAAATTAAAAAAGAAACTACTTCTGTCAAAACTCCTTCAAAGCAATATTCTCTTTAGAATCTTAGAATTAGATCGAAGTATTCGTTTTAAGATCTACATGTATTAATATTTATTTCTGGAAAACTCTTACAAATTACAAAGGGAAAACAACAAATTTATTCTTGCAATTGAACATTTCTGAAGATTTTGGTGGGTGAAAAATAAATAAACCAAAGATGTTTAAAGATCCACTGAAAAAAATATTAAATAGCCATTTCTTCATGAAATTTGAGAACACTGGAAACAAACAAAATCCTAAAAGCTTCTTGGACGGGAGGAAGTAGTTTGCAATTAAACAATTAAGAATCAGAAAGGCATGGAACTGTTCAACAGCAACACTGGAAGCTATAAGAAAATGTAGCAATGCCTCTACAATTTAAAATTAGAATGACTTCCAACCTAGAACTTATACCCAGCTAAACTACCAAACAAATGTGAGAGATTGTGTGCAGATAGATAGATAAGCATTATACTCATATACAAGCTAGAAACATGGATCTCTTGTGTAATCTTTCCCAGGGAACTGTGGAGAAGTGTTCCACCAAAATGAGTGAATAAACCAAGGAAATATTAGGTTGGTACAAAACTAAGTGCGGTTTTTGCAATTTTTAACCTTTTAAACCACAATTACTTTTGCACCAACTTAATAACAACATTAGATCCAGGACAGAGGACCTACAACACAGGAGAGAGACAATAGGAATCCCTAGGATAACCATGAAGAACGATCCCAGCATTGTAGGATGACTACAGGATAAAAAATTCATACTGGAGACTCCTTCAAGAAAATGAAAATGATGGGATATCTTATCAGTCCGAATGACTGGAGAGGAGATTTAAACATTTGGGAGAATTTGAACTAGTGCTAAAGACATTTTAAAAAAAAAAAAAAACCTAAGCAAATGGCTATAGTTGTTTTAAAAAAATAAATATTAATGAGAAGATGGAGAAATTGAAATATATATATTTAATAAATTAAAATACATATTAATATATTATACATTATAGAATATGGAATATATTTTATATATATTGAATATATATATAAATTGAAATACATATATATATATATAACTCAGTAATATATATATATATATATATATATATATATATATATATATATAACTCAGCTATTTAAAAATAATGAAATACTTATACATGTTACTGCATGGATGAACCTCAAAACATTATGCTAAGTGAAAGAAGCCAGATACAAAAAGTCATGTTGTGTGCTTCTATTTATATGAAATATCCAGAATAGGTAAATCTATAGAGATAGAAAGCAGACTTGTAGCTCTAAGGAGCAAGAGTTGGGTGGGGAGATTGGGAGTGACTACTTAATGGGTACAGTTTCCTTTTAGGGTAGTGAAACTGTTTGGAATTAGTTGGGGTGGTTGTACAACATTGTGAATGTACTAAATGCCACTGGATTGTGCACTTTAAAATGGTTAATGTACGAATTTCATTTCAAAAAACAAAAAACTAAGCAAACGTACTAACAAGACAATAATTACTTTCTACAAAAATTAAAACTTGTACAGGGAGGGGAAAATAAGTCATAATTTACTACAGGTTCAGCTCTGCATAGTATTTATATAGTCATAAGTAAACATATAATGAAAAAATACTGATCTTACCAAAACTATGCTGTAACTATAATGAGAGGAAGGCTAAATGGAAAGGGTGTCATGAGAGCAAGGGGATAAAAGATAAGAAGACTCATTCTTCGTAGTATGATTCAGAGGGGTGTGCAAGATTTAATCAGAAGATCAAATGAGGAAGAAAATGAAGGAAAAACTGTTAAAATACATCCAAACTCACAGACACTAAACATTCATTCTACTCACTTAGGAAAATGTTTGGTGTGATCTTCTAATGGGTGATCACCTTCCTCCCACTTTTCCGAACATCCTCTACAGAGAAAACACTGGATGATGTCCTTTATACCTAGAAGTAAAGACATCTGATCAGTGCCATTGGCATGTGTATTTGTCAAGTGATGTGGGTAATAATCGCCAGGCCTTTATTAGCAAAACCCTACTTGTATTTCCAATCAGATTTTGTGACACAGCCACAAGTTGGGTCATCAGTGAGGCAATATTCTATACAGGACCAATGGTATAATGAGAAATAGCCATGAATGCTCCTATGTATCATGCACTTTGATGAACCTTCTCCCTGTCCCATACTCCTGTGAAGCAAGAGATTTGCAAATCAGAGTGTGGAATTAAAGCTCCAGGAAGGAAGAGAGTTTTGTCTGTTTTGCTCACCAACGAATCTCATGGACCTAAAAGAGTGCCTAGCACTTATTAGGTACTCAGTAAGTATTATTTTAATGAAATCAGGAAGAATATATTTGGAGCTCAGGAAAAAAAATAGAAGCAAATGCAGCAGTGCGTATGTAAGTTATGAGGAATCAAATGCCTCTTACTACATTATTGCCAGGTTTATTCCACTAGAAGTGGGATCAAGCCTCCTTGTGAAACTGTATTTCTTTGGAAGGAAATTAGCATTTGGATGTACCAAAGGACTGAACTAGAAACGGAGCGTCCATCATCTTCCTTCCACTCTTGGAGCCCTGTGAGCACTGCAAAGGTAGGGCAGGGGAAAACCTCCTTTTGTGTCTGGACAAAAATATGAGGTACTAGAGCTTGCCCTAAAAGGGTCAGATGACTAGGACCTGTGGTGGAGGTCCGAAAAGGAAGAGGGTGAGGACACGGGGCAGAAGGTCTTTGAGGGAGGCTGGCAAAAGGCCAGAATAGAGAGAGCAGGGAGAAAGTGTAGACACTGCCTTTCCATATGCTTAAGGCTAGGAAGCATTAAGATTTTTTGTAACCAATGGAATATTCCCGTTAAAGTGACCACTGCATTCCCCTATTCTGTGCTGCTCTGTGGTATCTACTTGACCTCTCAGTGGAAGATCTGCATGGACCTCCACTGTAACTCAGTTTGTGTGTTTGGTCTGAAGGTCAGCAAGGTACCAAGGAAGGACACAATTTCCTTTCCCTTATCACCTTCCTGTACCCCAGGCAGACATTTAGTTGAGGGGAACCTACTCTTCATATTACAGAGTGGTACTTCCTGATGACCAATAGCCAAAGAGAATACTATGAACTGGTGGAAGATTCTACATGCTTAGGCCTCATTAAAAAAGTATTTCTGGTTTTTTCTTCCAAGGATGTGTCAAAAACTGCTTATCCACACTCCCAGTATCTCTCATTCTTCCATAGAATCAGAAACACCAATTTTTTAGCTGGGTACATTGACAGCCAGGAAATAGAATGAACGTCCCAGCTTCTCTTATAATTAATTAGGTATGGCCACCTGACTATTAAGTTCTCGTTAAAGAGACAGAAGCAGAAAGGTCATGTGACAGTTTCCAGGGGATGGGATGGGGTGGTGGAGGGGAGGAGCCTAATGTATAGGAAGATATGATAATTATTCCAACCACAATACAGGTTTCTCCTGCTATCTGAACGTACAGCATTCCTATGAAGTCTTTCATAAGCTGAGATGGCAGAAAGTGAAGAAGCAATTACCTTAGGGCACATCTTGCTAATGGATGCACAAAATAAGTCGAGATAAAGTACAGATGCTCAGAGACAGTTCAAAGCTATGGAGGTTTGATGCTGAAATGCTGAGTATAGTTCTCAGGGAAGCTTGGCAGCACCCCTCTCACTGCTTGGGGGTGCGCACTGCCTCTATAAGGCCTCACTGCAAAACAAATGCCGAACACTGTTTTTGTTGTCCGCCTTTTTTTGTAAAAGCAAAAATCCTCTTCAGATTTCTTCCGGTTAGTGAAAATAGGTCCAGGCATACCTCGTTTTATTGCACTTTGCTTTAATGCGCTTCACAGATGTTGCATCTCTTACAAATGGCAGGCAAAACCCTCCACCAGCAAAAAGATTATGACGTGCTTATTGCAATAGTTGCTTTACTGCAGTGGTCTGGAACTGAACTTGCAATATATTCAAGGTCTGCCTGTACTGATGTATGTCTTAAATAAAAATGAAAGTGCTGGCCCGATGACTCAGGCATTTGGAGCTCTGTGCTCCTAACACAGAAGGCTGCCAGTTCGATTCCCACATGGGCCAGTGGGCTGTCAACCACAAGGTTGCCTGTTCAATTCATCAAGTCCCGCAAGGGACGGTGGGCAGCGTCCCCTGCAACTAAGATTGAACACAGCACCTTGAGATGAGCTGCCACTGAGCTCCCGGATGGCTCAGTTAGTTGGAGCGAGTCCTCTCAACCACAAGGTTGAGAGTTCGACTCCCGTAAGGGATGGTGGGCTGCGCCCTCTGCAACTAGCAACGGCAACTGGACCTGGAGCTGAGCTGTGCCCTCCACAACTAAGACTGAAAGGACAACAACCTGACTTGGAAAAAAGTCCTGGAAGTACACACTGTTCCCAATAAAGTCCTGTTCCCCTTCCCCAATAAAATCTTTAAAAAAGTATGTATATATAATTGGAGGAGAAGTGAAAAAGAAGAAAGGGGGTGGCAAATGGCCCTGCTGGTTAGAGCACAAGCTCTGAACAACAAAGTCAAGGGTTGCTGGTTCAATTCCCACATGGGCAGTCAGCTGTGCCCTCCACAACTAGATTGAAGACAATGAGCTGCTGCTGAGCTTCCAGAGGGGCGGCCAGATGGCTCAGCTGCTTAGAACGCGAGCTCTTAACAACAAGGTTACTGGTTCAATTCCCACATGGGATGGTGGGCTGTGCCCCCAGCAACTAAAGACTGAAAACGACAACTGGACTTAGAGCTGAGCGGCGCCCTCCACAACTAGACTGAAGGACTTGGAGCTGATGGGCCCTGGAGAAATACACTGTTCCACAATATTCCCCAATTAAAAAAAAGAAGAAGAAAGGGGTTTAGATGAAGCAAGACTGATCACAAGTTAAATTGTTGAAGCAGAGTGGTGGGTATGTACATACTATTGTCTTATTTCTGTATATGTTGAAAATTTTCTATAATAAAATCTTTAAAAATTATTTCTTCATCATCTAACATCAGAATAAAACTAAAAACAGCTAGAGGAGACTCACTTCTTATCCAAGATTTGAAAGAGGCAAATTTTCCTCATAAATCCCTTAAGAGCAGGCAGATTTATTTCTTGCACTTGAGGTGTCCACTCTATGGACTGGTCTCCATTACATTTCCCACTTTAGGTGGGTCCTGGGATTTGGTTCCTGTTGTCTGCGCCCTATAAGGACTTTAAAATTAAACTTCTGTTAACTTGTTTCTGCAAATTTTCTAAAGATGAGTTTGTTTCAGAGTTCCACTTAACCCCAGGATTTCTCCCGTCACTTCATTTTTAATCTGCATATACTTAACATATTGGAAAATCCTCTATCTTTTCCTCCTGTGTGTCTCCTTGACTCTCACACTACACCTCTGACACCAGATGTGTGGGAGTTTTCCTCCATTAAACAATTCTCTGACACCAGCTAGGTGTCCTACAGTTTTACTCCATTCTGACACTCTACCTAGACAGTGTCAGCTCCCACAAGTTAAGTGCTCAGTCCCACAGGCCTGCTCCCACTCCACTTCTCTCACTGGAGTGACTCACAGAGCTCAGGGTGACACTTACATTTAAAGGATATGGTGAAAGATACACCCAGATGAAGAGATACATACGCTGAGACCTGGGAGGGTCCCCCGAGCAGGAGCTTCTGTCTCCATGGAGCTGGGGTGCCTCACCCTCCCAAAGTGGATATATTAACTCACCTGGAAACCCCACAAACCCTGAACTACTGGGGTTTTTATGAAGGCTTCGTCACATTGATCACTAACTCCATTTCCAGCTCCTCTCCCCTCTCTGGAGATTGGGGGGGGGGGCAAGACTGAAAATTCCAAGCTTCTAATCATGCCTTGGTCTTTCTAGTGACCAGCCCCCATTCAGGAGCCTAACCAGAGTCACCTCGTTAGAACAAAAGATGTTCTTTTCACTTAGGAATTTACAAGGGTTTTAGGAGCTCTGTGCCAGGAATTAGGGGCAGAGACCAATATATACCGTATATATTTTCTATTATCTCACACTTAGTTTCTTAACAGACACGGATCCATTTAAGAATGCTTTCAAAACCATTTTATCCAAAAATTGTAATTGTTTTAGGAGAAGTGTCAGTCAAGGACCCAACCCTGCCATATTTCCCTAAGCTCATTTATGCTAAAAAAACTAAGTCACTCCAGAAGACCAGAAATCTTATGAAAAGAAATTTTTTTAAAATGACTATGGCACCATAAAATGGAGAAGAAAATGGAAGAATTTTTATAAAAAGGATGAGGACAAAAGAAAAGCAAATGAAGAAATAAATAAGCAAAGACTTTGGAATATGTCTGAGTCTTTACCTGATGCCATATGTAAATCTCTCTTGATCCAGGAATTCACAAAATGTTCACCCTGAAGGAAATTAAAATTCAAGTTATCAACTTTGAGTTAGAGTATACATCAATCTATGAATAAAAATGGAAAGAACCCCTCCCCCAATGGAGAGTTTCATTGGATTGAGTGGCAGGGTTGTTGGAGATCATTCCTTTAATTTTTATTTCTATTAATGTTGGAATTTTTTATATAGTGCAAAAAAGAAAAGAACCCATGAATGTTTATTTATACCTAACAGGGGAAACCTTCTGGGGTCACTGCTTCTAGAGATCCAGCTCCAAAGTGGATTTACATGTAGATATCACATAGGTACTTTAGCTAATAAGGAAGTATGAGATATTGGAAAGGAAACTGGATTCAGAAGGGCATTGGGTATTGAGCAGCTGATATTTCTCTGATAATTGCACCGGACTTCTTTCTAAGGAAACACCTCTCCCCTACTTTCAGACCATGTTCTCTCGTCAGGGTTCTGATCTGAATGATGTTAGCCAATAAATTCCTTTTTTAAGCTTAAAACCAATTTGGGTTGGTTTTGCCACCATCTGCCATTAGGGAATCCTGATTAATAAAGTAACCAGCTAGGAGGCAGCAACTCAAAGGCCCTCACTATGGATGATGGTGCCAAGTTCCCAATATTCATATGGGGGAGCCAAGGAAAGCTAGGTGAGGAGGCCTCAAAGAAGAGTGTCAGGAAGGCAGACAGACCAATCGAAAGCCAGCCCTGGAAAAAGAAACTGTAAGGGCTCTAGTTCAGCAAGAGAATGTGATTTTCTTCACTCTGCCAGATGAGAGGTAGGGGAAGGAAAGAAGGAATAAGAAAGAAGTACAGCCTATGACAAAAAAAAAAAAAGAATGCCCATCCCCTTCTAATTCAGATATTATTAGGTAATCAAAAGGAAACCTGAGGGGAAAAAATGCTGCTGTAAATTACCGTAACGCCAACAAATCCCTTGTAGCTTTGAATATACTGAGTAATTTCCTCTGAGGATTTCTTACTTCGAAGAAATTCACATCTATAATTAATAAACATAATTAAAATTTACTCCCAAACTGATAGAAATGTCCTATATCTCTATTATTGTGGTGATGGTTACACAATATTTGTTAAAACTTACTGAATCGTATACTTAAAATTAGTGAATTTTATTAAACTTCAAATAAAACTGTCAAAAGATGTATCTCAAAACTTATTTACACAATAAAATACTACTCTGCCATAAGAAAAGATGAAATACTGCCATTTGTGATGAAATGGATAGATCTTGAGATGATCATGCTAAGCGAAATAAGTCAGAAAAAGTCGAGAACCATATGATTTCACTGATATGTGGGATATACAAGTGAAAGCAACAAAGGAAAGAGACAAACAAATAAACAAAAACTCGTAGACACAGACAACAGTTTAGTGGTTACCAGAGGGTAGAGTGGTTACCAGAGGGTAAGGGGGAAGGAGGGTGGTAGATGAGGGTAAATATATGGTGATAAAAGGAGAACTGACTCTGGGTGGTGAACACACAATGTGATATACAGATGATATATTACAGAATTGTACACTTGAAGCCTATGTAATTTTACTAACAATTGTCACCCCAATTAAAAACAATGTTTTTTATGAGAATCACCATTCTCATATAACTATTCTTTATTTCTATTAGTAACAACATGAATAATTTATAATTAAATCTTCAGATTATCTTTTCTCTTGAAACAATATATAATATAAGAAAAAAGACTGCTTTATAGTAATACATAGGCTGGGGATTCTTTTTGTTTATTAAACTACGGTGACTAAATCTAGTTCCTGTAGTTATATGAAAGATACTGGCAGTAAGCAGAATTATATAAAACAATATATTTCATCTATTAAACAAAATACACCATGTTTACCCGAAAATAAGACCTAGCCAGACAATCAGCTCTAATGCGTCTTTTGGAGCAAAAGTTAATATAAGACCCGGCCTTATAATAAAACATTTAAGAAATTATTTTAAAATAATGTAATTCAAAATTTTCATGATGTAATCAGGCCTTTCTTGCTTAAGTGCTTGAATAAGTTCTGGAATGTCCCGACTTTGGATAGGAAAAAAATAAAAACTGAAGGTGCTATTCCAGGTAAGTGACTTTCTTTAGTTTGTTTTGTCTAAAAAAAAAGGGTATTTATCTACTTACTTAGGGAACCATTTGGCATGTTCCTTCCAAGGATCATCTCCTTCTTCCCAATTTCCTAAACAACCATCACAGGAAAAACACTGTACAGTGTCCCGTTTACCTGTATATGAAGGAAAACATTTAGATTGCCCCGCAATGCTACCTGCAGATAGTCCAGAAAGCGTGTGTCGGAGCTGACTGCTCTGCGCATGAGTAAGACGTGCTCCTGCCTGTCTTTCCACTCACACTCTCATCTGGCTGAATCTCCATTCACAGCCCTGCTGCCCTACCTGACCATTTTCGAAGCCCTGGACCCCACCACTCAGCCATGGCCATACTTCACATACAGACCACTAAGCTGTTTGACTCAACACGCCTGCAAGGTGTTCCCAGAGTTGGTGTTTTGCTGTTTGAGCTTTCAGAGCAGACGTAGTGGGGAAGCAGAGAAACCTCAGCACTCATGAAGTAAAGCAGAGTTAGAAAACCTAAGTTGTAGTTTTGCCATGAAATTTCTGTGGAAATTAAGGCATGTTTCTTAAACTCTTTGAGCCTCAATGAATTCAACTGTGAACTTGGGGGAAATGGCAAGTTTGTTGGATCAGAATTAGTGCTTAATCCATGTCTAGTTGGTACTTTGTAAATGATAGCTGTTACTGTTATTACAATTCTCGTTCACATCTGTCGTACATTTATGGCATGGCTAGGACAATTCAAACAAGTACAATTTTCTGAAATGCAGTCTGCCCTATACATTAGAGTTTGCCCTAAGATTAAAACCAACCAACCAACCAAAAACACCCTCCAATACTGCAGCAATTAAAAGAATCAAACAAAGATCATGTAAGAGCAGCAAAAGGAAGATGTGTGAGAAGGAGACTGGAGGCAGGCTGCTCTCGTGATTTATTTTCAGGACCTTAAGAATGCAGTCAGTATTGTCTAGGGTCCAAACTTAAGAGGGTGTGTGTGTGTGTGTGTGTGTGTGTGTGTGTGTGTGTGTGTCTCATATATCAAATTAACCCACTGTATGAAACATAAAGCTAGTGTAAAATTACTGAAGTTGAATTTTAATAAAATAGACCTTGTTCCTACTATGACACATTTAACAAGTGAGGAAAGATTCACTAAATATTGTAACTGAAATATCGAGCCTAAACTTAAAACTCCAGAGAAATACTTCAGAAAATGATTTCAAATTACCTGTAAAGGCAAAGCCAGCCGCTGAAAGCTTCCTTGGGGATATCCTGTGGACATAAAATGGCCAGTCCTTGAAGGACTCGAGTCTGGCCTTCTCTTCTTGGTACCTTGCTTTGTCTCCTCTTAGCGTCTCTGGATTCTTAACTCTCACATCATACTTGGCAATGTTACCAACATCTTTGCCCAAAAGGAACTCACACTCTGGATGATACTTCTTGTGGTCTTCTATGGGGAGTCTCCGGAGGCTGGTACAAAACAGAATTAAGCTGCAGCAAAAGCACTGAATCCCAGATTTTACGCCAGTGAAATAAAATCCAGCTGCTGCCATCTCCTGTGGTGTCCACGAGCAGTCGGACTTATAGGTCACGAAAGTTTTTAACCGTTTCGCTTCACTGCGCATTTCAGAGTTAAAGCCTTTCTGCATTTGTTCTCGATCTTTCTGCTCCTGTTTTTCTGCTTCCTTTACATATTGAACTGCATCTATGCCCAGAAGAGCAGACAGCTCTGGGAGCAAAGCATAATCATACTGGGAAATCCTCTCTTCAGCTGCCTCCTCCTGAGTGGCCATTTTCTGAAAAGGGAAAAGAGAAAGTTAATGAACATTTCCACTTGTTTTACTAGCCCTGAGATTTTTTTCAACCCTTTTATTCTTACTGTTTCTTTTCTTCTGAACAATATTGATTTTCTGTTCATCATTCTGCCCAATTCAGAGCAAATATGCTAGCAGGTGTGTGATAACGTCTCTCACTGCAACCTTCCCTCAGTAAGGTCTTGTGGCGTCCAAATAGTTGGAGGCCCTCTTATCAGAGCGTCAGTCATCACTTACGTCAAAGGTATAAAATAGGGATGTCTTGGTACCATCATATAACAAGTCCAAAGATGCTGGCTTGCATCCTCAACATTTCAGGAACTCCAGGGGTAGTCCGTTTAATACACACAGGTGGAGTTGGATGGCTCCACTTTACAAGATGTGTTTTATGTGCCCCCACCTTTATCCAGTTCAACTGATTTGCAATTTGCCCATCTACCCACATTTCGGCAAAAGTTGCAACTAATAGGAGATCGTGACCAAGCATGCCCTTCATTTGGCAGTACCTAATGACAGGAAAAGAGCTCCTATGTCAATGTGTTAAATCCATTTCAGCAGTGTTCCCTCAAGAAGCTCTGTCAGTCCACAGGGTTACTTAGCTTTTTGACTGAACAGCTCCTTTGTTTCTGTTTTCTTGATGTCCTCTCCCTGTAGAGTCTCTTTAGTGGTTACCTATCAGATGAGGGTCTCATTCTGACCAGAAGAAATATCTGCCCACCTCTCCTGTGGCCTCATATTCCTTCCCTTCACAGAAAGAACCAGCCAAAACTTGGTGGTCTGGCAGCCTAGGACTCTTTCTTAGTTACTTTCATTTTTGCCAAAGCAGCAAACACCAGCCAAGGTACATTATTTTTGACTGACTTCCCTGCTACCTGAATTTCTGTTTTAATCCATTTAGCTATTTCCTCTGGCTCTGGACTGACCACCTTTAAATTCTATTACTGTGTTTTCCCTCCTATCAACAGTTATGGTACTTGAGTGAATTCAAACCAGGAATTCCTCAGCAGCCAGCCTCGATCAGTGGTTCTAAATCTTCTCCCAACAAAGCTTTTAGCTATGATTTAAATTATAAAGACAAAAACTGTTTGAATTATCCCATTCACAGTACTATACCTTTATCAATTACACAGGGTTGGATAATTAAAAAAACTCAGAGGACTCTATGTAGTATACTTACATAAGACTTTGATAAAGATAAAGGATAAAATACAAAAATAAAAATAAGAAACAGGCAACCATCAGAGAGGTCTCAGTTTCCAGGACCAATTCCTGGGGGTCCTTTTTCAGTTGCATAGGCTGTGCTGCATTTTAGGGAATGAACCACCTAGATGTGTGCAAGATACCTTGGTGTCAGGGAAACCACAATCTCTTCCGAGAAGGGGTCTTTTATACCCCTCTGGTCATATGGCCAAAAGTAGGATGGCTGACAAATCTCAAAAACAGAAATAAGCTGGTAGAGGCTGCCCCCTGGTCTGTCTCAGACCTTAGCACAGGACTACATTAATCACTAGTTAGCACATTCCATTCAGGTTTGTCCAAGAGACAGCACCATGGCTCCAGCCCTCCTGGAGATAAATAAGCACAGGATTGCAACAGACCAGCTGGGATCTATTTTGCCGGTTCAGTGGTCAATTTTGCTAATCCCGAGGCCATTTCTGGGGGAGGACAGAGGATTCTGGGGAGGACAGAGGATCTCCGAGGCCCTCTCCAGATTCCTTGGTCTTTGACTACGAGTGGTGAGTGCCAGTGTGATGACTATGTCGTGGAGTTGGGATTGAAACCAAGTCTGTGTGACTCTGGTGCCTGTCCTCTTGCCTCCAAAGAGAGAAACCACAATAAGAGAAATAAGAGGGCCATCAGTGTAGGTGTGGAAGAAAAGCACCTTGGCCAGAGGAAGTAATTTACTTACCTAGAGGTTTATCCAGAGTCCCAGTCAAATGGAAGGAGAATGTGTACCCTGAGTACAAATGCTCTGTGTTTGTCCTTTAATAGAAGCAATGCGAAAATATTTGAGGAAGTAAAACTCAAAACAAATTGCAGTTCATTGAGAAATTACCAGTAAATGCTCTAGGATATTGAGTCAAAAGGGCTTAGTCAGGACCCAAAAGGAACAACAAAACCTACCAAGTTCCACAACAGAAGTATTTTATTCTAAACAATTAAGATTGGTTAATTGTTACAGAGCTAGTGTCTTATTTCCCTGACGATAACAGTTTCTATCTTTCTGGTATCTTGTAGGACTTTTCTTTTTTATCCTTGGGGCTATAAAATCTCAAAATATTGTGTCTAGATGTGGGTCTTTCTACATTCATTGCACTGGGTTGACACTCAGTGGGCCTTTTCAGTCTGAACATGTGGGTGTCCCCCATCAGCCCTGCAAATTATCTTTGATAATTTCTTTGATAATTTCCTACTGTTATTCTTGTTTCACTCTTTCTGGTATTCTCATTATTTAGATGGGGATTTAATTGATTACCTAAATTCTTATCGTTTCCCCCCCATATATTCTTAGTGCTTTTGCTCTACTTTCTGAGAGACTACCTATTAGTAATTCTTAATTTCAGCAATCGTACTTTTAATTTCTCACAGCTTTCTTGTGTTCCTTATTCTCATGACATCTAATTTTTTTTAACCAACGCAATCTCTCTGGATCTCTTTTATAATTTCTCAAATGACAAAACTAAAATAATTTAGTAATGCATTTGATGTCCTTAATTCAAGGGAAAATAACCCATGGATTGCAGGAAGAGCAGTGCCTCACAAGCACTGTTCCCCAGCGATTTGGGGCAAGAGCAAGTTTTATAAAGAGGCAATGTGGAAATAGGGTATGATTGGCTAGAAAGGCAGTGATTTCCTTAAAAGGCCATAGTCTTGTTATCTAGGGGAAGGTAAACTAGCTACTAAAGCTACTAAAGTTGGGGGGACTGGCCTGGTGGCTCAAGTGGTTAGAGCTCCATGCTCCTAACTCCTAAGGATGCCGGTTCGATTCCCACATGGGCCAGTGGGCTCTCAACCACAAGGCTGCCATTTCAACTCCTCGAGTCCCGCAAGGGATGGTGGGCAGCGCCCCCTGCAACTAAGATTGAACACGGCACCTTGAGCTGAGCTGCCTCCCGGATGGCTCAGTTGGTTGGAGCGCATCCTCTCAGCCACAGGTTGCTCGTTCGACTCCCGCAAGAGATGGTGGGCTGCGCCCCCTGCAACTACCAATGGCAACTGGACTTGGAGCTGAGCTGCGCCCTCCACAACTAAGATTGAAAGGACAACAACTTGACTTGGAAAAAAGAAAAAGTCCTGAAAGTACACACTGTTCCCCAATAAAGTCTTACTCCCTTCCCCAATAAAAAAAAATTTTTTTAAAGCTGAGTTGGAAGATTGTGATTGGTGTATGTTAGGTTTCCATGACAGGTGATTTTGTCAGCACAGGCTGACTTGGGTTTAGATTTATGACTTGGGGTGGGCCACTGGAGTGGCCTCCATTTTGTGGGTCCTCATAAATAAACTTTATCAATACTAATGTTTAGTTCCTCTGTCTCCTGAATTATTTGTTTCCTCCAAGGCTATTGCCATGTACCTTGGTACAGTGGTACCTCGGTTTTTGAACATAATCTATTCCGGAAGACCAAGTTCTGAAACATTCAAAAACAGAGGCACAGTTTTCCCATAGAAAGTAATGCAAAATGGATTAATCCATTCCAGACCTTTAAAATCAATCCCTAAAACTGCAAATTTAGCATGAATTTTACTATCTAATGACACCATAGATCGTAAAATTTACGGCATTCGTAAACCAAAATGTTCGTCATCGGAGATGTTCAAACACCGAGGTACCACTGTATTTATTTTTCACATTGCCAGCTTTCCTCACATGAATCCTGATCCTTGGTTTTCAATGTATGTTTAAGAATTAGGCAATTTAAAAGTTGACTGGGCAAAATTATAGTTAAAATCTAATTGAAAGCCATATGAGTGTGACTTGAATCTAAGCCCTTTACTTCATGCAGCCCAGAATGGGGAGCCAAGATTTACCCTGAAGAAGCCCTACATATCAGGGGAACTCCTCAGAAAATGATTGCCAGTTACCTGTAAAGACAGAGCTAGCAGATGAAAGCTCACTTGGAATGTTCCTTGAACATGAAATGCCCAGTTCTCGAAGGATTCGTTTTGGGGTGCTAATGCCCACACTGGCTCCTCTAAGTCAGCTGAAACAGTTAATTCAATTTTTTTTTTAAAGAAAAGAATCATCTAATTTTTTGCCTTAGGGTTAACACCTGTCTATCATATAATCTGATGGTGAAGGAATAGGGGTAAGTAGAAGAGGGTAAAAGTGGTCAAATATATGGTGCTGGAAGGAGACTTGACTTTGGGTGGTGAACACACAATGCAAATGATGTATTATAGAATTGTACACTTGTAACTTATATAATCTTATTAACCAGTGTCACCCAATAAATTAAAAATAAAATTTTTAAATCTTCTTTTAAACTAGGTAACAAATGCACATATATAAAATTCAAAAGGTACAAGAGGCTGTACAGTGAAGACTACGTCTCTCTACTACCCGAGTTTAGCATCTAGAAGCTGCCTCTTTCCTAAGGAATAAGTGCTTTCCAGATGCCACCACTTTGCAGCAACCAGGCCCCTTTTCACTTACTTGCATTATCTGTCTGGCCCCTTTGCCATTTGAGTTTGCATCCAAGCCCACTTCACAGCCCCTCTTCTGCCTTCCCACAGCACTTGGCATAGTATTCATATTTTCACAGACTTCTTTATAGGTCTACCTTCTAGGCTGGGAGGTTCACAGATCCATGAGGTTAGGGTTTGTGTCCTCTTTTTGGTGTTTATATCCTACTGCCTAGGATCCTATTAGATAGATAGCAGATATTCAAGGTTTGTTGAGTGAGTTAATAAATAAATGAACAAGTTGTGTATTATGACGATAATAATACACTCAGGGTCCTGGCCTGAGGTGTAACTCAAATAGCAATTTAGTCAAGTGAAATCAAGAATTTAAATTCCGGGGTGGCAGTTTGGCTCAGTTGATTAGAGTGCAGTGCTCATAACAGCAAGTTCGCTGGTTCAATTCCCACATGGGCCAGTGAGCGGTGCCCTCAATAACTAGACTGAAAATAGTGACTTGACTTGGAGCTGGACTGCACCCTCCACAAATAGGTGGAAAATGACTTGACTTGGAGCTGACGAATCCTGGAAAAACACACTGTTTCCTAATATTCCCCAATAAAAAATTTTTTTAAAAAGGAATTTAAATCCCTTAAGAACCGCATCAGAACTCCCAGTCCACCTTGTAATAGGTCTCCCAAGAACAGAATTAGAATAGAGAACGTTGATAGAAAATAATGAATCTTTAATTCTTAAAAAACAGGACCAAAAAGGGGTCTTAGGACACTCCTAAGGCTGCTTCCCAGAAGCATGACAATCTCCTATGCCCTTTTCTTCCTTACGACAGGCCCCACGGACTCAAACTTCTAGCCCTTTCTCCTAAACTCTGTGACCCACTAAAGGCCTTGCAATTCTACCACTCCACTTTTAGAAGACTGGCTGTATGTATCCTTTCTTTCTCACCACTCATGAAATCATTCCATGTTATGAATTTGCCAATCACTAGAGAGCTACGGACAGCTGAACATCGATGACCATGAACATGAGGAAGTTAAAAAGTATTGAGAAATCTTACAAAAAGTTTGTGTTTCTTCCGAGCAGAAGTCCTGCTGTCCCCTCACTGTTTTGACATGTTAGTGTTTTGATTATGACATGCATTCAGGTATACAGTGGGTCACAGTTGGTCCCTAAATACAGGACTTTTATGCTTTTAATCTAAACACTTTTCTTCAGCCTTGTAGAGGAGAGACTGTTCCAAGACATGATGGCTGCCTGACCCACGAACTGGCCCCGGGCCAGAAGTGGGTGATTGCTTCCCACTAAACACATTTCAAGAATTGTCTGATTGTAATTGATGCTCGTTCTTCTTGTCTGTTTGTAAGATTTTAATTTTTTAAATGGACATGAATATTCATTACATATTTACATCTTAAATACCACCCCATTTAGTGAAAACAGGCATTTGATGAAAGTAGAAGCGGCTTATTAACTACTCATTGTTACGAAGTCATACTTATATAAACACTAAAGTGAATAGATTTTTAAGTTAATAAGAAACAAATATAGTTATAAATACCAGATTTTAAACAGGAATCTGTAAATGTTTTACTACATAAGGATTTCAAAGTAGACAAAATACAGTTATCTCAAACTTGGAGGATATCAAGTTCATAGATTTCCTCTTAGTTGAAGCCCATCCAACCTCAGTAACATTTCCGGATGAAGCATAAAGTTATTGCTATACATTTTTAAAGGATTGGTCCAGTTGTGTTTTCTGTTTTTAATTCCTGCTCTTCATTTACAATATTGGCGGCAGCAGCATCATGTGGATTGTCTAAAATGTCTTTGTTAAATCCATCTGACTCCTCCTCTTTTTGATCCTCAGCCGTATTAACATCTTTAGCTGTCTGTGCCCTGGGTGTGTTTGTTAACAAGTTATTTCCTAGGGACTATTACTCAGTAGCTTTGCCTGGTTTCTTTCCAAGACCAGTTGTTTATCTCTCTCCATTCTCTGTTGTTGCTTTTCGGTTAGTCTTCTACTTGTCTCAGAAGCAAACTTCTCACTTTCAGGTGAATTTGTCAGAAAGGGATCTGATTCAATAGCAATTACATCATGGCCATTATTTTACCCTACTTCATCATTATTGCTAATAAAATCTTCATGTAAATTAGGAAGATCAAGTTGAATTTGTTTAAAACAGGTCTGAACTTCCTTTTTTATTTCCCAGGTATTCAAGTCTGTCAATAAAATCCTCAAATTGCAGTGTGGGAACTACACATAGGGAACAGTCTATGTGCCCAGTGCTCCATGTGTCTGATTAGAGTCTTCAAGTCTTCAGCCTCATGACTTTAACCTTTGAATTTTGCCTTATCAAACACATGCCTTAATGCAGGAGGCCCTCTCTGAAATAAATCTCTGAGTATCGAGCTTGGGTAGATTTCTTTTACCTGTTCTCTTTGGAGGTACAGGAAGAGGTGCTTTCCTTCCTGACCCTTCATCAGGTTCGGCTCCTTTACCATCTTCTCTCTCTGGACGCTGGAGGTGGGAAAGAATCTGGAAAAGTTTCATCTTCTGCATGCTCATTATCTGGCTCATAGGTCAATCAAGCCATTCTCTCCTATGGTTCCAGGATCTTTTCCTCTGGTTTCCTCCCATTTTAGACACTCCTGGATCTTCTTTGATTCATCTTCTTCTACCCTGGTCAGTAAGACTCCATCCTAGGCCCTCTTTACTCATTTACTCATGTGCCTGAGCACATGACTCACGCAGACTGCAGTGGCCACAGTACATCTGATGCTCGTTCCGACATAAACCGGTACTTCTCCCCTGCTCCCACTTGTTCCTGGAACAAGCCATTGTGACCTGGTCAAGCATGTAAAACACTTACCCATACCTGGAACTAGTCATGTACTACTGGTAACTATCCTGCCTTGTTGTATGTAATTCTTTGGCACCTTCCAAGTGACAGGACCATTTCGCCTGCAGCTGCCCAAGATGTGCCTGGTTTGTAAGTTTCCCTTAATAAACTCTACTATTTCCCAAACCGGAGTAGCCAGTCTCTTCCGTGCTTCCCTGTCCTTGGCTTATGGAGGTAAATTTTCAGTCACAGGACCTTTCCCTGAGTCTGCATGTACTAAGCCTCCAAATAGTACTGCCATCTTCATCTTGTACAGATAGTTATTCTCAGGGGAAAAGAGGTCACAACAAAATAGAAATGGTGCACATATTGACACGTATCAGTGGAAAAAGCATTGTTTGAATCATGACCCAAATAAATGAAAAGGAAATTTTATTACAGTTCCCCTCCAACCTCCAGCTCCACACTTACTACCTTTTTTGATGATCATGATTGCTTTTGTGTTAATTATTCAGGCCCTCAACTAACAGCTAACATTTGCTACATTATTTATTTTTTAAAAACAGGAATTTATTGTTGTCCTTTCAATCTTAGTTGTGGAGAGTGCCGTTCAGCTTCAAGTTGTTGTCCTTTCAGTCTTAAGTTGTGGAGGGCGCAGCTCAGCTCCAGGTCCAGTTGCCGTTGCTAGTTGCAGGGGGCGCAACCCACCATCCCTTGCGGGACTCGAGGAATTGAACTGGCAACCTTGCAGTTGAGATCCCACTGGCCCATGTGGGAATCGAACTGGCAGCCTTCAGAGTTAGGAGCATGGAGCTCCAACAGCCTGAGCCACCGGGCCGGCCCCACATTACTTTATTTTCATTTGCTTCACTGCAATTTCCCAGGATTCCATACATTTTGTTTTTGAATACTTAATTTGTTTGCATGGCTCAAAAATTTAAACTATATAAAAATATTTAAAAATAATTCTCACTCTCCTCCCTAACTTCATCTACTCTTCTATATCCCCATCCCAGGCAACCACTTTTATTAGTTCCCTGTGTATTCTCCCAGTGTTTCATTTTTTAAAAGACAGCTTGAGATATACATCACATACCACAAAACTTACCCATTTAAAGTGCGTAATTCAATGGTTTTTAGTATGTTCAGAGTTCAACAATCGTCACAATCAATTTTAGAACGTTTTCAATATACCTGTTAATGTTCACTCAGTTGTTCATAGTTTTCCCTTACAACCTTTATTTTGGTTGTCCACAGTGATGGCTCCTTTCATTCCCGATCTTAGTGATTTGAGTTCTCTTTTTTTTTTCCCCTCTAGCTACAGATTTTTCAGTTTTGTTGAACCAAGTTTTCGTTTCACTGATTTTTTTCTATTGTTTACCAGTATTTCTTTTCATTAACACAAATACATATTTTTATTTTTCCTTCTTCCTTACATCACAGGTAACATATTATATACCTTCAACACTAGCGTATTCTGAAGAATGTACTTCAGGTGAGGGAAATGATCTTAAATAGATCTGAGATGTAAGAAGAAATGAAGACACAAAAGTGGTAAATATGTGAATAAATCTTAATAAACATTGACTAATTAAAAACAAGTATTAATGTCTTGTGAAACAGAAAATAATTAAATATAAAACAATAATAATAGATAAGTGAGAAAGGAGATAAATGAGGTGAAATGTATTATCTGTATTAACTTTAGATTTTGGTATTATGTATATGGACACATGAGTATTGGACACAAACTCCTAATGCCTCCTCCGATTCCCTTGGCCGCTTTCTTCTTTCCAAGGTGTTGCCTGCCTCCTACTCCACATTGCTGCTGCTTTTGCCCAGCCTCCTCAGCTGGCTGGAGTCCAAACTTATGCACACCAAGCCTATCTGATCTGAGTTGCCCCTCCGCCTTTCAGAGTTGGCTGCAATGTCACACCGCTGAGCATGAGACCTGGCTTCCTGAGCAGTTACCAAAGGACCAGATGACACAGCTCTGTGTGGCAAACCTTGGCCAATGGGAAACAGGAGTCAGGAGACTACATTACCTCTTCCTTCCTCCCTTCAATAGACTGCTCAGCGGGGCAGTTTCTCCTATAAGCCTTCTGGAGAAGTCCCACACTCAAAATGAACGTATTTGCTGAGAGACTTCTACAAGTCTTCATAGCTTGTCACCAAGCCTGGCTACTGTGGTAACACACTGCGCATCAATATTTTTCTTGACTAACTTTCCTTTTTTTTCCCTACCCTCGCTTCTCTGGATCTGCACCTCCCAAATAAAGGAACAATCCTTTCATCTTTGCCTCAGGTTCTACTTTGTAGAGGACCCAAGATAAGAAAGTATGTGTATTATAATTTCTAGGTTAACACTAAAAGAATAAAAAATAGAGTATGTAATTTCCAAACTAGTTGAGGAAAAACAAAGAATAATAGAAAACAATCCACAAAAGGCAATAAAAAGAAAAAAAATAAAGATGAGGGGTGGCCAATTTGCTCGTGGTTAGAGTGCAGTGCTCATAACACCAAGGTCACTCGTTTGATTCCCACATGGGCCAGTGAGCTGCATCCTTCACAACTAGACTGAAAATAATGACTTGACCTGGAGCTGAGCTGTGCCCCCCATTAGATTGAAAAAAAAAACAACTTGACATGTAGCTGATGCGTCCTGGAAAAACACACTGTTCCCCATATTCAACAATAAAAATTTTTTAAATTAAATAAATATGGAATAGTTGAAACAAATAGCATGAAGTGAGACAATAGATTTAAACCCAAATATATCAGTAGGCACATTAAATATAAAGGGACTAAATGCTTCAGTGAAAAGATAAAGATTGCCAGGCCAAATAAAATAGAACATGAAGTAAAATGCATGTACTTAAAAGTATTTGAAATTAATTTTCATAATGAACTTTGAGTTTTAAGAAGTTTTCTAATTAATCAAACAGCAGAACTCAGAAAGACATACTATTCAGAAAGATCTCTAATGTTAAACAGTTTCCTTCACTATTATAGTATACTGTGGAGTTCCAAAAAGAAAATTAAAGCCCAGAGATAACAGTCTGAGATCACCATTTCTATTTCTATAATCCTAAACAAGCCAGGATTTTCTTTATAATTGTGAAAAAGAAAATTCCTCCTTCAGCCTAACTAAAATATTCGCCTTTACCTTATCAAGTATGCAGATGAAACGCAAAACTATAGAAAGAGATAAGCAGCCAAAATCAGGCACTGAATATTCCTGACATACAGTAGTGAGATGGTGTGTCACTAATATATTTCTAATAACTTTTCAAGTGTTGACCACTCATGGCCTTTCTTCTACTAAGTCAGGTAGAATACTCTGATCATGTTAAAGATATCTCCTATAAGCTACTGATACCTCTGTTGACAGAGCAGAAGGAAGAAGACAGTCATTAGCTCGTTATCTAGAGCAGAAATCTGTTTCCACATAAAGAACCATTTGGGTCTAGGTTCAGAGTATGATGCCTGGAAGAAAGATCTGCTACTTTGGTCACATTACATTTTGCGTGTGTGTGCATGTGCATACATGCGTTTAAAAATACATATTCGTGGGCTCCATCCAAGACTTAATGAATAGACTCTCCAAGGTGTCTTTACTGATAATGTACTTTGCTAAAAATTGTTATTTATAAAATCATGAATATCATAGTGAAATTCAATCTAGAGTGACTAAAGTTTATAGATTTAAAATAAACACACCTTTGCTATGGAAACCTGATTCTAAACAGGATAAACCTTGAAGAGTTTTGCCTATAATAGTAAAATTGCATTGAACTTGAAACACAACTCATCATACATTCTCATCTAAATTTTTCTGATGATCTAGAGTGGGAAAGTTGAAGAGGATTAAGTTAAATAATCCCTGGGTATGAACCTGAGTGAGGCTAACAAGGATAGACAGACACTACAACTTCCATTAGCTTAAACTATAAGGTAAACCAGTCTCAGATACCAAACAATCAAAATGGTCGTATTAGTTATACTACTCTATTAAGTAAAACACTTTACCAGTTATTACAGAGGAAGGTTGAAAGCAACAGGTTTTGCATATGAGAATGAAAAGATTAACAAGGCCTTTGCCTTTACTACATGTGAATCACACCTTCAGTTAAGATTTCTAGTTCTGTTATCATGGTAACTGATAAAGGTAGGAATGTCAACTATATTTTTAGGAAACTTTGCTTATGGTAAAAATTTCTTTCTTTCTTTCTTTTTTTTTTTAAGGAGGGCGCAGCTCACAATGGCCTATGTGGAGATAGAACCGGCAACCTTGGTATTATTAGCACCAGGCTCTAACCAACTGAGCAACCGGCCACTCCAAAAATGACTCTTGATTACTAAATTGGACCTGGACTGGATGCACTATAAATCATCTGATGGGAACCTCATGCTTCAGGCTTTCTTCAGTGTGGTGACTCCTGAAACTGACATGTCCCTTATGGGATAGCTGGAAGTTGGGCGTATGGAATTGTGATAAGAGGCCTGTGGAAGGTCTCATTGTTGTGCACCTACAATGTACTGGCTGAACTGCTGCAAGAACTTTCACTGCTAATGAGAACTGATGCTCATAGCAGAGAGAGCTGCTCTACTGGCAGCCTGATGTTCCTGTTTAATATCCTTCTGAGTAAACTGGTACCATGTATGACCATGGTACCCTTGTGAGTTTGAATGTTTAAGCTGAAAAAGACCCCTATCAGTCATAGCCACAAATAATTTCAGATGCATTAATTTTATAATTATATTCTGATGGTTTAGTTAAGCCAAACAAAGATCCTTTGAATGGGTGTAGCAGTACATAATTTCATATGCATTGATTTCATAACTACTGACTAATTTTCATCCTACACTGAATTTACACTTACACTTACTTTCCTTTTTACACTAAAAATGAATAAAAATAAATCACTGAAATTCTGTATTTTAATTATAAAACAATGACATTATCACATCAATTTAATCATGTAAGTAACTTAAATACTATAATGTATAATGACTGAAAACATTACAACTCAAAATTACAGAAAACAAAATTAGCTGAAAGATACTATTGAATTCCAGGTATTTCTGTGACAGGATACAAATTTTAAAATTTAATAAAATACTACGTTTTCTTAGCAAAAAGTTTTTCCTTTTGAACTACTTTTCAGTTTTTAACTGGAGCGTCTTCTAAAGAATCATTTTATTTACAGTTGCAAATTTCTTTTTAACACATACAATATATACTATATGCTGGAATCAAATACCTGAAGGGGTTGGAATATTATGAATACAGCCAGGACAACAATGGAGAGAATCATGAACAAAAACATCACAGTCCACACAGAAAACATTTCGGCACACAGTGCAAACATAGACCTGCAATAAAATAAATAAAAAGAAGAAAAGTAAATTTCAATAGTAGTTTCCAAAAAATAAAAAAATAGTTTCCAAAAGTTAAGCAGACCATAGCTAGAAGATACTCAAGTTGCTTTGCTCTTTTATATCTCTATCAATTTTCCCCCACCCACCTACCTACTTTATTACCTCCAATGTACGATTTTTTCCAAAAAAAAAGTATTCCTTAAAAATGAGGAAATAACTGTTTTGTAGGCCTTAAAAGTCTCTTGTATTATAGGACACTCTTACTTCATTTGGGGAAGACACATAAGCTTGAAATTAACGCTAGTTCTGAAGGCTTAGAGAGGACATCTGACTGATTCAATTAAAAAGAAAAACACAAAAATGTATGTAATTATTTAATTATTCCTGGGGAATGACCTCACAATTGCAAAAGTTATATTCCCTTTTTAGTTAAACCACGAAAGAAGAAGGCAAAAGACACATAAAAAAGAAAACACTCATTATCCTATTAGTATTAATTAGTATATGGACACTTGTGCCTGGGATAAATTTCCAGGGCTGAGCATTGTACCCAGAGATTCAAAAATCATTAAATCTCAAACAGCATAGAAGTAAAGATGATGTGTTCTTAAAACCTGTCAAATAATTCAAAAAATGGTTCTAGTGAGAATGAAGCTACTGATAATCAGAGGCATATAAAACTTAATAAAATTGTTTTATGAAATATGAGTAGAATAAACAAGCAATCCGACTAATATTCTATATAGTTTATATAGTTTTAAATATGGACATGTAACTAAATTAATAAAAAATTAAAACTAGATAGTGATCTATCTTATTTCTGTCTTTATATAAGTTTATACATTCAAGTTGGCCCCCTTCAAAATTTTTAAAAATATTTCCTCATTGGCAAAATGGGGGCATAATGTTTGGTCTGTGGCCACCTTAAATGGTAACTTCAAAATGGGTTATAACAGACCCTAAAGTACCATATGGAGAAATAACTTTGAACACTTCCAAACTAAATGCAATTTAGCTTGCAAATTGAAGACAGTTTAAAGTACTAAAATATCTTTGTAGCAAAATTGGAATGCGGAATTATAAAACAACTATTTAAACTACTATGTTCCCATGTTATCTCCACCTACTGTTATTACACTTCTAAGGAATAACCTGATATTAGCCTGGTCTTAAGTAATCTACTGAAAGCTTATAACACTATTTGCTCAATATTTCTTATACATTACTTCATATTTAGAAAGCACATGAACTTACATGTTGGTCTTTCAATTGCCCCTGACATCCATAACAAAATCTGGAAAAGTTTAAGAATCGTTTTGTTTAGAATTCATTCCTTAAAATAGCTCTGCAAAATCTCATTAACAAAAATCTTTTAATTAATAAGTAATCTAACTTACAATTAATTAACACATGACTTTTAGGAGAAAGAGTTAAGAATACTAGTAACTTAAGAAGATTCCACAGTATATCCCAAGGTCATCTAACAGTTGGTCCAAAATCTTACTTTAAAAATAATTTAATTTTCATCAAGGTTAAATATGAGCATGTGCTCTCAACTGGGATTCTGAGAAGGAATCAAACCCTACAAAAAATGATTCGAGGGACAATTTTTCAACTCTCCCAGAGATAACAGACAGCTGGTACAACTCTACATGGACAGGAAAGAAGTTAACTTATTGCATATAATGGATGCCTATGGGCTTAATTTTCAAGGAATGGTTTAAACAGTTAAAAGTTCTCAAAACTTGTTACTAAAAAATGCAGTTCCCTGCCTACCCACCTCCCACTTCATTTCTGTTCCCCACAGCACTTTCGAAAACCGTTTGATAGCTACCTATACTTAGAGTGTTACCTCTTGGTTTTTTCACAGGCATTGGCTATAAACCTCCCACTACAGATGATGAGAATTTAATTCTTTTTCAACCCTCTTGAACAAATAGCATGTAGGTGCATAACTAATATCATTCTCAATACTATGTAGTTAAATCATTTTGCACAGAATAGTAAATGTTTAGTTTATTATGACTATATAAACATACTCAACTGAGCCACGTGATTTAATTTTTCCTCTCTTTAAAACATTTCTTCCTAGAGTCAATAACTGTAGTTATTCAGAAGCTTAGTTTTCTATTTAATTTCCATTAACTCAGTCCTAATTTTCCCCTGAGAAGTCTCAATTTCCTTGTTATGTTCAACTACACCAGAAATTCTAGTTTCGTCCACTTGGTGACATCTCTCCTAGAGCATTCTGACCTCCAAACTGAACTGTTCTCCATATTTGACACACAAGCATCATTCTGGAATTTCCCCTTATCATCATTCTATGGCTTTCTTTAGCCACTTTTGAATTAGATAGATATTCCTATTCTCTTTCATTCATTCTCTTTCTCAGTTCCTTTGAAGCATCTCTTCCACAGCTTCCCCAGAAAGTCTTTTTGAGACCTTTCAAGTCTGAAAATGTCTTTATTCTACCTACATTTAATTGATAGCTTGGCTGGGTATATAATTTAGGTTAGTAATAGTTTTCACTCCAAATTTTGAAAGAAAACGGTCCCTGTCAGAATCCAGTGTTGCTGATGAGAAGCCAAACAACTTGAATTCCAAGTTATGTCACCTAATTTTCCCTTTCCAGAAATGTTCAGGGTTAGTATTCTGCTGCATATTCTGGAATTTCGCAATGGTATCATTTCACAATGATATTTTAATGTGGGTCTGCTTTCTTTCAATATGTCAGGCACCTGAGAGTCCCTTTTATCCTTGAAGTTCTCTACTTTAATAGTAGAAAATGTCCTTGAACTATTTCTTTTCTACTCTTCATTTGATCTTTTCTTTATTTCTCTGATTTCTTTTCTTTATTACTCTGATAGTAAACCTTCTGGATAAATCCTCTAGTTTTACACCATATAAAGCAACCAATGCTAAAAATACGAGCTTTCATTTTTTGTTTCTTTTTGGAGAACTAATTTACTAGTATACCACCACTCTTATTATACATAGGTGGGTTTATGGAAATTAATAGATTTCTGGAGATCCAGATCTGTTTGACAATGAGTCATTTTAGTCATAACCAAGGCATTCTACATCTCGTTTTCTATATAGAAGTAATCTTGACCAAATTAATGTACCTATCTTTTTAAAAGTAGTAACAATGTATTCAAACACTACCACTTAGAACAGATATAGATTAATCAAAACTCACATACCTTTCTCCATTATGTTCTTCTAGGGGAATTTCTTGAAAAGCATCCAAAGGAAATAAATGATGGTAAGATCGTGCCAAATGGGGAGCAGACACTAGAGTAAGACCTAACACATAAAGCAAAGAGACATACTTAATGGCCCAAAACTCATAAAGACAATGACTGAAATGTCTAATTATAGAACTTAGGCTAAATATTTTCAAGTTTTAGTTTTTTAGGATTGCAGTATTCATTACTTCTGTTTATCTATGGCCATAAAAGGAGAGTCCAGAATGGAGTCTTAGTTCTGTCACTAAGTGTGTGACTTGTATTTGCCTATTTGCTTACTTACAAATAAAGTAAAATTCTACAATCCTATAATTTCATTCCTCTTTCTCCTTATAGATATTTATTTTATGTAGTTAAAAAGCTGCAAAAATGTCCACCAGCTCTCATGCATTGTCTTTAAAGAACATACTTTTTTCAGAAAGAGAATCAGGAAACTCTTCTAGATGCTATGTTTATTCTTAGAAATGGAGTACTGGGTAGTCAGTGAAAAAAAAAATAATCTATTTCTTTCCTCATATTAAATCCAGAAACATAGGCAGAGCTTAATATTTACATTTATTTTCAGAGCAACATAGGTTAAGTTATTCAAGATTAGTTTACTGAATAGAAAACAGGTTCTTACCACAGATTTTACATTCAACGGGAAGCTCACAGTACTTTGCCCGACACTGTGGGCAGAAATAGCCTCCTAATGTAAGCCCTGGCTCAGTGTTGCTATCCAGGTGCCTGTGGGGAGAAAAACATTTCTTTAAAAATGTGATATATAAAGATGGGAACAGTTAGAGCAAAAGAAAGTACACTACCTTGATTTCAAAATCTTGGATTTGTTTCATAGCTCACTTATGTTCGTTTTTTTGTTTTTTTCCCCTCTGCATTTTTGTTTTGAATAGTTTCCATTAATGTCTGTGAATTTATTAATCTTTTCTTCTTCAGTGACTAATCTGTTGTTAGTTTTTCATCTCAGACATTGTATTCTTCATCTCTGGAAATTTCATTTGGAGCTTTTTTCTGTCTTCCATATCTCTTATCATGCTCATGTTCTCTACTTTCATGAACATATGGAGTATAAATATAATAGCTGTCTTAACATCTTGTCTACTAATTCTATCAACTGGGTTATTTCTGGATATGTTTCCATTCTGAGTTTTCTCCTCGTTATAGGTATTTTCTGATTTCTTTGCATGCCTGGCAATTTTTGACTGACTGCCAGACACTGTGACTTTTGCTTTGTTTTAGGTGGATTTTTTGTATTCTATTAAATATGTTGGAGGTTTTTGTGGAATATACTTAAGTAACTTGGAAACAGTTTGATCTGTTCAAGACTTTCAGTTTGCTAGGCTGTCCGGAGCAACTGTTAGTCTAGGGTTAATTTGGTTCATTATCCTATTCTATTGGATTCCATTCAAGGTTTGTTGTGTTAAGAGGCCTTTCCAAACTGACTGGTGGGAACATGAACTATTCCTTGCCCTAGTAAGGTCTCGGGATTGTTCTGCCTGCTCCTCTCCACACCTTCTTTCCCTGGCCCCTTGTAGTTCCCTCACAGGAATGTGTTGATCAATACTCAGCTAATGACTCATGGGGAAGTGTCTGCACGTCTCAAGAGCTCCGTGTGTAGCTCTTTATTCTCTAGTACTCTGCCCTGCAAAATAATAGCGATTTCAGCCTCCCCAAATGCTGAACTTTGTTTCTTCAACTAAGGAAGAGCTTTCAGGCTGTATGTGGGTTTTCTTGCACTGCAGCCTGGAAATTCTCTCTAGGCAGTAAGCTCATATGTTTTCCTTCTTTCAGGGATTATTATCTGCACTACCTGTTGTCCAATGTCTGAAAACTGTTGTTTTATATATTTTGCCTGGTTTTCTGGCAGGACGCAGGAGGGTAAATCCAGTCCCTAATATACCTTTATAGCTGGAGGCAGTAGTCTTATCTGTAATTTTTAAGAATTACTTTCTTAAATTTAGCTTTGTTTTCTAATTATGTAAAATGTAAAGCTCCAAAGTTAAAACAAGATATATTCAGAGGGGTGGTCCATTGGCTCAGTTGGTTAGAGCGTATTTCTCATAACACCAAGGTGGTCGGTTCAATTCCCACATGGGCCACTCAGTGAGCTGTGCCCTCCACAACTAGACTGAAAACGACGACTTGACTTGGAGCTGAGCTGCACCCTCCACAACTAGACTGAAAACAACGACTTGGAGTTGATGAGTGCTGGAAAAACACACTGTTCCCCCCAATAAAAATAAAAATAAAGATACAGTATTCAGAAAAGTCTAAGGTCTACCCCTTTGCCTTTCTCCACACACCACCTAGGTAAAATTTTTTTTTTAGTTTTCACTTTTTATTTCCATTACTATTTTTATTAATATAAACAAGTATAGATATCTACTAAAATCTCTACCTTCTTCTTAGATGATTGGTAGCATACTATACACTTTTTTCTACCATGTTTTACTTAGTAATATCTACTAAAGATTCCTCATAGAAGTATATATAGTCCTTGCTCCTTTTTACAGTTATATAGAAGGTAATCTTTTACAAAAGCCATTACATTTCAAGCCCATCTTCTTGATTTATAACTTATAGAAGGGAATTAAAAATGTAAAAACATCACCACTGACAGTTTCAATGTTTATACTTACGCCATGCTGAAAGAGGGTTTTGCATCTTGATCAGACAGAGAAGCAATGGTATGCTGAGGAAATCCTTTATAAAAGAAAATGTTTTACTTTATTTTTCTAAGCAAATTAACAAAATTCTAGGGCTAGGATCCTAAAGATGTTCCCACCACAAAGCCCATGAAATTATACAAACGTTCTCTTTCCTGCTTTTTAGATATGTTTATTATAGCATGGTCAGACTGACAGTAATTGCAGGTTACAAGAAAAATTAAAAGTAGAGGAAATGGGGGAAAGATCTGTCCATAAATATGGCCTCAGATTCTAAAGATCGTATCTATGTTTTCTAATAACAATTAACATATACTGCTTTTTAAAAAGAAAATGTTTGTAATTTTTAAATAGTTCCTGACACAATAAAGGAGTCTATTACATATTCTACTTTCACTTTATATAAAAATATATACCTCTGTTTAAAATTCTGGAATGCCCACACCTAGGTAGTTTGTTTTTCATATATATACTTTTTCTTATTTTTATTTCTTTGTTCTTTGTCACATATTTTTAAATTTGAAGGCAAGTCCAAGAAAAGCAAAAAACATAAAGAGATTTCATTACATAAAAATTTTAAATCTATCTATATATCAAAACAAATAAAAGGTAAATGACCAACTGAAAAAATATTTATATCATGGGATACAAATGAGTTGATATTCCTAAATAGCTTTAACAAATCAATTTGAAAAATAAATTATTGTAAGTTTAAATAATAACTTTAAAATGGGCTAAAGAAATATATCAGTAAATCAAAAAAACTAGCCAACGTAATATTTAAAATGTATTGAGTGTTTATGTCAAGCATTATTCTAAATGTTTCATCTGTAGCAACACAATCCTGGTAACACATAACGAGACAGATACTAATATCATTTTACAGATGAGGAAATAGAAAAGAAAGGTTGACCAATACTATAAATGGACTAAAACAAGGCAGAAAAGCATTCCATTTCACTGACAATTAAAAAAATCACATTAAAACAAAGAGATTCTTTTTATATTTAAGCAGTATGTCTTTTTCAATTATAAATTTAATAAATGCTCATTACAAAATTTTTAGAAAATAGAGGGAACAAAAAAATTTTTTAAATGATGCGAAACCCGTCCTTCTCCCTCTCCTGAAAAAGATCACCTTGAACAATCTGATGTACTCCCTACAACCTTCTGTCTTCGCAGTATGTATTACACAACTTTGATCAAACAGTACAGAGGATTTTATAGCTCAGTTTTTAAATTTCCTAACACAACAAGGGTTTTTCTATAAATGTAGTATCTTTATATATTTCTAGTCTTAACAGTAAAAGAAAGCCTGTAGTGTTCTCTGAGTGATAGGACTACCTGTGGATTTAATTTTTTACTTCTCTAATTTTCTAAAATTGCTTCAACAGCATAATTTTCTCTAATTATAAAACATTTAAGTTAAAAAATTCTTACATGTTAAAATGATAACTTGTGCAAATGAAAATAGAAAGTGGGGGATAGCCAGATGGCTCAGTAGGTTAGAGCGCAAGCTCTCAACAACAAGTCTGCCAGTTCAATCCCCACATAGGATGGTGGACTGCGCCCCCTGTGACTAAAGATTGAAAACAGCGACTGGACTTGGAGTTGAGCTGTGCCATCCACAACTAGATTGAAGGAAAATGATTTGTAGCTGATGAGCCCTGGAGAAACACACTGTTACCCAATCTTCCCCAATAAAATTAGAAGAAAAAAAAAAGAAAATCAAAAGTGAAGTTTGAGCCAAAATATATTTTTTAAATGTCTATTTTAAAATACCACAAATTAACACTTACCCATACGAATAAGTGAGCATTCAGAACTTGAGCTAGCCGGAGGAGGACTAACATGATGTGTTAGCAATTCTTTGTAATGGCTTTCGTCTAAAATAACGTGGTATGTGCCTAACAAGATGAAAAGTAAAACAAAGTAAAATCAGCTTTCTAAAGGTAAGAATGAATAATAATTTCGATGTAATTCTGTAAACGTTTTACTATCTGAAAATGTACATTTTCAATACAAATATTTAAGTTAAATTATCATTTTTCAAAAACCTTATTTAAATAACATCTTTAAATTAACTTCTCTACGAATCACTATAATTACAATTTAATGAAAGCCAAGTTGTAAGATCTTTACAAAGTAATACATATAGTAAAATTACTAGCTTTTCAAGAGTTATAAATGATTCCTCTGAACACCAACGTAACTACTGAAAATTCCTTGCATTTTGAGATGATATCTTATAGCACCAAATGACATTTAAGATGGCTACCCATATTTTGGACTTTAGCACATGAACTGACTTAAGTTTAATAGCTTAAAAACAGATGAAAACATTCTAATTTAATTAATAAATTGTTACTTCTTACATAGAAATTATGAGCAAATATTGAAGATTCTAGATACATACCACCAGTTTCACGAGCAAGGACAGTGCAAACCCGAACCTCTGCAGACAATCCAATAATAGACACTCTAATTTTAGCTGCCTTTAGGGTCTTCATAAAATCCAAGTCAATGGAGGGTTTTGGAGAAAGACAAAAAAAAGCATTGAACAATTAATATGTCTGAAAAATAAATGTTCTCAAAACTAGTAATAAATGCACTACAAAATTTTGTTTAGCATTGTCACTTTGATTTTGATTATAAAATTATTGGTTCTACCTTGATTAGATCATAGATATTAGAGGGATCACAAGTTGTGAGGCTGCTGAAGATGATGAGGACTTCTCTACTTGTATGTCCAGGCATGTGTCTAAAGAAAGATAAAATATTCTCCAATTAAGGATAACAAATTATGCTAATAAAAAATTTACCTGAAAAGAATAGTACACTTCGTTTATATAGTTAGACTATAGAATATATCTCATTTGTTGCAACATTACAAAGGAATGAATTGTATTTCTAAACACCTTAATGTAAATTTTTCTAAAATTAGCTACACTTAAAAAAAGTCATTGATTCATGTATTCATTCAATAAATATTTATTGAATACTCTTTTAAGTTGTGGGGATAGAGTGATAAACAACACTGCCAAGGTTCCTGACACCATGAAGCATACATTTTCGATTTGTTTCATACAAAGTCTAAAGTGTACATTGGAAAGTATGACAATACAGGAGTAATGTACTTCTTTTTTAAAGATTGCAATTTAACCTCAGGGTGATTCAGTCATAACAATCATAAACATTAATTTTGCTACCATTTAATTAAATGATGGCTTATGGGATTTTAAGATGTGATAAGCTGTTTTCCTCTAAATAGGAAATTTCTATGCTTTTAGGAGCAATTTTATCAGTTATTTATAGCTTTCCTGTATAACTTCATTGTTAGGCTCCCAGCTTTCACTTGTGGATGCTGCTCTTGTGCCTAACTTTAATAGTTGTGTTGCTTTCTTCTCATCTACTTTAAAACTATTTAAATATCTATTATATAAAGGTATAAAAATCTGAATCAGAACAGATCCCTAGACAGGGACAAAATATATGAACTTTAACTATACTGAATACTTCCTCTCAGATCTTAGTTATATTCCACATAGTTGAACTTGCTGGCAAAGAATGCTGTTAATTTACAGATTACAAAATAAGCTAATAAAAGTCAATAAATGTACAACAAACTCACAATTATATCACATTAAATTTCACATACAATCAATTCTCATTAAAATATTTTTCATCAACATATTTCTTTTGTACTACTACTAATGATACAATTTTAATTACATTTTTCTAAAACCTTTAAGTATATACTTCACCAATTAAAATGTAAAATAAAAATTACTAACACTACACTAAACATCCTAAATGATATTACATATGTCTCTTAGTAACGATTTCATTATAGTTGGGTTTATATTATCATTTTAACTTAAATGATAAATAATTTGAATGATAAATCATTTGAATAAGTCAATCAAAAACCTTTGAAATCAATTATAAATAAGAAATGTAAAACACTAACTTTAGAGTTTGCATAGCCATGCTTAAGGAGTTATAAAGAGATGGCTCTCCATGGCAGGTCATATCTACAGCTTTCTTCAAAGATGTTATGTGTTTCCTAGAGTTTCCTAAAATAGAAATGAAATAATTTGCTTTTAATAAAATTCTACATATATATTATGGAAATTTATGTCTCTCCCAAAATTAACCTATCTATGATGTTAAAGATCAGAATCCCTTCAAGAGATGTTTGTTATAGAACGTCTCACTTCATACTAGAAAGCAGAATACAGTTAGTCCTCACTTAACATCGTTAATAGGTCCTGTGACTTTTAAGTGGAATGATGTATAGCAAGGCCATTCTTACCACACGCTAATAGATATAAACAAGAGTTAAGTTCCTACGGTATCTAATCATTATAATGAAATGACATTGAACTTGATTTGAGGACCTGTTGTACAAATCTCCTTTGATCTATTAGCACACATTAGAGTGCATAACTTTTTACTTTCGATATTTTCTCATCATTTTTAAGACATATATTTTCACATTTTAGTATCTGTGAAATCATGATGTGTCTTACTATCACTGGTAGCCAGGCAGCATTTGTGACACAGCTGTCATCACCTACCCATGTGAGAACCTATGAATGACTACAGATGTGCTGTTGCTTAAACTGTATTATGTACTTTGTGCTATTTATGCTGCGTTTAACTGCAATTGAAAGTGTTTTTACAAAGGTTATAAAGGTTAAATCTTTATGTAGAAAGGCATGGAACAGAGCAGTGAGATGTACATTTGTTATCAGTGAAGCAAAAATTCATTGACAGAAGAATGCCTGCAATTCCTTATTTTTCTTCAAGGGAAAAACACCAGAACTTTATAAGACCTAAGATAGGAGGATTTCCACAAATAGACAAAGTTGTGTTATATTCTGTTACAGAAATAACATCTGAAAAGGTTATCTCTGTATCTCCAGTCAAGCAATACAAACAAAGGGAAGAGAAACTGCCAAATTCTTTAAAATAGTTGACAAACATATTAAATCACCAAGAAGCTAGTGTGAACAATTCGCATATCATTTGACATTGTGTCAAAGTTTAAGTGCTAGAGTTTCCTTCTTGATGGCTCATAAACTAAAGGTATCTCATAAATGATGGAATCTGACATTCAATGAAATATGGTATTCTTTGGACATTTTCTCCTATTTCAACTCTGTCTTCATATTAATTAACTATAATCGAAACATTAAATTGATTTTATCATATAGTATAATTCATCAAGCTACCTACATACTGTTGAACATTTATTTTCAATTTGTTACTACTACACTTAACCGTTGCAGAGTATATTTATAGTGAGGTTTTTTTCTCTCCTTTCATATCATTTCCTAAGTATAATTCCAATGAACAACCATTCATATGGCTCTTTCCTCAAAAAATGTTAAACTAATTAACCAGACTATCATCACTGTAAGTAACCAGTTTCTCCATGGTTCAGCAAGCAATATATTACTTCTGAAACTTCATCTTGCTAATTTAAAATAGATAAAATAATAAAATGCTGTTGAGTGGTTTGTGTATTTTTGATCACTTGTTCGGCTTTTTTCTTTCTTTTTTTTTTTTCCTTCTTTTTTAAAGGAGGGCACAGCTCACAGTAGCCCATGCAGGGATCAAACCAGCAACCTGGTGGTATTAGTGCCACTCTCTGACCAACTGAGCGAACCGACCACCCCTGGCTAAACTTTCTCTTTAAATACTGTGTTTCCCCAAAAATCAAACCTAGACAATCAGCTCTAATGTATCTTTTGGAGCAAAAATTAATATAAGATCCGGTTATATACTGTATTATATTGTTATATTATATTGTGTTATATCATATCATATCATATCATATTATAGACCCCATCTTATAGTAAAATAAGACTAGGTTGTATATTAATTTTTGCTCCAAAAGATGCATTAGAGCTGATTGCCCGGCCAGGTCTTATTCTTGGGGAAACACGGTAGTTATTTAGTTTCTTTTTATCCTCATATGAAATTACTAGTCTTCTTTGTCCATTTATCCACTTGGAGCTTCTTGGTATTCTTATTTATCTGATTAAGTTTTAAAATGTTAACGAGTTGCCAAATTTAATATACAATGCAAGTATTTATTCTTGGAATCATTTAGTCATAGAAATGAAAAGACCAAATCCTTTATTTCATGATTAGGAAACAATTCTAACAAGTTAAATATTTTGCCTAAGGACATATACCTACCCAATGCAATGGCAAGACCAGCACTCAAACCTACATCTCCCGGCTCTCTATCCACTTCTCTTTCTACCCTACCATACACATATTTTTTCACCTCCCATTGCGCTGTGAGTATGAGGAAAAGAAGTGTATTACATTACTGTCAGTGTGGTTTATAGCAGTGATTCTGATCGGAGGGAGAAGAGGGTGCCTTGAAGAGGCCTATCAGAATCTACAGAGGATTTTTCATCTCTATACATGACTTCACTGGCACCCATAGAAAACTATTATTAATTTGGAGGTAGGGGGCAGGAGATTGGCCCTACATCCTTTCCAATGGGGGAACCAAACTTCCCCCATTGTATGATAATCCAGCTTAGACCACGTGGTTCAGGTGAAGCTTACCCTGCTCCCATCCAGCTCCAGGCACAGGCACGTAATCCAGGCCTACCAACAAAATACTTCGTTCCCCTGGCCACGCTGACTGACTGCTCATGGATGAGTAGATCGTAAACAGATTCAGTATTCTCTCTGGGACTTGTGCTAAAGCTACAGACTACAAAGGTTATACAGACTTGGGACTATTAATAGATATCTTTTCATCTCACAGAAAACCTATCAAAGAATAAAGCCAGACAGAGCTAGAACCCCTGAAAATGACTATATATGAAATCAGCCCAACTCTGAATAGTAGCCAAACTTTTCCGTTTTGTGCCTCAGCTACTTTGAGAGTTTTTTTGGTTACTTGCAACTGAACTTCTTGGATTACTTCAGTCTAACACACATTTCACTCCTTACTGTCATAGTGAAAAACTACAGATGATGAAAGTATGTCAGTTCCCTCATGTGTATTGGTGAGGATGAAAGATTTGAGAATGACATCTAAGTGATAATGTATTTCACAAAATATAAAATAGAATTAGTGATGTAAATTTGTAACCATACATATACTAAAGCAAATAAAACCTGCCATTATCTTTTAAGAGAATAAAATTCAGTTAGGCATGCCATGTAAACAGGAAAATTGGATCATTAACAATAACTACAATTCACTTTCTTAAATTCTTTGCTCTTTAGAGGTTTAACTATTTAAAAATTAATTTTAAGATTAAGTGGATTTTCTGAATAATTATAATATATTTATCTCAATATTTTCAAGATAAGAATGTACAGATCTTAAATAAACACACTTGCTTTCATTGTAATACTATTCACCACTGTGCAGAAATCTATTTAAAACAATTCATCTTAGATACTGAGAGTTTAATGGAGGGTTTTCTAGGTGTTTCACCTAGAGAGCGTACAGGAAGGCTTCATTTTACTTACTAGACAACCTTACGAACAGGGTTACAAGGTTTGGTCATTAAGCCAAGTACTTGAATTCTGTAAAGGTAATTTTATGCATACCTGACAGTTCTGTCAGTTTTTCAGCTCTTTTACTCTTTGTTACAATTATTCCAATCTCGAAATAAAAACAAAAATGATTATTAATTTAACAAGTTATTTCTTTTCGGTGAGAATGTACTAAAATAAATTAGTAATTACAAAAGGAATAAGTAACATGTGAGAAACTTTTTCTCATGATGATTTTGACATAAATTTAGCTGAGTTCACTATACATAATTCAACTTTTAGAGTTATCTTGCTTTTCATTGTGTAGCAAAAACTGGTACACAATCTGAATCACTTAATTCACAGAATATATGCCCAATGTTTTAAAAATAAATATTTTGCAATAATATCAGGAATCTAATTCTTAATTCCATCACTTATCTACATACCTGACTAATAGGATTTTGATCAAAATATTCCTCTACGAAATACTCCAACAACTGTTTAAAGAAAACAAAAAGGAAATACTAGATTAGAGTAGAATAACCATAGATAAAATATTTTGGGAAACCTATTTGTCAAGCATCACTTCTCATGATTTTTAAGCTTATAGATTTTCAAAAAATGTTTAGCAGTAAAAATATTAAATTAAAAAATGATAAATTGAAAACTATTAAGTAAATAAAAATTAAAATATTAAATAAACCTGAATTTGAAATTGTAAGTGATGAGCTAGGTTTAAGCTAGACCTTAAAAGATGGAACCTTTTGGACATGGAAGAAAGACACAATCTAAGTAAGGAAAAGATCAGAAAAAGAGACGAAGCAGAATTGAGGATGGGTTTTCATAAATTATGAATAATTCGAATGTGTTTATAAACTGAGGTGACTCAAGTAATTCAAAGGAGAATGGGATTCAATAAAGAAAAGGAATAACTGACTTGGGATGGGAGGGTAGAAATTAAAGGAATAAATATAGTAGTCTCCCCTTATCTTCAAGGGATACATTCCAAGACCCCCTCCCCCATGGATGTCTGAATCCATGGATAGTACTCAACTGTATATATATACTATTTTTTTCATACATATATATATATATATATATATACACACATATATACACATATATATATATATATATATATATATATACCTATGATAAAGTTTAATTTATAAATTAGGTACATAAGACAGTAACAAAAATAACTACTATTAATATAGAACAATTATAACAATATACTGTAATAAAAGTTATATGACTGTGGTCTCTCTCTCTCTAATACCTTATTGTACTGTATTTACAGAGTACATACACTAAACAAAGGGATTATTCACATCCCAGGTAGGATGGGGCAGGACAGAGCAGGACAGCATGAAATTTCATCATGCTACTCAGAATGGCATGCAATTTAAAACTTATGAATTGCTTATGTCTGGAATTTCCCATTTAATATTTTTGGACCACGGTTAACTGCTGGTAACTGAAACTCCAGATATGAGGGAAATGCTCTAATTAGCTATTTTGATATACCAGTTCCCTAAATGATCTGGTAGCACTTCTAGTTAGCTATAGTTCGTATTTAAAAAAACACGAGAGAGATTGTATTCTTTTAAAATTTTTCTTTTACCTTTAAAGTACATGTCAGTCTATTCGGCTTTAAATCTTGGTCTTCCATTGTTCTTGATCCATCTACCACCACATAAAGATGGCGCATCTATAAGAAAAAACACACAAATAAGGACAATTTTCAAATACATTGTTAACCAAGAAGTAAAAATGGTAATTAGTATTGAGATATTCTACACATATATTTTTACTATATTGTTTTAAAATGTTTGTTGTTTTACTATTGTTTATTCGATTGTGCCAGAATTTTTCTCCATCCCAGAATAGTTCTGTACCAGTAAAGGAAAAAAATAACATACCATTCCAAGTCGAACTTGTCCATGGTGCTCAAATACTCTGTTAAAATTACACAAACATTTTAATGGAATACCATATACTACCCAACAAATCAATATAACTTTTCAACTAACCTGCATTTTTTAGTGAAGGAAATTATTAACTTATGGGTTCCACATAATTATAGGCATTTTGGATAGTCTCTGAAGACCCATTTCCCTGCTGAAGTGCTAGGTTGCTGGTTCGTTCCCCCCATTCAGAAGATTACAGGTCAGTTTCCCTGAAACACAGCTGAAATTAAGTACTGAAGAGTGGGTATAGGTGGACAGAAAGGCTTAAAGGAATATATTTTTACCTGTTGTAACACACAAAAAATTTACATACCTTTTTCTCTTTGCTTTGAAGAGAATGTCTTCTATTGTAGCTTTAAGCGATCCTGATTCATCTTCTTTAAGAATCTCCCTATGAGCAGTAATTACTTGTTAAAAAAGATAAGCTAAAAATTTATTATCCCACGCAAAATAAAAGCATATGTCCACACAAGGATTTGCATGTAAGTGTTCAAAGGTGCATTATTCTTAACAGCCAAAAGTTGCAAATAATCTAAATGTCCATCAACTGATGGATGAATAAATCATGGTTTAACCATATTAATAAAATACTCTTCAGCAATAAAAATGAGTTACTGATACAAGCCACAACATGGATGAAACTTGAAAACAGAATGTTAATGAAAGAAGCCAGACACAACTGACAATGTATTATATGATTACATTTACATGAAATGTCCAGAAAGGGCAAGTCTATAGAGACAGAAGGAAGTACATGAGTGGTTGCCTCAGGATAGAGACAGAGATGTAATTAATTGTAAATGGGCATGAGAGATCTTACTGAAGTGGTGAAAATGTTCTAAAACTGATTTATGGTGATGAATGCACAACTCAGTAAGTTTTCTAAAAATCACTGAATTATGCACTAGAAACAAGTGAAATTTTAAAATATGTAAAATATACTTCAATACAGTTATTAAAAAAATGTCTAAAAGAGAGTAATAATTCCCTACTCACCATGTTCTTTCATAGCCTCCTTCCCATCGCTTAGTTCGCTCAGGTTCTTCATCCATTTTTTTCTTAAATGTATTTATATTATTCAATGTCCTATAAAAAGCATTAGATTGTGAATTTCTGAAGATGTTTCTCACCAAATGCATACAATTAAATTTAAAAGTAGAGAGGGAAGTAAACATACCAAGTAAAAAAAACCAAAACTTAGAATGCAATGTCATCTTATTCCTTTATTTATTTAACAATTGTTTGGTGAAAATACTTCACAAAACCCTCATGGAACTTTTTTCCACCCCCAAGAAAAAAACGGAAATATTTATGCACAAATTTGGCACCAATAGAAGCATCTTTTACCATTTAAAAAATAATATAAATGCATTATAAATATTTCATAGGACAGGCCCACAGAATCATTGGAAATAGGTATGGGTGTAGATGAAACAAGATTAGCTCCAACTGAGATTATTATAGCTGAGTGATGGATACATGGTGATTCCTTGTACTACCTCTCCACCTTTGTGTATGTGTGAATGTTCTCATAATCAAAAGTTTTTAAATGAAATTTATTATTTATAAATAGTAAATGCTTATGGCTCATAATTCAAAATAAGGACAGAATATTAAACCTACACTATAATCTCAACTATTGGAAGAAAAAGAAATATTTAGTAATTCAATAAATACAATTTCAATAAGTAGGGCAAATTCAATAAATAGGTTTTGTCTAGATGATAGAATTAAGGGTGATTGGTTTTTCTGCTTCTTTATTCTTTTCTGTACTTTTCATATTTTCAATGAGCATGTTCTTTAATAATCCGGGATAAAATTGGTGGTGGGGAGAACCTATTAACCACAAGCAAGTAATAAACATCCCCATCATATCCATACTTTCCACCGTCCTCAATGGAATCTCCTTCTGTATCCCACTCTCATTCTCAGCTTCCTTTTTGCATAAATGAAGGCTCAAAGGAATCCTAAGTGCCAAAACATTAAGGACAAAACAGGTCCCATCATTGACAGAGGCAAAGATTAATTTTTGTGATGAGGACCACAACCAAGACCTTACCCTCCCTTTGCATCATTGTTCCTATAGAAAAATACATATAAAACTCTAAATAATTGACCTATAAATGGACTTCTAGCATTAAAATCTACTGACAAGTTGGAGACTGCTTTTATGGCACCAGGGGCACCTGCTATAATCAGGTATTATTTACTAAACTTGTTTCTCACTGAATTAACAAACCACTCCCTGGCGTTGGATTCTCCTTTCAATAAATCTGGTGATCCACTTTAATATCCTGAAGTAAGGATGACATTCTAACATCTATGCTATTTCACTATATAACCTGTTAATGCCTTGCAAGTTTAATGATGGCAGTAACTGTAGTGTAGTGACTAAATTGAACATTTTGATTCTCCATGCGAGCGGTTTTGTCTTTATTGTGAATGTTAAAAATCAAAAACTTACACGTTTTCCATGTTTTTAAACCCAAATTCTTAAAAACGTGGCCACTGCCCTCCGTCACATCAATATCTAAATTGTTTTATTTTTAGTTTATTACTTTGAATTCTCTGAAAGTTCATAAACAAACTGCGAACTAACGAGTAGAAACTGCACAGGGAACCCTGGTGGTTCATTGTACACGAGGACTTCGGAATTAGAGCCGCCGGCAACGGGAAATGACAAGGACAGGACAGTCAGGAAGCTCCCCAGAACGACAGACGTTCGGCCGGGAAGACAGAGGTTTACAAAGCATGCTGTTACTAGAGAAGGGATTTGTTTATGCATCCTAGAGAAAGATGTCCTTGGCTGTCACGTGAGCGCAGACTACTACCTGGAAACAAGTAAGATCGGCACCACACACCGCGATTTAGGAGGCTTTTCCTCCGACCTTATCCTGCCGAGCGCTGTGAGATAGGCAAGGGTGATTACTGTCCTGTTTTTCAGGTGTGGAACTCGAGGCTGAAAGGATGGGAACTCTCTCGAGCCCACATAACTGGAGGGAGGTCACAAACTCGAACCCATGATCACGATTCCCAAAACTCGCACTCTGCCTCAGGGAAGGAAGCAGAGCCATCCCCAGACTTCACACGCTTCCACGCAGCTCCCCAGACGGACACTGCCCTCGTTCTCCACACGCTCCCACACAGCCTTAGTCCTTCTGAGGCTGGTCGGGGCCATTCAGCCTACGCCCGGGACAATGAAGGCCCTTCCTTGCCACCGTGCTCTCCAGGTAGCCACTCCACGCCTGGGCTCCGCTCCGACCTCCGACCGGTACCCGCGGACTCACCAGTCCCGCCCGACGCCGCTCCGCCCGGAAGCCGCTCTGTCCGGAAGCTCCGCCCAATCCGCTCTAATGGCGCCTTTGAAGTTCTTCCTCCGTGCGCAGTGACGACGCAGAACCGTTCCGGTTGCTTTGAGTGGAGTTTGTCGCAGCAGAACGTTCCGGGGTCATTGCATTCCCGGAACTGATTTTGAGTGAGAGGCGGGACCGCCTACGCCCCCATTCAGCTCAGAGGCGGGAAAAGTGCCATTATTCGTTCTTGGATGTTCGGAGGGCCGGTAGCTGTCGACCTGGGATCTGAGGAGCTGATTTATTTCTAAAAGGTTGGCCTGAAGAACTCTGACCGCAGCAGCAGCAACAGCAGCTGGGCCAGCAGCACCTGGCTGTGCAACGTTTTCCGGGACGCCCTTGCTGTTCGTGCAACAAATATTTATTGAGCACCTATTTTGGGCCTGATTCAGTTCTAGGCACTGAGGAAATAGCAATGAAAAACTGCCAAAAATCCTCGGCCTTATCGAGTTGCTTCTGCTGTGAAGATAGTTATCAAGAGAGGGTGCCATAAAGAAAAATTAGGCATGGAAGAGGAAAGGGTTACGGTTTGAAATAGTGTGATCAGAGGAGTCCACACTAAGACAGTTGAGCCATGGTCAGAAAGAGGGAATGAACCACGCTGATACTAGGGAGCAACAGGAGCTGCCAGTGCAGCTCCAGGGGTGGAAACGCGTTGGTGTGTCTGAGGGAATGCCTGAGAAAGGGTGAAAATGAGTGGCAGCAGCTGAAATCAGAGGTGGAGGCCTCTGAGCACAGAGAACTTTGGAGGGATGATGATGGCTTCAACGAGTGTAGTATGGCAGTGCAGCTAGTGGGAAGCAGCTGGATTCTCATCTCGTTGATAGACTGGATGTGTGTTATGAACAAGGAACCAGTGACTCCAGAAGTCTTCAGGGGAGCAACTGAAAGGTTGAAGTGGCAGTTACTGAGAGGGTGGAGCGTGAGTCCCATCAGTTCAATTTTGGAAAAATTGTTTGAAATGCGTGCTATCCATAGGGAATTAAATACTAGCGTTCCCCCCACATTCAAGAAATGGAGCGGCAAGTCACCCCCAGAACACTGGAGAAAAGGTTAGGCCCAGGAAAAGAACAGAAAGGACATGCGAGAGATGGAGCCTCTGTTTCCCCATCAGCATATGCTTCCCGTGTCGCTTTATTGTACCAAAACCTTCTCATGCTTCCCATAAACAGAAGCCATCCTGCACAGTAGTGGAAAGACCTGTATTTAAAATCACGATCTGCCACACTAGCTGAGTGACCTCAAGCAAGTCACAACCCAAGTCTGACCTATAAAATGGGGTTACCTCCACCTACCTTACAGTGTTTACACGTCACATAGTGGCAGCTCCACAACCAGCTCCTTTTATTTCCCACCAGAAGACAAGGCCTTATTATGTAGTTTTGGTGGTGTCTTTAAAAAGGAGAGGAGGGGAAATTAGCTTTGCTGATTCTTTCGCAGTGCCACTCAGCCTTCCATCTTTGCCTCCCCGACAAACTCCACTTTCTCCTTTTTCTTTCTTTCTGTTCTGATTGGCCATCCTATTCCAAGATGGAGTGCATTCCTATAGGACAGCCCCAAACCCAAGCTCCAAGTTTCTCACTTACATTTACTACCCATCAGTCTGGGAACTTTTAACGGAAAACCAGGAAAAGGGCAGAGGACTCCCAAATAAATTTAAATTAAAGCATATTTGTGGAGAGGAGGCTGAAACATTACGGCTTTTCCAGCTGTAAAGTTTACTATCCTCTATATGTTTTAGTCATAGACCTTAACTAGGAATGGTACTAGTCAAAACAATATACATAAATCCATGGTCATCCCTTGCCATAATTATGACTCAATATTCTAATTGTGTACAAAGTGGTAGAAAAAAATGATCTAACCTCGCCAAATGTTTCAACTGGTAAAACTAAGGGACAACTATAAAGAGTGGAACAGTTTGTTCTTTGCCCATGGGTGGCTGGACACAATCTACGGAGTTAGGAAATTCATGAACAGCTCAGCCAGTGGAATCAAGCTGAAATTCAAAGTGTATAACTTCAAAGACTGGTAGAGGTGAACCTGCCTATTCCAATACCTTCGGATGGAACGTAAATCATTCGAAAAGAGACTCGTTAAAAAACCTCTAGAATTGCTTATATAGTACCTAAGAATCCTTATCTTGACATGTAAACTCTATTCTCTTTTAAAGCATTTGTTCACCATCTATGAATCGTCACAATGCCAGGCCTAATGCAGTTATGTCTAAAATTCAGAATTTACACCCTAAAGCTGCACTCCAGCAGAAAGGAAGAATATGGGGACTGGAATGACACATAAACTTTTAAGACACAATTTGCTTTTTAAAAAGTTGTTTAAAGTTTCACCTCCTGGCTTTGGGCAATAGGTATAACTAGCCATATTTATTATTTACTTTCTGACAAGGACTGGTTTAAGTCACACATTAACCACCTTCATAAAACTGTATTAGGTACAAATGTCTCTCTTACAAATAAGCAACCGGAGAATACAGGAAGACTAAGTAATTTGTCCAAGGTCACACAGCAAATAACTGCTGCAGGGCAAAGCAAGGATAAACAAACATGCAGGGAAGAACTAGCAGGTCTTATGACACCAACTAGAATTTTGGGGGGAACATACACTTCCACATTTTGTTACATACACAAATACCGTAGTTATGTGTATGTGTTGTTAGTTCTAACTCCAAAGTGGCATTATTTTAAGAGTTTTCTAAAAACAGTGACTTGGGCATTTTTATTCCTGTAAATTATTCCCACTAGAAGACATATAAACAGTATGAAACACAGCAGGAGGGAAGAGACATTACTCATTCTAATTAGTGCTTTCAAACAAGAGAGGTTACATGGTGAGTGTAGAACCATGAGCTACCAGCATGAGATTGAACTGATTCCTCCAGCTGAGTCTTTAAAAATGTCCACTTGAGCTACTTCCAATCCTAATGCTGAAGACTGGAGAATGTGTTTGCATTAGGAACTCCCATACCCCCAAACTAAAGTTAAAATCCCTGGAGCCAGGATTCAAGAACCCTTCTGTCCTGACCCTGCTTTACACATACTAGTACATACCCCCATTCAGGTCGTTACAGATACCTCAGTATTTCATAGGAAGCATTTCATGTTATTAAACATACTTAAAATGCACTCAAAATTAAAATAGGATAATTTTACTAATATCATACAGAGGAACTGTACCTTATCCAACCCATTAATTTATTAACAAAGTCAAGCTAGAATGGGAGTATGGAACCTAATATTCACACTAAGATTCCTAGTTTAGTTACTTGCTATATGTGACAATGGACCAGTTAATCCATCAGATCATTGGTTACCTTATCTGTAAAAAGAATGATTGAAATGGTTCCATGTCAATAGACTGTTGTAAGAATGAAGTGATATTTCATGTATGTATCTGTATATACAATGTAACTTTTACTATAAATACTAACAGACTTAAATTTATTTCCAAAAATACAAAGCATGTATGACAAAACTAACACTTATTTCTGGATAGTAGGTACATACATGTATGTTTATAGTTTTCTGTATTTCTTTAAATTTTTCATAATAAAATATTGATCTTACCTACTTTTAATACAGAATCACACATGTAACGAAGTCACTTTGTGCAGTGAACCTTTATCTCATGGACCACATTCTTTCACAACAAAATCTTGGAACAATGATATACACAGCACAAAGCACAATGCAGACATAAGAATCACAGATCAGAGATGGAAGAGACCTCTGAAATCCCATCTAAATCTTATTTTCCAGACTAGGAAACTGCTTGAGTGGCTTTTCAGTTACATCCAGCTAGTTAATGCCAACCCCAACAGAAACACCTTGATTCTCGCTCCTGAGGTGGTCTTTAGTAAGTACCACATTTGAAAAATGATTCCTATTTTGTTTTTCGTATTTCGAAGTACAATTTTATGGCACAATTTTACAAAGCAAACTTACGCTATTTGATCTTCTGCATTCAGCTGAATAGTCTCGTTTCGTCCGAACACTGGCAAGCTGCCTTCATAAACTAAGTACATTGACTTCCAAGAACAAAGACTTAAAATTTTAACATACACAAAAATTAGTTAAGTTGCTCAAGAGCTTCCTTACCATTTGGTGTGAATCCAAAAGATATGAAAAGCATAGACTGTTACCTTTTGTCATAAGTATGTACAGCACATGGAAAATTAGGAATTTCTTCAATTTGAAGAAACGAATCAGTGTTATAATAGAAACATTTAAAAGTTTATCTTTGGAAAATGATTCAGACTTGTATATAAAAAATTATATACTTAGGATGAAAAAGGTGCTCTGTAATAAATCTGGCAACGCCCGTACTGATCATAAATTCCTAACTAGGCAGGTCATGGTGGGTAGTCACACCCCAGGTATACAACTTCTTGAGTAAAAGGCTTATCTTTGCCTTAAGCAAGCCCTGTCTATTGTTTCTGTGCATTTAGATTAACACACCTTTGAAAAGCCAGAATAATCCTTTTTCAGACCCCTTAGGAGGAGCACCCTCAAGGGAGCACATAATCTATTAAAATGTCCTGTAATTCAGTCCCCACCTTGCTTTCTCCCACCATCATGTAATTTTCCTTATGTTCTCTCCCTAATTCCAAATGCAAAAAAGAAACTGTAAAACTGTCATTCTTGAAGCAGTTGAGATCTTGCTTCCTGGCATGCTGTCAGTTTGGCTCAAATAAATTCAAAAATCTCTACAGGTTTGGATGTTTTTTACGTTGACATACTTAAGTGTCTGAATTGCATACTAATGATTAAAGATTATTCTTCAAAACATTTTATAAAAAAACAGAATTCTAAGCTTGAGTGGACAATCACAATCAACTTGCCTAGTGATATACCTGGTATTATCAGCTTTTACTTTTCTAATAAAAATACACATTTTTAAAAAAGTGCTGAGATTTAAGGGCACAATAAGAAATAATTTGGGGTTTTGTGGTATTGCATTTTACTTTCAGAAAAATAGGCCTTCTTATAACTAAGGGATTGGGAAATAAGCAACCAGCACAGCACCCAAAATAGTTTAAAACAATTTAACAGACACAACTACCGAGTAGCTTTGCACAGCTTAAAATTAACAGCACTAATGACATCAAACAGGTATATTATAGAAAGAAAACACCTGGTTTAATACCTTATAAAGTATGTACAGAACTTGAACTCTTGTAAGATACATTTCAAGTCACAATTAAATTATAATTGTAATTGGATACTCTGATATAATGAAAAGGTCTAGTTGGTTAAAAAAGGGCATGTAAACCATAAAAGATTAAAAAGTATTTTAAAATACACAATAAAATTCTAACCAATAGGTTTAAATTTTGATTTTTAAAAAGTAAATATATATTTACAATCTTTAAATTTCAATTTGTTACTTTTACATGATCTTTATTACCAAGATAACATAAAACAACAAAAAGCTCTTTTAACCATTTATACACAGAAAAAAAATTAATAGGGAGGTTGGTAGAAAGCGACATCCTTAGTAGCTAAGATATGAAAAGGCCAAAAACTTTATTAATGGAGTCATAAAACAGACTTAACCAAAACTGCAAGCTAGGAAACAAGCAGTTTCACGTCATTGCAGGACCCAGTTTCCCTGGGACCCAGATCCCTTATCAGAAAAGGTATGATTATAAGTGAGGGTTACCTGAAGGGAGAATTCTGAGAGGATTAATTAAGGAGATCACCTCTTCCAACTAATGAAGCACTAAGATATGACTGCCTTGGGTGTCAAAGTTCACAGCACAATCCACTCATGGACCTTCTTTAAAAGCTTAAAAACCTCAAACAATCCTTAGTTCTTAATACAAGAACCAGTGTTTAAAGCATAAAATCCTTAATTGGAGTGTTCAGCCCAGTTGATTATCAAAAGCTATTTATAAAATGCTTCAATACTGATGACAATAAACTGATGATATTAAAGCTACCAAAACTTTGTAATGATCACAAAGGTTTGGCTCCTGGGTTAGAGTCGAAAGTCATTTTGCCTTCTGACAACATTGCAGAGACGTCAGATACTTCTTCATCTCTCAAACAATGTGGAATCTGCCTTCTATGTTTTCCGTTTATCATAATCTCCAACCATCTTCTTAATGTGTGACAATTTACTCTTCAATTGCTTGCAATAATTCCTCTTACTTTTGTAATCTGCAGACTAAAAAGAAAAAAAAGGAACCAAGTAAATTTAACAAAATAAAAACAAGCTATGTGTTAGCTGCTGGGAAGGCAGAGGTGAATGAAAAAAAAGTGGAACAGAAATCATAGCATTGTTGGGAGTGTTAAAGGAAGTAACATAGATAAGGCACCTGGCAGTATCTCAAACCAAATAGGCAGATGATTCTCTGCTCAATTATATCTTTGAAACTGAGTTTCACAAAGGATACACTACTTTCTAATAATTTGTAAAGTAACCCAAAAACCTTATTGACCTTTTCACTAACACATCATCTGAAAAGAATCAGTAAAACAACAAACTGGTGTCAGTTAACTTGGGAAAGGGGAACTGGGTAAATGTGGAACGAAACAGGAAACTTTATACTCCTTTAAAGTCTTGCATTTAAAAAGATGTTCTGTAATTTTTAAAAAACAATACAAAATCTTTTAAAAACAAAAAAATGTTTTAAGTCAAGAAAGACTGGTAACAGCAAGTGTTGGTAAAGCTATGGAGCAACAGGAACCTACAATGCTCGGTGGAAATCTAAGCTGGCACACAACGGGGAAGCTGTTTGACCTAGTACCTAGTCAAGGCTGGATCACATTTACCCAATGACCCTGAAATTTCACTCCTAAGTATACGCCTGACAAACGTGTGCACACGTGCACACACACTTACAATAATGTCTGAAGCTGCATTGGTTGTAAAAGCCCTAACTTGGAAACCACCCAAATACATGCTCATTAGCAATAGTATAATAAGTTGTGTTTTATTCACAAAATAAATAAAAAATAAATGAACCACAGCCACATGCCAAAATATGAATGGATCTCACAAAGTACTGAGCAAAAGAAATCATATACTTGTATATGATTCCATTTATATAAAGTTCAAAGTAGGCAAAATTAATCTACGATGTTAGAAGTTAGGATGGTGGTTGCCTCTAGAGAGAGTGTAAAAACTGGAAAAGAGTACAAGAGAGCGTTGTCAGGGGTACAAGGAAATCTATTTCTTGATTTGGGTGCCAGGTACGAAGGTATATGGTTACTTTGTGAAAATTTACCAAGTTATACACTTATGATTTGTGCACCTTTCTATATGTATATTTCAACCTTTAAAAAGTTTTTACAAAATCAGTATTGGTTGTTGCTGCAAACAACTGAAATTAATGTTCCAACTTCTTACTTAGTTATAGTTTATCTTGCAATTATTGGGCCTTTTGTCTATCGTCAGTGCATACATGACAAGATATTCATAGCCACTAAAGGTTAAAGGAAAACGCGTAATAGAAAAGTTCTTCCTAAAAGAATCTTACAATCTGGGATACTTACTCCCTTAACTTGCTTCAGTCTATTGTATTCATCTGCAGCAGCCTATTAAGAGAAACACAGGGAAATTTGTTTAATGGGGCATTTTCTCTTTCAAAAATAACATTATTGATGCTATACTTTGAAGCTAAGACTGCCAAAATTACTGGAAATTAAAACAACAAAGTCTTAAAGCTCTTAAAACTATTATGGTCTACAGGAGGCCTGAAGGAATCCAGTGAAAAGAAGCTGATGACCTATTTCTTAGGTTCCATTCGCATAGGCAGGTAATTATTTGCTCTACTGCCTCTCATTTCTCCCCATGCTAGTCCAAGTGCCATGCTGACACCAGAGATCTTTTTGTGAAGCACAGCTCTCATCAGGTTATATTCCATTCTAAAACCGGTCAGAGCTCCCCATTAACTCCTCTACTAATCTACTTTCTCACCTATCCAGTCTTAGCATCCATCACGTGCAATTCCTTAAAAAAAAAAAATCAAGCACATTAATGCTTCCAGACTTCTGTCATGATCTCTTTATGGCTGTACACATGTACCCCTCCCCCATTTTGTCTGGAGACACTGTAATGGTTAGGTCTCAGTTAAACTTCTCCTCAACTCTTCAGGCCTTCAGCAGGTCTTATCCCTTCTCTGAGCAATTAGTTACAGTACTTTCTACACATAATGTGAATACAGCATTAGACACATTGTCTAAGTTGTTTAGATGTCAGTTTCTTAGAATATGAGCTTTTTGAGGGCTACAGCAGATTGTGTTTATCTTTCTAACCTCAGCACTTTCATATCATCAAGGACACATTAACGATCAATAAAAGTTCACTGAATTGAGAAAGGCTTATGACAACACCATACAAAAGCCATAAAAGAAAACAATAGTTAAATCAAACTATGTAAGAAGCAAATTCTTCAAAACTGAAAAACAGATCACCCCAATTAAAAATGGCAAAGGGTAGTTCATAAAATGAATGTGAAATTCAAATAAATATGTGATATGATTTTAAAAGTTTAATTACTAGTATGTAAGGCAGAAGGCAGTAATTTTTCAGACTCTAAATATTAGTGAAATGTGGGTCAAATGAGCCCTCTAGAGCATCATTAGCAGGAATGCAGTTGATATAATCTTTGTAGAGCAGTTCTTCAAGAAAAATCTAAATGTACATAACCTCTGATTCAGCAATTTCACATTCTGGAATTTGTTCTAGCTAGATAAGCAGACAAGTGTGCAAAGATGGAGAGGTTCACCAGCATATTACTGGTACTATTAGGGGTGGGAGGGTGGGGGGTAGAGGAGGTAGGGGGGTGGTAGTGGTGGTGGTGGTGGTGTGCGCGTCAAGGAGTAGACATACCTAAAGTCTAGTCACAGAGAAGACTATTAAGTAAATTATGGTACAACCCCAGAATAGAAAATTGTGTGGCTAACACATAAAAATGTTATTTTTTCCATAAGTAAATCTTTATTATTTACATGAAACAATAAATATAAGCAATTGTTGAGTAGAAAATCCGGATATAAGCTGTGCCAGAAAGCATTTAAAAAGAAAAAGAAAAACCCCCAATGATGGATATACATCAAAAAGACAAAGAAGGCAACTGAAAGAGTTCCCAATGGTCAAAGCTATAACAATTCCAGCAACAAAATAAAGTAGCATTGGATTATAGCCCAAAGTATAAAATAGATATCCCTAAGTCTATACTGATACGAATGACTGACTGAATGAATGAATAAAAAAGAGGAAGTAACACATTTACCACGCAGAAGAATTCCAAATAATTTGTGTCAGTACACCACGTTTAGAGATCTGGAGTACAATTCCCCACTCCTTAAGTGTGACCTATGTACAGTGACTTCCTTCCAAAGAGTAAGGAAGGGGGATTAAAAAGGAAAGAGTAACTTTACACCGACAATCACTACTTCAGCCAGAGGATCAAGGGGAAAAAAACAGACCATGAGTATTTTTGAGTGAAAAAAGGAAAGATGTAAGTAAAACACATAAAATGATTCCTTATCGAAGACTGTGTGTGTCTAGGTGCCCTTCCACACACAGAAGATATTTTAACAACTAATATTTTGGTGATAACCAGGTGGTGGAATTTAAGGCAATTTATTTTTCTGTATGCAATTCTGGATTGTTTGAATTTTTTACAGAAAGAATGAACTGTGTATATAAATAGAAAAAGTAATACAGCTACTTTCTTTTAAATAGGAAGGGATATATGTACATAGTTTGCCTTATAATTCTTAACTACATTAGTACACTCTTCAATTTGGAAAGGCTTTTATCCAAGACTCAATTTCAATTATTCTTCAATGAAATCATTTTCATAATTACTAGCAAAATTTGTATCAACATTAGTATAAAGGATATTGTATCCCCATAGATCAGAATAAAATTTTATGTAATATATAATTATCAGGTTTTAATTTACCATGTACTCTTCACTTTCTTCTCTATAGTCATCCAATTCTTTATCCAGACGAGAGAGTTCTTTATTGACCTCATCAAGTTCTGCTTGTAAGAGCTTGTATTCCTGCAGGCCAGTGTCAAAATTTCTCTTATAAAGTTGTCTTTGTTGATCTGAAGTGATAGGTGGATATTCCCTAAAAATTGAGAAAATGACTACTTAAGTATCCATAAAAGACATAAAACCCAGTGTTTCTTCCTCAAAAATAATAAAGCTGGTGGGATGTAGAGAGTGACATTCTCTTATTATTTTTGTAGCTTATGGGGAGAGGAACGTGGAGTACAGTAAGTTCTTTTAAGAAAAATTATGCTTGGGGCGACTGGATGGCTCAGTTGGTTAGAGCACGAGCTCTGAACAACAGGGTTGCCGGTTCAATTCCCACATAGGTTGGTGGGCTGCGCCCCCTGCAACTAAAGATTGAAAACGGTGACTGGACTTGGAGCTGAGCTGTGCCCTCCACAACTAGATTGAAGGACAATGATTTGGAGCTGATGGGCCCTGGAGAGGCACACTGTTCCCCAATATTCCCCAATAAAATTTATTAAAAAGAAAATGCATGTTCACTGTACAAATATTCTGGCAATGCATTCAACCATGAAAAAAGCTCTGAAACCCTGTATCACTTGTTATCTTTCAATATGCCTAAGCTATTCTTTACATATGAAGGGAATGCTATCCACCTATAATCCACTAAGGAATTACTCTGAATTGTTTCACAGAACTAAGGAACTTCATAGCAATATGGAATTTCAAATTTTAGATCTCAGTCTAATATCTTCATTTTACAAAAGGGAGGAATTAAAGGATTTGCTCAAAAGTGAAACAAAAATTCAGAATTGTTCAGAGTTTTCATTTAAATCTTCCATGATATAAATTAGGCAAATGTATTTTACAGACAGATGGCTGAATGAGGCCAAAAACTCTAGGAGGGAGAGAGGAATATGATGTATGAGTAGGGGATTTCAAACTACACATGCCCCACCCCACCGTCCTAACACTTCCAGAAGCAATGTTTTGATTAATCCCTTTGCACTACAAACGTTTCTGATTTACATGCCATTCCTCAGACTACTTGGGCATAAAAAGGCTACACATCAAACTCGAGTATAGCTGGTGACGAAGGACTATAACAAAACCACTGACACACACACAAAGGAACTTAACCACAACCCTGGCCAGAACACTAAATTGTTAACGCAGTTGTTTACAGAACTGTTTGCCAAAATCTTTTGGATTAAACTTTTAAAAGAATCTCTGGTCTCATCATGAAAGCTTAACTTAAAAATAAATGCCAAAGGAAAGCCATAGTACCAGTCTAGGAATTTTATAGTAAGGTAAAATAAAGTTCCTCTGTATTTGTATTTTATTTCTTTGAAAGACCTTCCTTGGGTGACTATTAGTAAAAGTAAGAGCGCTGGTGAAGTTTATCAGCCAATTTGTAGGGGACATTGAAAATATTTTTAAGACATGGTTACAGCCAAACATATCCCTTCCACACCTATCTTTATTACAAGAGTACTAACACAAAAAAGTAACAAAAATCCATCTCCAGTCCTGGCTGGCAAAGAATGGAATGACACCATCCACCCCAGTGTAGGAGGCAACACCTCCAAAACCTGGTTGGCCCACGCTAGTGTCAGACATGCAAGTGGTTCCAGCAAAGGGGCAACTCGGTACCTGATCCAGTCCTCCTCCAGTTCATCGCAGGACTCGCCGCCCGTCGTGTAGTCGGTTTCATAGTGGTCTTGCTCTGGTCTCTTTGATTTTCCCGCTCTTCGCTTTGTGGGAGCCCTTTTTGAAGGTGTCTCCAAGTTACCACTGCTGCTATAAGGAGGCAGCCTGAACTCATCCACAGGTGAAGTCACTGGAAGCTCCTGAACCACTTCAGGCACCCTAATAAAAGAGGAATTGTTTTTCAGTGATCATGGGGTACACGCCAAGCCTTTGCCAGGGCACTGTAACCACAAAGAGCAGCAGCAGGGAGCTGGGAGACGTCCACATGTAGGTGTGTGCGCTCCACAGTCCATTAGCTCAGCCCTGAGCAGACCCCTAGTTCCTGCGTTCAGGAAAGGACCAGCTCAGATCCTCTAACATGCACAAGTAGCTGGAAGGGTCCTATGGAAGGGGAGCCCATTAGCAAACCTTCTAGTTCGGAAAATGGACCTAAGATTTCACGTTAGGAAGTTCAGGCTGTGTGGAAGGTGTGTTTACCTGACCTGTGCCAGGGACACACCCTACCGAAGGCTGTCAAGAAAATAATGGTCATGACTGTTCTACAGGTTCTTCCCGTTCCATGGACATAGCTACCTTTGGAAGCAGACTCTCAGAGACAAGCTCTTTGTTATATTAATTTTAGACTCCAATAGAGCAATTCTCTTTTCAAAATATCACGAGAAACTAAAAAAGCTAAAAATTTAAAATCCAAAACACTAAGAAGCTTTATATTCTAAAGGTTTTTGTTTGTCGCCTCAGAGCAAGAAGCATTCATAGTACCTGGCAATTTGGGTAATAGATGAAAGAGCTCATTAAGATTTTTTTGAGTTGCTCCATTAATCCTGAAGCCATGCAGAATGAACGGAATGGAAGGATTACCATTACACGTATTTATCTAATTTAATTATTCAATATTGCATCAGATTTTTAACTGCTTATAATGTTTCTGCCACAAGTTTAAAAACGAAGCCTATTATGGAATAAAATACCACAAGCTGTGGCAACTGTACACTACTTCTGAGTAACAGAAATGCAAAGATTAACTTTCCTCTGTAGCAGAGCTGGAGAAGGGCAAGAAGAGAAAGGAAAGGAAGACAAAGTACCTGAGACTTTCCAACATCAGTCCTGCTATTCAAATCAACTACATCTGAAGATTTCTTTTCTTACTCTTTTCAACTCACCAAAACTGTAATCTTGAGCTTTATTTATGAGATTTACTTTCTTTTCTATGTGACCAGAACTGCTCAATTCTAACTGCTATCAGTCTTAGATTTCTAATCACACTTAATTTCTTGTGGATTCCTAAAGCTTTGCGTGAGAGTGTGTGTGTAGTTGGTGGTGGTGGTAATTATTTCTTCTTTATTTATTCAGGTTAACGTAGCTTTGTGCACTATGTTAATGCTACTTCTAAAGGAGGGAAAATGTGACTTTCTCTGCAAGTCAATAATTAAACAAGTTCCTAGACACTCTGCCAAAATTGCCAGGTACTATGAATGCTGCTTGCTCTGAGGCGACAAACAAAAACCTTTAGAATGCCGTGGGTTTATTTGAGGGGGTACAGACCAGAGGGGGAGGAAGCTAAAGGGTAAAAGAAATTAGAAAAAAAAGAAAACATTGAAGCACGCTGCCCCTCATAATTTTTTATTAGATATTGATATTATAAATCTTTACCATGGAAGTTTTCCACCTCCCCTCTTCCTATGCCCTTTGAAGCCCTAAACAGTAATATACTTGATATAGCATAGAAGCTAAAAACAAAATGCTTAGCAAGAAAAGTATATATAAATATAAAAGCTAGGGAACATGCGTACTCTCAATCATCTTTGAACCTACTTTTTAGATACACATCTTATTAGATCAAAATCCGTACACTCAGAAGAGGTAACCAGCTGTCTACTTTCCTCAGTATCCGACTTAGTCTCCCAGGTCTAGAATTTCATCCTCTTGTAGCTTTTGGATTCCTTCTTTTTTATTCATTTGTTTTATTCTAACACACACACCTTCACATGCCTTTGCTGCTCTTATCTTGCCCCAACTCTCTGTAGAGCTACTGTACACCTTCTGCTCTTGTTAGTTTGCAACATCCATGACAACATGGACTTGGTATTCCCAGGGTACCTGGCCAAGGAATGTGTACATGGCGGGTGTTCAGGGTAATTACTGAACTGAAAACACAGTCACAAGCATCGTCCTTCCTGATGACAGCCAGTTATCAGTGAAGGAAGTGAAACAACATACGATCAACATCAGTGTTGACTCATCAGAATGACTGTCAGAATGATGTCCATTATATATGTGCTATTTTAGAACTGCCACAGTTATTGGGGGAAATAACTAAGCCTTGCCCATCAGACAACTCCATCTTCCTAGCCCTGAGGATGACAGTGACCTAAAAAAGGCCAAAGTTTGACATATAACCTTTGGGAAGGGAAATTCCATTTTCTGAATCCCGGACTGGAAGATGAGTGTAGCTTGGGGCATGTGGGTGCTCACCCTGTTACGACGAGAATAAAGGCAACATAGCCACAAGAGCCCCGGTATCTTCTGAGTCCTTGGATCACGCTATGCCTGAAGCCCCTGGGCCCCATGTGAACCAGTGAATTTCTACAACTTGCACAAAAGTCCACAAAAAGCAATGGTCTCATTTGACACTCGAAGGTATCATCCTGCCTTGAAAGATCTCTGCAGTGTCAACGCTCAACTTCCTTGATTTATTAAGGTTAATTCACCCTGGATGTAGACAGGATAGTAAGGAGCATACCTAAGAGGGCTCTCCCAAATTCACTTCAAGGGTAAAGAAGCAACCTTCTTCAGCTAAATTCTGCTGTCTTCTAATCCAGGATTAATTCTACCTGCCTTGAAATTCTAAGGTATAGGACAGAATGATGAGCAAAAGGAGCCAGACACGAGAGTAATTACCGCATGATTCCATTTTATAAGAACTCTAATAACAAGCTAAACTAGTAAAAGGTGATAGGCATCGAAATAATGATGGTGGGGTGAGAGGGGTAGCGATGAAGAAAGGGCACAAGAGGACTTTTTGGAGGGCTTGAAATGTCTCAATGTGGTGCAGGTTACTTCAATGTTCACACGTGTGAAAACTCATCAGGCTGTCAGTCAAGAAGCGTGCTCTTTACTGAATGTAAGTTATGCCTTGGGGGGGGGGGAAATCTTAGTATTGAGGTACCTTATCCTCAACATGGACCTCAGACACAATGTTCCCATTCTAATTCCTTCTCTGTCTATTGCTATAGCAAGGAGGAGAGGTGCTCTGGGTTATGGACCTTCAAGAAAGCCTGAGGAACGACAGGCTACCTTGTTGTGAATCCTGCACAGCACTTGACAATGTCTGTTACTCCCCAGAGGCTGCAAGTTCCTTCCATCACTACCGCACACGTCAGGTGCTGTGGGAGACACTGTCATATGTGAATCCCTTAGCACCCCCTCCTCCTCTTCTGGGTTCTAAAATTAAGCATCACACTTACATTTTCAAGACCTTCGAAAAAGTTCTGGGGTTCAGGCTGGGAGTGTGAACTGGTACAAACATTATGGAGTATAGATTGACCACATCTATCAAAATTAAATACTCAATTTTCTTTAGCCCAGCAATTCTACTTTTAATGTTTCCTCCAGATACATTCACATATATGTAAAGTGATAAATATGCAAGTTTATTTTCCCTGCAGTGGTTTGTAATTACAAAACATTGGGAAAAACTGTGCATCAATATGAGATTAATAAATTACTGATGGAATATTATGCAGCTACAAAACAGATCAGTAAACTCTTTGTACAGCAATAGGAACAATCTCCAAGATATACTGCTAACAATACATTTAATATGCCAGTATTTTTTAAAAAATAAAAACATAACCAATATACACATTTGGCCAGCATGTTTTTTAAAAATAACCTCTGGAAAGATATAAAAGAAAGTGGTAACACTAGCTGCCTCTAGGGAGAGGAACTAGGTACCTGGGGACATAAGATACCCTTTTGTCCCTTTTAATTTTAAATTATGAATGTATTGGCTTGCTCAAGAACAAGTAAGATTTTTAAATTGTTCCACATAAATTTGTGAAAATATCTTGGTTTTCATGAAAAGGGACAGCATGTGGGAATGCTGTGTAACCGTACAGATCTCAGAACTAATTCAGAGGCATAGCTGGTCACAAGGTGCATTACAGATATTTATTTCGCATACATGCAAGTCCTGTAAATCACAGCTTGAAACTTTCCCAAGGATGGCATCTCTCCTGTGTACCTTTGCCCTTAATAGCCTCAAGTGCTTTGGTTTTTGTCAAAATCCAAAAAGAAGGAGGAAAATATAGAAAATGCTCTTCCTCCAGATCATTCACAACTGACTGAACGGCAAGGTCAATTCTGAAGACCAAAGCAAAATAAATGAAGACTGCCAATCTGTTTCCAAATTCCAAATAATAAAACCTATTGTCTTCAAACTGATTTCCCAATTGACTCAGCTGCGGGTATCATCTTACGGGGTTCCAGGCACCCCCTGTGCACTCACTGTGGATCTCTATATAGCTCAGCCACTAAATGATAGTTGAGGGGTTGGAGACAAAACTTTGAAGGAACAAAAAGTTGTCCAGCAGATATACCTTTAAGAACAATCAAACTAGCTGAAGGGAAGGTTTCTTTCGTGTGGTCTATAAAGGAATTTGGAGTTCTAGAATTATATATAGCAACACTAATTTATCATACTTAGGCGAAAAGTACATCCCCATCCTTATGTCCAACACCTCCAACATACTTCCCTCACTAGTCATTAGAACTAGGTCTATTGGAACTAGGCTTTAGGGTAAACTAAAAACACAACAGGGACACCATTCCAATAACATAATGACTCGTCCTCTCGGACAGAAACTCACTCTGAGGTTTTTACTACATGTGAAATGAATCTGTAGGCTTTATCAGCAACATGAAGCATCTAGCGCAGCAAAGGAGACCTCAGAATTCCTGAATTCAAATGAAGTCTACTAGTTTAATACAAATGTATGTACACGGAGTGATCAACAAGCAATCTCCTCTTTCTAGTGAAGAAAGAGTGACGATGGGGAAAATACAAAATGGAGTCATTTTAACAAAGCTGCTAAATTATTTAACATCATGAAGGTTGAGGCATGAAGAAATGATTATTTTTCTTGTTTTAACTACCCTAGGAACTTAAACTTTTGAACTTTCCAGTCCTGAGTCACTACCGTGATAATACTATACCAGTTGGGGGTGCTTCAATTTCTGGACATACACCAAACGTGCAGATAACCCTCTGACTACCCCCCAAAGACTCGGGACATGACCAGACCTCCTGACATCTGACTGATACCGGTAATTGTTCTGGACTAATTCAAGGGCTAGACTAATTATTCTCAAGGATGTGACTTTTACTATAAAAACTCTTAATTTTTCTTTCTCTTTTGGAACATTTCTAGGTTTCTGCCTAGTATTTCCAGTTTATAAACTCTAAGACCCTTGAGTAAATTTTCATCAATTATTAGGTTGGTGCAAAAATAATTGTGATTTTTACAATTATTTTTAACCTTTTAAACTGCAATTACTTTTGCACCAACATAGTATTTCTCACCAAAGCCTCCCAACTCTTTGTGCTTAGTCAACACTATTAATGAGATCTAATAATTATAGGCAAAAGGAGAGATTATTGAGAAATGCACTTAGATATGCTATCAGTAACATCCTTTCATTCGCACCTATCTATACCGAAAACCAGAAGTAGGAAAGAGATCCACATGTCTAGAGTGAAAGAACCTAACTTACCCTTCATCTGTTAAATCATGAGAAACGCATTTTCAGCTCAGAAGGGGAAGAGTACCCCACCAACTCACAGCCCCCACTTCCTTATCTTCCAAGGGACCCTAAGGATCCCCCTACAATGCAAAGATCAGTCTCCAGCCTTTATGCAAACTCTTGGAAATTTTTTAAGGCGAATAGCACAAAACAGCAACTAATTTATAAACATGGGCAAATACTCATTCTTTAGACTCATTCTATAAGAAGGTGCTACTTACGGTGTTGATTTATAGGACAACTCTGGATACAACCGCTTGTCATTCACTTTACCGTTGGAAGAGTAGGCCATGGGACTATACACTCTCTCCACATAGTCAGAAGGCGGAGGAGGCATGTCTTGTGTGCCAGCAGAAACGTTTTTAACCTGAAGAAACAGCCCCAAGAGACACAAGTATTATTTAGCCTGTAATTTAAAAGGGGAAGAAATGGAAGAAAAATATCACATATAAAGGGATCTAATATTTATTGAGTTCATGAACTACTATTAACCTGTAATGACTGCCTTGTTATTATTACTGTTAACAGCCAAATCAGTATTTTTACAAACACATAATGGGTGTTACTGTTAGTTTAACAAGTCCAGAAAGAATTACAAAGAAGAAAAAAAAAATCCCAATTACCTAATTCTCTTTCGAATTTGATTAGGTGGAATAAGTATCCGTGGTAATTGTTCCTCTCCCTATCAGGAAGACTAATCTCATTTTATCTAGGCTACCTCTGTGTTAGGGTGAGAATTTTAATACCTAACGCATTCTAAGGTAATGCTGTCTGAGCACCACACCTAAAATAACACTTAGCTAGGACAAGGGACAAAGGACATTGGTTCTTCTTAATCCATTCACCCTAAATATGGAATGTTAAAACCACAGAAGAAGCTCAAACTGATTTTGCCACAGTTCTATAGTGAGATTTGTTAATTCACCCTTAACATACATTCCCAATGGCTCTATATATTTAGTATCCTGTGGAGTACGAACAATCACAACATCATTGCCTGCCTCTCTGCTTTCCCTCTTCCCTTCTGACATGTAAGAGAATTTGTCCTAAAGAGGAATATGTATTAGAGATTATGCTTTGCTAACACGGAAGGCTCCCCACAGACCCTTTGGGAGAAAAATTCAAATATAATAAACATAGTCAATTAGATTCCCAACACTGTTAGAGTTCATGAAGTAGAATTCACTCTAAATTTTACCTAAAAATCTTTATCTTATCACATATTACTCTGCAACTGATTAAAAAAAAAATTACTAAACCCAGATAAGTATTAAGTTGTTTCAAAGTAAAGGAATAAAGTGTGTGTGGGGGGCGGGGGGGGGGGAGGAGGCAGGGATTAAAAATAACTCCACAAATTATTTCTGTGAAAAAGAGCAACTTTTCAAAAATAGGGAGATGGAACGACTGGTGTAGCTTGGTGATGAGAACAATGGCAGCAGATTACCTGGGCTTACACCAGATCTGCCAACTGTGAATTCCAGAAAGCCTCAGTCTGCTCATATCTAAGAAACCGGGCAGCTACCTACTTTATAAAGCTTTTAACAATTAAGTGAGATGACAAGGTATCTCATTTAGCACACTGCCTTGTGAACATAGTCACATCTCAGAAGATGCTGGATTCTGGAATTGAAGCCATTGGATCTAAACAAAGAATGTTTGTAAGTATTTAAATGCGACAGCAGACATTTAATTGGATGATTTTGCTATTATGAATCCTTGCAATTAGGTTCAGTATCAACACAGTGTATTTCCCTGCAGCGCACACACTTTACATCTTGTTTTCCGTTAAGCATAGCATTATAACACGTCCTGCTCCCTTTCCTATCTCTGCAGTATCACATACCAAAGATATTTATTTACCCACCCCTGTAAGTACACACAGAGGCCTTCTTGATTGTTGAATATTCCCATGAGTCAGAAAGGAATGGAGTCATTTCCTCCTGAAAGTAGAGATTGGCAGGCACTGGGAAACCAGTGGGTGGGTTGCCAGGGAGTGTGCTTAGATCCCACCACAGGGGATCCCACCAGCGTGGCTCCCACTGAATTCCTTAGGACTTGACGCTGTCACCAGCAGTACCGACAAATGCACTGCCAAGCACAAAGCCTATTCTCATGCTTGAGACTGCATCCGAGTTTAAAAAGACGTCCTTTTCTTTAAAAAACCACTTAATACTTCTCCAGGTTCTTTCCCTTTCACAACTGTAGCAGAGGCTGCAAGGCTCGTAGATTTCCTATGACTCTGGCAAACCAGAAACTACAACCTTACAAAAAAGGTGCCTGTGTGTCCTTGTACAGACTTCTTACTGCCTGGAATGGAATGTCTTTCCTCCTTTCTTTGCCAACTAATCCTTAATTAGGCTTCAAGTCTTGGCTCGCTGCCAAGTAGTATTAGTGCCACTCCGTCCTGGAGGTGTTCCCCACATGTCCCTGCTGGGTGAGGCACCTACTTGTCCTCCTATCTCCCCCAAGCACCTGTGCATACAAACCTCCCACCAGAGCACTTTCGGGCTGAGGGACAATTGTTTACATACAGTATAATGACTTGCTCCCACCTCTCTTAACGTCAGTAGATAGTGGACTGTTCTTAAAGCCACCACTGTCGGCCTGCATATAATGTGCCAAATACTGAACTGATAGATCATTTAGTAGGCACAACCTCACAGGTAAATACTGTGACTCCCATTTCAGAAATGAAGAAGCTACGGAACGAGACAATTTCCCCGAGGACATACACCTAGTAAATGGAAATGTGGGATTTGAATCGAGGCATCACTCGAAAGAAAGCCTCTCTGCTCCATACTACCCACCACCTTTCCCGGGGCAGTCTCCTACCTTCCTCTTTGGGTCTCCCAGCCCAGCACAGTATCTGGCACAAGTCACCCAGAGCTTGCTGTCTAAAGGTTACCTCATTGATTACGGTTCCATTTCTACACTGTGTACATCTGAACATCTTATCAAATGAGCTGCTCTGAGCTGACCTTTATCTCTTAATAGTCAGCAGGACTGGCCAAGCCTGTGGATTGACTTCACCCTCCAGCACAGGTCTTTTGTTACTGAAGCTTTTTTTTATACATACAAAAAATTCCAAGGCAGTGCTTGCTTTGGCAGAATATATACTAAAAGTGGGACAATACAGGGAAGATTAATTATTAGCATGACCCTTGCAAAAGAATGATGTGTACATTTGTGATGGTTTCACATTTGTTAAAAAAAAAATCCCCAGACAGACTCAAAGACGAATAAGCAGCAGCCTATGTCCTTAAGAGGAGTTTAAGAGTCTAGAGGCAAAACATATTTGTAAAACAAGGAGTGAGGTCATTTTTTTTTTCATTTTTATGCTTCACTTTTCCCCAAAAAAGCTAAAATATTACTTTTTCTCATGGCACCAATGCAAAGTGAGGATAAATCTGCTGCTTTGGAAAAGAGTGGAAGGATGGGGGAAGCCCCAGTGGAGTGACCAGATACTAGTAATTCATACAAGGAGTCCTCGACCTGGGCTTTCTATTATGAGAAAAGGGATTGCTGAGCTTCAGTTATTACTGACAGGATCCCCAGCCACCCACAGAACTCAATGATGTAGTTAAAGTTCTTTTAAAAACATACAAACAAAACCTCCACCATTTTATAACATATAATATAATATATAACAATAAATAAAACTTGTTTAAAGATTTAGAACCTGAGAAAAACCAGGCTTAATTCTAAACAGTAAATGGTGAACAATTTTCTTCAAGTAACTTGAGCTGTTGCTCTAAGAAACTAGGGGCAGAAGTGAAAACACAAATTAAGAAAGATATGTCTTCCACTAAATACTGAGGGGAAAGAAAAGTTTAAGAGTCACTCATTCCAGATCCAAATGCTGGAATTGTCCTGAAGCAAAGAGGAGCCTGGGTGGCTGTGCCAGCGCTCAGACCCCCGGGTCGTGGAGAGGAGACCCAAGAGGGAAGGGCGCTGTAGCAGCAGGAATCCACGCAGCAGGGCCCACCCAACCTGCTCCTCTTATCTGCAATCTGCTCTAGGAGTTCCTAGTCTACACTCCACATCTATACTATTAAAGGGGAAGATAAGACAGTGGAAGGAAAAACACATGTCCAGGAGAAGGACACAGAAGCAACCAAAGAATGACTCCGACTCGCTTGAGACTAAATTCAAAAAGGACAAGCACTCACACAGACCTTGTTTAAGGAAGACACAGGAGAAGTTTTACTCAGACTCATATTCCAATCAAGAAACGTGTTTCTAAAATGTCAAAATGAAATAAATTCAAATGAAATAATGTCAAAAAGATCTTCACAAGAGGTAATTATGAGGACAAAATTTTATTCAAAATTAAATTATACTCCCAAGTGTTCTGATTATGTCAATTGTGAAAAAAATCTTTGTAACAACATCTAACATTCCTTGGAGAGTTAATGAAAACATCCTAAATCCCTGTGGGATGCCAACAGGAGAACAAAGAGGGTGGCTTTAGAGCAGCTCTTCTCCAAACACCTGTCATCATTGTAACTTCCTCATCTGGGACCAAAACGCATGTACACAATCCTGTGTGGCTACTAGTGACTCATGCGCCTCCTTCCCTGACTTCTGTAGGTCAGAGTTGGAATAAAGAGGTCAACAATGTTTCAGGTCCCTTTGGAAAAAGATCTTCTCCCCCCCAAAACAAAGTTTGGGGAAAACACTTCTCTCCATGCACAACAATTTCACATGTTATTTGGAATTAGTACAAAATGGAGCGATGAAAGCCATTCCCCATTTTTCTCTTGGTTCTGTCTTCATTCTTAGTTCACACAAGGGAAATAGAGTCAGGCCAGACCTGCATCCAACTGGTGGAGAAATTTGACAAAAAGTCATCTACCTCTGAGAAGGAAAGAGAAGTTCGTGTGTTGAGTGATGAGACCGGGGGACTGTCAACAGTGGCACTAAATCTTCCATTTGGCGATTTGGATCTCTGCATAATTTGATTTAACAAGTGTAGTTTAATTTGGGACTTTCTGAAAGCTTTTCTTTCTCCACTTCCTTTCCATCAGGACTTAATGATTCTGCTTCCTACACTTACTCTGCAGACCAGTTTCAGTGTTTCTATTGACTTCCACCCAGGGCTGGCCCTGGGACTTGGGAGAGGTTTTGCATCTGTATGGGACCACTCCTGGCTCCAACTTAAATGTGTAACATAAGCAAAGATTGCAATAACCAACTTAACTGTACCTTCCCCAGTCCAATGAACAAGCCGAACTCAGTAGAAAAGTCCACTATAGGCCGCAGAAATGTACATCCTGGTTAGAAAAAATAAAACTTGAGACTAAAGAAAGAGTCGAGGCAGTAGTTTCCAGCAAACCCTGCCCAGCCAACCCTCCTCTTACTTCTTTCACGACCCGTGAGCAAGCAGCCACAACACTGCATATCCATCACGTGCCAGGTAAAACTGGACCTTGTTTATTCCTCAGCACTGCCTGGGTACATACAATTATCTCCATTTTCAGATGAGAAAACTGATCCTCTACAATTAAATTAATTTGCTTCTTGCTCACACAGAAGGTGATGTGGCAGCAAGGGGATTTGAACCCTGGCCCGCCTGGCTCCAAAGCCTTTCTCACATAACTGCCACCTCAGTAACGTAAATATGGCTTGAGGTACCCATCTCGTCTGGGTACTGACTAATCCCGGTAACAAAAGGAATCACTCTCATTGTATTAACTCCTCACCGCACCCTAATGAGATGTGACATGAATAAGAGTTTTATTTGCCTATTAGACTAATGTTGTAAGAGCAGCTTGACACAAAATTACTTGAATACGTGCTTCAGTCACCAGGTGCTTTTGTTTAGGTCAGAGTGTAGAAACACCAGCCTCAAAAGGGAAAGAGAAGGGTTTTTCCTGCTTGGTAATTAAAATGAAGAAAGACATCAGACATCAGAGAGAGGAGCAGCTTGATCTCAAAGTACAATCTCCAGTTTTACAACCTGCCTTCCCCCTTCACTGCAAGTTCTCAGAACAGTAAGTGGTCCAACTCGTTTTTCCCGTTTTCTGTTATTTTACACCCACAGATACTCCGACAAGAGCCTTCAAATGGCCTCTGGAAAGTTCCCTCAGACTTTTCTCCACTCCTAGTCACTTGAAGGCAGAGACTCCCAAATGGACTAGTCCCACTAATGAAGAGAACACAGACTAGTCTGAGCAAGGCTGATGAGCTTACTGTTGATTAGATGATGGCACTAAGGACTTAGCAAACACAACGTCCGTCCCCAGCCCGATGCACGACGCCCGTAGGAAAATATTACCATGTACCAACGAAGATGAATTCTGAAGCTCCCTAAGAATCAATGAGCTGTTAGAGCTTTGGGGCGCGTGTGCTGGAGAACTTTATACTCAGTGAGCGCTCTCATTCAAGGTCTCCTTGCTCTAGAAACAGTAACCCTAGAGCAGACTGTATGTTAATACTCATGTATCTTAGGCCCGCGCTCCCCAGCAGGTGTGCCACAGACACGGAACACCTTAGCCCTCAGAGTCCCCGGTCAGTCACCATCTGGGGTCCTGAATCTCCTTCCATTTACTCCACCACTCGTACAACGTTCTCCGTTCCTAAGTATGCCATGACATGGAAAAGGCCTTATGCACACCTTAACTCACTGGGCTGGCAGTGTTACAGTTGCAGTTCGGCTCTACACAATAGTGGTTCTCAAAGGGTGGTCCCCAGACCACCAGCACCAATGTTCCCTGGGAACGCATTAGAAATGCAAATTCTCAGGCCCCATGCCTGGGCTACTGAATGAGAACCTCTGGGAGTGGGGCCTAGAAAGCTGTTTTAACCAGTCCTCCAGGTGATTCTGATGTTTGCTAAGGTCTGAGAACCAGGAACCAAGGCAGACAACTGCCCGTTTGTACCATTATACTTATCACCTATCATTAAGTTAGTGTTCATTTTATTTAGTGCTGGAAATCTAGGAATTGCTGCCTTCAGAGAGCCACAGAGACACTCACCAGCTCCAGTACATTCTCTACCTCCTTCGGTACCTCCCATGACAGCTCTCTAAACTGGCTCTCCAGGATGCCCAGGCCTGTCTGCCACCCCTCGTCATTTGCTGGTGCTGGGACACACAGGGCCTGCTGTACTCCCTGCTGGTCTCTTCTAAGTCAAGACAGACAGGGCACTTTCACTTTTGTTCCACTTTGTCCTACTTTAGGCCACAGGTAACAGTGAATTCTTTCCCAGGGTGAGAGTCTAGTATACCAACACTCAGAGGTCCACAGCACTGCTTTCACATTTACAAATGCGTGTACTGGTTGAAAATAAAAAAGTTATTCAAATTTCGTCAGGTATCTACTGTTAATTACCACCACTGCCCTGTCCCCATGCATATCTGTCTCCCTCATCCTGGGTGCAAGGAGATAACACACAGGGCCTACACCTTTCAGAAAACATTTGTTCTCATCAGAACATGTAGCAAGCTGATAAGCTTACAAATACAGGAAAATTAAGTTAAACTGCAACCAACATTAAATGTACTGACATTTTGGGTACTCGTACCCCAGCTCCCTTATTCAAGCTCATCATTGCAAATACTAACAATTATTACTCTAGCTAAACATGTATTGGGTGTTAAATTATGTGCGGGCCCTGACTGACCTAAGCCCTTTAATCATTGCAGCATCAGCGTATCTGTGGATGGAACTTTTATTTTCCCCACTTATATATGAGGAACCTATTTAATAAACAGACAAAGTAATTACATTCATCAGAGTCCAAGGAAACCAAAGCTACCCAAGGCGGACCACAAAGGATAATCAGGGACCCTGTTCCTTCTCTACACCCAGCCAGCTCATCCTCACTAGATCCTACCTTGGCAGGTAAATGCTGGAAACAATGCTACATAAATGTTGCATCACAATGTCAAAGCTTTAGAAACTTCTAGAAATAAAACTACTTAGATAACATACTACTTAGATAGGCATGAGGACAACTTGGAAACTGGAATGTTGTATATTTTGATCTGGGTGATGGTTACATGGCCATTTATGTATAACAATTCACCAAGCCATACAATTAAATTAGCGCACTTCATGCACTTTACTCTGTGTACAGATGTATACATTATACTTCAATGAAATTTTAACAATATTAAAAATGTTTTTGAGGAATACTTAATGATGTAATTTTAAAAAGCCTACAATATATAATGTTCAATCCCAAAAGGTAGGATTTCATATTGATAGGGAACATAATCATACATCGAATTTAAAATAAGAAGTAAGAAGGGGGAAAGGATTAAAGAAAATACTGAAATGGTAACTTAGGATAGTAGAATTTTCTTTATACTTCACTGTATTTTCAAAATCCTCTTTAGTTACAAATCAGGTTGAGTGATTGATTAAATAAATACACATACGTGTGTATACACACACACACACACACACACACACACAGTCACGTGCTGCATTAACAATGCAGTATTCAACAACACACATCTACAACAGTGGTCCCATAGATTGCAATGAAACTGAAATTTTTCTATTGCCTAGTGACTTGTAACCTTTGTAACGCTGCAGCAAACACACTGCTAATGTGATTTGGTGATGTTGGTGCAAACAAACCTACCGCACCGCCAGTCATATAAAAGTACAGCACATACAATTATGTACAGTGCATAATACTTGATAATGATGATAAATGACTAGGTTACTGGTTTACGCATTTACTATACTGTACTTTTTATCATTATTTTACGGTGTATTCGTTCTACTTGTAAAAAATGTTCAGTGTAAAAAGTATGCTGTGCTATGCAGGCCGCAACCTCATACATCTTGTCTTTACCACATCACTCGACTGCACCATTTTCTGTTGGACTTGAGTCAATTTCGTGTTGTTTTGTACAGTACCATGGTGTACAGGCTTGTCACCTAGCAGGAGTGCGCTGTACTATATTCCTTGGTTGTGTAATAGGCTGTATCATCTAGGTTTGAGTAAGTGCCTCTAAGATGAGCACAACAATGAAATCGCCTAAGGATGCATTTCTGAGAACTTATCCTTGTTGTTCAGCAATGCATGATTGTATTTTAATTCAGAAAAAGTACCAATTAGATCTGGGGTTTAAGAACATAACAGAAAAAACAAAAATCTGTAAACTTAATTAGAACTTTAAAACATTTAAAATACAACAATGTTGGTACAAACTTAAGTGAGTGACTAGAAAGGACGAGGGTAACACAAAGTGTGCAAACATGGCCTGTTTATTTTACGAAGTACAAGATACGCACATAAACCAGAGCAAAACAACCCTAGAAATCCCTAGGAAGGCAGAGAAATCATTGTGCTGAAGATTCAGAGACAGGAAATTAGAAAGCTGCATGTTTTCTGAGAAGGTCCCCGATGGCAGCAGCACAGGAGGATGCTGAACTTGCCCCTCCCAAGAGCACATTGAAATATACACCTATATAGAGAGAAAATACTCCTGAGAGACAATGGAGGAATGAACAGTTTCTGAACAACAAAAGAGAGAAAGGGACCAAACAAGGAAAGCTGGCAAACCACAGCTCTCCAGGAGCTGTGGGAACACTCGGCAGCTGCAGGAACCCTCCAGATCGAAGGTGCTGGTGAGCGCCATTGTGTACGACCCCTTCCACCTCGCTAGGGAAGGCGGGAGCTCTATTTGGAGGTTTGACGTGTGTGCAGGTTCACAGGCAGATACACTGCCCAGAGCACATTTTGGCTCGGAACAAAGGAAGCAAGCAGGATCAACAGGGTGTCACAACACAAACCTGGCCTCCCTGCCTGAGCTGCTCCTGCCTTGCAGGCCAGCACCCAGGCACCATAGGCACCTGTCTGGCTCCAGCAGGCTGTCAAACCAACGCCGTACGCACAGCAGACACACGTCACTTCTACACAAGGTCACTTTTTCAAGACTGGACGAGATAGCTATTTTGCCTAATTCATATAAACAAACATAGAAAGGAAATTAAGTGAAAAGACAGACTATTTCTCAAATGAAGGAATAAGAAAAATCCCCAGAAAAAAACCCTAAGACAATGGGGACAAGTAATTTGATAAAGAATTCAAAGGAATTAAGGATATTCACCAAACTTGAGAGTGAAATAGAAGAACTTAGGGAGAACTTCAACGAAAAGGTATAATGTATAATAAAGAAACACGCAGAGCTAAAGAATGTAATAACTGAAATAAAAAATACAGTAGAAGGCATCAACAGCAGATAAGCTAATATAGAAAAACAGATCCACGACCTGAAAGACAGACTAGTAGAAATGAACCAATCAGAATAGCAAAAAAAGAATTTAAAAAACAAGGACAGTTTGAGAGTCCTGTGGAATAAAACACAAACATTCACTTTATAAGGATCCCAGAAGGAAAAGGGGAAAAGGCACAGAAACTGTATTTATAGAAATAATGGCTGAAAACGTTCCTAACCTAGGAAAGGAAACAGGCATCCAGGTCCAGGAAGCTCAGAAAGTTCCAAACAAAATGAACTCAAAGAGACCCACACCAAGATATATTGTAATTAAAACGGCAAACTTTAAAGATAAAGAGTGCATTTTAAAGGCAGCAAGAGTAAAACAACCAGTTATAAAGGAAAACCCAAAAGCTATCGGCTGATTTCTCAGCAGAAACTTTAGAGGCCAGAAGGGAGTGGTAGGATATCTTTAAAGTGCTGAAAGAAAGAAACCTACAACCTAGATTAATTTACCCAGCAAAGTTATCATTCAGAATTGAAAGAGCGAGTTTCCCAGACAAGCAAAAACTAAAGGAGTTCATCTCCATTAAACCAACTTTAAAAAGAATGTTAAAGGGTATTCTTCAAGCACAAAAGGCCATAACGAGAAATAAGAAAATATGAGAAAGGGAAAAAAATCTCACAGGCAAAGCCAAATATTTAATAAATACAGTGAATCAGACATTTGAAAAGCTACTAAGAAGGTCAAAAGACAACAGTACCAAACTGAACTCAAACTACAATAACAGGAGATACACAAAGCAAAAACACCTAAAATATAACATCAAATACATAAATCATGGAGGGCGGAAGTAAAAATGTAGTCCTTCTAGACTATATTTGAAACTAAATGCCCATGAGCTCAAAATAGACTGCACTATAGACACAGAACGATATACATAAATCTCACAGTAACCACCACCCAAAAACCTACAAAAAATACATAAAGAATAAAGAAAGGACCCCAATCAAAACACTAAAGAAAATATCAAATCACAAGGAAAGCCATCAAGCGAAGAAAGAACAGATGAGAATACATGGGTTGATTGCCCTTTCCCATACTATAAAAATCAATAACTCGGGCCAGCCCGGTGGCTTGGGCAGTTGGAGCTCCGTGCTCCTAATGCCAAAGGCTGCCGATTGAATTCCCACATGGGACAGTGGGCTCTCAACAACGAGGTTGACGGTTCAACTCCTCGACTCCCACAAGGGATTGTAGGCTCCACCCCCTGCAACTAAGATTGAAAATGGCACCTTGAGCTGAGCTGCTGCTGAGCTCCCACATGGCTCAGCTGGTTGGAGCTGAGCTCCCAGATGGCTCAGCTGGTTGGAGCGTGGGCTCTCAACCACAAGGTTACCGGTTCGACTTCCACAAGGGATGGTGGGCTGTGCCCCCTGCAACTAACAATGGCAACTGGACCTGGAGCTGAACTGTGCTCTCAACTAAGATTGAGAAGACAACAACTTGACATTATATAAACTTTAATGGACATAACGGGAGAAATTCACAGTAATACAATAATAGTAAGGAATTCTAATATTCCATTAGCATCAATGGATAGATGATCCAGACAGAAAAGTAAAGAGGAAATAATAGCATTAAATATCACATCAGACCAGATCAAATTAATAGACATTTATAGAACATTTCATCCTAAACGTGCAGAATACATCTTTTTTTCAAGTGCACATGGAACATTCTCAAGGACAGATCACATATTAGGCTACAGAACAAGCCTCAATAAATTCAAGAAGATTGAAATCGTATCAGGTATTGTTTCTGACCATAATGACCATGAAACCAGAAACCAACTACAGGAAGAAAACAAAAGAACATAAATATGTGGAGACCAAACAACATGCTACTAAAAACCAATGGGTTAAAGAGGAAATCAAACCAGAAATCAAAAACTATCTTGAAACAAATGAAAATGAAAACACAACTTTTCAAAATTTAGAGGATGCAGTAAAGCAGTTCTAAGAGGGATGTTCATAGCCTACTACAAAGAAAAAACAAACAAAAACACAAAGTAAGAAGAAGGAACAAAATAATTAAGATCAGAGCTGAAATAAATACCGTGTTTCCCCAAAAATAAGACGTAGACAGACCATCAGCTCTAATGCGTCTTTTGGAGCAAAAACTAATATAAGACCCGGTATTATATTACATTATATTATACCCGGTATTGTACTGTATTATATTATATTATATTATATTATATTATATTATATTATATTATATTATATTATTCTAGTCTATTATATTATATTGTATTGTATATTATATTACACCTGATCTTATATTAAAATAAGACCGGGTCTTATATTAATGTTTGCTCCAAAAGACGCATTAGAGCTGATGGTCCGGCTAGGTCTTATTTTCAGGGAAACAGGGTAGAAGTTTTAAAAATAAAAATGATCAATGAAACTAAGACCTGGTTCTTTGAAAAGATGAACAAAATTGACAAACTTTTAGCCAACCTCATCAAGAAAAGAGCCCAAATAAATAATAAATGAAAGAAATTACAACAGACACCACAGAACTACAAATAGGCATTAAACAATACTATAACTATGCAAACAAAATTAATCTAGAAGTGAGGCAGGACATGTAGCCTAGGAAACCCTTCCAGTGTATAACTTGATGTGCTCCATTGGTTACACCAGTAACAAAGTGAATGTATCCAGTACCTCCAGCTGGAGAAAAACAAGAACCAGTTTCTTCCAGCTAGGCTGATCCCTATGACTGGGACCTGACCTTTAGCTAATTATAATTCATTATAATCTCATTTGCATTGCAGTTACTACGACTCCCATCATGCATCTGATGCCATGACAATTCCAGAGGAACCAAATAAAGAAAAAGCAGAAAACAGAGGGTCCTGCCCAGGGGAGGAGATAAATGAATCATGTCAATGGGATGTCACCAATTCCTGCCCTGGGAAGGATAAATACCCCTGATCGTGACTTCCTCTGGGTGACTTTTCTCTGAGTTCCCGCACTTTCCTCTCAAGTGTGTACTTTTGTTTTCAATAAAACACTTTTTCTTTCCTGCATCTCTCTCACTCTTAAATTCTTTCTTGTGTGGATACAAGAACCTAGTCAACACTGCTCCAGGTTGAATCTTCTCTAGGACATCCCATGAGCCTCCAGAGACAGAAAAAAATTGATAAATTCCTAGAAGCATATAATCTTCCAAGACGGAACCAGAAAGAAATAGAAATTTAAACAGAACTATTACTGGCAATAAAACTGAAGCGGTAATCAAAAAACTCCCAACAAATAAAAGTCCAGGACCAGACAGCTTCACTGGAGAATTCTACCCAAACATTTAGAGAAGAATTAATACTTATCCTTCTTAAAGTATTTTTAAAATTTGGAAAGAAAGAAACACTTTTAAACTTATTCTACAAACTCAGCATTTACCTGGATACCAAAACCGAAGACATTACCAAAAAAAACAAATTATAGGACAATATCCACGATGAACACAGACACAAAAGTTCTCAACAAAATATTAGCAAACTGGATTTGACAATGCATTAAAAGGATTATTCACCATGACCAAGTGGGATTTATCCAGGGATGCATGGACGGCTCAATATCCATAAATCAATCAAGAAACTTCACATTAACAAAATGAAGGATAAAAATCATATTATCATCTGAACAGATGCAAAAAAAGCATTTGACAAAATTCAATATCCTTTTATGAAAAATATTTTCAACATAGTAGGATATAGAAGAAACATACCTCAACATAATAAAGGCCTATATGACAAACCCACAGCTAATATATACTCAATGGGGAAAAGCTGAACTCTTTTCCTCTGAGATCAGGATCAAGACAAGGGTGCCCACTATTACCACTTCCATCCAACATAGTTTTAGAAGTTCTAGCCACAGCAATCACACAAGAAAAAGAAATAAAAGGCATCCAAACAGAAAAGCAGGAAAACTTTCACTATTTGCAGATGACATGGTAATATATGTACATAGAAAACCCTAAAGACTCCATTAAAAAAAAAAAAACCATTAAAACTAATAAATGAATTCAGTAAAGTTTTAGCATACAAAATCAATATACAGAAATCTGTTGCATTTCTATACATCCATAACAAACGATCAGAAGAAGAAGTTAAGAAAACAATCCTGTTTGGAATTGCATTAAAAAGCATAAAATACCTAGGAATAAATTTAACCAAAGAGGTAAAAGACCTGTACTCTGAAAACTATAAGACACTGAAGAAAGAAATTGAAGAAGATACAAATAAATGGAAGGCTATATCTTGTTCATGGGTTGAAATGATGAATATTGTTAAAATGGCTTTACCACCTAAAGCAATCTACAGGTTCAATGCAATCCCTATTAAAATACCAATGGCATTCTTCTCAGAACTAAAACTAATCCTAAAATTTACATAAAACCACAAAGGACTCCTAATAACCAAGAAAACCTTGAGAAAGAACAAAGTGGGAGGTATCATGTTCCCTGATTTAAAACTATACTACAAAGCTACAATAATCAAAACATTATGGTACCATGTTTCCCCCGAAAATAAGACAATAAGACCTAACCGGAAAATAAGCACTAGCATGATTTTTCAGGATGCTCGTAATATAAAATAAGCCCTAATGCGTCTTTTGAAGCAAAAATTAATATAAGACCCTGTCTTATTTTAGGGAAAATACAGTAGGGCTTATTTTATATTACAAACATCCTGAAAAATCATGCTAGGGCTTATTTTCTGGTTAGGTCTTATTTTCTGGGAAACACGGTATTGGCATAAAAACAGAGATATAGGACAGTGGGATAAAACGGAGAGCCCAGAAATAAATCCTTACTTATATGGTCAATTAATCTATAACAAAGGAGATAAAGATATACAAAGAGGTAAAGACAGTCTCTTCAATAAGCGGTGTTGGGAACACTAACACATACATGCAAAAAAAAGAAATTGGACCACTGTCTTACACTATATACAAAAACAAACTGAAAATGAATTAAAGACTTAAATGTAATACCTAAAGCCATAAAACTCCTAGAAGAAAACATAGGCAGTAAACTCTTTGATATTGGTCTTAGTAACATCTTTTTTGATATGTCTCCTCATGCAAGGAATACAACAACAAAAAATAACAAAAGGGACTACATCAAACTAAAAGGGTTTTGCACAGCGAAAGAGACCATCAATGAAACAAAAAGACAACCTAATGAATGAGAGAAGATATTCACAAACCGTACATCCAGGAAGGCGTTAATATCCAAAATATGTAAGAAACTCATAGAACTCAACACCAAAAAAAACAATCCCATTAAAAAATGTGCAGAGGACCTGAACAGACGTTTCTCCCAGGAGGACACACAGATGGCCAAGACGTATATGTGAAAAGATGCTCAACAGCACTCATCATCAGGGCAATGCAAATCCACACCATAATGAGGTACCACCTCACATCAGTGAGAGTGGCTATCACTTAAAAAAATCAACAAATAGCAGGTGTTGTCAAAGGATGTGGAGAAAAGAAAAGCCTCGTACACTGTTGGTAGAACTGTAAACTGGTGTAGCCACAATGGAAAACAGTATGGAAATTCTTCAAAAAATGATAAATACAGCTGGCATACGACCTAGCAATACCACTTCTGAGTATTTATCCATAGAAAATAAACGCACTAATTCGAAAAAATGTATGTACCCCTATGTTCACTTACAATAGCCAAGATATGGAAACAACCTAGGTGTCCATAGATAGAGGAATGGATAAAGATGTGGTACGGGTGTACACATACACACACACACACACACACACACACACACACACACACACACAAAATGGAATATTACTCATAAAAAAAAAAATTTTGCCATTGTGACAGCATGGATGGACCTAGAAGGTATCATGATAAGTGAAATAAGCCAGAGAAAGACAAATATCATATGATTTCACTTATATGTGGAATCTAAAGAAACAAAACAAATGAATAAACAAAATTGAATCAGACCCACAGATATAGAGAACAATGGTTCTGATGGTTGCCAAAGAGGAAGGGGTAGGGAATGGGTTAAAAAAAACAAAACACTTATAAAGTAATTGTGAATATTGAGTGATTAAAAAAAAGAAGGGTTGCACACTTTCTCACCGATAATACAAAAGGGCTGACACCATCTTAAAACTCTGAAGGATCACCTTTTGAGGTACCTTTACATGGAAGATTCTGATCCTAAAGATTTTAAAAATCCAAGAAAGGCAGTGAGATCTAATAAAATGATGATTATCTAAACCTACCATAATGTGTAGGGAAGGAGTAAACTAACATTCAGTAGCTAATTAATTGCTCCTTTAGTAAGTTTTTCTTTCCCTCCCAAACAACCGATTATTAGCCATAAGGGGAGTTTCTTGTCTTAGTTCTCCAATTAGAATTCAAATTTTAATCCCTATTTAGTACACATAATTAATTCTAGATTTTCTTCCATTATTTTAAGTGGGGATTATTATTTTTTTTTAATTAATTTTATTGGGGTGACAATTGTTAGTAAATTTACATAGATTTCAGGTGTACAATTCTGTATTACATAGTCTATAAATCCCATTGTGTGTTCACCACCCAGAGTCAGTTCTCCTTCCATCACCATATATTTGATCCAAGTGGGGATTATTTTTATGATATTAATTTCTAAAGACCAAAAGGAAGAATAATCATCAATCCACTCCATTGTCAGGCACTTTAGATGCAGCATTAAACATTTCCACATGGGCAGTTATCAAAGTGAAATCGATTTGAGCAGAATAGCGAATGATGGCAGAGAGACAAGAGTAAGAGTCTGCATCTGGATGCGGAAGTAAATTAAGGAAAGAATGAGAATACGGTATCAAGTTCAGCAAAGCAAACTTGGGCACGTGAGCAGAGAATGGAAGGAAAGGCAAATACTTGTGGCTAAAACAACCTTGGAATCGCTTATTTCAAATACTAGCCTTTCTTAGGCATTTCAGTTGGGGAACAAAAGGAAAAAGAAATGATGAATTTGGAAGGGATTAATCATAAACAGTCAGTATGTTCAAAAATCATAGGCCTGCTATTTAACAGATAATTCTTCAAGTTTCATCTGACGAAACAGTTATTACCAGAGACAAACTATTAAGTACATGTCACACAACCTAGTCTGGCTATCAACTCTCCAGGGATTCAGTAAGGAAGCATTCTAAAAATAATACCTTTTAAAAAATTAAATACTTTCAGCTTCATCATCATCGCTGTCACCTCCATAAATTATTATGACTATTTTTTTCGCCAAATTAACAAAAGCACCTAGAACTGATTAAACTTTCAATATAGTAAAATCAGATGAGAGCGCAAAGTTCACTGGACTCCAATATTACTGGCACTGGTCTCTCTTCAGTCAGTTTTTTTTTTTTTTTTTAAGGCTCTCGAAACCTCGAGTAAACAAATCCAACAGCCAGTGAAAACTGACACACCCAGAAACTCTCTGCAAAACATTTACTTCATAGTTCACAATAGACTGTCCTATTCCATCTACAGGTGGCCTTGCCTAGAGCTAAAGGTCAAAAGAAAACACTCCCTAATAATACCTTCACACTTTATGGGTAGAAAAAAAATGAGGAAAAACTAACAAGCAGGCTTTAAAGAGAGGGCAGGGACGTAGGAACTATCATCTCCATGGAACATACATACCACACCTTCTGATTTTTCTAAGACTGCTTCATTTTTGCTCCTTAACTACAAAAAATTTTTTACATCTACATGTCTAGAATTCTTCAAGTATCAGATGCTAGAGCTAAAGGAGCCTTCACAATGATCAATGTCTTTACCTGTGACCTAACCAGCAGTACCCACCCGTAGCCCTCTCTGCTTTACCCCCACAAGCCAAAGAAAAACGCCATCCCAGAACCAGCCTTCATGGCAAGAAATCAATTTGCTCAGACAGCTATAATGGCAGTTTCTGAGGTTGCTCCCAACAGCATTCTACCAGAGGATTTCTGAGAAACAAAATCTCACTCCAAACATCTCTAGAGACAGGTTAGGAATCAGTGACATGTACTGACTGGGGAGACATTTTTGGAGAGAGGGACTTTGTGGGCATTCAGCAAATCACGTCATACAGGAAGTCACCTAATGGTATTAACAGTATATACAAAAAAGGAAATTGCTCTCATTTTTGGTTCACTAAAATATTTCATAGGTAAAGTTAATACAGAATGAGTCACTGTGATGGACCAAGCCGTTCTCCCATGTAAAAAGTATAAAGATCTGCCACCTGCTCCCACTCCAAAAACACCCTTTGCCAATCTTGACCCAAGAAAGCTCCTGGACTATAGTGTTTCTCTCCAAACGATAAGGAGGAAAACAAAAGTGAAGGGAAAAGATTTGTTTTAGTTTTGTAAAGGCTAAGTTCTTTCCACTTCATTCTTTTAGAAGCAATTTATTTTCATTGCCTAGATCCACTTCTTGAAAATGAAATCTGATTCTGACCTTGTAGTAAAATAATTTCCACTTATCCCACATTCTTAAAGTTCTGAGTAAAACCTAAGGCCACAATTCTTGCAACACAGACAATAAGTCTAAAAATAAAGTTTCACAAAGCACTAAAAGGCAAACAGAGAAAGCTAGGGTTTTAATAAAAAATTGGATACTTGCTGATTTTCTTAATACTTACCCATTCTTCAACATTTGGGGGCTGCTCATCATAAATATGTTCCTTGTCCCACAAAATATTTGCCTCATCATACTGGTCCATCTTTCTTCGGGTTTTCACAGCAAAGAAAATTATTAAAGCAAAAGCCACAATAACCATGAACCCCAACACAATGGCAATGGCCTAAAAAGAGATTGAAGATATTGACATAATTAGATTTTAATTGCTTACTTTATCCCAATTCACTCTCTACAAATACCCTACTAAATATCTGTGGCTTAACTGATATAAAACTAATACATATGGTTACATTTTAGAAATATAAAACCTAGCTCATACCATTGTGCTAAAATGAGCAAAACACACACATACACTCTCTCTCTCTGACTCAGTCCTCAGAACATGCTTAATGTTCTGTGCTATCATCATCCCCATTTTAGAATTACAGAAAACTATTCCAAAGCTTGAGCATCAAGGGGCCGTATTTTACAGAGGCTCTGCCTTACCATAAATGATGCAGACAGACCCTAACCAAGCTATCCACGGACTAATGATTCATTTAGTCTGGCAGGTTTCTCCGTTTCAGGAGTCTTTCGTGTGCTTACTCTAAAGGGCCCTGTGACAAGGAAGCCCTCCCCCTGAAAGTTCTCCTGCTGTCCGGCAGGTGTGTTAAGAGGTGCACTGGCCCAGAGGCACTGGGAGTCGAGGCAGGGAGGCTAATGCGAACGAGGAGGCTCTCTGCAGCTGTCTAACAGGGACGTCCTTTCTCAAAGACCACAGGTTTCAGGTAGTCAAAGGACTAAGAGGAATGGGGGTGTGGTCAGATGGGAGTGCCAACCCTCAGCCCTACTTATCACAGATTCATCTGCATGTCAACAACAAACATTCTGAAAATCTACATTTGCAGGGAACACATTTCAGTCTTCAAAACAGAGTGACTCATTCCAGTGAAAAAATGAGAATTCCTGAGTCAGTGTGAGGAGAAAAAAAAGGAAAAAAAATTAGCAACCCAGAAACACTTTAATATAATTAGGGGGTGACTCATGGTTACTGAAAGCAGGTTCTCTCCCCAATCTGTACATCTGAATCAACTGGATAGCTTTTCAAAATACTGACTTACACTCTGAAAATCACAAAACACTTTTGAAAGGAATTAAAGATGACCTAAGTAAATGGAAAGACATCCTATATGTTCATTGTCAGAAGGCTTAAATGTACAGATGACAACACTCTCCAAATTGACCTACATATTCAATGCAATCCTTCAAAACGGTAGCTGGCTTTTTTTTTTTTTTTTTTTTTTTTTTTGCAGAAAGTCACAATCCGATCCCAAAATTATATGAATACACAAGAGCCCCAGAATCTAGCCAAAACGATCTTGAAACAACAAAGTTGGAAGATTCCAACTTCTCGATTTTAAAATATATTATAAAGCTACAGTAAACCAGACAGTGTGGTACTTGCATGAGGATAGAAATATAGATTAATGGAATCCTTTGAGAGTCTAGAAATAAATACACTTATGATCAATTCATTGTTTACAAGGGCATGAAGATAATGTAATGGTGAAATAGTCCTTTCAAAAAAAATAATACCAATACAGCTGGATATCCACACACAAAGAATGGTGGACTCCTTCCTTATATCATGCCCTAAACTCAGGATCACAGACCTAACTGTGAGAGCTAAAATTAAAAATCTTAGAAGAAAACAAAGGAGTAAGTCTTTGTGACTTTGAATTAGGTAAAGTAGTCCTAGATATGACATCGAAAGCACAAGCAGCAAAAGAAAAAAAAAATCAGACCTCATCAAAATGAAAGACTTTTGTGCAAACAGAAACATACAGAAAGTAAACAGAGAATGACAAAAGGAGAAAAAAATACTTGCAAATCATACATCTATAAGGGACTTGTATCCAGGTATATAAAGAATTACTAAAACTCAGTAATAAAAATACAAGTAGCCCAATTAAAAAATGGACAAAGATTCTAAATAGTCAGTTTTTCAAAGAAGATAATATACACAAGAAAACAGGCTCAACATCATTAGCTGTCAAGGAAATGCAAATCAAAACCAAACCGGGTACCACTTCACACCCATTAGCATCAGAATCTGACAGACAGAAACAATGTTGGTGAGGATGTAGAGAATCCTACATATTTCTGGTAAATGTACAGCAGCGCAACTACTTTTGAAAGGACTCTGGCAGTGCCTCAAAAAGTTAAACAGAGTCACCATAAAACCCAGCAATTTCTAGGTATATACTCAAATCAAGAAAAATTAAGACATCAGCTAATGGATAAGAGGAGGCTCTCTGCACCTGTCTAATAGTGACGTCCTTTCTCAGAGGACACACAAAAACATGCATACAAATGTTCAAAGCATTATTCATAATAGCCAATGTGGAAATAGCCCAAGTGTCTATCAAATGATGAACGGATAAACAAAATTTGGTATATGCATACAATGGAATAGTATTCAATAAAATAAAAAGGAATGAAGTACCGATACATGCTATAACACAGATAAACCTTGAAAACATTATGTTAAATGAAAGAAGCCAATCATAAAAGACTGCGAAAATATTGCGATTTTGTTTATATGAAATATACAGAATTGGCAAATCTATAGAATGGGATTACTGGTTGACTAGGTCTGAGAAAGGTTAGGGAAATGAGGAGTGACTGGGAATACTGAAAATTTATCAAATTGATTGTGGTGATGGCTGCATAACTCCGTGAATACACTAAAAACCAATGAATTATACTTTAAATGGATGAATTATGTGGTATGTTAATTGCATCTTAATAATGACAAGCAGCCCTTCTCCCAGATTCTGATTTAAATAGAAACAGGGCCTTGCCATCAGTATTATTTAAAAGTTCCCAATGTGATTCTATTAAGCATCCCAAGTTGAGAGCCTCTGACCCAAGGGGAACGGGGGTGGGGAAAAAAACAAAACTACCCATACCTCCTGAGGATCCACAACACAATAGTGATACAAATACTGATCCACGTAGAGTCCAGAAGCTGCAGGTGTATAAAATTGGTTGCAGAGGGCAATAATTTGTGAACCGTACAGAGATCCAGAAGCCTGGGCAGTTGGATTAACTCCCATTATGTAGACGATTGTGGCAATAAACACCATGAAGCCCAGGATAGCACTCACTATGATCACAGTCAGGTAGTATGCTCTTGTTCTAGACATTTCAGATCTTATAACACTGGTAACAAATATCACCAAGGCAGCAATGAAACAAAAGGCAGCCATAGCCAAGAGGAAGCCCTTTGCTGCTCTTGGATCTGTGTAGCCTCCTCCATAGCCATACCCGTAGCCATAACCATAGCCATTTCCGTAGCCTCCAAAGCCACTTCCTCCAACAGGGTAGCCCAAACCACTTCCTATTAGATTGGTTCCATAGCCTCTGTCCCAGGCAAGTGTGGAGGCGACACAGGCAAATATGGCAATGCACATCACGATAATAAGCATAGACAGAATCCGAATCACTCCTGGAGGAGAGGTCCATTTGTAGAAGTGAAGAATTTCATCTTCTGGGTAGAAAGAATACGCCGTATGAGACAGCATTGGTCGAACGTGCATCTCTCCACCGTACATGTCATTGCTTGGTGCATAATGACTAGGTTTGCTGAAATGCACATGAAAACAATTTCAAGTTAGCACTTTTTGGAAGTAAGCAGAGAGACTGTATCAAGTACTTGGAATAATTTAAACAATCCATTGGCAAATAAAACTATCGTTAGTACTGCCCCACTGCAATGGGGCAATTTGTGTCCCCCCAAAATTCAAATGTCAACATCCTAAGCCCCAATGTGATGGCATTAGGAAGTGGTGTCTTTGGGAGGTAATTAGATCCTAAGGTAGAGCCCTCATGAATGGGATTAATGCCCTTATAAAAAGAGACCCCAGGGGCGGCCAGATGGCTCAGTTGGTTAGAGCGCGAGCTCTGAACAACAGGGTTGCTGGTTCGATTCCCACATGGGCCAGTGAGCTGCGCCCTCCACAACTAGATTGCAGGACAGTGACTTGAAGCTGATAGGCCCTGGATAAACACACTGTTACCCAACATTCCCCAATAAAATTTTAAAAAAACAAAAAATAAATTTTTAAAAAAGAGACCCTCTCGCCTCTTCTACCACATGAAAATACAACTAGAAGTCAACCTAGAAGAGGGCCTTCACCAGAACCCGACAATGTCGACACCTTGGATTTCTAGCTTACAGAACTGTGAGAAATAAATTTCTGCCGTTTAGAACCTACTCTGTCTATGGTACTTTGTTAGAACAAGCAGAACTGACTCAGACACTCACTGACCAGTGAAGGTCCCTGTGCATCAGAATCAGCTGCAGGGCTTGTTAAAATATGCAGATTGGTGGCCCCCACCCTAAAGCCGCTAACTCTGCAGGTCTGGTGTAGGACATGTTTCCAGATGCTGCCGGTCTGGCAACCATATACTGAGAATGACTGCTCTAGTTTCTGTGGAACAGAGGTTCTCAAATTTTGCTATTAGAATTACCTGGAGCATGTGTAAAAACCCTGATTGGAGCACTCCATCCCAGTTAAATCGTAATCCCTGGGAATGGGTCCCAGGCAGTTTGAACAAGTGTCAACTCTTGCCTGTGTGACTTGAGACCCGTGCATTCAGACATGACACCTATAATGGCCTACCCAGGGTTCTGTGCCATTCTTGGCAGCCTCACTCTCTTACCTAAGAAGGCACATTCATTCATTTACTCAGTTGACAGCTATTTAATGGAGCTGCCAGGTTCTCATGTGCTGAGAACTGTGCTAGGTACTGAATGGAAACTCTGCACTCTTTCTCACATAACTTGCCCTATGTATCTCTTCCATCTGGCTGTTCCTGAGTTATATCCCTTAATACAATAAAACAGTGATCTAGTAAGTAACATCTTTCTCTGAATTCTGTGAACCATTTTAGCAAATTAATTGAACCCAAAGAGGGAGTTGTGGGAACCTCTGTATAGCCAGTCAGTCAGAAGTGCACATAACAATCTGGACTTATGACTGGCATTCTGAGTTGGAGGTCATTGGAGCCTCCAATCTGTAGCCAGTTGGTCAGAAGCACAGAGCTCCTCGGCTTAAAGCTGGCGTCTGAAGTATGTGTGTGGAGCTGAGGGCGTCTTGTAGGACTGAACCATTAACCTGTGGAATCTGATGCTATCTCTGGGTAGATAGTGTCAGAATGGAGTTGAGTTCTTGAGCACCCTGCTGGTGTCCTACAAATTGTTTGTTAGTATGTGGGGAAACCCCCACATTGGAATTGGGTCTGGGAACCCAATTGAATGGGTAACTGTGATATATCCATCTGATGGAATGCTACAGAGCTGTAATGTCCAATACGGCAGCCACTAGCCACATGGATTTACGGAATAAAATGTGGCCAGTCCAAACTGAGGTGTGCTTTTAAATACAGAGTGATCACAGTATGAAAAAAGAATGTAACACCACCAAAAAGGTAACCCCAAAATTTACTATGTACTTCGGCTGATAATGATGTATCAATGTAGGTTCATTGATTATAACAAACTTAACGTTCTGGTGGGGGCGCTGACAATGGGGGACACGTGCATGTGTAGGGGGCACATGGGAAATCTCTCTCTACCTGCCTCTCAATTTTGCTGTGAACTTAAAACTGCTCTAAAAATAAAGGCTTAATAAATGTAAACTATGTCATGAATCAGTGTTTATATTAATGTGCTGAAACTGTATTTTGAATATATTGGGTTAAGTGAAAAATATTATTAAAATTAATTTTTTATTTTTAATGTGGTTATAAGAAAACAAAATTATATATATGGCTCACATTATATTTCCATAGCACTCTTCTGAAGCAAAAAAAAATGTTTAAAAACAAGTAAAACTAAACTGTATTGTTTAGGATGTATAGAGAGGTAGAATAATAGAGAAAAGCAAGGGATGACCATATGTTAGAACAGTGGTTTCCAGGGAAAGGAGAGGACACAGGGCAGGTCTTTGAGCTGTTCTGTTTCTTGACCTAGGGGATGATTTTGCTTTGTCTTTATTCGTCATCTCGTACACATGTTCTGTGCCCTTTTCTATTTCACTACTGTTTACAAAAGCAACACAAAATAAGTGTCAGGCTAATGGAGCATTAATCACTAATTATATTCTCTGACATACTTTAAGGACCCCATTGTCATAAACAGTGTCCCTACCATGTTCAGATATTAGTCAGGAGGCTAAGTAATGTGAACACTCAGCTAGTTATCAAAGAGTTAAAGCTACAAACTATTTCAAGGAGGAAACCCCTATTAATGCTTGATAACAAATTTAAGAATTTACTGTTAAATCTCCAAATGACTAAGGATTCCAAGAATCCTCAACTTTGCTTCTTGTTTTATATAATGGCAGGAATCACTCTTAAAACTGACAATGTAGAACACATGTTAAGTGAAAGTCAGTTACAAATGACAACATATTGTATGATTCATGTTTCCATTTATATGACATGTCCAAAACAGACAATTCTAGAACAGAAAGTAGACTGGTGGTTGCTGAGTAATGGGGGGGAATGGTGAGTGACTGCTAATGGGTATGGTTTCTTTGGAAAGGGGATCACGAAAAATGTTCTAAAACTGTGGTGATGCTTCCACAATTCTGTGAATATATTAAAACCACTGAAAGGTCCATTCTAAGTGAGTGAATTGTATGGAGTGTGGATTATATCTCAATAAAAGTGTCATTCAAAAAATTGATGCTATGTTGCCAACGGTCATCTAAACAAGGCGTTAATAGGAAGCTTCATACCAATCGTGAAAAACTAGAAGGAGGGGCGGCCAGTTAGTTCAGTTGGTTAGAGCGTGGTGCTCTTAACAAGGTTGATGGTTCAACCCTACATGGGCCACTGTGAGCTGCGCCCTCCACAACTAGATTGAAATAACTACTTGACTTGTAACTGATGGATCCTGGAAAAACACACTTAAAATAAATAAATAAAAAGTTAAAATAAAAATAAAAAGACGAAAGAAAAAAAACTAAAAGGAATAAATACACACAAAAATATAATCCTAGACTATAGAAACAGATGATAATAGCTGCCGCTGCAGAGGAAAACTGTCATCCTGGAAGTTATGGGTAAGAAGGAAACTCATTTTGCACCGAATACACATACTTTATGTTTAAAGTAAACAAACAATAGATGAAAGTTTCAACGATAGGTACCTATTTTTTTACATGTGATAGACATTTAAAAATAAGAAAACTACAGAATCATTTACTTACAATTCATCAGGTCTATATGGAGGTGGACTTTCAAAAGGCCTCGAGGACATGGCTGATGTCAATGGTCACCCGATCTTCAAGATGAGTACTGTAGCTCCCAAGATACACCAATCTAAGCAACATAAGTAGGGTAATGGCATTACTACTGAGCTTCGAGTTTCCTTGCATTACTAAGAAAACTAATGATACCAATCTCAAGTAACCTCTCAGAGCGTGGTTATTTCTCTTCCCCTTCCCACTGCTATTTCTGTACAATGGACCATTAATCCTTGAGCACAGGAAATTACTGAGCATAGGAATCATCCAGCCTGCGAGCCTCACAGCGTGGCGCTCTGCGCATCACCAGCATACAAATCACATTGAAACTTCAAATTCTAAGTGGTAGTAATGAAAATTTCACAAAGCTTTTACAGCATAGGTAAAAACGGTATTCTAAAGAATAGTCCCTTCAACAAATACCATATGATCTCACTTACATGTAGAATCTAAACAATAAAATAAATAAACAAATAAAACAGAAACAGACTCATAGATACAGAGAACAAACTGATGGTTATTAGATGGGAGGGGATTGCGGGGCTGGGTGAGAAAGGGGAAGGGGATTAAGAAGTACAACTTGGTAGTTACAAAACAGTTATGGGGATATAAAGTATAATATGGGGAATATAGTCAATAATATTGTAAAAACTATGTATATTGTCATATGGGTACTAGGCTGACTGGGGAAATCACTTCATAAATTATATAAGTTTTATAAATGTTTAACCACTATGCTTTACATCTGAAACTAATATAAAATAATATTGAACGTCAACTATAATTTAAAAAACAGTCACATGATATAAAGTACAGCATAGAGAACAGAGTCAATAATATTGTAATAACTACGTACAGTGTCAGATGCATTATCACTTTGTGAGGTATATAAAGGGCGAAAGATTTATACGATTTGAAAAGAAACCAGAGTATGAGTGAGGTATATAAATGCTTAATCACTGTGTTGTTTTGTACGCCTGAAACTAATAAATAAATAAATAAATAAATAAAGTCACTTCAAAGCACAAGGAAGATGTATAAAAGAAAATTTCTTAAAATGTTTGTTTCATATTACTTTTGAAAGTTCATATAAAATGAGAATGTATAAGAAAGTGCCTATCTAGCAGTCTAGCACACACTAGACCCTCAATGTTAACTAAAGCATAATCTGGTTTTTAAAAAGTATGCTTTTATCATTATAAATGATTACAAGCTGCATCTGTGGATGGTGGGATTGCAGACATTGTCCCCTTCTGCTCTTCCAAGTCTTCAAAACCCAGCATAATGTTTACAAAAGGGGGAGGAGGGGTATTAAACACACATTGTGTTAAAGAGTCCTCTTCTCTAAATGAAAAGCAGAATGATTTTGTTCTAAAATTCCCCAGAGCACACAGAGGAATTTTGTTCTAAAATTCCTCCTAAACATCTAGGAGGCAATTTCACCCACTCAACAAGTATTTATTAAGTGCTTCCACTATCCCACAGGAGCCAGTTCTCCAGAAGAATGAGCCAGTTCTCCAGAAGGTCACACACAAAGGAAACAGCTACAACAACAGGCGGTATTTAGGGCTGATGAAATACAGTGTGGGGATAACCAAAGACTTACAGAGGAAGAGGCAGACGCTAGGGGAAGGGATGCAGGACACTTGAGCAAGATCTATATCTGAATATATTACAGTGTCTAATATTTCTTCCTTTTCAAATAAGGTATGAGTAGGCGTACATCACTGTGTTAGGAACCGTGAACGAATCCAAACTCTTTAAACTTTGTTCTTTAAGATCAATGGCAGCTGTCCTCCATTGACATCATTGAAGACAGTCAATTCCAAATGTCTCAGGATAAAATACTGCCCAAACGTGTATATTACGGAAAACCTCAAAGATAGAAATATATTGAAGGGTAGTAACATCAATGCAATTAGCATAATTTTTCCAAACACAGTGAGGGAAGATAATTTCTCTACATTCTTTTATTTCTAAACACTGTTTTATTGCACTGTAACATACAGAAGTCCATAAATCATAGGTGTACACAGTCCTAGCTAGCACCCAAACACACATGTAAATGAGCAATTTAGGCCAAAACATTATGGTGCTATAAAAAAGTAAAAGTCCAGATTAAATGTCTTCCTAATTGACATTTAGAAAAATATTAAGAAAAACTGGATTTAAACATTAAATGCAGTACCTACTTCCAAAGCTGAATTTCAAATACTGACAAATTGACCTGAGAGGAATCTTATTCTTTCTATACCTGTGACTCACTCATTCAAGACTATGCCAAAAATGCCAGGCTCAATGGTGATTTTCTGAAAATGCTAAATAAATCCAGACTAAGGCTGCAATTTAAGTATCGCAAAAAATCCCTTTCCAAACAAACTATTTCCTGAATTCAGAGTTTAGCTCTGATGTCTCGTCTACTAGCAGAGGTTTTAAATGGTGAAGCAAATAATTTTGGAAAGCTCATTAAGAACAAGTCATGCCACACCAACTTCATTTCCTTTTTTGAGGTTACCAAACTGGTAGGTGAAGGAAATGCAGAGAATCCTGAGAATCCTAAGCACATTCTAGCGTACAGTGTTGTTAGGCAGATTCCTAAGGGGTGAATATTAGGAGGAAAGAATGGACCATTTATGTCCACCTGAAGGGAGGTCTCTAGTGGTGACCACTAACAAACCCATTGGCTACAAGTACTTCAATACTAATGGAATTCTCTGTAAAGCCAGAATGATGGGTTAAAACAAATCTAGCAGTTTGAAAAGCTCACTGCTTCACACGAGTTCCTTATCTTCTCTGAGCCTCACTAACCTCTTTCTTCTGTCAATAGGGGGAATAATCTTGACCTGTAGGCTGGGATACCTAAGTAAAATAATGGATTAAAGAAGATGAGCAAATGTATTCACAGAGAGGTGGTTTACTGTGAAGGTGAGAGATTTCAGTGTTTAGGCAATTAGGTATACTGTATCCATTTTCAAACATTGGTGGCATGAATAAATTATTTTAAAAATGTAAACTGAATTTTAAAAAAGTAATAGCAACATGCTGGATAAGCCAGATCTGGCTTAATAACTGATCATTTTTAAGAGTGTATGTCCTTGGTGAGAATTTCAACAAAAGGTAACATGCTATTCCAAACTCAGGCAGTATTCACAGAGATAGTGCTTAAAACTAGGAATGATGGTTATTAAAAAGAAGCAAACTGCCTAACCTTGAAATGTATGCATCCTGTTCCAACTAGGTGTCTCTCTAGGAGGGTGACTAAAATTATTAAAGATCTAGAAAAACCATGTCTTCAGGAAAATGATTGGAAAAACAGGAAATGTTTGGCCTGGAGAACGCAACATTAGAAGGACCACTATGGCAGCCTTCAAGTATCTGAAGAGCTGTCTTTGTAGTCCTAGAAATGGTTCTCTGAAAAAAACACACCACAGGGTCAGGTTTCCTCTCAATCTGAGGAATTATCTCCCTCTCCCTGACCCCACACACCCTCCAAAAATAACAAATAACAATGTGATCTCATGCCATTTATGCAAAGCTTAAGTAGTTTGATTTTGATATTTTGGGGGGACTGGACAGGAGGACATCTAAGGTCTCTTTCAAGGCAGTCTGTGACTGTGCTTTAAGGGCCACAGCCAAAGGTGAAAGAGAGCCAAGAACAGACTGCTGTCCAATGCCCAGCACAGCAAATCATGACTGTGATAGGGACATAAGTCAAATAGCTAATTAAGAGGCAGGGGCAAAAAGAAAGCAGCAGACCCTTGTGGATATGTTAAGCTGAAAGCCAGCTAATGTTAACATATAATGAGTCCTCCTCTTGAAACTGTTTACTGGTAAAAAGCTGCCTTATTAAAAAAAAAAAAAAAAAAAAAAACTAAGCTAAGATGAAGTAGAAAAGTCTGAAAATGCTCTGCATTTTCAAATTATTCTTTAAATTGTCAAAAAGTAAAAAATAAACTTCGTATTTAAGGGCAGTCTGTTCCTTTTCAATCACATACAGCAACAGTTCATTTGCCTTTAAGAAGTTTTTAAAGCTGTGCCTGATATTAAATGATTCTATTTAGGTTATAGGCACATCATTAGTTAACGGCCTAAAATTTTGAAATTAGACACATTTTGAAACAGACAAACTCTACGTCAGAAATTGCATTTTTAATAGGCTCTCCAGATAATTTTTAAGCACACCATATATTTTGAGAATCATTGCCTAGAATAAAGGTGTCAGTCCAAGGAGAGCCTTGGTCTTGTGAGTTTCCTGTCTAGAACACCCAGATCTTCACATGGCAGGTGCCTGGGGCTCAGGTCTCAGCTCAAATGTCACCTCCTCAGAGAGGCCCTTCCAGTCACTCATTCCATCCACCAAACCTGTTTTATTTTCAGAGCAAATTCCCCGCCCCCCGCCCGACCCCACCCCGGCAATGAAATTATTAGTTTTTCCCTTTTTTTTTTTCAGTGCCACAATCTCCACTCCAACAAGAATAGCAGCTTCACACGTACTTAGATGTCTATCTTGACCATCACACTTATTCTTGATCCCAGGTACAAAGTGAGGCTCTACCAACATTTTGATTTATAAAACCAATAGCTGGATCAAATATATAGTGAATGAAGGAGAACTGACTCTGGGTGGTGAACACACAATGTGATATATAGATGATGTATTACAGAATTGTACACCTGAAACCTAATGTAACTTGAACAATTGTCCCTGCAATAAACTTTAATTTAAAAAAAAAATAGCCCACATTACAGCTGGGGTTTCAACCTAGCAATGAATGTCTTGAAGTTCTTCACTCAGCTAACCCCCAGTAAATACTATCCTTAAAGTTCAAGAAAAGTAGTTAAGAGCTTAAAGTCTGAAGGCAAAGGATAGAAAAAGGTCAAATACACAAAACCATACAGGCATCACCAGGAAGCCTGTTAGAGAAGCAGAATTCCAGGCCCCACTCTGACTTATTAACCAGAATCTGTATTTCAATAAAATCCCTAGGTGATTCATACTACATTCAAGATTGGAAAGGTAACTAGGTTACAGAACAGCTGTAAGCCTGAAGGCTAAAACAAAAGGTGTAACAAAAATCTGCCTGGGCTTTTTACTCTAATATTTTCATAAATAGATGAAAAAAGCCCACTAAATATTCTAATGAAGTAAGCCTCAAAATGCAACTGAAGAAAACTTTCCTCTGGAAGGTTCCTGGGAAAGTGAAGGATATCAGTTAATTAATGAGGTTACAATTAACCTTTTATCATTTTGAAAGGGCAATAATTCCAACTTTATTTTTAGAACAGGAAGAATTTTACATTCACATCAAATAGGATGCAGAAAACTTAAAGGAGGCCATAGGGACTAACCGAAAGAGAATTTCAGAGAAACTCCCCAAATCTGGTTCTGATGCTGGAATATCAAGAACTGCTGCTTTTCTAGTATACATTCCCTGATAAGCTGAAGTAGTTTTTCAAGCCAGCCCTTTTGTAACATGTTTGCCCTACAGGTGTTGGCTCACCTTTAAAAAGGGTTCTAATAAGGTCTACCTTTTAGAGTGACTGATTAAATGACATAACGTACAAAACGCTTTTAGCACAGGGCCTCCCACACAGGAGGCACTGCCCATCATTCCCCTAAATAACCTGGAATTGTCTAAACCTCCCCATCCTGCTCTCCCATCACCTAACAAAGGAGGAATAAATGCAAAACTACCAAAAAAAAAAACAAAAGTGTTGCTTTGCCTAAGGAGGTATCTATTACTGTGACTCAATCATTTACAATATTAAAAAAAAAATCACACAGAAAATAAAGATCTATACGTACAACGGAAAAGAAACATTGTTACACTTGGGAAGAATGCGTAGTCTGAGAACTCTACCTCCGTCTAGAAAGAAGTAGTTTTCAATCACAGCAAGCATCGACACCAGTGCCTTAATGGGAAGGCTTTCTCTTTTCCAGGGATCCCAAGAATACACCTGTTGTGCGCGAGGGCCACACACGAACCTGGAAGGCTGCCTCGTCCCCGCCCCGGCTCGTTTCCCAGGTGGGCAGAGTGCCCAGCCAGCCCCAGGGCCGGCCCGAGGATGCCGTGACTTCTCCTCCGGCTCAGTCGCTTCACCTGGGACACGAGGGGCCTGGACTCGCTCTTCCAGTCTCTTCCAGCCGCAAAGTGCAGAGGCCATTTTGGCCCCTCAACCCACCTCTCCCCGCACTTCCTCCGACGCAGGCAACATGTCTGCTGGACGTGGAGGTGCAGACCCCGGCGGCCGGGCCGGGGGCAGGTCCCCGGGTAGTGAGGCCCCCGGCGCCCAGGAGCACCCTCGGCAGGAGGCGCCGGCCCAACAGGGGCCGCCCGAGGCCTTTTGGTCACGGCTGAGAATCCAGCGTGAGCAGATTCCCTCGAAATACAGCCTCCCTCGAAATTACATCCCCGCCCCAGCTTACATCCACAGCGCTCACCCAACTCCCACCAAGGGGACGCAGACTAGCCGGTCGGCCCACTCCGTCCTCCAGGAACAGTGTTCCACGGATTCAACCCGGCCGCCCCCTCTCCCCCGCACACCCCGAAGGGTGGGGTGGGGGCGGAAATGATGAGGTCCCCAAGATCTCAGCTGCCCCGCCAGCGAGCGGCCCCTCCCCCCAGCCTTGGGGGTCCAGGCCCGCGGAGCCGGGCGCTGTGCCCCTCTCCGTCAGGAGCCCTCGGAACTGCAGCCCGGGGAGCAGCGCGCAGGATCCTCGCCGTGCGCGAACCTCCCGTCCCGCAACAACGAAACGCCGCCGGGGCGCACACGCGTTACGCGTTTGCGCGGAAGGAGCTGCTCCGAGCCTCCAAGGGGCGCCCGGCACCCGGGGGCAGCCTCGCCGTCAGCCCAGCGCTGCTCGCTCCGCGGCCGCGCGCCTCTCCGGCTCCCGCGAGTTTCAGCCCCGGGACGAAACCGCCACCGAAACCACGGCCGGTGCCCTCTCCCCGCGCCTCCCCTACGAGACAGAGGCGCCGCGGGGACTCTGGGGTACCGTGCGCCCGGTCCCGCGCCCACCTCTCCCGTACTCCCTGGAGCCCAGCCCGACCTACCAAGGACGACGGGAGCCAGGGAGCTCGCTCACCTGGCGGGCGCACCTGACGCTGCGCGGGCCGTCAGCCCGCAGCCCGGGACCGAGCCGGGACTCAGCTCCGCTCCTTTCCCTCTGGCCCCCCCACCCCGGCCGCCGGCCCTCGGGCATGCGCGCCTACGCCAGGCCCGGCTGCGGGAGGGTCCGCGGCCCGGTGCCGGCGAGTCTCACCTGCTGCACCTCGCCGGGGCTCCTTGGCGCTCTGGCCAGCTCTCCCGGGAGTTCCGCCGCCTCCGCCAGAGGAAGGAGAAAGGGGGAGGTGGACGCAGGCCAGGAGGTGTGGCTGCGTCCTCCCTCGGTGACCCATCCACCTGAAACTCGGTGGGAGGGGGAAGGGAGCGGTGCAGAAGAAGGCGGGAGGAACTGGCCCGGCACCGCACACCCTCGTAGTGCTCTAAGTTAAAGGAAAACTCCGCGTTTCGGGCCGAGGGGCGGGATCCAGCTCAGAGGAAGGGCTCGGGTTCCGGGGCCGGGGAGGGCTTGGGGGGGGGGGGGCTAGACCACCCTGGGGCGTGCTCCGATCTTCGCGGGCTTCTGAGGGAACGGTGGACTGAGGTCTAGATAACACTGTTTTCCTCCAGAAGAGAGCTCAGCTTTCGGCAAGAAAAAAAGTACGTCTTCACACAGCACTTTCCTGTTCCAAAAATTTGGTTCAATTTTGTTAGAAAGAAGCATCCAGATGTGGATTTTCAAAAGTTAAATTTAAGAAATGTTTCTGAATCTCTGGGTCGAGGAAAAAAGACCATTACTCTGAGTGGTTAAATGAGGGTGAAGTACTGTAGATACTGGTGTCAGTAAATTTGCCATCAAAATTAAGTGCATACTAACGGTATACAATATTACCACTTCATTCTCCTCTGCTCTCCTTCCCAAATTTAACTATGATATGATGGAGAATCTGCTCTTGAGAGGATTTAAACTATCTTAATATTCTCTTTAGCTTTAAAAAAAAAATAAACTTAGTTCTGTGTGCTGTGTTCTATTTCTTGATCTGGAGGCTGTTTCCAAAAGAGTGTTCTCTTAGGAAAATTCATAGTCTACATTTCACGATGTGTACTTTTACTCGTATATATGTAAGTTGTATTTCAATATATATTTTTTAGTTTTACTCCAGAAGTTGGCAATTTTAGTTCTTGCTACCTACCATCTGCATTGAAGGCTGGATTTTAGGTTTCTTAAATCCTGCTTCACTTTGTGTTCCAAGCTGGAATGTCAGCATTGCTAATCAATTTCTGTCCAATCCCACCCACTTCTCTGCCTTTAATTGAGTGGTTAGAGATGTGACTCTCATACAATAGATCTCAAGGCATAATTCAATACTTAAGGAAGTAAAAGCATTATATAAATATAAAGTATTTTAATAGATGAGAGCTTTAATGGGTAATTAATCTGATTGGTGTTGTTTTCATGGAAGTCATTGCTATAATTATTTTAGTATGACTGTAGTTTTTGAATGATGCATTTTAAATTGGTGTTGTTAACACTGGGAAGTCAGGTTAATCCTCTTAATGTTCCCTGTCAGATTACTGAAATCTCCAAACATTCCACTTGGTTTATGATTAAACAAGGGAACATTTTCTAATACTCTCAGATTTATAAACACATCTATTATTTTATAGTGTACTTTGACATGTTCTGAAGAGAGTTTTTTCCCGTTTTTTAAAATTGAAATATGTATCACATACCATAAAATTCACCCTAATGTTAAAGTATACATACAATTAGTGGGTTTTTAGTTATACAAGGATATATAACTATCACCACTACCTAATTCCCGAATGTTTTCATCACCCTAAAAAGAAACCCTGTGTCCATTAGCAGTCATTCCCTATTTCCCCTTGCTTCCAGACCCTGGCAACCACTAACCTACTTTCTGTCTGTATTGACTTGCTCTTTCTGAACATTTTATGTGAATAAATAATATAATATGTGGCCTTTTGTGTCTGGCTTCTTTCACTGAGCATAATATTTTCAAGGTTCATTCATGTTGTAGTACCTACCGGTACTTCATTCCCCTTTATGGATGAATAATATTCCATTGCATGGGTATACTACATTTTGGTTAAACCTTCATCAGTTGGTGGGAATTTGGGTTATTTTCACTTTTTAGCTATTCTGAATAATGCTGCTATGAATTTTTATGGACAAGTTTTTGTGTGGACATGTTTTTAATTCTCTTGGGTAAATTAGTTTTTTTAATTAAATTTTTTATCACTTTAAGAGACTAGCTAATTCATATGTTATTTTTCTTATTCCCATACCAAACCTAAACCCAAAGGCATGTTGTGTTAGAATGGAAGCTTAGTTACCATATTTTATTTGCTTTCCTTATTCATTCATTCAACAACCATTTTCTGATTGCCTACCATCTGCACAATAGTGAACAAAAACGCCCAAATCCCTGTCTTGGAGAGGCTTATTTTCCTGCTGAATTCATGCATGTGGAGTAATAGAATTTATTAAGTTGAACTATATGAAATTGGAAATAGTTGTTCATTTTAACTACAAAATGGCAATTTTATGTGGTTCAACTTAGGACCAAACTATATTTCTATTGGAATAGTATGCCATTTTTATTCCATTCAGATTAATTTTCCAAATGATGCTGACAACATTGAAAAATCTAAAAACTGTATTCTTTTAACTCTTGCCTAATAGTGTGTATATTAGGTAGTAGTTGAAAATGTTCAAAAAGAAAATCCACACAAAAAAAAAAAAAGAAAGAAAATCCAGCCTTAAAACCTAAACACATCATTCTTCAATAGCAAAATTTGTTGGATGTCCTGCTCAGTGTAATCATGTTACATAATCATAAATTGTAGCGAAATTTTAATTATTTTTAATCAAATATTCCTTCTTGACAACTCAGAGCAGTATTATGGACTATGATCCACTGTTGAACATTATTTGACTAAAATCCTCACAACTCAAAGTAAATATTATTCTCAGAGGAACTGTGATTAGAAATTTGATTTTACCTGCAGCTGAATGATAAAAACCAATTTTTTTCTTCAGTTTTATATGTAAAGGAGAAACTTAAGAGCTCAGAATTTGGTATCAGAAATATAGGTTCAGATCTCACGTTGCCACTTATTAGTTGGATGGATTAATCCTTAAGGGAAATTAAAGTACATAGGCTCATTTTCCCCCACTGTACATTTGGGATATTAATAAATAGTACTCTTTTTGTAAAATTGTTGAGAAGCACGTGGGCAATTCACCAAGAGAAACCATACCACAAGCTGGGCTACAAAACAAGTCTCAATAAATTTAACAAGTCATTGCTGTGTCCCGTCTGCCTGAAACAGTCCCTGTTGTAGAGTTATTCCACAAATACTCATTGAATGAGCAAATGAATATAACCCTGTTTCTCAAATCCAGCATGCCTGTGGAGTCTTGTCCATCTCTCAGTCTTCTGTCTTTATGAAAACAGCACATTCCTTAATAGCATTTCAGGGCTTACATCTCTAGTACTAGGTCTTAAAGAAGAAAAGAAGGGGGATTAGAATATTTCCACTCTGCCTCACCTGCTTAATTAATGAATCCAAGGATTGGTATTTGTTCAAGGGCAATTCAGGAGTTGCTGAGGACCTGGCCCGAAGGGCCTCTAATTTTCCCACCCAATCACAACCACAAGGTGGGAGGCTCCTAGGGCAGTTTCCTTGGACAAATTTATGGAGGAATTTATGGGGAAGTCACCAGGAAGGCAATTTCTGAGAGGATGTTGAAGATGATGACGTGTGGTGAGTAAAGCTCTATCTCAATTGCTATGTATTAAGCAAGATCCTCCAGGAAGAGCCGAGATTAAACAGCTCCTGAACTGGAACTTCGAGTGGGATAATAGTAATAGTAATTGCCATCCTTTATTCAGGGTAACCATGTGCAAGGCCCTGTACTAAGTGCTTTATGGACTTTTATGAATTTCTTTTTAAAAAAACAAAAACAAAAACAGAATCTTTTTTTTTTTTTAATTTTATTGGGGAATATTGGAGAACAGTGTGTTTCTCCAGGGCCCAGTCATTGTTCTTCAATCTAGTTGTGGAGGGTACAGCTCAGCTTCAAGTTCAGTTGCCATTTTCAATCATTGGTTGCAGGGGGCACAGCCCACCATCCCATGTGGGAATTGAACCAGCAAACTTGTTGAGCGCCCACGCTGTAACCAACTGAGCCATCCGGCCACCCCTCCGGAAGCTCACCGGCAGCTCGTTGTCTTCAATCTAGTTGTGGAGGGTGCAGCTCCCTGGCCCATGTGGGAATCGATCCAGCAACCCTGTTGCTCAGAGCTCCTACTCTAATCAACTGAGCCATCTGGCTACCCTATTTTTTGTCTTCACAACAATCTTACGATGTAATATTATTTTCCCCATTCTGGAAAGTAAAGCTCAAAAAGTTTTGATCATTTACTCACGATATCAGCTAAGTTGTAGAGTCTGGATTCAAACACAGGTCATTTAATTCCAGAATTAATGTTCTTAACAGTTTTACTGCTTCTTGTCTCTAAAAAATACCCAAACTCCATTAAACTACCCATAAAAAGATTTCAGAGTGTAGCCATAGGTAAAACAATCCTAAAAAAAAAAAAACTGGGGTACAAAGGAGGGTAATGGATAAGAATGAACCAGTTAGAGGAACTCCTGACAACAAGGTGAATTTTTTAAACATAATATTGAACACAATAAACAATGCCTTCCCAAAATACAGGATGATTCCATTTATATAAAGTTCAAAAACAGGCAAAACTAAACTACAAAACTAAAACAAAACAAAACTATCATTTAGGGATTCTATACATACCAGCAAAACCGCAAAAAAAAGCAAAGGAATTATTACCATGAAAGTTAAGATACCATAGTGGTTACCTTAAGAGGAAAAAAGAGAGTAAGGATGGGAAGAATAGAGATGCCTTAGGGGAGCTGACAGTATTATTTCTTCATCTAGGTTCTTCATCTAGGTTGTTAGCTTTTCAATAACTTATTAAACTGTACACATATGTCTTTTGCACTGTTTTGTATGCATTTTATAGTAAAAATTTTATTTAAAAGACTAGAATTTAGATACATTCTTAAAAGGTGGTTGAAGACTTTTGTCTAGTTGTTTTGTTTTGTTAATAACAGTCCTCAAATACCAGCAGAAAATAACTTTATAGGATTAGTGTAAGTTAAGATCATTACCTGAAGAGGGAGAGGAAGGGTTTTGATCTTGGACAGAAGAGTGCCACAATTACATTTTTTTAATTGCGTCAGTCATAGTAATTTCCATTGCAGTGGAAAATTGGCATTGGAAGCTTTTTCAGGAAGTGGCCCTGAAGCTTTTAAGCTTAAAAAAGGAAAGAGGAAAGAGTAAACATTAACCAAATACTACAGATACTATGTTCTCATATCTAATTTTAACTTCATGGAGTTCTTTACTTCCTGTGTCCCCCAAACTTTAAAATGTACTAAGGATAATCTTGTAATTTATCACAAGGAATCCTAACCCTAGAAAACTCACTTGAATTGGGTTGATATGAAACTGATATACTTTACACAGATCACAAACTTCTCTTGACATTCTGTACAGGTACAGTTCTTTTATTCATTAGAGGAGCTTCCACGTGGCCACTTTTCTGATTTTACTTGGACTTTCTTTAGAAGAAACTTTAAGAGCCTCCAAAGAGTAACTCACTACAGCTCCTGAAATAGCTGTATAGCTCTTGATACTAACCTACATAAGCTGTGGTCTAAGTGGCATATGTGTGAATTGTATATGAAAAGGAATATTTATTCAGTCAAAAAATATTTACACAGTACCTAATATGTACCGGACCCTGATCCATCTCAGCCCTGGGAGATACAGTGGCCTCAAGATAGACAGGGTCCCTCACGGAGGTTTACACTCTGGTTCAGAGCAGATATGCAACAAAGATGATTAAATTGAAAAGGAGCACGATGATTTCCAATAGTGATGATTGACTTGAAACAAAACATGCTAAAACAACAGAGAGGGCTGGGAGAGGCAGTTGGGGAGGAGCTGCCTCCAGAGAGTGGTCCCTAGAGGCTGCTCTGAAAGTGGTGACATTTGAGCTGAGACTTGAATGTTGAGAAGGAGTCAGCCACGTAAAGATGTGGGCCAAGGACACCCTAAGGCAAAATCTAGGACCGTTTTGGAGATTCAAAGTACAGGAGGTCAGAAGAAGGTGAGAGTGTGGAAGATAAAATCTGAGGAAGGCAGAGGTCAGATCTGACATGCTATGCCACCTGAGTGTGTGTATTCTTCTAACTGCAACGAGAAGCCTTTTAGGTATTTCATAATGATGAATTTATGTTTTGAATTTTGTGATGTTGTAAGTGTCAACCTAAACATTTTCCTATTTTTTTAAAAATAATTTTGTGTAACACTTGAGTATTTAAAGTTTGTAGCTTCTGTATAGAAAGGATTAAACCTGAGAAAGAGAGCCAAAGTGATCTGAAACTCCATTGATAGGATCTTTAAGAAATGTAAAGGACTCCTGTTCATCTTCCTACCTGAATCTTAATTAACAAGGTTGGCCTTTGTGCCTAAGAGTTATAAGATGTGGAGGGACTAGAAAGGGAGACGGTAAGAAAAGCTCTACCATAGCATATGATTATTTTATTTTTCATGCTTTTTCTATATTTTCTAAAATTTCTCAATGAACAAGCATATATTATGTTTGACAATTAGGAAAAAGATGTTTTCACTTTTCCTAACAACTATGTTGGAAAATTCAAACCTATACAAATGCTGACAAAATAACACAATGAACTATATTTTTCACCTAAATTCACCAGTTGTGAACATTGTCTGCATTTGCTTGCTTTTTCTCACACACACACTCAGATATGAAATATCTATAGTACATAGTATATTCTTTTTGCTCAATTATTTAGACAGAAACATTCGTACTGTTTTTGGTTCAACCACTTAAAAGTAATTTGCAGATATGATGACACTTCACCCCTATATGCTTCAGCATGGATCTCTTAAGAACCAAGACAGTCTCGTGCATAACCACTGTCTTAGTTTGTGCTGCTATAACAGAATGCCATCGACCGTGAGGTTTATAAACAACAGTTTATTTCTCACAGTTCAGGAGGATAGAAATCTGAGGTCAGGGTTCCGCGTGGTCAGGTTCTGGTGAGGACCCTCTTCTGGGTTGCAGATGGCAGTTTTCTCCTCATATGGTGGAAATGGCAAGAGAGATCTCTGGGGTCCACCCTCGTGATCTAATCAGCTCCCTAAAGGCCCCACCTCCTAATATCATTGCATTAGGGTTAGGATTTCAACATCCAAATTTGGACAGTGGTGGGGGGGACACAAACATTCAGTCCATAATAACCACCATACCATAATATAACCCCCCAAAATGAACATTAATACATAACCTTATCTAACACACCGGACATACTCACATTGCGCCAATTGTCTCAAAAGTGTATTTTAGGGTTTGTTTGTTTTTTAATCCAGGAGCCAGTCATGGATCATTCTTTGCATTTCATTGTCATGTCTCTTTAGTCTCCTTAATTCTTGAGCAGCCTTATTACCAGTTTTGTCTTTCATGACATTGCCATTTTTAAAAAGAATCTGGGCCAGTTGTCCTGTTGAATGTCTCACAGTCTGCGTTTGTATCCCCACCCCCACTACTAGATTTAGAGAAAACACTGTTGGCAAGAATACTCTACATGTGACGTTGTGGATGTCATACTGTTTCACGGCAGGGTGCTGGCTCTACAGAGCAAGTTGTCTCAGGATGAGTGATGCCAAGTTTGAATCAGGTATTGCCCCCCAGATCTGCCTTTTCCCTTTAATTATTATTCTATGGGGTGATACGTTGATGCTATGTGAATATCTTATTCCCCAACAACCTTTCATCCCATGAAAGCTTTTTGTGTCCATTGTTGCTTCTCGCCTGACTCAAGTATTGCTTCAGTTGGTACATAAGTTATATTCTAATGCTGTCAAATATTGCTATTAACACTAGTACTATCAAGAAAAAATAAAGAATTTTTTTTTTCTGGCATAAGATTCTAATTAATCTGAGGCTTTTTAAAGAGAAATAAATGAGATCACACAGATGAAAACACTTGTAAATAGAAAATACAAGGTGAATAAATTTTGTGCTGTTGAAAGAATACAATGAATAAGTCCAGTTATTGTAATAGGCCTAGGGTTTTGTTTTGGTGATATAATCTTTAAAAAAATGTTTAACTTTTTCAATTACAGTTGATATTCATATTAGTTTCAGGTATACAGCATAGTGGTTAGACATTTATATAACTTATGAAGTAATCCCCCAATAAGTCTTGTACCCCCCTGGCACTATACATAGTTATTACAATATTGGTGACTATATTACCTATGCTATACTTTACATCCCATGACTATTTTGTAACTACCAATTTGTACTTCTTAATCCCGTCACCTTCTTCACGCAGCTTCCTAAGCCCCTTCCCATCTGGCAACCATCAGTTTGTTCTCTGTATGTAGAAGTTTATTTCTGTTTTGATTGTTCATTTATTTTGTTCTTTAAATTCCACATTAGCATAATACACTCTGAATCCATCCATGTTGCAAACGGTAATAGTTCATTCTTTTTTATGACTGAGTAATATTCAATTGTATGTATGTACCACATCTTCTTTATTCAATCATCTATTAATGGACACTTACGTTGCTTCCATATCTTGGCTATTGTACATGAAATGTCCTTTGTCTTTTGTTATAGCCTTCCTTGTAAAGTACATTTTGTCTGTTATAATTATTGCTACTCCAGCTTTTTAAAATTTCCATTTGCATAAAATACCTTGGTCTTATCAATTTACATTCAGTCTGTGTGTGTCTTTTGATCTGAAGTGGGTCCCTTGTGAGCCAATTAAAGAATTTTTAAGTGTGAGAAAAAGAAGACGGAAAACATTCTAATTCATTAAAATAGTGATCTTACATGAAAAAATTTTCCTTTTGATTATACAATTTCTTTCTGTTTTACCTTCAAGGAGTCAACCAATCTCTTCACCTGCATAACATATGTATGGCTTGCTTATTTACTAAGGACGGTAAGTGACGTGGGGAGAAACCAAAGCTTACTTTTGTACAGCACTCTTCCCTTTGGTCATCTAGGAGATGAGATGTACACTCATAAAAATAAAAAGTAATAAAAGGACAGGTAAGTGCTGGATGAGTAGTAGAGATAAGAACATTCTCTTTTCTGAGTAATTGAAACTGCCCAGCCGATACCCACATGCTCCTCCCACTCCTGTCTCCGTGGCTTGTCCTTTCTTCACACTAATTCCTATACGTCAAATGTTCTCCTACCTTTGTTTGCAAGTTCATATACTAAAGTATTACCAGAGTTTCAAGACTGGGCTGCCACCTCTTCCAGTCAATAACAAAACAACAAACCTTCTTTAATTTCTCTTATTCTCTAAGAAGTCGCTTCTCCCAATTCTGAACATATTCCAAAAACAATTTATCTAAATCTGTTGATGGTCTAATGTCAAATCACTTTCTAACTTGGATCACATGGGTGTGTGGGACCTTCTACTAGACTATCCACATTGAGGGTGAGCTCTCCTGATTTGCCTAGCTCAATGTGGGCCCCTCCTTCTGGTACTTTGCACTTTTGTTACTTTCGGTGAGTAAATGAACAATCATCAATAAACTATCCCTAAGGTATACTGGAATTGAATTGTGCTGGTGATAATTCAGAAGCTCTACTCTTGCCCTCTGTGCTAATTTTTTTCTAACATGTTCCATACAGTAGTAGGTTCACAAGGAAGTTTCCTTTACTCCCTTCCTCTAGACAGAGGGAAAAAAATAACAGGAAACCAACCCACAGCAAACAATGAAGATGGATATCAAATATTTGTTCCTTTCTATACCAGAGGAGTTATGCACAAGACTAGGTCATCACAGGAGCACTTGAAAGAATTAAAGTTGCTTTGAGCTTTAAGAATTTCCAGTATAACAATTTGGCTGTTTTTATCTAAATGAAGTCAAGTTAAAATACAGCCTTTTGACAGATGATTCCAGTATCCACAATCATCATCTCAAAGCTATGCCTATTATCAAACCTGTGATCCAGGAACCTGGTCCCATGCTGCAACCAGATAACTTGTTTCCTGAACTGTGCTTCCAGGTTCATTGTACAGTGTAAGAAAAGAAAGAGAAGGTACTATTTAGTGAGTCACTTCCGTGTCACTACCTACAACATCACAAGTTAAATATTATCTCTATTTTATAGATAAGAACACAGAGTTTCGCAGATGATAAAAACTTGTTTCACATTACACAGCTAGAAAGGATAAAGCTGGGATTTAAAAACACATGTCTTTCTGATCCAAATCCATGCTAATAAGACTGTGCTTTTATAGATGCCTGCCTCCTACACCAAACTGTGAGGCCCTTAGGTTCACATGACCTACCCCAATGCTTGGTGCATGAATACTGAATACGATTGAATATCTCCTGGATTCCATTACCCCTGTCTTCTTATTTCACAGAATCTCAATTTCATTTTTATATTCACCCTACTCAGGCTGCCAGGGACTTCAGGAGAAGGTGACCCCACCCCACTTCATGGAGGTTACTCATCTTGTCCAAGATTACAAGTAATGGAGCTGAGACTCAAACAATAGCTTGACTCTACATCTTCCACTACTTCCAGTATACTAAACTACCTTTAAGGAACTATCTTCATGATAGAGTGTTCGCACATCAAAGTATGGTCAAACACACGGCAAATATTAACCTTAGAAACAAAACAATATGTGAGGTTTCCTTTGGCAGATTTCACAACTCAATAAATTAATAGTCCAAGTAGTGATGACAGCCATCCATTATACATACATGTAATTAGGTTGAAAGATAGATACTAGTCACCTACCACTAGCATGGCCTCGAAGGAGAAAACCATATCAAGCCTTCTAAGAAGTAGTGAAAGCATGACCACATACCTCTTCCCTCTTTCCTTCCTCTTTGACATCAGCCCTGGCATCAAGAGAGAAAAAAAGAGGAAGACTTCCTAAGGAAACTGGACTAGAAACCAGGAGACCCAGTTATGAACTCGGCTCTATCAGAAACCAGCTGTGTAACTTTAAGCAAGTCATTTAATCTGTCTTTACTATTAACAATAAAATAATGTCTGTGAAAATGTTTTAGAAGTATAAAGTGCTATAAATAGCTATTCATTAGTACAATATTTAATATTATATATTCGTATTAGTATCATTATTTAATACTAAGCTGCTTCTATGTGTTTGGTCTTGGGGGAATACACGAATAATTAAGGCATGGTCTGTGCTATGGACATCTGTTGTTTTTGCAGGTCTAGCTTCTCTTAAGCGCACACAGTTTATCATTTGAAGACTTGTCTCTTCCCCCACTTACTGAGGTCTAATGGGATTGTCAGTCACAGTGCTCTATCCGCACAGTAGTGGGTAGGAGATCCAGGCTGGCTAATTAGATATGGTGATTGGTTCAAAGATGGACACATGACCAAATCAAGGCCTATCAAGGCCTATCAGAGGCTTCTCAGAGACGTGGTAGAGGGTTGCTGGAAAAAACATTCTCTCCTGTAATCCCAAGAAATAACCATGCTGCATACTGGAGGTGAACCGTCTTCCTCAACTACACAGAGAAAGTATAAATATGAAAACGTGAGATAAATATGCTTTGAGAAGTGGAGAAGACAGAGAGGTGGACTGAGAGGGAGGCCTGAAGCCAAGTGAATTCCTGAACTTTTTAGTTCTCTAACTCAATAGATTCTCTTTTATGCATAAAATCATTTGAGTTCATTTTCTGTCACTCGCAACCAAAGGAGTTCCAATACAGTTTCAGTCCTCAAATAATTCATATCTTATAAACTATATAATCATTTACTTAATAATCAAAGAATAGATATCATTTAAAAAACATACCAGCTAATTCAAAAACATACCAGCTAAGTTTAAGTACCTTGTAATGACCCCAGCACCCTGGTATCTCACAGTTGGAAGGAAATTTTCCAGTGAACCATCCTCCCTCTCCTCCCACAGTGGATTTGGTGGTTAGCAACAGTTGCTAACCAAACCTGTTACTTCGCTTGTACCTGTTATTGTGTGTGTGTGTGTGTATAATTTAATTAAATATTATATGAACTAATAAAATATGATGGACCCTTAAAAGACAGATGTTTTATGAAAAGCAAGTTGTTGAAAGATTCAATGAAGATGTTGCTTAAGAACATTTGTTGTCAAGTTAGTTATCATAGAGACAACTGTAAAAGATTGGAAGAAAAAAATACAAAAACCTGGAAGGCTTCTACACTCAGATTGCTTCCTAAGTACCTTTGATTTCTCATTCTACTTTAAAGGCATTGAAACTAGATGTCTTATTAAAATGGCTTATTAAAATGAAAAAAACATTTGAAAATAATGAGAAATGATGAGAAACTCCATAAGCAAAGAAAAAGCCTTGAGCCTACATCAAACTATTGGCAAATGAGTACACATTATATAGTTTAAATTAAAAAGGAACTGTTTAAGGTATGTATGTGTCACTTTTTGATCCTCCGCTTTAATCCACTCTTTTCAGTTGACATTCAACGTATTGGTCCCAACTATGTGAGGTAAAAGCAACAACTTGTTGACTTCAAAATTATCTTACCTGAACTATAGGAGGTAGAAACTTACTTAGGGGTTGGAATATTGATTTTAATCATTATGACTCCATGTAAACTTCTGAAAATTTTAAATTTATTTTCAAGACAACACAACTTCAAGGTGATTAGTACAATAAGTGACAGTGCACTTAATATGAAATATGTGTTCTTTATTTTTAATACCATTTTGCCGTAAGTCATATAATTTGGACATTGTATATATCTTTGTATTTTTATGATTGAGCAGAATGCCTGGCTCCTAAGGGGTGAATGCGAAGAAACCTAGCTAGGGGAAAAGGGGCCTTCTAGAAATAAGGAAGAGCATATACAAAAGCCTGCTTCAGGAAGTAGCTTCTCAGCCCACCCCACCCTTACACCACTGAGATGAGGGTGCAAGGTACACCTTGGAGGGTCCTGCATATGCTGGAATTTTCGATTTTATGGTTCAGGCATGGAAAGGGAGCTTTTGAAGGAAGCTGCACAAACAAAACAGTTAAGATAAAAGATCCCTGGTGACTAGAGAAAGAATGGATTGTGGGAGACTGAAAGCTTGAGATAGATGTCTGAGATTACTATTGTGTGGTCCTTCTAAAACCTGGCATTTTCCTGACCTCCAAACCCTCCAAGATTCTCAGTAACAAATAGCTCAGCTTGCCATGTCCTCTTCCCTCTGGGTCTGTGCCTTCTTTGGGACCCATCTCCAATCCAGTCAATGTCATCTTCTCAGAGCCTCTTAATACACACTGTTTTGTAAATCCAGCTCAGGGTTCAACTCCAACCTTACCTCTTTATCCAAACATCTTTTGGCCATCCCAGCCTATTGTAGCCTCTCCATAACTCTCCCTCCCCAGAATTCTTGACTATCGGTGTCTGTCAATCTGGAGATAAGCCACGTAAAGTGATTAAGAAAGGATAAGGATTGTATAAATGTTCAAGTATAGTATCTCTTGAACCGTTATTTCAACATAAACATACTGCCCCATGTTCAGCTCAGTGGAAAATTCCTGAAGGGTAAAAAATTCTTTTCAAACTTCTTATAGTGAATTTTAAATAGCACTGCATTTCCTAATTCTTAAACCCACTCTAGCCCTTACATTCTTTCAAACTTGGTTCAAGAGAGCTGTGCTTTTACTGAGAAAATCTAGGCCATTTTCATCTTTCTGAAAGGGTATCCCAGTCAACCCTCTTTAATCCTCCACTCCTTCCCCTCTCCATCACACAACCTATCAGGATTAGCTTTTGTTCTCCCACTGCACCTCTTAAGGGTTTATCCACTAATGCAAAATGCAGAAGTTCTCTTTTTCTTTTTAAGAAGCAGAGTTTTCTGAAAAAAATAAACAAAACAAAACAAAAAAAGTAAATTTTTCTACAACAGTAAGGACCACTAATAACCTCCTATGGAAGTTATTAAGGGTAACTCATCTTTGCTCTTCATAAACCAGAGTTTTGGTCTTTAGCCCAAGTTTACACAGGAATTGATTCAGCATTGTACTAAGTTGAGTTGCCAGCAACTTTGCAAAGTTCCCACTGTGCAAATCCCCAGATAGTTGGAATTCCTTAGTTTTCAGCTCCAAGGCTTTGTTAGGGGTTCATTCACAATGTTGACTCAGATTGGTCTCTAGGTATTACATTGGCTTAGTCTTTCTTTTAAATATCCATTATTGTTAGTTTAGCTTCATTATCATCAATTTGGAGTTTTGCTTTGCTAACCATGTAGTTTTTATGATGCTTATTTGCATCAATAAGAGTTTTGGGCCATAATTTTCAAGGACCTAGACTTTACGGTGTGAATGGTTTGATATTCTTGTAGGACTGGAGTCTGGTTTACTGCTGTATCTCCAGTAGTTAGCATAGCCTGACGCATAGCAGATAGTCAATAAATTTGTTGAATAAATGAATGGCAGGTCGCTGGATACAATGGTTTTGAGAGACATTTAGGATGCAAAACCTGGTAATGAATTAATTGGATGTGGGGAGTGTAAAGCATGTGCACAGGTTTCTGAGAGGAAAACAGGAGGCTGTTTTTCTGCATGAATGTTTTATTCACAGATGGGTGGGACTCCCTTGACCTGATCTTCATAATTTAAAACCTTCTCACTGGGAGGCCAATTCCAAATTCTAGAAGCAAGCTTCCGGAGGAACAATAGATCTGACTTCACCCAGTTTTTTAATTTAAGGAAGCAATTAGCTTCTCTGAGACTTCTCTTTCAGTATTCCCATGGAGATTAAGACAGAGTCATTTCCTGGTAAAGAGCATTTCAGAGTGGGCAGTGAAGAGAACAGGTACGGTCAATTACTATAAGCCAGACAAAAATAAAACAAAAATTTTGTGAGGGAAGATAGAGGATGGTGGCTGGGTTCATAGGTCATGTCCCTAGAAACTGAGAGTCACAAATCTGAGCCACAGACTCTTCACCCCCTGCCCTGGATTAAAAGTTATAATAAAGTTGCAAAAAATTTACAAAGGAGTTAATATAGATGTCGATTATTAACAGTTTGTGATGGTGCACTGTGATAGTTTGACATGTAACTCAAAAGAATTTCAAAGAATTGAGTGACAGAATAATTCATTCTATTTACTCATTTATGTGAACAAGGTTTCTTGGTGTTACATCTATAAAAAATGAAGAATAGGAATAGACTTGATGTTAAATCTTGACCCATTCTAGCAATTACTAATACTCAAGGCAATGAAGTTATTTTTAAATAAAAATTATTTTCATTAATATATTCATCTAATTTTTATCTCTTACATTTAATAATTTGTTAAAATGTTTAATTTACCATTTTTGGTTAATTATGTACTAATAATTATAATAAATCAGAACAAATTTACTTTTTTAATCACTAAGAGCATTATGATTACAGTTTTAAAAAATAATTTCATGGGGCCGGCCGGGTGGCGCAGGTGGTTAGAGCTCTATGCTCCTAACTCCGAAGGCTGCCGGTTCGATTCCCACATGGGCCAGTGGGCTCTCAAAAACCAAAAAATAAAAAAATAAAAAAAAAATAATTTCATGATACATAAATCATCAATTAAAGGCTTTCAAGTTTAAAATAGGAAATAACTCCGGGAATGGATTTATTAGTTCAAAGAGAAAAAGGAGTGAAGTAAAATATATAACTATTGAAGAGTTTGTACATGCATAAATGTATTTAGATTCTGTTAGATACATTTTAAAGTGATGTAACAGTTTATTCAAGTATTTTTTTTAGAAAGTAATAAACTTAGTCTAGGACTTCAATTGATCTGCTCCCAAAGTAACTAAAAGTTATGATGCCACTTCCGATTGTCCTTATCTTTGGAGACTGGTCTTAGCCATCCATAGATCTTAAAACTTGTGAAGAAAAGGAAGTAACACCCTCTCCAGGTCTTTTGAACTGCTAGGCCATACCCTCCAACTGGCTCCACCCCAGAATCTCAGAAAAGAAAAGACAGACTTTCAAAGCCAGCAAAGTAACAAAGTTTGGATTATTAAATGGAAACAAAAACAAACATTTACAGACCTTTTTCCACTTAGTCTCCTCCAGGCAAAGATTTAATAAGTAAATACCCTTTGTCCTCGTTCATTTTTCTATAAGAAAATAAATCCACACCACTTTTCTCTCAACCAAATTATATATTTTATACAATATAGTAAATTAAATCTATCTATATATATATGACTTTTCAATATATGATGATTCAGGTCCTATTTTATAGATTAATAAAACCCAGAAATTTAAGTTATTTATTCATATTTTTAAAGGACTAATTAACTGCTTTTGGTAGAACTTGTAAATAGTTTTCCCTCCTCTTATTTGGAATATATGCTGAATAATTATAATGAAATAACTAGATAAAAAGGTTTTCTATAAAATTAGATATAACCAATTTTTGTGATGCTATTTTGAAAAGGTCAATTTTTGTTAGCATGGTGCTTTAGGTATTTGTAATATTTATGTAGCTATTTCAAAACTTAAATGCTTGTATCTTGTCTTCAGTTTAAAGGTTTAAACCAGACTACAAACAAGGCAAAGGTTACAGCATGAAAGTAAATATTTAGATTGCCTCTTAAAATATCTTTGCCAGCTGCAATATTCCCATAAAACAGTGTTTCTAAAACCAATTCTGGGGACGAAAAGCATAATTGCTTGGTTTGCTTTAATTTTAAAACCCTGATGACCCCAACTATTTACTTCTGAATAACTACTTGCCTATTCTCTAACTCAGTTTATATCTACATGCCATTCTCTCCATGTCTCTGAAAGTGCTCTCTTACAATGTACTCCTAATTTCATTCCTATGTGTGATAATGTTCACCAGGTATACACTTCATTTTCTTCGGAATCTTTTTACCTAGAAGTTCCCTGAATGATTCACTGGAGTACTCCTTCCCCCACTACAAGCCAGACATCTCTGAAACTTGTCCCTTCCATTTCCCACCAGTTTATGGATGCCCAGGCTTGGAGTAGAGAGGGCAGTAGTAGACTTGGGTACCAAGGGATACAGAAAACACAGGTCTAAAACAAGTCTTGTCTTTGGTTGCTTGAGATTGATTTTTTTGTGTGACATTGTCCTTAACTCATTTGGCCAGCTCAGCCAGCAGTCCAGTAGTAACATCTGTTCACCTAAGTATACTCCACCATCATTCAGCCCAATCAGTTTATATTATTTGATAGTATTTTTGCTTTTGAAGATAAGCTAGTTCAGATTATTTTCTGGAGTCTATATTTATAAGTCTTCTGATGAACGAACAGATGAATTTAGTCAATTTCAAAACCAAATCAAATCCACAATATATAAAGAACTCTCACAACTAGACAACAAAAACATAACCCAATTAAAAAATGGGCAAAGGATTTCAATAAACATTTTCCACAGAAGGTGTATACACATGACCAATAGGTATGTGAAAAGATTCTCACCATCATTAATCATTAGGGAAACAAAGCAAAACCATAATGAGATATCACTTCACACCCATAAGATGGCTCTTTTTTAAAAAAAGACAAAGATGAAATTACAAGTGTTGTTGAGAATGTGGAGAAATTGTTTTCTGGAACTCTTTGCTGCCAGGTGGTGGGTCAGAATTCTGTTTTTATTAATATATATGGTCTGACGATTGTATATAGATTTTTTACAGTGTATGCATATTTTTTTGTATATAATTATTAACACTGAGATGAACATATGTGCCCATAAATATCTTTGCACATATCTAAGAATTTGTCCTTGGGATGAATTCCTAGAAGTGAGATTGCCTAGTTAGGAGGTATCGCTTTTTTAAAGGATTGTATTTAATTCTGACATTTTGGCAATGGACATTTTCATGGTTTACCAAATTCTGCTCTAAACAGCTGTGGATGAGGGTGTTTGTTTCTTTCTTATATTCAGACAGATGACTTCAATGCTAAAATAGTTCATCTGTTATTCAAGTAATAATAATAATTAACCCACCAAACCAACCAACATGAGTTTGAGTATCAGCAATGTGTTCCACCCTGCTAGGGGTGTGGAAAATAGAGATGATGTAAAAGACTTGGTTTCTGCCCTCCTGCAGCGTACAGTCTAGCCAGGGAATGGAAAATGAATACATGACATAAATTTGGGCTGCCAATTATTCTATAAAGTGAGAGTTGGATGACACCTCCTTGAACTCTCTGACTCCGGCACTATAGAGTGCCGGAATTAAGAGAGTAATGAACTGTGGAATGTATGGAATTAAGAGAGTAATGAACTGTGGCCCCTGCAGCTCTGACTAGAAATGGTACAATAGAAGGGTGAAGATGTGAAGGGTGAAGAGTTAAACAAGCTGGGTGTTCAGTGAAAGGCCATAAGAGCTTCCGTGCAAATCTTGTTAAGAACAACGCTCTGTAGGTAGAAGTGAGCTTTGCTTGTGTGGGAAAATTGAGGACCTGCCTCTGGGCCCCCGTTTCCTCAGTTGTACAGTAGGGTAAGAATAGCAGTCCTATCACAAAGTTGATGTGGGTTGGGATTCAGTGAGTTCACAAGGGTGTTAGACGTACACCTCCAGATGCACTCTCCCCACTTCTCCGCTCTGACCCAATGGGCTGACCTGGGTGGACTCATCATCAGGGTCCTTGTCTCTGCCTTCCAGTTGGCTCCAGCCAACGGGAGGTACCAGCAGCACGAGGGAGGAGAAGGAGGTTGGAGTATTTGTTCCCTGGGTCTCTTCTCTGGTAGCCTCATGGGCTGGATCAACACATACGGTGTTTCCCCAAAAATAAGACCTAGCTGGACCATCAACTCTAATGTGTCTTTTGGAGCAAAAATTAATATAAGACCCAGTATTATATATATTATATTATATTATATTATATTATATTATATTATATTATTATATTATATTATATAAGACCCTTATTATATTATATAATATAATAAGACTGGGTCTTATATTAATTTTTGCTCCAAAAGCCCCATTAGAGCTGATTGTCCAGCTGGGTCTTATTTTTGAGGAAACATGATACAAGTTCCTGGACCCCACTCCAGACTGGTCAAAAAAATCCCAGGGAGGGAACTAGGAATCAAAACTAGGGAAGGGCTGGTGTCATTCCCATATTATTAACACACAGCATTTTCCTCACCTGTCATATATCCTTCAGTCTCCTACCCTAGCACAAGCAAAGATAATTCATTGGCATCGATACAACAATATTAGAATAAAAGCATATTTTATGAATAATTTGTGAATGTTGGCTATACTAAGATACAGTTCTAAGTGCTTTATATGTTTTAGTTCACTTAATCTTCACAAAAACCTTAGGGGCTTGGTGATATTGTTATTCCCATTATACAATAAGGAACCTGAGGCCCAGAGAGGTAAAGTAACTTGCCTAAGGTTACACAGCTAATAAGTGGCATTGCCAGGATTTGGACCTAAAGGTCCAAATTTGGACCCACTCTACTATACAGCTTCTAACAAAGTTCATGGCATATGGCACACCAGTGACTTCTATGGAAAAACAAAACAAAACATGGTTAGGTCTCACCAGTAGTATAAGCAAAGGTTCTGCTTTGCACATGGGAGGTGCTCATTTGTGTTCAACTTACATTACAAAATGGAGATGGAAGACCAGTTAGGTGGCTATTCCAGTCTAGAAGTGAGCTGATGAGGACTTAAATGTTACAAAGATGAAGAGGAATTTCTATAGTCCAATCATTCACTACCAATTTTTCATCATGACAATAGAAGAAATTCAAGGAGAAACCTGTAGGGAGATGGTGACACTTATGAAAGTGACTCATGAAGAATTAGTCACTGACATAGGTGGTGTGATGACATCAGACACCTACAATAACATTCTTGCAGGATGTAATCTCTCTGTATTCTCTGATTTCAAACCCTTAATCCCAAGGATTTCTAAGAAAATCCTAGATATCACCGCTAATTATACGAAAAGCAACAGACTGTTCCCACCACACTCTTGCATCAGGGAGACTGAATCACATGGCAGGCACCTTCCATATTTTTGCGAAGGTAGTTCTGCATAGTTTTGTCCCACAGTTTAACTCGGGTTTGCCCTTCGGCAATAACAATCCCCAGAGTACTGTTGACTATTAACAACATTGGCAGGCTTCCTGATCACAAACAGCATTTAAACAAGGAAGGGCTGCTGTTTTTCACACATTATGTCCCTCACCTGTCATGCATCCTTCAGCCTCCTGCCCTATGCACAAAGAGAATTCATAGGCATAAATACAAGGTTAGAATAAAAGCATATGAACCCATATAAATAATCTCCAGGTTCATTCTTTTGTAGACTTTCTGGTTTTGGACTGATCATAGAGGAAAAGGGGAAGAAAATGATTATAATCTGCCATCTCGCGTGTAGGATTTGGTTCAAAGTCACAAACACACACATAATCTTGGGTTTCAAGTATGAGTCATTAAACCAACAGTCGTAAGATTGTTGTGTTGCCTTAGCCATAACTTTGTAAATGTTTCCCTAAGACCACTAGAACACCAGACAGTTCTCAATTTATGAAAGGACTATTGCTAAATTTACATCATTTTAAACTAGGAACATACTTTTCTTCAAACTTACATGATTATTAAAAATTGAGGTATTACATAAGTACAGTAAAAGACACTAATTTTAAGTGTTCAGTTTGACAAATTTTTACATATGTATATAGCCAAGTAACCAACCAGATCAAAGGTAAAGCGTCTGGAAGATTCCTTCATGCCCCTTCCCACGCCCATAACCATCTCTGAGAGATAAACTCTATTCTGAATTCTTCCACCAGAAATTAGATTTTTAAAATAACTTTTTGATTGATATAGAATAGACATATGTTAAATATATAAAGTGAACTAATACTAAGGCTAGAGTGAAATATTTAAATATGAATAAATCCATGTAACTACCAACCAAAGCAGAATATAGAACATTTTTATGTATATAGAACATTTTATATATATAGAACATTTATGTTCTAGATTCCCTCTTACCCCTTCCCAGTTAATAACCGGCTCTCCCAAAGTAACCCGTTCTTATATCACCATCGTTTAATTTTGCCTGTTTTGAGGCTTTATATAAATGGAATTGTACAGTATGCATTCATGTCTGGCTTTTGTTCAACAACATGTCATGTTTTATAACAGCAATTTGTCTTTTTTTTTAACTTCTATGTAATATCCTATGACTTAACCACAATTTATTTCTCATTTCTACTACTCTATTGGTGGACATCTGGGTTATTGCCAAGTGTGGGCTATTATAAGTAGCACTGCTAGGAATATTCTTGTACATGCCTTTTGGTAAACATTTGTACTCATTTCTAAGAAGTAAAGCTGTATACGAGCATATCGTAGGAGAATTGGCCCTAAACTGGGAAGGCCAAGAAATTATTATACTGCATTGCTTTTGGGACATGTTTTCTGAATCTCAAACCTGGAGACCAGGAATACATCTCCTCGGTCTAGGACATTAGTGGAGACCCTTCCTACCTTTTCGCTCTGCCCTGGAAGCATTAAGGTTGAGGGTGTTCTGGCTTTGGCTGCCATTTTTATATCTGGCTTATTCGTAACTGATGAAGATAAATCCCTGATTACACTCACAATTAGGACAACTACTATTCTGTGGGTGGGGGTGATATTTGTTTTCTTTTTGGCTATCAGCATCCAAATCCCTTCATACTTTTGGGGAACTCCAAGTGGTAAGTCTCAGTTGGAGGCCCAGCCGGCCTCCTGAAGCTCACCAGGCCCTCGCTGTCCCAGGCTTCTTTGTCCCCAGAGCATGGTAAGGACCTAGGTTTAGCAATCCACTACTTACTGAGTCATCTGAGAGCTCCAGCATCCTAGGATGGCAGGGTTTTGGTGGTACATTTGGCACATAGAGAGCAGTAAGAACAGAAGAGCTGTTTTCACCAGATGGGATTTTACATGTGACTTTGAACATTGTTCCTGCTGCAAAGCCTCCAGCTCAGTTCTTCAGCCCTCCCAGCAATTCTGTAAGCTAGACAGTTGATGGTAATAAATTCCTCTTCTCCTTCAATCACACAGCTTGGATTTCTGTGGCTTATAATAAGAATCCTGTCTGCTAAACCCTACCAAAATTCCACCCTCCACCAAAATGATGACAATACTTATTATCTGAATTGGTAACACAAGAAGATTTTGTTTTGTGTAAAAAGAGCAACATTGCATGCTATTTACAGTTCAAAACTGTCTTGGTAAATGCCTATTACAGATCTAACATCTTGTAGTAACTATTTCCTCCAAAGCAAGTAAAAGGTAGGGTTATCCATTAAACAAATTACTTAACAGGACAAACAGAATGAAGTCTTTAAATACATACCTGGAGGTGGGGTGTATAAGCTCCTTCTATCTGGGGACCTTTTGTCCTTCTTTATAGAGAAGAAAGGAAGGCGTCACATCTGTATCCTGTTGATAGGAAAACGCTACCCTCGTTCCCCAGCCTTCTCCTCTCTTTCCTCCTTTCAAATTGGCATAGGATGTGTGCTTCTGTCAAGTCAATCAGTTGAAATGGAAAAGGAAATGTAATTTGAATGTGTCAGTGCCATTGTGTAGCCAGTAGGCTGTACCAGAATAGAGAGACCTCCAAAGAAGCCCTGATTATATAATAAATACACTCATTAACAGCTCAAGTTATTAATAATGAACTGTACTTCTACTAATGAAAAGTTCTTACTGATAACACCAGAACAAAGAATTTAGAATTAAATGTAAGGATTTTAATAGAGCTTTATGATTTACAATATGATTTCAGGTACTTTTATCTCATCCCATCCCATTGCTCAGAGGAGGTGACTTGTCTGAGGCCACACAGCTTGAACCCTGACTTAACTCCCATTTCTCTGCTTTTGCCACCACACAACATGAACATCAAAAACTTTAAAACAATGATAACAAAATTGCATTAAAATGAAATAGAAAACATAGAAACTCTGAATTCAGAAAAATTACATGATGTAGTTCCATTCTTAATTAAAATATAAAACAACATACTGTATAATTTTTTTAAAAAATTATTAACTACCAAAACTTCCTTTATATGCCTATATAAACACATACCTGAGTAAGATGAGGATGGAAGGATATGCTCCAAAATATTAAGTGACTCTCTCAGGAGGCGGGTAGAATTATGGGCAATTTTATTTGTGTGTATTTGGAAGGAAGAATGTGAGCTTATCTTCATTTTCTACAATAAATGCACTCCCTGTATACTTTCGGAAAAGTCTTTTATCATTGTTATTATTAAATAGTGATTTTGATATGCTACCTTTAACACAGTCCACTTGTTATCTAACTCAATGAAAAATATATTTGAATATCCAGCCAGCACTTATTGAAATGCAGCCAGCACTACATTACTGCATTTAATTTTCACAGTAATTTCATCAGGCGGTATTATTATCCCATCAGAGATAAGGCGGCTGCTTGCTGCTTAGAGAGGTTCATTTGTAGATCACACAGTAAGAGGTGGTCTTGGTTGTGACGACTCAAAAGTCCACCTTCTCCTTCTGCGGGGCTGTGCCATCCCTCCTACTTTTGACTATCCCATTTCTGTTATAGGAGAGGTGCTCTATCACACGCTAGTGCAGCCTCTCAGATACGCTTCTTCAAAAACACATTTAAAGTATTAAACAATTTTTACATGATTTTATATATCATCAAAAGACTGGAAGGATATGCTCCAAGCAGTATATATTGCCAGGGAGTAGAACTGATAGTGGTGGGGCTTTTATTTTCTAAGCTTATTTGTGTGTTGTTGTTTTTTAAATCTTCTACAAGTGTTTTTTTTTTAAAGGTGAATAAGTATCAGAAAAAGCTATAGATTTTTCCTATATTGTTTATCTTTCGAACATTGGTGCATCTCAGTATCAGGTTCAGTACACAAACCACTTCTAGAAATGCACCCAACAAAAACGTGTACTTCATCACGAACCCCTTCTCTTCTCATTCAGATCTCCTGTTAGACAATAACCTCAGGCCTCTACCTGTTTACTCACTGCTGTATCTTTAATGCGAGAACAACACTTGATCAATAAAAGCAGTTGGCACATAACTGGCAAGTGAGTGAATGAGTGAAAAATATATACTTTCCTCTTTCCAAGTTTCAGGTATACTGACATATTCTCATATTAATATTCAAATTAGAATACATGTTAAAATCAGGAGGAGGAAAAAAATGTATCGGGAATTGCCTTTGCTTCTCAATCTCACACTTGCCAAAGGTGGCTGCTACAGATTGAACTGTGTGTTCCCCTCTCCCACCTCACCCCCCAAAAAGATTTGAAGTCCTAACCTTTGGTACTTCAGAATGTGATATTATTTGGAAATAGGATCTTTGCAGGTGTAATTAGCTAAAATAAGGTCATACTGTGTTGCCCCGAAAATAACACCTAGCTGGACAAGTCAGCTCTAATGCATATTTTGGAGTAAATATTAATATAAGACCCGGTCTTATTTTACTATAATATGAGACTGGCTGTTTATAACATAACATTAACATAACATAACACAACATAACACCGGGTAAGACTGGGTATATAAGACCAGGTTATTGTATCGTATTGTATCATATCATATCACCGGGTCTTATATAATATAATGTAAAACCAGGTCTTATATTAATTTTTGCTCCAAAAGATGCATTAGAGCTGATTGTCTGGCTAGGTTTATTTTCTGGGAAACCCAGTAATAGAGAGGGAGGGTCCTAATCCAACATGACTGGTTTCCTTCTAAGAAGATGGCCCTGTGAAGACAGGATTTGGGTGATACATATACAAGCCAGGGACACCTAAGATTGCCTGCAAACCGTCAGAAGGTAGGAAGGATTCCTCTACAGGTTTCAGAGGAAGCTTGGCCTTACCAACACCCTGATTTTAGACTTGTAGCTTGCAGAACCGAGAGACAATAAATTTCTGTTGTTTTAAACCAATTCAGCTTGTGGTACTACCGTGTTTCCCCGAAAGTAAGACCTAGCTGGACAATCAGCTCTAATGCGTCTTTTGGAGCAAAAATTAATATAAGATCTGGTCTTTATTTTACTATAAGACTGGGTCTTATATAATAATATAATTAATATAACATACTATAGTATGTAATAATATAATTAATATAATATAATACATAATAATATAATTAATAGAATAGAATAGAATGTAATATAATACTGGGTCTTATATTAATTTTTGCTCCAAATGATGCATTAGAGCTGACTGTCCAGCTAGGTCTTATTTTCGGGGAAACACGGTATGTTACGGCCGCCTGATGAAACCAACACAGTAGCCTTGAATTTGAATTCTTACAAATAATGGGAGAGGAGGAAACAGTCACCTGAATGTCATGACCTACAGGTTTTCAATGACTTTCCAGTTTATTTTCTGATAATGAAAAATATTTTCAAGAACATGCCCAGTCAATACAGAAATTCTAGAAAAGCAAAACAATAGGTAACTAAAACTTTAATATACCTAGATATTGACATAAAAAATTTAAAAATCAGTGTTACAATATCGGTTTTCAAAGAGTAACATTTACAGTTGTAGCAAAATAAAGTTGTACAAAGTTAAATTTCCTTACCACTTCATTTCAGTATTAATCTAACTCTTTACAGGCTATCAAAATAATATTATTTCATCTTTTTTTCCAAAGCATTGGTCCTCTTAAGTGAAACGTTATCATGGGGCCCCAATACATAATAAAGTTTTCTAGTTGTTTTAGTTGGGGGGCTTCCAGGGAGGGCCTCATACTTCTCTAGGTGTCACCTCTTAGGGCCCTAAGCATAGTCTGAGAACCATGGAATTAAAATATTAACAACAAACACTAAATAAGATTTCACTGACAAAGAAAAACTAGGAAGTTCATTCAGTAACCAACACTCTTTTAACTGTCTGCTTGTTCACAGATTTTTCTTTGGTTTCATCACTTTAAAAAATTCTTTGAACATCAATTGTTTGAATGGCAGCGCTATTAATCAGAAATTGTATTTCTACACCTGGGAAATGATCTACAAGATAGATGCTGCTGAATAGGAGCCAGTAGCAATGATTTTTTAAAAACATTTTTTAGGCCATACTAATAAAACATTTCTCACGAATAAAGCCCAAAGCCAAGATAATCCTTGGGAAGATGAAGCATCCCAATCAATGAAACGGAGATTCTAAGTAAATGGAATGCTATGGGGCCCTCGGACGGATGTCCAAACAGGATGGGGAAGGTAACAATGTTCACGCAGCCTTCTGTGTGATGTGGTGTAGACAGGAATGGCTGGGCTGTGCGGATGTGGAGATATATGTGGACAGTGATACCGATTAAACATGGGAAGGCTGTGTTGGACCCCAAGGGGCAAAGAACCACAGGGAAGCATGTGCTTAAGGCTACGTGTGGTTAGGGTTATTAACAGACAAAAAAGAAAGTCACGAGACACATGGCCTTTTGGTAAGCTGGCTGGACCTGCTCATCAAGGACCTTTCCTCTGGACTTAACGCGTATTCTAGGTAGTTTATTCATTTCAAACACTTCTACAGATTCTACAAACACTGATGTGGTGCTTATAATGTGCCAGACTCTGTTGTAAATACTATACAAATATTAACTCATTTTATCCTCATAACACCCTATGAGGTAGGTACTATTATTAGCCCCATTTTACAGATGAGGAAATGGAGGTACAGAGAGATTAAGCAACTTGCCTCAAGATCATAGGGTTTGAAAATGTTCATGTTGAATTCAAACCCCTTTCAAGGAAAAAAACGACACCTTTGGCTAGGAAATTTGTTTTAGAAAATCTTAGGAACTGGCCTGAGTAAAAAGAAAAAATTGATATTCTACAGCACCAGAATTGACACATTCTCGGCACCAGAATTGATATTCTACTTGCTCATCATACCACAAGGATAAGGTCTCTAAATCACTTTTAATTTCAACAAGATGAATGTAAATTGTACACAGATGACTACAGGATCTCTTTCATTCTTAGTAAAGGCCCTCAGTAAATTTGAATTTGTTTTGAAATGTCTGGAGTGAAATTATACTGTTTTAAGATTGCATACCAGCTAAACCAACTAGAGTCCGATTCAGCAAACACTTGCTTCTCTATCACAGACACAAACATTAAAAAAAAACCCAGTAAATAAATAGTTAAGTTTGTTATTAAAAAAGTGGTTTCAAATAAGGTTTAAGAATAACCTTGTACATCCCAATTCATTACTTTATCATATTCTTGAATTCTTTGCTTTATGTGAGAAAGTTTATTCTTTAGATAATCACAGCGTTCTTTTTTTTCCAGAAAGGTAGGATCCTGGAAAAGAAACATAGTTGTTATGTCAGCCTCTGCTTCCTCAGCAAAAAACACACAAACATACATGATCACCCAGAAAATGACCCTTCATGGCTGATTTCAAAATCTGCCTAAATAAGAGTAACAGTTAAGTTATCCACAACGTTTTTAGACTTTATTTTTGAGAATAGTTTTAGGTTCACAGCAAAATTGGGAGACACAAAGAGCTGAGGCACCTTTAACTTTAGTAGTTTAAAAGTACAGAAACATTTAATGACCGCTCTCTCCAGTCTCCACTGATTTGTGCAACTAAGGATGGAGGTTAGAAACATGTAAAATAACTTAATCTTTCTGAAGGAAATGTGGGTGAAGAGTTTTATATTTGTGCTCATTTCCCTGGGTGGCTAAATCAGGACATAGAATGTAACCAGAGCAGAGCTGAGAAGAAAAGGTGTCCAGCAGCCAGCCCTGTTCCCTAACAAGCAGCATCTTAAGAATTAAAAAAAAAGAACTACTTTAGTTAAAAGAATCTAAAGTCTGTCAGTTGTTACCATTGTAGTTGGATAAGAATATGCTTTGAAGAAGAAAATGGTTTTACTCACCTTCTTTTTTTTCTTAAACTCTTCATGGATTCGTGAAATTCTCTCATGTTCCTAAAAATAGTATATTGTATATTTGAGTTAAAACAGTTGCATTCACTCAAATCCTATCCCAAGAATGTCTCAAGTACACTGGGGATTAGAACAAAACCAGTTTTTACCTAAGACTATAATGAAAATATTCATACACAAAAATTCAATTCACTGGACGAATATAGGGCTTACTGGGACCCAGGGGTAAGCAAGGAGAAAGGACCCTGCCTGCATGAAACCAGAACCTAGTGCCAGTGCCACTGCTTGCCGGCTGTATGACTTGAGCAAGCTCTTCACCCTCCCCAAGACTCAGTTTCCTTATTGGTAAAATGGAAATAATAACTGCAACTACCTCACAGGGTGGTGAGAAGGTTCACTTATTTGAAATGATCCTTATAAAGCGCTCACCACATAATCACAACATTAGCTATTATTAAATATCATTTCATCCCCGTTGGAAAGTTATTGTGTTATTAGGTACTTTCATCTTATTAGGTATTGGGATTAAGAGGTTGAGACTATCCAACTTTTCAAAATCACTAATATGAGGTTCCTTCTAACTTAGTATTCTAAGTTTTGTAATAATAAGAAATTTGTTAAGGGGTTGAACCATCTATCCACAGATGACTAAAGGAATGCCTTCATTTATCCATGTAAACCTATGCTATAGAGACTGTGAGACACTGTAAACCTCATAAATAAAATGTAATAATTTATAGTTCTCAAAGCTTCCCCTGAGAACATTTTCCATCCTTTACCTACATCTTTCTCCCGATACATTTTAATTCATCAATGCCTTTTACGTACTAAGATCATGAGTGTCATTTGTGTTCTGACTGCTGCTAGCAGCACGATGAAGCTGGTGATTCAGCTGCCATCTGTCTGAACGGGTCCTGAACTCACTGCCTGGGGCCAGGGCTGCTGTGCTGGAGCCTCGGGCAGAAGGGAGAGCTGCAAAACCTTGCCTTGAGTCTGCCAGAGAGGAACTGAATTTAAGAGGATGAAGACCGGAGGGATTATTTTGAGCAATATTCCTATTTCGTCGGCTTAGAAAAGTCATATGATTGTTTGATTTTTCAAGGGTGCACAACCAGGTTTGTGAGAGAACCAGTGCCTCCAACAGGCCCCCTAGGCTTTGAAACAGCTCCCTGGGGAGATGCTGGGAAATGAATGAGCCTTAGTAGCAGACTCCTGCCCAGAGCAAAGCTGGCCCACGGCTGATGAGAAGTGAACTACTGTGATACAATGAATATTTCTATTTTAGATAGAAAGGACTAGAAGAAATACAGAGACTAACTGCAGTTGGCCCTGACATGTGGCTGCTTATTTGCCATACCACGTTAAAAAACAGAGGACGTGACTATGGTTGACATTGTGTGGAGATGTCATGGGAGGACGCAGTCTCTCGGCCCCTACTGTAATCATGACTCCCTCACCTCCAACTGCAGACTTATGTGGCTAAGCCCTTGCCCTATCATACAAAGCCTACAAACCAGAGACCACTGGCTCTAGGCTCTAAGACTACATGTCACGGTTGGGTTTTTCAGCATCTTAGTCTGTCAAGCAGCTCGCTCTTCCCAATCTGAGCTGATCCAGATTCTGGGACCTACTCATTCTTTCCTGTAATCATCTGAGGGCCGCTAAACTTGGTCGCCCTCCTTGGACCTGTGGACCTTGCTTGTTTTCCAAATGATACTAACTGACCCTTGACCTGCAGTATTTGTTGGATTTTTCCTGCTTCCTCCTACTAGTGTTACTCAGCCAACACTATCCCATTGCTCCAGGATTGGGAAAATGTCACTCCTCTACGCATTTGGCTTAGATAGCTCATAATTACAGCTAAATTAAATGTACTTAAAAGTACATGGTCAAACCAAAGGTGCCCAAATAATATGGGTCTAAGGAGAAATATATATACTTTCCTAGACAGACAGCTGTCACAGATGGTTACGGCTTCTCTACATTTCAAACAAGGTCAGATTTTCCCCTTTCTTAATTCTCAGCACTCCCCCTAAGCAGCTGCAGACACTGACCTGCTGGCTGCCCGAATGATGCGGCAGTCGGCTCATCACTGCATCCAGCTCGTCAAACTTCCTCAGGATGGCCTGAACTTCTGCGGAGAGCTCTTTGTACTCTGAAAACTGGTCTTGGAACACAGCTTTATAGCGTTCTCGTTCGTCTTCCGTCTGAATCACAGGGTATTTCCTGTGGGGGAAAAAAAGTTAATCAAAGTTGTAACTTTCTCACTAAAAGAAGCTGAAGGGGAAATCGGCTTAGCTTATTCCTTACTGACCATAGTGTACCTTCAACTCAGGTAACAAAGAATTGCTCCAATATAAATGATTTTAAGCAGAGAGGATTAACTTGGAGAGAAACAGGAAAATGAAAAGCCCAAATGGAATCTCTCAATTACTACCCTGAAAAGGATTTAGATGGATACGCACGCCACGTAGTCCGGCAACACGATAGGTTTAGGAATGTGGCCTGAGGGGATGTGTCCACTCAGTACTTCAGTTTTCATTTTTGTTGCTCTCAGGTCTTTGAAATGAACTTCTTGGTCTCTCTGTCTGTCACCACCGATGGCCATTTCACACTATAGTTAGTGAGAAAAAGAGGATTTGTTTATAAACAGAGGGAGAAGGAAAAAAAAACCCCGAATTTATTTGTAGGAGAAAATGGAGAGAAGGGCAGGAGGAAGAAAAGTGGAAACAGCAATTAACATTTCACTTCAGAATTACATGGTATACAGTCACAAAGTTGTTCTCAATGGTTTTGTGACAGCTAAAGGCAATCACTGAGGTGGGAATAAATACATAATAATAGGTAGAACACCCTCCAACCCCCATCACATGTGTGTCAAAGATGGATGATGAAATATCAAATGTGGGCTCTTAAGTACTTTGTTTATTTAGGATTTATACCCCAACTAACTAAAATAATAAAAACTGTAGTTAAAATAAGAAATTTAGGAAATAAAAATGGAACAAGGCTACTTAAACGGCAGGAGAAAAAAAATGACATGGGAACCTGAGGTGAACCAATTCCAAACAGCCATGGAGGAGGTCAGAAAGGGAAACGAACTGCGTTGTTTTCATTATCTGAAAGGAAAGCAAGCCAATCCAGAGGAGAGGTCGTGGATGTCTTTCATGTACCCAAGGAAGTCTCCTTAACCTGCGATATCCTGAAGAGGCTGCAAGGATCTTGGAAGTGGTAGTTTAAGTCACCCTGGTTTCTAAATTGAAGAGCTCCTGGATGCCTTTTTAGTAAAAAAAAAAAAAAGTACATTCAAAAGAGAGGAAACGATCATAAGATGAAATGGCCCAGGGAGGAAGTATAGGGGACAGACCTTAAGAGCCAAAATAGTCAACAGAAAGGAAGTTGGAGTGGATGGCCGAGTGGACCTGCCCTACAACGTGCAGGCTGAGATGGGTGAGCAGTTTTGGGGCCGGGAGAAGACTGTTTGGGGACCTCATTGGGAAGTGCCCAGAACACCACCCAAGTAGGTGAGGCTGGTAGATGCCAGGAGAGGGGTTTCCATTTTACATATAAAGGAGCAAGGTTCAGAGAGGTTCAGTACATTCTCCAAGGTCTCACAGCTATGAAGTGGAAAACCAGCATTAAAACCCGGAACTTTTTGGCTCACTGACACTTTAAATGAGTAACACAAGGAAACCAGTTTACTTAGCCATATGTTATTCAATCCTCAAGATCCCTAAGGTTCTGGGAGCATGCTAGAAATGGGTTTGTGATGGGCAGGCTGGGCAGATGCGGCAGGCCAGACTGCTGGAGGGACGTGAGCTCAAGCGTGGGCGATATTACTCCTTAGAGCAGGAAGCTCCCCTCCACTGGCCCTCTGAGACTTCAGTTCATGCTTGCTGCATTCAACTCCTTGAACTAAACTGAGAGTGGTGTAGGAGGGCCCCTACTTCACTGAAAACAAAATATAAAACAGGATTTTAAAATCTTGCCAGGCAGCTTTGAAAAGCCTTTGTTCCCTCATGTCATGTCTCTGAGGCTGCCTTTGAGGTTTGGTGTAGCATTAGCTCATTCTAAAAACCACTAGCTCTTAACTCACCAAACAGTGCAGCCCTATGAGAGGATTAGACAGAGGGTTATGAAAAGCAGAAGCTCACAGCCAGAGTGCTAGGTGAAGGGGGACCAGATCACCTCCATGCGCCTAACTATTGGGCCCAAACAGCAGGAATGTGAGTGGGGGGCAAAAAAACCCCGTGGGGGGCAATAAACCCCATACACACCACTCTAACCAGTGTTTCTGATTGCAAACACGAGGCCCCGGATTTCATGACCTGTCTTTGCTTCTAGTAAAAACTAGTCTTGTCAGTAAGTACCAGTAAAGCTTTACTAGGAGGCAAGAGAAAGTAATTAAGCAATGGGGATAAGTAATGCTTTGGATATAATTACTAAGCTTTTCAAATGAATGTGCTGTTAGGCTAGAAAGAGCGAGAGCTAGCTATGTGTTTCAGTGTGGACTTGCCCAAATTCGGATTCTCTCCCCCTTTGAGGGTACAATGGAATGACGCATAGGCTCCTGCCCCAAACCTGTATGTTTACTTTTGATGCCCAGGTTAGATTTTGCCTTTTCTGGCTTGGGAAAGAAATCTGTTCAGCACTTAGGGATTTCTGAGAATTTGTTGCTGTCTCTATCTGATCTTATTTTATGTCTATTATTTCTTTTTTAAATGATCTTATTTGCTTTTTACAAATTGTTTTTGTTAAAATACAAAATAAGAAGGGACAGCCTAGTAGATAGTCCCAAACAAATGACAGGAAACTGAAATTCAGAGAGGGTAAGTAACTTCCCCAGGGTCACAGAACTAGTAAGTAGCTTTATCTAGTACTCAAATTAAGACCTGCCTGACCCCAAAGTTTATTTTCATCACACTTCACTGCCTCTCCTGTGGTAGTCTGCCAACTCTTCCCTACTAAGGATTAGGAAGAAAGCAGGTGAAAATCATACCCAGTAAGAAGCTGGAGAGTCAACCTTTCGATACAGTTTCTCAGTTAAGTCATGAGATCCCCTCTAACAGAGGTCTGACTCTAGAATATATCTAATTATGTGACTCACAGACATCCATCTCCCAAGAAAAGGGCCTTTGAAAGGATGGACTTTGCATTCAGCTCCCAGATCTTCAAAGAGCACAAGAGTATAAATAACTGGATTGCAGTCTCTTAAAAGAAGGCCCAGGAATGGGAGATCCAACTCTGCTAAGGTTATTCATGATGGTTCCAGGACCTCTCCGGATCTGGGGCCTTACAACACATGCTGGGCCCCAACCATCTAGGGTGGCCAGAAAGAGGTACCCTAGAACTCCCTGGCAGATCTTTCTAATCTTGTCCCACATGTGGAACCTGCTTCAGCCACATTCTTACCAATGACACTGACCACTCTGTCATTTTGAGGCACCTTCCTCCAATTCAGCCAAACGTTTTACTCTACTCTGCACTTAATCCCATTGGTAAATCCCACTGCCTTAAAGGGACTGACCAGGAAGCCCATAAATTCCCCTCCAGCTGAGAATGACCACCACTGCTACATCATTGCCACACGCAGCTCAGCGCGACAGCCCTGTCCAGCTGGTGTCACCACCTATAACCCCACAAATCAAACAGATTCTTTTCTTCTGCCCCTGAGGACGTCCTCAAACATATTTCCTAATGTTAGCACTGTGACTTGCAAACTCTGAGATCAGATTTTTTTTTTTTTTTTTTTTGTTGAGAGCCCGCTGGCCCATGTGGGAATCGAACCGGCAGCCTTCGGAGTTAGGAGCATGGAGCTCCAACCGCCTGAGCCACCGGGCCGGCCCTGAGATCAGATTTTGATATCACTTGTTAACAAGAGTCAACTTGTAGAAAGTGAATTTCCTCATACGAGGTCTGACAATAACGTTTGCGAACTCATCCTAGAAAAAGTGCTCCATACCTCACTGCTGAATATCACTACAGTCACCTTCGCAGTACTCCCCTTGGGAAGCTATGCACTGACGCCAGTGCCTAGTCCACCCTTCAAAGCAATTTTAGAACTCTTTCTGGAATGGCCATCAGAGCTGTCATTGTATTACTCTTGATGTCCTGAATGTCATCAAAGTGTCTTCCTTTATCTTCAGGAAAAGGAAGACGTCACTGGGGGCCAGATCAGGTGAATAGGGCGGGTATTCCAATACAGTGATTTGTGTACTGGATAAAAAGTCCCTCACAGACAGTGTCGTGTAAGCTGGTGCATTGTCGTGATGCAAGAGCCATGAATTGTTGGCAAGATGTTCAGGATGCCTAACTTTTTCACGCAGCCTTTTCAACACTTCGAAATAGTAAACTTGGGTAACTGTCCAGTTGGTACAAATTCATCATGAATAATCCCTATGATATCAAAAAGGTTAGCAACATCACTTCAACAAGTTCGAGAACTTAATTGTGAAACCTCCTATATAAGTTTTTAGGTCCCCTGTCCATTATAAACAGTCTTTCTAATCCTGATGTAGCTTCTAAACCAAAGGTCCTTTAAACTCAACTTTTTCCATGCAGCGAACATTATTTCAGGAGTCTTACGGGGCTGTGATTCATTCCTGGCCAGGGTGGAATTTATGAGTTTCCTAGCCATGAGTGTCCCTTTGAGACAGCAGGACGTACCAATGGGTTAAGGCAATACTGGCGATCGTAAGAGTATTGGCGATGCCCCATCAAAGCCATGCTCATGATGACTCCCACGTGGGAAGACTGCTCTCTGCATCTAGTCAAACTCACTCATGTCTCTGTACTAATACTGGAAGGCAGCTCAGAGGGCATGTGAGGGAGGTTGTACTTAAATCTCAAATAAAGGCCTGTGTTATTTAAACATCAACCTTGTATCGATTATCTCAATATTTGAAATGAGTATTTGTTAATTTTTTAAAACCTTTAAACAATTTTTAAATAGGTAATACATACATATGATATATAATTCAAAAGGTCCAAAGGGGTACATAATGAAAAGTCTCCCTTTATCCCATCCCCCCGCAGTTAAAGAGGTGCCCTCCTAAAGGCAACTACTATTATCCCTTGCAGGTATATCTGATACATATATTTTAGACAGCTTAAAGGTGAGCATCTATTCAGCTTACTCTGGTTGTTAGTACCACTGAGTTACAACAAGTCTAACTGAAACGTATATCTTGACAGCAATAAATGTTGAATAAATAAATGAACATAAAACTAACTAAAACACAGAGAATCAGGAAGTTAAAACAAAGTATAAAACAAACAAAAAGCCACACACACACGCACACACACATCTCTCAAATTCTATGAATAAGGTTTAAAGTGTATAGGTCTGTAGACCAGCTAATAACAGTCTCATTTGTCCCATACCTGGTCAGTCAGCACTGGGCAAGTATATCTTGATAGCTAAAGATTTATGAATACCCAACATCATCCCAGAAAAGCAGTTGAGCCATCTCAGCTACAATTCACATGATTTCACATACGTCTCAGAAATAATTTAATACAACCGACTCTTTAAAAAGAAGTGGCAAATTGTAAATCCCCAAAGATGACCAATTAACAATGCTAAGTTTGAGACGTTATCATCCATAAATTCATTTCTCTAGGAAACATCAGAGAAATACAAATCTTTAAAATTTTATAGTTCTCGGTGCTTGTGCCCTTCTCTCAGTACACACACATACACACACGCACACACGCATGCACACACACACTATCACACTCTACTAATCTTTTGTGTGTGTTTTCCTTTTTCACTAGATTTGTCAGCCCCTGTATAATAACGGTGATGATACTCCTTGTAGTATTCATGTCACTGGCCTACAGCCTAACTGGTACATGTTTGCTCAATGAATGAATTAATAATGACACTGATGAATTAATCACAATCCGTTGGACAGACTGTTCACCTACTTCATAAATCCCTATTTCAGCATGAACAGAACATTCTCAAATAGTGTTTGCACATTATAGAGAATAAAGTTAAAAAGAACCTCATAAAAGGTATTTTCAAAATGTAGGCACTTAACAAAGGACTTCTGCAAGTTAGCAATCCAATAACAAAATTGGACAGTATATGACAGTTAAGAGAAGAAAATGCAAACACGACATATGAAAAATGCTCAACCTCACTCCTGGTAAGAGAAATGCAAATTATAACTACATGAGATACCGTTTTCACCTATCAGATTGACAGATGTCAATAAATTTCCTAATACACTGTGTTGATCAAGGGGTGAGGAAGCCTGTAGTGCTGTTGGGAGTGGAAATTGGTAAAACTTCTACTGGGTCATCTGGCAATCAAAATATATTAATGAAAGGATGTACAAGTGTGCTTAAGGTTATTTACTGTAGCATTGTTTTTTATTTTTCAATTATAGTTGACATTCAATATTATACTATAGTACTGTTTTTAATAGTGAAGGATTGAAAACAACCTAAATGTTCATTTATGGTTAAATGAATTATGGTACATCCATACAATGCAATACTATGTAGTTGTAAAAAGAGAATGCGTAAGTTCTTCATGTACTAATAAGGAAACATCTTAGAAATGTATTGTTAAGTGGAAAAAATAAGGAACATAAATGTATATGGTAATCTACCATTTGTATAAAAGGGGGAGGAGAGCAAATATATATATATAACACACTTCTAAAGGAAATTCAAGACACTTGTAACACTGGTTGCTTCCAAGCAGGAAAACTGGGAAGCCACAGCATAGGAGGTAAGAAAAGACTTTGCAGTAGAGAGTCTTTTGATTTTTGAACCAAGTGAATATACTCTCTTTTCAAAGAAACAAATAAAACCATGAGTTGGATTCTCAACTTATCCTTAGAAAGAATGCCCAATATCTTAAAAAAGAACTTTTCAATGAGGTAAAATCATAACTAAAATACATTAAATTATTACATATATGTAAATAATTATAAAAACAACATCTCATTTAATGCTCTCAGCAATCTTGTGGGGTAGAAATTATTATTATTCCAATCTTACAGATGAAGACCAAGGAACTGTATGTTAAAATACCTTCCCGACTGTCACACATTTAGTAAATCATGGAATAGGAATTTCTTTCTTGAGAAAACAAAATTTGGCACCTGAGGGCAAAGTGAGGACAGAAAACGACTGCAAAGAACTTGAAAGAGACTGAAAAAAAATTTGGGAGAATTACCGTCATTTTTAAAAAACTAAAAATTTAAACATAAGGAGAACCAACAGTTCATTTGCATAAGCTTTTGTGTAACAAAATTAAAGAAGCTATAAATAGCCTTGTCTAATTTGGTCCTTTTAGTGTTAGATAAAAACTGCAAGTACTATTATGAACTTAATGTAATAGATACCCTTACACAGACAGATGATCTCCTCTGTAGATTTATAGATAAGAGAGAAAAGTGTTTAACAAATCTAGAGATAAATTATAATGGGAACTTTATTCTTACCATTTTTCTTTTAGATGGCAATGATGGCTCACTTATCTGGAAAAGAGTTAAAATGGTTTTTCAAAGGCGTGTGATGCTACTTTGCATATATTTTCATCCATTTGCATTTATAGCCCAATCTCAATTTTATAGAGGTTGATTCTCTATTTGCCAGATGTTCCTCCTACTATTTTGGCCATGTTTTGATGGCCAATGGAGAACCAAAGGAGGGATAACTGGAATTCCCTATGAATTAGGAGCAGAGAGCATTGTTGGGAATATGGAGATGGTAGAGACTATTTGGTGAGTTGCTTCGAATTACCTAGAGATTTTATTTATTCTTGGCTCCCATTCCCTTGCACAGTTAGAGTTTGGGACAGTTACAGTATAAAGTTAATAGGAAAAAGCCACAGGACATTACATCTTCTAACTTTTAGAAAGGTACAGCAACACACAAACCAGCACAACCTCCAACATCAGAGATGATTCAAATCTAATCAACCATTACGAAAAGTCTGACAGAAACAAAAAGTCTGATAGAAACAAGTTTTTGTTGAAAAAGGGAAAATCAATGAAAGCATTATGTTGATAATTGCAGTCATATTCACGCACAATTTTGAAATGACATTAAAAACTCTGTTCTTACTAAAGTTGCATAAAATTAGGAGGATGTGTGTGGGTTTCTCTATCTAGATTTGACACTGATTGGAATTTAAAGTTCTCTACTTTGTATACACAAAGTATACACTTTGTATACTTCTCCTTCTCCTTCTTATACTTAATTAGTTAACTCCTAGAAATAAAATCAAGTACATGGCTCCCATTCTAATTCTGGAACACTCATCTGGCTAAAATAAGGATAAAACATCAAAATGCCTGGGCAAGTTTTCACAATGTATGTTTATTACAACCTGCCCTCTCAATAATTAAAAAAAAAATCAAATGTGGTTCATCATATTCTTACTTGACTTTATTTAACTCGTGGAAGAAAGTGGGACACATCATAACAGATTTAAATGAGCACTTTCCTCCTTTAACTGAAAAATTATGTTTTTTAAATTGTCTTACCATACTAAAGAATCAAGATTGTTCTCAAACTGTAATGATGAGACACTTAATTTACTGAATATGTTATTATTATTCTTTGCGGGAATTCAGTAGCTGTGTTTTCCCCTTAAGCATCAGAAAGACTTAATAATGCAGCCAACAAACTATATATTACACGTCTCGTGTCTATTTGCAATGTTATACAACAGTAACACACTAGAATGCATTATCTCAGTCATAGCATGTCAGATTCTGAGCTAGGACTGTTGAATTTCAGATCATAAAAACAAACAAACAAAAAAGACTTCTATAAAATCTTTGTTTTGAGAACTATACGTATTTAACAAGGGAGTAAATAACAGAAAAGACATTAAAAAAATGAAAGACTGTGACATTCCTTACCTCCTGTTGTTGCATGTATTCCCTATGTCTCCGAGCTGCCTCATGCCTCCATAACTTTAGGCAAACCAAAGCACTAATGAGATAAACAATCATGGTGACAAACAAGAAGATCATTGCTGCTATCTGTCCTCCTTCTACCCGGCAGAACGCCGCATTCACTGGTGTATTAAATATTGGATAGTAGCACAGTCCACCTCGGTTGATATCATTCACATAGACTATGGCTGCAGCCATATACAAAATAAACAAGGCAACGTTAATTCCAAATTCAGTTAGGGGCCACCAGTTAGAGTCCAAAAGAATGGTCTGATAATACATGGACATGCCGAGAACCAAAATAATAATGGTGGTGATCCAAGCTAAAGCAGCAACCACAAGTACAAAAGGGGTTTTGGGGCCACTGTAGTAATAGCCCCCATATATACTGCCCAGGCCACCAATGCCTCCCATGGCGTTAGATGGTGAATATCCAAACATGTTATACCACTCGCTGTCCTTGTGAATGTAAGCTGTGACACAAGCAAAGACGCCGGCCCCCAGGAGCAGCTCCACCACACCCAGAATTCTCAGCAGGCCTGCCCACGACTTCATGTAGGAATACCTCAGGTTATACTCCTCTACCTTCTCGCTGTATGTTCGAGCTGTTTGTGTGTGTCGGCCTAGAGATCCATAGGGATCCTGGGGAAGCATTGCTTCAGCCTCTTTCCGGGAATTATACGTTCCTTCTGACCCTCCACAAGTATCTTGGCAGGAGTTGGAGGGTAAACGGTGGTTTGGTCTTACTGGAGAGGCTGGAGGTGAGCATTCCACTCCATCGGAGATATATCTGATGTCCGACACTGGCTTATCCCATTCTGGGTCCTTTTTCTTCCCTCTGAAGAAGTTCTTCCAGGACTCGGGGACAAAGCGCCTCACGGGTTTGAGATCTGGTGCTATGGCCGGTTCCTCTGTGTCACTTGAGTAGAAGTCAGGGCCGAATGGTGGCTGTAATGGGAGAGGGGGTGGTGGCAAAGGATCAGCGCTCAAAGCCAGCTCACTGTCATGAAGAGTCTGGAGGGTTCTTATGGTGCCATCTTGATAGGCCAAGTCCCCTGGGACCTCATCGTAGTGCCTGTCCCGATTCCTGGATCTTCCATCGTTTGTCGACATTTGTGATTTCTACACCTGTGGCCAAGATTAAAGTTATCACTTATGCTTAGCAATTTATTATTTCAATGATGCCGATTTTATTTACTTAGTGGCAAATGACCATATTTAGGAAACCACCATGATTACGTTAATTATTATGATATATAAAAATGACAACATAAATGTTTAAACGTGTAACAATTATGTTAGCCAGGGACATAGTCATCATTCTATATGATTTGAAGGGCAATCAAAATTTTAAATCTTAGTTCTGAATTAAAAGTTGTAAGTCTAATTTATCTGTGAGCCCTATAAGCAACAAAATGTAAAAAACAAAAATAAGACTTTATTTAACATAAATTTTAAGAAGACAGGATGCTACCTCATTCCAAGCAGAGTCCTTTCCTCAAACAGCTAAGTAAAAATATTTAAGAGTTTAAGCATACCAAAATTTGATGGGTCAGCAAATACTCTTCATTTTTATTACTTCAAATCTGCTTTGGAATGAACAGCCCAAGAGAAGCAGCCTGTTAAACATAGGGAATGAAGAGCCCCTTTCCTTCCTAAATCAGGAAAGTCACTTGGGGAGCTGCTTCTCCCCCTCTAAATATTAACACTTAATATTAGATTTTAAAAATTGATTTCCCAGAAAAAAAAATCACCAAAGGTAATGATTCCCCAAAAGTATTATACGACACAGAACAGCAGCAATGATCATGTATATCCCTCTTTCCAGAGCAATTATCTAAAGGTGACTTGCTGTTGCTATGGAGACTCAGGAGGTATCTTAGAGGGTATTCAATCCACCTAAAAAAATAAAGCACAGAAAAAGCACTTTTACTAAACCTGTTGACTTCCTTCATGAAATCAATGACCTGGACACATATACAAAAAGAAGGAAACCACCTGCTAATCTAACTCCTAGGTTTAAAGCACATGAATTTCTCCCTCAAATTGCTTATAAGTGTGTCTTTACTTGAAGACTCTTTGGGCACATGACATTGTACCTGGCACTGTGAAGGTGGTATCAAGATTTAAATGGATAATCCCACATTTATGGTGTTAAACAATTTAGAAATTCCTAAGGTTTTGTTTTACTTTGTAAAATGAAGACCAATCGTTCAACAAATATTTTCCGAGCACCTACCACGTACCAGGTTTATCAGTGCTGCGTACCTTGCTGAAGGTGTATCAGTGAGTGAAGCTAACTAAAATCTCTGCCTTTGTGGAGCTTACATTCCTGTGTGTGTGTGTGTGTGTGTGTGTGTGTGTGTGTTGGGGGGGTTTAACAGATGATAGATAAGGGAAGTGAAATCTATCAGATGCAAAGGAACAAAGTTGAAGAAAGGAGATAAGGAGTGCATTGTGGGCAGGGAGTTACAACTGTATTATTATTTTTTATTTTTCAATTACAGTTGACATTCAACATTATTAGGTGTTAAATTTTAAATGGAACCACCAGGGAAGTCTTCACAGAGAACGTGACCTCTGAATACAGAAATGAAGGAGGTGAAGGAAGAAGCCAGGCAGGAATCAGGGGTAAGTATTCCACACAGGTGGAGCTGCTAGGGCAAAAGCCTTGAGTGCCTGGCACGTTGGAGAACTATTAAGGCGTGGAGGCCGGCATGGCAATAGCGGAGAGAGAGGGTGAATAGTAGAATTGAGGCCATCTGAATCATTAGGGCCTTGAAAGCCATTGGAAAGGATTTTGGCTTTTACTGGGAGTGAGATGAGAAGCCACTGGAGAATTCTGAGTAGAGGAGTGACACCATCTGACTGGTTTTAATAGGATCATTCTGTACTGTGTTGAGAGTACACTCGAGGAGACAAGTGTGAAAACAGGGAGACTGGCTATGAGGCCACCAAAATAATCTAGTGGGCCATGGTGGTAGCAAAAAGTGGTGAAATTCTAGACACAGGGAATTAAACTTTTTTTATTATAGAAAATTTCAAACATAAAAAGGGGAGAGAATAGTGTTATGAAGCCTTACGTATGCCTCAACCAGCTTCAATAATGATCAATTTATGACCCATCTTGTTTCATCTATACCCACTACCTTATTCCCTCTGCCAATAGATTACTTTGAAGCAAATCCCAGACATCAGATCATTTCACCTGCAACATACTTCCACCTCTCCCCTTTAGCCTTGAGGAGAAGCAGTCTGAAGAGACTCTGAGATACCTGTTAGAAATCAAGCTGGAGGTGTCAAAGAGGCAGTCTATAAAGAGAAGGGTGTACTGCCATAGACTAGATAAGATTCACCCAGGAGATGGGTATAGATGGAGAAGTGGTCTAAATTCCGGGGTCTTCTAATGGGGCACTCCAATTTTATTTCATTTTTTTTAAAGGAGGGCGCAGCTCACAGTGGCCCATGTGGGAATCAAACCGGCAACCTTGGTGTTATTGGCACCACCAACGGAGCTAACCAGCCACCCCAGGGGTCACTCCAATTTTAAATAATTATCCAGGTCTTCCCAGCATGGTGCAAAGTAGGAGCTCAATAAGTGATAGCAATTAGCGGGTGGTTTTTTTTTTATCTCTGTTTTTTTCTCTTTATCTGTTTTCTAACAAAGTTTAAATTCTAGAAATGCAAAGTACCACTATAGTTTTAAAATACATTTTCCTAAGCAAAACAGAAGCAAAAGCACCATAAACAGCTTTAGCAATTTTTACACAATATCCCACAATATCTATGCTATATATGCATTTAAAGGATACCCCATTGCTAAATTTAACTCACTGGTAAAAAAAAGTGTGCTTCCCTGTAATGGATTTATCTTCACCTGTGAAAATGGCTTATTTAAATTAGACCAGTTTATCAGTGTTTAAATGAAAAGCAAAAAAAAATTTTTTTGAAGAATTGTACAATAGCAAAATATGTGCTTTTTGGAAAGGGAACGGTCAGCCGTATTTTGGCCCATCTTAAATATCTGGCTATCCCTCAGATCTGTCAGGGTGTCACTGGGAGCCCGCCTAAGATGCAGCATCTGAGGCCGAGTGGTCTTTGTGTTGGTCACGCCCAGGACCCATTCCGTGGGGACACGGTAACTGGGAAAGCCACGGCGGCGGGGGGAGAAACGGTTTCCCCTCCAGCAAAACGTCACAGGAATTGAGCTGGGTCACCTTTACGCAAACAGAATCGCAGCGTTAGCGGGCTTTCACGTTTTGCTGGACCCAAGAAAGGGGAAGCTTTCGGATGTCTTGGAGCTTCCGGGAGGTTGGGAAAGGCCTCGAGGGTTTGCGCTTCACCCACGAGTGAGTGCCCCGGGTTACTGAGCAGCTTTGCTCGGGGCTCCGCCGACTCGGCTCGGCGCCCGGTCCCCCCCGTCTCGGTCCGTCTTCCGCCCACCGCCTGAACGCTCCGTCTCGGCGTCCGAGGGAAACTCCACTCAGTCTTTGGAGATTCTGCCCCAAAGTGGCCGGAACCCAGCCGCTCCGCCTGCCCGGGTCCAACCGCCCAGGCTCACCGCGCCCGGAAGAACGGCGGCGCGCGCACCTGTGTCCCGACTGAGACCCCACTGAGACCCCTCCCGCGCCCCCGCCCCTGCTTTTCCCGCGGACCCTCACCTCTCACCGCGTCCGGCCTCAGCCGCAGGTGATGGCGGGACGGGCTGATCAGCGAGCGCCGCGCACCCGGGAAGCTCCGAGGGGCCCGGCCAGCGCCCAGAGGGGCCGAGGAGCCCCCTTCCCCACGCGCGCACCTGCCGGGCCGCCGGGCCCCGCCCTGTCACGTGGGCCCCACCCCTCGGACCCCCCGCACCTGCTCCGCCACCGGAAGAGCGCGCACGCCGCCCGCGGCACTGAAACTGGATCGGTCTCCCGGGGCGGGGCCCAGCCCAGCCCCGCCCCGCCCGGCTTTGTGTCCGCTCTCCCACCGGGAGCCGGGGCGGGGCGGGGCCCGCACCCCAGCACCTCGCTGCCGAGGTGACGAAACCCGGCTTCGCCCCGGGTGCTCGGGAAAGGTAGTTTCGGGTGTGATTAACCCCTCGGCGGGGAGCTCTCCCTTCCCTATTTTTTGAAAAGTTAGACACTGGATGGAGATTCACGTACTATGCACAATGACACACAGCAGGCAGTACGTGTTAGGAAAAGATTAACATATAGGAGAAACAAAAAGAAATTCAACATTTTAATTTTGGTATAAATTATGTAAAGTAGTTTCCATAAGTATCTAAAATATTCCACTGTACAACATATAAAAATGGTATCTGAGAAGCCAGAGACCCCAGAGAAACTGTGATTAAGGCACAAAGTTTATTTACATTCGTAACTGCATACTTAACTGTTCCGTAATTCCTATTTACAACCCTATAAAGTTTTTGTATTCTGAATTATTCCTTCATATTTTCTGATATTTGGCATAATGTTCAAGCACACTTCATACACACTGACCTCCTCTCCCAACACCACTCACAAGACTAAATAAATACTAGAGAAAAAAATTAAGATATTTGAAGGCTTGATCTAATCCAAGATGACAGAAGTCAAGTTTCTTGTGCTGAAATACAAGAGTGAAGACTTAGCAAATTTAATTTACTTGAAAAGCATATTATGCCTGTTAAAGTACTACTGAATAAACCTAATGTGAATCTGTCAAGTAGTAACGTGATTTGTTGGGCTGGTTTCTATGTCCCATCGCTCTCATAATCTTCGATCATCAAGTCTTCTTCTATGTCTTCCTGCACTGAAAAGGGCTGAGGCTGGCTGGCCGGCAGTTCACTCCCACTATTCTGACTCAAAGGAAGAGACCAAGTTTCGTGTTCAGCGGTTTGAGTGGGTTCATCCAGAGCTTCCTCAGCAGGCTGCCCTCCATTAGGCAGCTGGGCTTCATCTCCACTTTCCGGGTCTATCATTCCATGTTCCTTGTCAATGAGGGCTTCCATTTTTAATCTGCCAGATTCATAATGCAGCCATTAATAGCCAAACGAGGGGACTCCCTTAAATTATACCACAAGTATGACTATGAAGCCATCTCCTATAGCTTTCGTTTACCTTCATTCTACTATTTAGCCAGACCCTTTAGTTTATTTAACAATATCAACGAAAGTATAAGGTAAATGACAAATTGTGAATAAATCATTACAAGTTACAATACAAACGAGTTGATTAATGTCTTTAGTAAAGAGTTCTTACATTATTAAAAACAAAAAACTAAATACAAAAGAAAAATGGGCATAAAACATGAACAACTTACAGGAAAAAAATAGCAATGGTAACTAAACAAATTGTTCAACCTAATTTGTAATTTTAAAAATGGAAGTGAAAACAGGCTACTATTGTCATCTTTTAAACAACTTTGAAATCTTTTAAAGATCTTTTAAAATAATAAAACCCAGTGATGGCAATAGTTAGGAGCAAACAACATGCTGATACACAATACACCGTAGACGGCATAAAATTGTCAACATACTCTTGGAAGTAATGTGAGAATATAGAACAAAGGCTTCAGAAACATGTATTTTCGTTTTAGAAATTTTATTGCTAGGAATTCATCCTATGTAAATAGTACTTGTGCATGATCATTTAGCTATAGGGAAGGCTATGATAATTAAAGCTGGAAGTAAGCTAAATGTGCAAAAATAATGTATGAAAGTTGAATTATAGGAAACTATGCAGCTATTAAAATATTGACTATTAAGCTAAATATTAATATTATCAATATGAATCAAAGATATTAAATGTACTCATCATAAATGAAAGATAACAGTACTAGTAATTGTGGGAGGGCCTGGTGGCTCAGGCGGTTAGAGCTCCATGCTCCTAACTCCGAAGGCTGCCAGTTCGATTCCCACATGGGCCAATGGGCTCTCAACCAAAAGGTTGCCGGTTCAACTCCCGCAAGGGATGGTGGGCTCCACCCCCTGCAACTAAGATTGAACACAGCACCTTGAGCTGAGCTTCCTCCCGAATGGCTCAGCTGGTTGGAGTGCCTTGTGGGCTCTCAACCACAAGGTTGCCAGCTGGATTCCTTGACTCCTGCAAGGGATGGTGGGCAGCACCCCCTGCAACTAGAAAACGGCAACTAGACCTGGAACTGAGCTGTGCCCTTTACAACTAAGACTGAAAGAACAACTTGAAGCTGAACGGCACCCTCCACAACTAAGATTGAAAGAACAACAACTTGACTTGGAAAAAAGTCCTGGAAGTACACACTGTTCCCCAATAAAGTCCTGTTCCCCTTCCCCAATAAAATCTTTAAAACAAAACAAAACAGTACTAGTAATTGTAATAAGTAGCAGCACTGACAAATCCTGCCTCCTGAGTCAGATCAAGTAGTTGAACCAATCATACTGAATAAAAAGGGTTAAAAAGGGTTTTTTAACCCTTTTAAAATGCCTGAATCCATAATTTGACCTTACAAATAAGCTAAGTAGAAACGAAATACAGGTATTATATTAATCACTGATATTAGCCCAGAAATCATTTGCAATAAAATGAACAGTACAGATAGTATATTTTTTCACTTGTCTGAATTTTCTATGATGAGGAAATAAAAAATGGTACTTTTGATGTAGTTCTTGGTCATTGCAGGCTTCAAACATAGGGTAAGAACACCTCTTGACAGGAAGTGGTGAAAAGTGGTTTCCACAAATGCAAGATTTGTTGAACTAGAGGATTTTAAAGATTCCTCTGCCTTTGTGATTCCATGATTCTATTTAGTATGCTTTAGTAAGCTGGTGAAAATATGCTTTATATGTAATAAAATGGTGGGTCTACAATGCAATCATATGGTCTTTAGTGATTGGGTCCAATGTGTATTTCTTGGATTTTACAGATAACATTTATTGATTGTAAACTGAAAAAAATAGGTATTCTGTGGACATTTCCATAATAGGTCTATGAAAATTAAAATCATCAGCTTACCTTCCAAAGTGGCGCTTCAGAGGAAGTCTTCCAATATCTTGGATGAAAGAAATCTGAGCTGAAACAGATATCAGAACATTTTGTATCAGAAGGGAAGCCTCTCAAAGAGAAACACATCAAAAGGCACAGAGTTACCTTAAAGCATCTTGCCAAATCGGGACAATTTGGACCAAAATAAATAATGAGAAAGAGGAACTACAACTGAAAAAATAAGAATTGGGAGTCCATACTAATATAAACAAAGAGACAAACAAATGTGGGTGAAGCAATACTTTACAGTAAATTCACCTACACAAAGGTAGAAGGAATAAACATATACCATTAGAAAATCAGTATCTGCCAACCATCATAGGTTTAGAAAACAATCATCCATAGGTGCTATAACTAGTGGGTGAAATTTTAATAATAGGATATTTACATAGTCTTAAAGTATCTCCCTACAAAACACTTAATAACTTTACATTAGAAAACCTGAGAGATACCATCTTACCAAATAATAAAAGTTAACTTCACCAATAACAGTATAAACAGACATCATATTCTCTTGATATGATGTAATGAGAAGAAGAGAGCATCACTTCTGTGGTATTCCTGCCAAAAATACATATACTGGGGCCGGCCCGGTGGCTCAGGCAGGTGGCTCAGGTGGTTAGAGCTCCATGCTCCTAACTCCAAAGGCTGCCTGTTCAATTCCCACATCGGCCAGTGGGCTCTCAACCACAAGGTTGCCAGCTCAATTCCTCGAGTCCCGCATGAACACTGGCACCTTGAGCTGAGCTGCCTCCTGGATGGCTCAGTTGGTTGGAGCGTGGGCTCTCAACCACCAGGCTGCCAGTTAAATTCCTCGAGTCTGGCAAGGGATGGTGGGCTCCGAACCCTGCAACTAAGATTGAACACGGCACCTTGAGTTGAGCTGCCGCTGAGCTCCCAGATGGCTCAGTTGGTTGGAGTGTGTCCTCTCAACCACAAGGTTGCCGGTTGGACTTCCGCAAGGGATTGTAGGCTGCGCCCCCTGCAACTAACAAGGGCAACTGGACCTGGAGCTGAGCTGCACCCTCCACAACTAAGACTGAAAGGACAACTTGACTTGGAAAAAAGTCCTGGAAGTACACACTGTTCCCCAATAACAATAAAGTCCTGTTCCCCTTTCCCAATAAAATCTTAAAAAAAAAACAACATATCCTGAATCCACTCATAAGGGATCATCAGACAAACCTATGAGGTGTGATCAAATAATACGGTGAATATTTAAATAAAACAAAAAAACTATTACAGTAAAAGACACATTGCCATTAATCCCCCTCAAAATTCTCGCCCTCGCTTCAAACACATTTATCCCATCATTCTTGCCACTTTCTGAAGCAGTTCTGGAAGTCCTCTTTCATAAGTGTCTTTAGTTGCGCTGTTGTGGCTGCCTTGATATCCCAAATCAACTCAAAACGTTTACTTTCCATAGTCATTTTGACTTTGGGGAAGAGCTAGGAGTTGCACGGTGCCAGATCCGGAGAATAAGGTGGATGAGGACACACTGTAATGTTTTTATTTTATAGACACTACCGTACCAGAAGGGATGTGTGACTTGGAGCCTTTATGTTGTGATAAAAAATTATGGTGAATGCTGCTGCCAAGTGCCATCCAATGGAGAGGCAGGGATCTTCAATACGGGAGGCGGTGCATGAAACCTTAGTAACAGTGTGTGACAAGTTTCAACTGGTTTGGTGCAGTCAGTCGTGTGTGAGCTACTGTTGAGAGGTGTGTTTTTAAATGTGCTGTAAATCATCCTCCATCATGACAACATTCTGTGTCACACATCACTTCTGGTATATGGCAATTTCTGTCAAATAACAAACATTATGGTGTGTCCTCATCCACCTTATTCACTAATCTGACACTGTGTGACTTCCAGCTCTTCCCCAGTCAAAATGATCATGAAAGGTAAATGTTTTGAATTGATTCAGGACATCAAGGCAGCCACGACAGCACAACTGAAATTACCCACAAAAGAAGGACTTCCAGAACTGCTTCAGAAAGTGACAAGTGTGATGGGATAAATGTGGTCAAAGAGAGGGGGAGTAAATTGAGGAGGATTAATGGCAATGTCTTTTACTGTAATAAATTTTTTTTATTTAAACATTCACCGTATTGTTTGATCATACCTTGTATACTGAGAAACAGTCTCTACCTAGTAACTGTCCCATATGCTTTAAAAATGTCATTGACAAAGAAAGACTAAAGGACTGTTCCAGATCAAAGGAAACTGAAGAGACATGGTAACTAAATACATCATGTGATTTTATACTGGGTTCTGGACAAGAAAGACAACAAGTTTTTGTTATTTTACAAAGGACATTATAGGACAACTGGAAAACTCTGAATAGAGTGTGTATAAATTAGATGCTAGTAGCATATTACAGTTACTTTCCTAACGATGTGTACACTGTGGTTGTGTAGGAGAATGTCCTTGTTTTCAGGAAGTATATGCTGAACTGTTTAAGAATAATGGTACCGTGTCTGCAATATATTTAAATATGGTTCAGACAAAAAGTGTGTGTTCATGTACATATAAAGAAAAAGAGAGTAAAAAGGTAAACATGGTAAAAATTGAACACGGAGGAATCCTGGTGAAAGATATGTAAGAATATTTTCCTCCCATTCTCACAACTTTTCTCTTTGAAATTACTTCAAAAGAAAGTTAAAAAACTAGTGTAATTTTCAAAATAATAAGGCATATATAGGGAAATCTCTGTATTCTGACTCACAGATTAATTTTAGCCAATGCTCAAGTCATCCCACTTCTGCCTATGAATGTAGAATATTTTAAATCTTTAGGTATCATTATTCTTAAAAGCCACAAGATGGACTCTTATTGTATTAATTTCTGAGTAAAGGCAGACCTTTACTCTATAATCCTCTCTTCGAATCAGTCATAAGGCAAACCCTATCTTTAAAATTTCTGAGAAGTCTGATGAGCTATGTGGTAGATTATTAATATTTCAAATGTTACACAAATTCTCTGTTGTACCTTGAAGATCAGCACCACAGACATGTGACCTAGGACTCTTAATGAAATGTGGCATTTAAAACACAATAAAAAAGAGAAATAAATGATGGAAAAATCGGTGAAGTTCATAAAAAGGCAAACCTCAGTAGACATAAGTTCTGCATGTGTGCTTTGCAGAGGTATACGAATTTTTTAGCATTATTTATAATTTCAAAATTTGGAAATACAATGTAAATATACCATTAATGAACATTGCAGTAGAGAAATCAAACAAAACGTCTATTAGTAAGGTTAAATAAAATTATTATAAATTTTTTAAAACTGAGTTCGATCTGAATATACATTAGCTTTGTTAATTTACGGACTGAATGTCTGTGTCAACTCAAATTCGTATTTTGAAATCCTAACCCCCCATGTGATGGTTTTAGGAGGTGGAGCCTTAAAAGGTAATTCGGTCATGAGGGCGGAGCCCTCATAATTGAGATTAGTGCCCTTATAAAACGGACCCCAGAGAGAGCTCTTTTGCTTTGCTCTCTACCATGTACGAATGAGAAGATAGCCAACTGCAAACAAGGAAGCAGGCCCTCTCCAGACACTGGATTTGCTGGTACCTTGATTTTGGACTTCTCAGCCTCCAGGGCTGCTTTAGCACTAATTTATAAAATATGAAATACTATCTATGGTATGTGACATGAGCAAATTAAAGCTTATATCTAATATTTGTATATGCACAGAAAAAAGTCTGAAAGAATTTATACCAATCTGTAAACAGGAACCACCTATGGTTACAGGATACTTTCAACTCTGTATATACTTCTGTATTATCTGACTTCTTTTTTTTCTTAAATCAAAAACCATGTATTCTGGATCAAAAAATAAAGGGAAAAAAGCTTAGTCTCACTAGTATACATCAATGAGTTGAACTACAAAAAGATAATGTTATAAAACACTACTTCTTGGGGAAAATAACAACCCATGTTATTACCTTGATTTCTCATCGGAATGGTTAACAAAGCAAGGTATGGCAACAGTTGAGTTTGGAGGCATAAAGCTGGTAAGCAGAAGTCAGAAAAAAGTGCTTTTGCTGCCAGGCAATTTTCCCGATACTATATAGAAGGAAAAAAAAAAGATGACATGAAAAATAAAAAATAGGGATATGATTCCTAGACACACTAAGCTTATTATATCACAAAAGTATGTGGACTTATATACTACAAATATATTTTTAAGAGTTTATGTAATTAGTCCTTTATAACTATCTTAGCATTCTAATAAAGCATTTTACCTATACAACAATTTCACATTCAACATAACAAGAAGAATATTTTTTAAAGACTCAAGACAGAAGACCTTAAAAATAAAACAATTCTGCTTATGAGCATACACACATCACAAATTGTGTGAGGATACTGTTTATCAATGAAAGAACTTATTTTCTTCAGTTAACACAGGTCCAATGTTAGGCTGATAAGGCGAGAAGCATAATCTTGCCTTTAAGGAGCTTTCAGTCTTAGATAATTCATATGTAACTATAATGCAAAATTAATATGTGTTATAAAGAGCAAAGCAAGTCAATAATGAACATAAATTACTTGAAAGTCATAAAATTCTCCCAAGAAATACACTGGAAAAAATTTCGTAGGTTATGAATTAGAGGCTCATATTTAGTCATCTGATTTTAGAACGGCAGGACATTTTAGAAATGAACTAGTCCAACGGGTCAAATTCAGATGTTACAGGAGCCGGGCAGCTAACACAAATCAGTACAGTGGAACAGCTGGAGACAGTGGTACCTGCCACTCCCCCTTTCAAGGGGCAGATTGTTATGTAAAAATATGGGCCAGTGTTATGTACTTTCCATTTTTTTGCAGGAAATTCCAGAAATTCTGAAGCCAGAAATCCCTACGGAGTTTTAATTATCATACTAATTTTTAAAGACTGGCAATTCATTTTTTTAAAAAAATCTGTGTGTGTTATATTCAATTTGTGGGCCACCCATTCCTGGCCTTAACGTTTCAATCCTCTCCATTTATAGTTCTGGAAACTAAGTGAACACACTTATTAGCTCTTAGGTAAAATAACTTGTCCAGGTGGTTAGAGACAAAGTCATGATTTCTTTTCTTTTTTTTATTAAATTTATTGGGGTGACACTTATTAGTAAAATTACATAGGTTTCAAGTGTACATTTCTCTAACATATCACCTCTATGTTCCATTGTGTCACCATCCAGTCAGTTCTGCTTCCAACACATTTGCAGCATTTATATTCAATTAAAACTAAAATATAACTATAACTATACTTTGATTCTAATTGTGAATAAATAGGTATTGTGCTTTCAAATTATGAGTGTTTTTAATTCTTAAAAAAATGACTAAGCATGTAAGAAGACTGTCCTTTTATGTTTTATCATAATTTTAAGAAAATTGTGGGTCTCAGCAACTATTTCTTGTTAAGAATGAAACACTTTTCTTTTTAAACTTAAAGAAAAATGTTTCATTCATTCTTAACAAGGGTGGCTGGTTAGCTCAGTTGGTTAGATAGCACCAGGGTTGCTGGTTTGATCCCCGCATGGGCCACTGTGAGCTGTGCCCTCCTTAAAAACAACAACAAAAAAACCCATATATATATATACACACACATATATATACACACACACATATATATACATATATGTATATGTGTATATGTGTGTGTATATATATATATACACATAAATATATATATAAAACAGTTTTACTGACATAATTCACTTACCATAAAGTTCACCTATTGAAAAGGATACAATTCCTTATTTTACCTTTTTGTTTATTAGAAACCATTGGGGTTTGTGCAATGGTCGAAAACTTAATCCTCCCCCTTGGCTATGAGCAAATCCTCGCGCTCTGTTGGAATGCATCACACCTCTTGTAGCTACAGATGTACTATATTCCCTGAGTAAAGAGCGTGTCTAAAAAAGGAGATAAAGAAAATAAGAGATTTATAAAGTAGTATTACTGGTACTACTGACATCAAAAAAAGACTAACTATATTTAATTACTGTATGTTCAGTTTTTCAACATCACTGCAGCCCTAAAAATAATATGCTACAGATTATTTAAAGGAACTCCAACCGAGAAATAATAATTGAATGCTATGTGTAAACTAACTGGATCTCGGATGGAGGTGGGAGAAACAACTTTAAATACATTTTTGAGACAACTGGGGAAATCGAAATAAGGACAGTATGTTACCAAATTAATGTTAATTTTCTTAGGTGTGATAATGCAATAATACTTGTAATGATGTCCTTATGCATGCATAAATATTGTCATGGTGTTTGCAATTATTCAGCCAAAACAAATGTAAATACAGAGATTAAGCAAATGTGGCAAAATGTAAAAACTGCTGAACTAAGGAATTTAGTTCACTGTACCATTCTTTCAATTTGTTGGAAAATTTCAAAATAAAAAAGCGACATAAAAAAATTAAGCAAATACAACTGTTGAATAATGAAACTCTAAGTATGACAGACACTATATCATAAATGTTTTTTATTGTTTTTCCTAATTTTAATTATTAATGCTACTTCAATATTTATAACACGGAGAATATTAACATACAAAAACAGTATTTACCAATGGAACTTTCTGTGATAGAAATGTTTTGTATCTGGGCTGTTCAATACAGTACCTATTAGTCACATGTAACTGGAAATGTGGCTAGTGTTACCAAGGTACTGAATTTTTAATTTAATTTAAATAGCCATATGTATCTAGTGGCTACTATACTAGTCAGAGCAGTGTTAAAATGTTTTTAAAAATAGATTTTATAGTGAACAATTTCAAATTGGTAAAAAATAAAAAATTAAAAGACTAGCAGAAGGTATAGCAACAGTTCTTACCCTTCTATCAACTTTTCATGGTTGTTAAAATTTCTGAGTATACATTAATTTTATAATCAGAAAACAACTTTAGAAAAAAAATCAGTTATATTATCACCAGAAAAATCAGATTAACTGCTTAAGCTTCATTACAAACAATGGGTTGGATGAATTAATTTGATCAGTTATTAAGAAGTTACATAAAATCATATAAAATAATAAGAATAAAAGTAAATTTCTTTATCAATTTTGAGGAAATATTCATAAACAAAAACATTTAAATCAAATAGTCTTACATTCCAGTCACCACTGAGGATATCTGCAAAACTCAGAAATTCACTGGCTCTCACAAGATCATCTACTTCCATGAAGAAATCTATGTAGTTTTGGTGGAGATATAAATTAAATAACTCTCCTGGCATGTGTGACATTTCTACTACTTCCTATAATATAAAAAGAAACATACATATGTCTTTGGTAAAATGCAGTAGTCAAATGTATATGCCCACAAATGTAAACAATATGTCTTGTGAATAGTACTAAGTGTTATGAAAGACTTTACCTCTGGTTGAACAAGTAATGTATCCCGTTCATACTGAGATAAATGCGAGGGCAATCGAGGTGAATCTAATTCTGTTAAAGATGCTCCTATAAAAAAAAAAAATTTCTGGAATTATTAAAAACAGAATCAGCTTTATAATTATGTCGCACCTCTCATTTTAAGGTTTTCAACACTTTAGGCACGTAATGCCAAAAATACTAAGTGAGCTGTGAAAAAGAAAAAACAAAATAACTGGAAGTTTATGTGAGTTGTCTCACTGTTAACAAGAAAAATTTAGAATTCTGATGCCTAGGTTATGGCTTTTCTAAAATTAAAATATTCCATTTCTTAAAACACTCTGCATTTCACCTTTCCAGTGCTGCATTGCCTTCTTCTTTTGATTGTCATCTCAATACAGAGGTCTTTCCTGCTTTATTTACTATATAGGCAGATGCTGCTCTCTGCATGAGGGAACAGGAAATCCCATTCCCTAATATAAAAGGTTATAAAAGAATGTTGAGGAGGAAAAGAAAGGGTGGAAGGAAAAGAATCAGTGGAATAGTCACTGAGATTCTGAGGTCAGAGGAGCCAGGGACAGAGGAGTGTCTTCATTTCCACCTAAGTGATGCCTGTTTCATTTCCTTCAGGTGGCATGAAGATTTCCATTTAGAAATCCCAACTTTTGGACCACCTGGAAAGACTAAACTAAAAGACATTAGCCTAAAACAAGGATAGCCACAGTGAGGAGGGAATGAAGCAGAAATACAGAGGGTGCCCAAAAAATATATACACCCTTTAAGAAAGGAAAACTGTATTAAAATTGTAATAATCAATATATACTGATAACAAAAGATGACTACAAGTCACGTTTGACTTCTGCAATTACAAGAGGTGCTCAAAGTGGTTACCATCAGCATCCAGACACTTCTGATTACGGTGAACTGCTGCTTGAGCAACATTGACCAAAGTGTCCATTTGTATACATTTTTTTGGAACCCCTGGTATATAGACACAACAGAATACAAAGACGCAAGGAAGATAAGATGGAAAGCAAATATAAGTGGCATTCATAGAGTTTTATAGGATGATGAAAACTGTGATTTGAAGTAACTGAGTTTTTGACAACCAGAAAATAGTCTCAGTTATAGATACAATAAGCCTGAAGCTTCAGCGAATGTCTCTTCATATTTGTGACTCACTGATACAGCTCTTTTACAAGAGATCTGAAAAACTATCTGAGAGAATACTGAGGATACTGAAAACATAAGACATGTGAACATACGGTTCATGATGATTGCTTACTTTTTGTTATAATATACAAAACTTTTAACCTTCATCATTTTCCTTCAAATATTTATGTAAACTGTTTTATTCTCTATAAAAATCACATCAGACCAACAACAAAAAAGAAATCTGACCTTTCTTCCTTCAGGATCCTAAGACTGAAAACTGGTATTTTCCATATAAAGAACAGGAGTTTTGGATTTTATTCAAAGGACAGTTTGGGAGCTTAGAGAGGGGGGACTGGGGTGGAGGAGCTGAGGGGAAGCAGGCATTAAAGACAGAAGAGGGGAATGGAACAGCTAGTGAAAAGAACAGAGAAACATAAGAGAATCCAAAGAAAGTTTAAGTTACCTGGCAATCTGCCCAGGGCTCTGGTGGCCAGAGCTCAGTGCTAAGAGGGCTGTGGACAACCGACACTTGCCACTAAAAGTCTTGATGGACCGATGTCTTACCGTCAGCAAATATACTTTTAAAGACTTACAAACATGAACATGGGCTACACTAGTTAGTTTTTATGTTTAATCCCACTCATATTCCAAAAAGGCTCTAAATACATTTTCCGGTTTGTCTTAGCCCTTGCCAAACAGTATCTGAGCTAGCCCTCGTTCTTTATTATAACAGAACCAAATACATGACATTTAAAAAAATGTGGTATATTATTTCAGTTGTAAGACTAATATCTAAAGAGATTTTTAAAAATGTGTAAGGCTTCCTTACTTTTGCAATACAGTATTTTCCCCAAAGCTCTGAAGAGAAAGAGAGAAACATCTTTGCCACCAATAGCTTGGACCTCTGGATTTTCAAAAACCTTATCCGATTTTTTTCTTCGTTTTGATTTTGACAGCGCAGCATCTGATTTTACTGAAGACATTCCTTTTTTCCTTAGGCATGAATTGTTTCCTCCTAAATAATATACACCCAAGTGACAATATTTAAAATAAAATTAAAATATGAAAGCTAAAGCTGAAACATTTCAGATAGTTACACTAAGTATTCTAATTGAAAATTATTTTTCTAATAAACAATAATTATAAAATATGTGAACTGACTCAGAGTCCTCTTTGGGTTGCTGAACTATTAAAACAAAATAATTGTCATTTAAAAGTATCTCATGAGGGGGCAGCTGGTTAGCTCAGTTGGTAAAAGCAGGGTTGCTGGTTCAATCCCCACATGGGGCAGTGTGAGCTGTGCCCTCCACAATTAGACTGAAACAACTACTTGACTTGGAGCTGATGGGTTCTGCAAAAACATACTTAAATAAATAAAAGTTAAAAAAAAAGTATCTCATGACACAGACTTCAAATTTTCACATACACAGCTGACACTCTCTAATACAGTCATTATTACCTTGATTTCTCATGGTGTTATGTGCAAGGTTCTTGATGCATAACATGTATTAACTAACTTAATCTTCATAATTCTATTAGGAGAGAACTATTATTACACAGATTAAAGAAATGAGATATAAAGAGGTTAAGTAACCTACTCAAGGTTAACCTTGAGTAAGTGATTTGAAGCCAGGCAGTCTGGTTCTGCAATTCATGCTTAACTTTTCTATATTACCTCTCTACTGATTTGGGCAGTCTCCAATTTATGAATATGTCTATGTTCAAATTTAATTGGGAAATCTGCTATTTAAAACTCAGAATGCATCACTTCAGAAAAGCAGCCTGGAATAGTGGAAAGAACACAGGATCTGGGTATGAATGCTAGTATTGATTTCATTAGGGTAGTCTGAGAATTAAATGAAAACAAACCCACAAAAACATTTAATTGCTAAAATAGTTCCTGACCCACTCAAAGATTTTTATTTTCTTCTCTTTACAATTTCTGAGCTCAGAGCAACAATGTTATAAATGCTAGTTAGAATCCCAAACTGGCCCAATTGAGCCTTCCTAACTTGTAACTCCCATAGTGAACCTGAGGACGATTTACCTTTATGTTTCTACAGGAATAAGCAGAATTCACACTAAGGATTCAATAAATGGCCAGCTATTAATGAATTTAATAATATTGTGCTCAGGTAGATTTACTTGTGAACTTATTTCATATCTGCTTATTTCGTATAAGCAGAATTCTGTTTTCAGTTGTTAGGCTGTCTACTTCTCTACAATTATTTTGGAAAACAAAGATGTAAACTAAATGAACATTTTATAATTATGGGTAGAAACTAGTATTTCAGGTGGATTTTAGGAGCTCCAAAGATGGCTTTTAATTTTTTAAAAGTCGATTTCTCAATGTTAAACATCAAATAGGTCACTTGTTAAATGTTTTTTGATTTAGAAGACTGTATGCAGTAAACTATGACTACTAGAGTAAAAATGTAACTCACTGCCATTAGTGGGGTGATCTCTTTAATATAGTATAGCTATGTACCCTTTTTACATATTAATAAAGGGAAATTAATTTATTCAACATATCATATAGAAGATACGAAATAAATTCAAAAGTAAATCTACCTGAGCACAATATTATTAAATTCATTAACAGCTGGCCATTTATTGAACCCTTAGTGTGTCACTGGAATAAATCCTCTACAAGCATTACTTTACTTACCCATCACATAACTCTTAAAACAGGTTCTTATATAAAAGGTGAGAAAACAGAGGCACAGAAAGATTAAGTCACTTGTAAGATTAAGTCACCGCTAAGTGGCAGAACCAGGAATTTCAACCAGTAAGTCAAATAAACTTTGAAAGGTGAGGTATTGAAACACATAATTGAATTGAATCGGGTTTTATCTCAGATATATGGGTATGTACAATGACATATTCATAGGGGTGTGCACATGCATGTGTATATACATCATTTTATGATGCTGTCTCTATACAAAACTAGTAAGTGGAGACAGGTCTGTATCAACGGTAAAGTTAAAATATGTTTAGTTTGATTTCTTTTCATGAACAATTAATAGAAAATTGTCACCCATACAATGCTGTAAGAATGCATCTTTCATAGTTACCTTTTGAAGAAGAAAACTGGAGGCTATTTATTGCACTTCTGATATCACCAGAACAGCCTTGACACAGCAATTCCAGAGACGTTTTATCAGGGACACTAATATTTCCTCCATTCTAAAATGAGAAAATTAAAAATTTTAAAATGTGTCCTAAAACAAAAAAAAGCCAAAAAACTCCCCTATTTTCTAAGCTTAATGGAAGTACATTAGAATCTTTCAAATTTGAATGCTAAAAAGCCTCCATTTTAAAATACCAGTCTGCCTATGAAGATATAACGTCAATGATTTAACATAGTTTAAGGTAAAATTTCAAGAGTATAAAATATTGTTTTACTTTGATTAGGTTGTATTTTGAAGTTATTTATCACTCGCTATGTACACATACATAAATACAAACATATACGTGCATACACACGGAAACCTCAAAACACAATATAATGTAATAAAATTAAGTACACAAAAAATTTGACAAATCTTTCAAATTTAAATGAAAATCCTCACATTGAGGTTTTCAACGTATTAAATCAGTCTGTTGAGTATTAAAAAGCCACAATTGCATTAACTCATATTTAAAACTTAAGCTTCATACAGGTATTTAAGACGTACAAAAATACATGTATATTTTTTAAGATATATGTGCAAATTAAAAAATATATACATATACCATACCATTGGTAGTTCAAGTATAAGGCAAGAAAAATTTATGTATCCCCTCTCCTTGCTCAAAGTCCTAATGAATAAAAATTTAAAAAAAGAAATGCTCCTAAAACTATTTTAAAAAAATGTCACCAATCTTTCCTAATATAATTAACTTGCAGAATGTCCGAGATTAAATTCTTCTTTAGGTCTTCTTATACCATCATTATCATCCTTGGAGACCCCAGACAGTATCATAACGTTTGATTTTATAAAAGCTTGAAGGACCTGGATAGTATGTTTGTTGTTGCTACTGTGATGTAACATATCAAAAATGGCAGTTCTAACATTCCCACAGGTCAACTATTTAAGATACAGCACATTAATGCCATAACAAAGAAGTTATGGTATTTCTTTTAACTAGTATAATGCAACTTGCTAAGAAGTAAATGCCATTTGCAATTTAATGACTTAGTCTTAAAATAAAAAAGTTTTGAATTAATGTGATAAAGTAGTAAGATATTATGTTTATTATTTCTTAATGTTTGTTTAATAAATGAAATCTTTAAAACTATTCTTTGGTTAAAAAAAAACAGAACTCTATGATCTGTAATTATCATAGTCATAGTAGGGAATGTGGAAAGGTTTTCAAAAAGACAAAAAAATCACAAGTGATCCAACTATCCAGAACTAATCACGTATCATTTTTTTATGCACTTTCTTCTAGTATAAGTTTATATACAGAGGGTGCCAAAAAAATGTATACACATTTTAAGAAAGGAAAAAAACATTCAAATTGTAATACTCAATATATACCGATAACAAAAGATGACGAATACAAATTACATTTGACTTCTGCAATTACAAGAGGTGCTCAAAGTGGTTACCATCAGCGTCCAGTCACTTTTGATTACGGGGAACTACTGCTTGAACAGCGCTGACCAAAATGTCCACCTGTATATATTTTTTGGCACCCCCGGTACGTGCACAATTTATTGTTATTGACAATTATTTATTTTGTTTTAGCACTGTAAGTTAGAGTCAGAAAAAAATTTCAAACCCATCTGATACGATACTTGGGATATCGTACAAGTTATTTCCCCGCAAAGCTCAGTTTCCTTACCTATAAAATAGGGATAACATACCAATTTTGTACGGTTGGGGTGAGGTTTAATAAGATAAGGTATATCACAATACTTTGCATAGTGCCTGACATATAAAGGACTGAAAGTATCATTTCTGCTGTTAGCATTATCATATAATGTTGCATCTTGTTATTTTAAAATTGACATTAAATTGTATCTTCCTACATCACTAAATAGTCTGGAAACATTAATTAATTACATAACAGCTCACCACAGTAACTGCTTCCTCATTATTAGACTGTTTTTTCCTCTAATTTTTCACTATTAATAACTGTTGTTCAGCTAAGTGCTCTACACATACATTATTTTGTTTAATTCTTAAAACAACCATTCCCTTGAGATTCCCTTGATTCCTATGATCCCAGCAGTGTAAAAAAAAATTGTTTCATGTAAGATCTAGAACCATGCTGCGGGGAGTAGAAGTTCCATCAATTTATTTTAACATCACCTTGATTTCAAAGACAGAAGAAATGATGCATTAAAGGTGACAACAGCTGTTTCACAACAATGTTAATATACTTAATACTTCTGAACTGTACACTTAAAAATGGTTAAGATGGTATACTTAATAACACTAACATATACGTATTTGAAAATTACTAAGAGAGAAGATCTTAAATGTTTTCATTCCAAAAACAAATGGTAATTACATGATGTGATGGCAGTGTTAAGTAACTATGGTGGTAATCATTTTGCAACTCACAAGTGTATAAAATCAACATGTTGTACACTTTAAACTTGCGTGACTATATCTCAATAAAGCTGGAAAAAATGGTTTAAGATGGTAATTTTTTTGATGTTTTTTACTACAATAAAAAAAATTATTAAATAAAAAGTGTGATAACGGGACAATAATGGAGTTGGACTGTTGATGACTAATGTTCCTAGATGCCAGAAACAGTTTCTTGGTAACAGATACAATTTAGAATACTAAACCAAGAGAAAGCGAAGTTTAATAGTAGAAAAAGGTTAAGGATTTTTTAAATCAATATTTCCCACATTTTCTAAAATTCTATGCCTTATGAGTGTCATTTAAAAAATTAAAATTTTAATTCTAAAAACTGAAATATCTCCCACTCTAAGTCTACATAATACTACTTAAGTTTGGCTTTCTATAATCACAATGTAAGATTCAAATTAATTAGTTAAGAGACTTACCTTATTAGCTTCTATTGTCACTATTCGATTAAGAAATTTCATCATAATTGTTGGTGCCACAGGGTTGAAACTGTCAAAGTTTTATAAAGATAGTGGTTAAATGATTAATTTAAAAATACAATGTGTATGTGAACGTTATAAGTAGAAATTTCATTCTTACCTAATGTTTGATATAGCACACTCTTCCTGAATTTCTTTGGGAAATAGTAACCTTTGATTACTATCTCCACTGAGACTGTCAGAGATTATAAATATCAGAGGACATCGACCAATCTGTACATACTTCCTAAAATAAAATATAGCAATGGTGAAATTTAAGCCCCTTACCATTTAACTTAAAAGTTTAGAAAACTTCACTGAAACTCACCTTAGAACTTCATGTAAAGTATGAGAATCTCGATAAAACTGGTTAGGTAAATCCTATTGAAAACACATGACAGATACTCGTTTAGATTTATTCCCACGTAAATTTATTTGCAGATTTATATTTACCGGAACAGGAAAAAATGTTATCTACCTATTCAATGTATTATAACCAGAGCTTTTACAGAAATAAAGGGAAATATGAAATAGCTGACATCCTAAACAGTAACATGCATCAACGGGAAACCCAATTTTTACCTCAAATTTCTTAGGACCACTACAAGTTATAGTATTTTCACTAAGACGTCGTTTTCCAAATATTTCTTTTGCTTTTCTACACTTAAGCCATTAAATTTTTAAAGTTCACTAACCTACTCTATTCAAGCTTACTGAATAGGTTTTTAGGTTTCTGCTATCACAAAGCTTTTATGTTATATTTTACCACTATTATTACTACAGAGTTAATGTGATTATCACATAAGCTATGTCTTGCAATTGTTTACTCAATAATTACAGCAGGATTTCAAAAGCTGTACTTACTTCAACCAGAATTATTTTCTTATCAGTTCTCAGATCATCCCCAAGCATTTGTAGTTTGTTATATTTTGTTGCTCTTAGTAGGAACTCTTTAAAAACTGCTATCTGAGATTGATAGGGAAGTACATGGAAGCTTGATTCTGAAAGGAAACATTTAACCCTTTTATTTTCAACAAATTATATACACATCAATATTCCACATATATATATAACATATACATTAATGAATACATTTACATATGCAAGAAAAGCTCACAATACTGTAGACTGTTTTCTAATTAGGCACAACTGTTCAAATTGAAAATTGGATATCCAGGAGTTTTTCTACACCCACGAATGTATTGTGGAGTTAACTGACTTTAGAACACAGCTGTCATTTTATACAATTGGTCAAAAAAATACTTATGACTTTACCTACACGATAAAGACTCTCCAAATGAGTGAGTAACTATAAATAATTTTCAATAATAAAGGTTTAACAACAAAAGCAGAATGACTGATAAATGAACTTGGGATTAAGAGAAGTTCTCCAAAGACATATTTTATATAGGAGACTTAGATTTTCAAAGACTTGCTAGATTTTCAAAAATAATGTTTCTGTTTAGAAAGCAGTAAAAATTCCAGGATACTAGCAGCATAAGGGTGTGCATACTAAGGACATAGTATGCACAGAGAATATTAAAGAATATCCCAGAGAAGGGATTTTAAGGAATATTCCACATTATAATAAAATTGTCCTTCTACAGAACCCCTTTCACTTCAAAGTGGCCTAGGAGATTTGGCTAACCCTACTTTAGTTACCTACAGTAGCAATAAGAAAAACTATGAAAGTTAAGCATATATGTGAAGTTATTATGTACTGGATCTTTAAATTGGTATTATTATTATTATTATTTTGGGATGTTTGTGTTAAGGCTTTCCAAGTTCCAAAGACAGTTTTTGCCTTATGCTTTGATTTGATTCGATTCTAACAAGTCTGATCTAAGCTCTCTCTTCCTGTTTGGAGGCAGGTTCCTTTAATACATCTTAAAGCTTGATTTACATTTAAACAAAAAGATTTGATTTACACAGTCTAATTTCCAGCCAGAGCCAAGAAAAAAGTACATAAGCAATGCAAACAGACTGATGTGCTAAATATCAAAACCATTAAGATAATCCTCAAAGAATTGCATTCTCTACTGGAGACACTCTTTCTTTTCTTCTCCTGAAATTTCTCTCTGAAACTTGGAAAGTATGGAGGGAAAAATACACTCATGTAGTTTCATTTGACTGCTGCTCTGACTTTGTGAAGCAGTTGCTAGTGGGCAGATGCCAATCCAGGTAGTACAGGAGAGGAAATACCTTTCTCTCAAAAACATATACCAAAAATGATCTTAGGAATCTTAAGGACATGGTTGGGGAGTTTGTTTCAAATGTCCTTTAAGCACACTTTTCCTAGTATTTCCATTACCTTCAGAAAAAAACCTTACCACGATTAAATGTCTCCTTGAAATCATCTTTTTGGAAGTCTGGTAAAATTGGATTAACCCACTCTTGTACTTGAATACCATGCTCCTTTGATAGTATTTTTATAGTTGTTGTTTTTCCACATCCAGGAGGCCCTGTTATTAATAAAATGGATCCACCCTAAAACCAAATGAATATTAATTAAAAATCAAAATCACTGGATTGCTAGATTATTTTTGAATTTTCTTTCTAAATATTAGTTATTTCTATAAATATTTACTGAATGTCTGGTATAAGAAGACTACATTTCACAGTAATGCTAACTGGAATAAACTAGTCTTAAATAAAATAAGATTATTTTATTGTCATAGATAAAATAAGATAATCTTATTTCCTGAACTTTAAGCTTCTGGTAATTCTTCAATCCTTGCATCATGTCCCTCCCAAAGACTACTTGGTAGCCAAATTACAATAATAGCTGGATTAAAAAGGTAACGTCTGAAAGAATATTTTTAGAGGTTACTGGAACTCATAAAATTCAATCTTAAGACAGAATCTCTTTGGATTATATACTTTGATATTATGCAAGTATAATATTCTAATGCGAAGACCTCAGTTTGGCTATCAGATTCTTTGAGAAATGCATACTAAGAAACATGTTTACCAGAGATGGGACTCTAAAGACAGACGAGAGAATGTAGGTCCCAGTAATATTCCCTCATACAGTAAATCAGATAAAAAAGTTAAAAGCCAAAAAAATGTCAGGGGGAAGACTTCCTACAGCCAGTGGTGGGCCGTAATCCTGCTCATTTGTTCATCTTTATTAACTAGTATAAGTAAGGACTTATGTGCTTGGACCCAGAAGAGAGCCAGTTCTACTTTTTAAAATGGGTGAGTGTATGAGTTATAGTACTATTTGCCATGAGTTTAATGTTAATGATTCAATAATATACATTAAATAAGGTGTCTTTAAACAGACACACATATAAAACAAGGTTATATATTGATGGGTTGACATAAATGTGACTAGAGAAACATAGTTTCCCAGGAACCTAACCCTGTATGTCTCTCAGGAACAATAGTTCAGTATTTGCTAAATCCTTGTTTGCAGTAACTTTACAGAACATAACTAATGCAAATAATGAGAACCGACTACTTCTAGGCAGATGCTTTTCTTTAAAAAAGAGGAAGACCAAGCACAGGCAGTAATATATTTTTCTCATGTAATAGAGTTAAGTATCTATTTTCTGACACAGAGTAGGAGCTACATAGCAAAAGTTTGGCTTCCAGTAAAAGACCTGGGAGGTACTCTCCTATCAGAACACTAAAACATAAAGATTACTATTAATTCCCCTACTGTCTACATTGTATGCAATAGAGGTTTACTGTATTTTGAGGGAAAGAAGTTGCCCTGAAAGATAGATTAAACTTAGCAAATATTTGAAGTACTTACAATAAATTTTAAAAATAGTAATTTTAGGTTGCCCATAAAGAAATCTAGAAGTTACTAAAACTTATATATTACAGAGAGGAGATGTTTGGTTAAAGTCTAAATTCTTACAGAGAAGAAGCTTTTAAAATTGTAGATAAAATACTTTCCCCAACACCTATATGTATACACACATACCTAAGTTTATCCAACTGGTAGAATAATAACAATTATACATGTGTAGGTTTAAGACATGATAATGTTGATACTAAAAAAAGTACTGATAAGTAAGAAAACACAGTGGACACTGAAAAATATAAACTACTAGCTAAGCTCACCAAACAAATCAACGAGAAAAAGCCTGGATATAAGAGATCCCTCAGGAAAACTGCCCAAGAATCTATACTCAGGGAAGAGAGATTTTTATGAGCCAGCCGAGGAATACCAGTGCTGACACTGAAAATTCCATCTTGTACATGTTATCTGAACAATAAACCAAAGGGTTATAACCAGACAGAAAAAAATTAGCATTCAAAAAAGGACCTGTTACCACTGGAGGCAACTAAAACACAAACTGCTTCATCTCACAGTTGAAAATTAAAGGGAATGATTTAAAAGTTATCATGTCTTTCCAGCTGGAAATGTATTTAAAGGTAATTAAATAGCCCCAGCTGGTGATGGCAAACTTTTCCTTATAGAACAATGCCAGCTAACAATTATAGAGATAACAATAAAATTTAAAAATCACCATTTCACAATCTTAACAAAATAACTAATTCAGACAAGGACAGAGTACAGATGCTAAAGTATTTAGGTGAAAGATAGCTGGGGAACTGGACACTTACATGTTGCCAAAGTGTCTCTCCACAGATCATGTGCTAGTTGCAAGGAAAAATTACTTTATAATGAAGATTTTTGACTATTATCTCCTTAATCTACTGATCAAAGTTAGCATAAAAAACAGCAGAATCAGAGATATTTTCTGAATTGGTGCAATATAAAATACACACCATGACGTGTAAAGTATTCTTGCAGAAATGTTCGATTTGAGTCTAATCAAGCCCTTCATTCAAACTTCAAAGTTACAGGAAATGCAGGATAGAAGAACAAGTTAGTCATCATGAGGATGGAACAACCTGACAAATCCAGAATCTGAGACTTCTACCAGTCAACTGTCCTGGTCTCTTCAACTAGTCAATGTCTTGGACAGAAAGAAAGGGTGAAGGTTGGGACTGTACTAGATTTAAAAAGACCTAAGAGATATAATAATCAAAAGCAATGTGTGGTCCTTGATAAGATTCTGGTTGTGACCAACCAGCTCTAAAAGACATTTTGGGGAAAACTGGAGAAATGTGACTATGAACTGAGCATTAGATAACATTAGGAAATTACCGTTAATTTTGTTAGACAGAATGGTACATGGAGTTAATTAGGAAAACTCTTCCTTTTAAAAACAAAACAAAACATAGGCACACTGAAGTTTCTAAAAGACTGACGGAAATGTCACATGTTCATAATTTACTTTAAAATACTTAGGGGGAAAACGATAGATATACTATGGGTATGAGTATGTATTAATAAATTCTATTTTCCTTTATGTTTGAAGAAACTCAAAATAAAGTTTAAAAAGAGAGAGTATTCTAGCTTGGGGGCCAAGGGTAATTTTGGAATTAGGAAATGAAACAAAAAACATCAGTGTAAAATGAATGACTGCTTTAGGGTATATTTAGTACAAAAACTGATACATAATTTGCCAGCTTGCTTCACTGAGAGATAATCTGATGTGCTAATTACACTAGTACCCTAACTGATTCACTGTGCTTTATGTTGAGGACAGAACATAAGAAGGAAAAAGACATACAAGGAGAAAACTCAGAATCTTTTAGTGAGGCCAGAAATACTAGTAAGATCAGAGAGTTTTCCACGAAACAGAGTTTTCTGAACTTATTTCTCATCATAAAAGTTTAACTTCTTAAAACTAGCTATAAGTCAGAAAACCATTTGATGCTAAATATTTAAAACACGTTTTTTTATTGAATTACCTGTTTCGGTTGCCTTTCTAAGACTTCAGCTTTTAACCAGGTTTCAACTTCTTCAATTTTCTTTTTATGCACAGCAAGTTCATGCTAAAAATATCAAGTTTAAAATAAAACATTTTAACTGAAGGATTTTTGGTGCATCACGGACTAATCTAAACATTTTTAATGAAAACACTAAAAAACAAACAAACAAGAAAACACTAAAAAATAAGTAACATGATATGGTAATAAAAAAGGTTGATTACACTTAATTTTTTCTATTGTTATGAAAAAAATGTTTTTAAGATGACACTATTGAACGAAAACTACTGGGCATGTTTGGAATTGTATGATTTTTTTAAATCCTGAAATATATTTTGGGAAGGAAATAAATAGGTATTACATTTAGCAAAAAAACAACAACACACACACAACAAAAAAAACCCAGATTAGATCAATTCTATGTTGGGTTAAGTTTAATCTAAGATAAATACACATAATCAATTGTACAACTTCAGAATAATTGCTAGGAAAATCTGAGCCTTGGAACATAAAAAAAGACACTGGTTTTTTCCTAATTCATTTAGATAAAAAGAGTCCTATGAGTAATAATCTGAAAGTGTACATCCCTCTCCTTTATGAAACTAAATTACATAGACATGTTTGCATGCTATTTATTACCTGAGTTTCTGGTTTGTACTTATCCACCCAGGGTTCATTTTCAGACAGATACTCTTTTGAATTTTCTAGACCATAAATCTCTTCTGAGGAAGATAGCTTTCCTCTTTTTCTAGTTGGAAATCTGCTACTTTCTAATGGGGACGACACGTTATTTCTTCTATGACTTGAGTTTTTCACACCCAATGATGTGGCAGTAATAGTAGAAATGCTTGTATTCTCTGAAAAATCATCAAATGATGGGTCTACCCAGTCTGTTACCTGATAAAAAGAAATCATGTAAATACTATTGCATTTTTTGCATCTGTTCCCTATGTAATTACACTGTGTACAAAAAATGTTTGTATATTTGCAACATTTAAAACAAACATCTCGCAAATTAGCTCTTTAAATAGAATTGATTTTATACGTATTAGTTATTTTTCTACTTTACAATAAGTACAAATGCATACTTGTCTACTTGACCATGGTAATGATGAATACCATATAAAGGAATATAAAATATAAACTTAATTCTTTTTATCAATGTAATCTTCCCAGGATAAAGAATAGGCTGATTCTTTTAAACTCGTTTGTAGAACTGAAACATAAACATTTAAATTATCTACCAAAAAAGAAGCAAGACAAAGAAGTAAAATATTATTTTACCCATGAACAACGAGAAAAGTAACACTTCTGCCTTCACCAGGTTATACATTTCAATACATCCAAATAATCCCTAACAGCTTCAAGATTTTGTGAGGATATAGTCTAAGTACTCCTGATGTTATGAATAATTTGTTAAGATGACTTAATTATATTCACTCCTCTTTTAAGGACAGAGGGTTAAGAATATTATCAGCAGTGGGTAAAGAAACTTCTGGGAAAATATTTGGTCATAGCTACCCAATTCATCTCCTTCTCTATAAAAGACTGTCACTATTACTATAATTTTGGCCCTTTATCTCAATTTTTACGAGTACATAAAAATATTATGTGTGAAAAGCAATTCTGATCTACATGTTATACATTTTACAGTTTTATTTCTTACATAAATGTGGACTACCATTTACTGAAAAAAGAGAAATGGCAAAGTTAAATAATTTACTTAAGATCAGAGAAAAATCAGATAAACCATTAGGAAAATAGCTACTTTGCATATGAGGATAATACTGTCCGACTCTACCTTCATCCTACTCCAGCACCCTAACCTTGCTGAGAACTGGCACACTGAACCACATGATTTCTAAGAGGCAGGGCCTTTGTTAAACTTTAACACCAAATACAACTCATATATTTCTTTTTTCTACTGCTCTTTCTTTCAAGAGTTTTCAGCCTTTTCTTTTTGATTGGGATTGCAAATGACTTTTCAAAATTAAGGTTGTACTTTTAGTGCAGAGCTGTTTCCTAACTCATTAGACTTTTTAGATCACTAATTAGAAGAGATACTGGCACCATTACTTTGATAGCAGTAATAAATCATTAAAAACATGTACAAAAATTTTACTTCTTTTTTTTAAGGCAATTATGACAGGACAATTTTAGTGTATCATACCTTTGTGGAAGATAGCTTTTGTCTAAGAAAAGGTTTTGACATTATAAACTTTAACAGTTCCCATCCGTAGTATATAACCTGTAGTAGTACATTGAAGTATAATTCACCTGGGGGGAAAAATTCTCAATTAAGAAAAACTGTAAAACAGAAGGACAGTAATTAACATATGGGATATAATCAACAGCATAATTAGGTTAAGGCTCAAGACGAATGAAAGAGAACTAAGTGAAAGAGAACTGAGTAAACATAGGAGAAACAAGAGTCAAACGCTAAAATAAATTTTAATTTTAATGGCTATAATTGTCAAATAATCTATTCATGGTGTTATAAATGTAAATTATTTGATACGAACTCATTAACTAGAGAAAACGGAAAAACCACATATTTGTGTACCTACCTTTTGTCATTAAGGAAAACTTGACATTCTATTTGTGTAGTTTTTATACGAAAGTTTAAAATTTCCCTTATTTCAAATTACAGTTGCAGTTTTTCGTTGCCAAAATTTCAACAAAAACACTCCACCATACAATGAATTCAGACTTATCACTCACTTTGGACAAAGGTTTTAAATCTTACTGTAAGTTTTTCCTATAACTTTTTCCTTATTTGAACATGTTAGGAAATTTTTTGGCAACACTGTATTTTCCGACTTTCATAATTCTTCAATGTTTATACGAAACTAGTAAACTCGCCAATTTTAAGTTAGCCAGAGTAAAGTTTTTTATTAAGGTCTATAAACTTATAAATTGGGAGGTCGATGGGACTTTTTACTAGCGTGGAGGCCCACATAAATGTGTAAATACTTCCACGTACTAGAAAACAAATCGTACACATCCAGACACAAATCGTTCACGTTTTTTTGTTTTGGCGTGTCAAGAGATACATAGGTGTTAAAAACATTGAGTACATGTAGCTGGCAGGTCGAAGTAAAAGGCACAGACTGTGGCTACGGCCAGGAGTCCAGTCGTTCTTTCAAAACAAGACTGACAATTACCTTCTTTAAAAAGCAGGCAACCGTCCTTAACGATGCCAGGGTCCTGAAACGAGACGTCAGAGGTAGGAGAAACCTTCGAGAATATTTCTAGCAGACCCACCACCACCCTACACACTGAACAGGGGTTAGTAAGCTCCGACAGTCGTGCAACGTAACGCTGCCCATCAGTGGAGAGCCCAGATCGGCTCGCTCGCGCCGGCTCCAGGCCAGAGGTCTGCACCCCCACCCTCTCATCGCCAAATGGGATGGGCAAGTAGGAAGGAGGAGCGACGAGAGCCCGGGAAGGCGTGGAGGCAGAGATGGACTCGCATCCCCAGGACACACACTGCAGCCGCAGCTGCAGCCGCGGCGGCCTTACTTGCGGGGAGCTGCAGGACCTCCTGCGCCGGGAGGAGCGAAGGAACCCAGGCCCTGCTCCAGTGGAAGGGAAGCCACCACGTCTTCCCCGGGCTCAGCCCCTAGCCTCCGGGAGGTCCCTCCTCACGGGACCTTCCAGACCCCTCGGCCCTTCCGCGACAGAGCCCGAAGGGCGGAGGCAGCCAAAGGAGCAGGCGACTTAGGCATCCAGCGCACTGCCTGACCTGAATCGCGGGCCCCAACTGGGCCCCTGCCTGGGACCCTGAGATGGAATTGTGTCATAGGAGGTCAGATAACCAACGGTCGGTGACCAGAAGGCGGACGTGGGTCGCGAGCGCCGTGCAGGATCTTGAGGTCCCCGGCGCCACTGGCGCTTGCCGCGGCCCGCTCCTTCCGGCGCCAGCCTGCGGCCCCGGGGTCTCGTGTGCCGAGACTCCCAGAGCCGTCGCCGAGAGGACCATGTTGCTTCCGAACATCTTGCTCACCGGTCAGGGCGCGCGGCGGGGAGGGGCTGGACGGCGGGGCAGGCCAGGGACGCTGGGTGCCCTGCGGCCGCGGGCGCCCGAAGTGTGTGTGTGTGTGGGCAGGGGGGCGCTCATGTTCGGTGTGAAGGCCAGTCGAGGGCCTCGAGGCGTGGCAGTTGCCAGGGCCTGGGGATGGGGCCTCGCGCTCGCTGCAGGAGGCGGGGGGGGGGCGGGGAGGAGGAGGAGGAACCGGGAACGTTGGTTCCGTTGGCCCGAGGTTGCTCGGTGAGGTGGAGGCAGGTAGACCAATCGAGTTCCCCTTTCTGGCATGCTGCCTGCTCTTCCTGAGTCTGGTTTTTGTTCCTAAAATGGATGTTGATTCTTTATCTGGCAGGGTTTTCTTTGGCCTTTTGCGGTATCTTGTAAGGCAGGATTTGGCCGTTAGTAGCTGGGTTAATGGTGGATGCCTTAGTCGTTAGGCCTTACCTGGCTGTGTCTCCTTTTCCCGTTGTATCTGAGAGCCAGATTTTAGTACAAGGGCTCAGGTGTTTGTGGCATAGGGTGATTAATTTGCTATGTATGTTTGTTGAGTTGATATCAGAGGCTTTTTTCTTCCAAGAACAAAAGGCATCTACTGAGCATCTCTTGTTTCTTGTGTAGAGATGCTCAAAAATCCCCGGGGGGGCCCTTCTGGGTCTCCGGGCCTGTGATACGTGAGGAGTACTGAATGCCGCCGCGTAACGACTTGAAAGAATGTTATTGTTTGTCGTTTAACTCTGAAAATGTTTATTAAATTGTAGCAGTTAATAAACTGCTAGCATCGTCGGGCATTCATTGAAGAAAATCTAATGGTTGTAGGTGCTATTACAACGCAGAAAAATTGAGACACTCTGGAAACAAAGCAATAAAGTTTCCATCATTTAACAAAACAAGCGTGTTGGTAGTGCACAATTTCTGTTTCCGAGAGTTGCAGATTAACCTCTCAACAAATTAACGTGCAGCCTTTAAGATTCCTTAAAAGGAAGATTTTTCGGCATCTGAGTTGTTTGGGTCAGACAGTGTCCTGGGTTTTAATATTAAGCCATATTGTCAAAAATCAATGGGAGCATTTTATTGAAAACCTGGTAAGTCCAGGGTTCAAACTTGGTGTATTATAGTGGACTTAAGGTAAATGTTACTGTCTTGTATATGGAGACTTGATTTATCCCTGTTATCGTGGATTGTAATGATCAAGTTTTATTATTTCAGTGACGTTAAACCTGAACAGCCTAAAATTATGCATTTATTCATCTTGAAATACAATAGATAATAAAAAGGGAAAGGGAAGAACAGTGTGTAGCATTGCCATTTATGTACAAGGGAATGTATGTGTGTATGTACACATAATATGTATATGTATGTACACATGCTATTGTGTATACATATACATGAATGTGTACACAAACACATACATAGGACTTGGTTGGAAAGATACTTAAGAAACTGGTTTACAGTGGTTGCCTCTAGGGAAGAGTACAGGGGATCACAGGTGGAAATGAGATTTGTCTGTCATACTGCTTAGATTCTTTTCCATGAATAATTTCTTAATTTTTAAAAAATTAAAGCGAACAATGATACTAATTTATGTGAGCTATCTAATTTTACTCTGGGAATTCCCATAGTGTTGGCAAGCTCTGTGACTTGGCATCAGAATCACCCAAGCCCCACTCCTGATAGAATCAAGATACACTGGGTGAGACGTGGACATCCATCAGGCGTGGGGTGGTCATAGTATATGTTAATTCACATGGGATTACTAATTAGGAAACTTCGTTTCAGTCATTAACCTTAAGAGGGGCACATAGCTTGCTAAAGCCTAGTAAGTATTTCATGAACAGTATTTTTCTTACAGGTACACCAGGGGTTGGAAAAACCACGCTGGGCAAAGAACTTGCATCAAGATCAGGACTGAAATACATTAATGTGGGTGATTTAGCTCGAGAAGGTAAGGGACATTTTGATGTTAAATTTGTTTTTAAAAAGAGAGAGTGTGAGAGACAGATAATGGAGTATTAGTCCTATACTTGAGAGGGTACAACATGCAGAGAAAGATTGCCATTAAGGAGTTATGCTCTATTGGGGATCCATAGAAATAGTAAGCATTTAAGTGTCTAAAGCTATGTCCTGGCTATTTGGACCATTACATTGCTCCCCAATTGACTAGCAGTTCTTGTGGACAGTAATAATTGAGGTTTTCATGAAGAGATTGGATTTAGGATAGGTAGAATCTGAATATGAAGAAGAGGGAGAATGTTTGGAGATGGGTCAACAGATAAAGGTTTGGGTGGTGCTGAGCATGTCTTTGGAGACAGTGTTATATTGATCTTACTGGAAGGACAGATTATTTTGAAATCAGGCAGTAGAACATGACTGTCCGGTGGTATTTTCTTAGATTAATTTGACAGTAGCATGTCTGCATGCAACTGCACATATTCTAAAATACGTTTTTACTTATTTTACCATTTCCCCCTCATCTTTTATCACTCCCTTATTGTGTCTTTATCTTTGTTTATCTTATAATTGTATCTTTATTCTATAATGGTTTCTACAGGGTAGAAACTCAATAAATTTAATTAAAGGGAACTTTTTAAAGTGTGCCTCATTAAAATTAAAAAGATTTAACATATTTTTAAAATTTAAATATATTTTGAAAAATTTAACGTATTTAAAATTTTTTAAATTCCTGACAGTTGCTACTATAGTAACTATTTCAGGTTTGACCTAATGTACGTATTTTTTTCAAATGATCTGAAGTCTGATCACCGGATATCATGGAGTCTGGCAAGATGGCTTCTCCCAAGAGCATGCCGAAAGATGCACAGATGATGGCACAAATCCTGAAGGATATGGGGATTACAGAATATGAGCCAAGAGTTATAAATCAGATGTTGGAGTTTGCCTTCCGATATGTGACCACAATTCTAGATGATGCAAAAATTTATTCAAGCCATGCTAAGAAAGCTACCGTTGATGCAGATGATGTGCGCTTGGCAATCCAGTGTCGTGCTGACCAGTCTTTTACCTCTCCTCCCCCGAGAGATTTTTTATTAGATATTGCAAGGCAAAGAAATCAAACCCCTTTGCCATTGATCAAGCCATATTCAGGCCCTAGACTGCCACCTGACAGATACTGCTTGACTGCTCCAAACTATAGACTTAAGTCTTTACAAAAAAAGGCATCTACTTCTGCGGGAAGAATAACAGTTCCACGACTAAGTGTTGGATCAGTTACTAGCAGACCAAGTACTCCCACACTTGGCACACCGACCCCACAAACCATGTCTGTTTCAACTAAAGTAGGGGCTCCAATGTCCCTCACAGGGCAAAGGTTTACAGTCCAGATGCCCACTTCGCAGTCACCAGGTGTAAAAGCATCAATTCCTGCAACATCAGCAGTTCAGAATGTTCTGATTAATCCATCATTAATTGGGTCCAAAAACATTCTTATAACTACTAACATGGTGTCATCACAAAATACTGCCAGTGAATCATCAAATGCATTGAAAAGGAAGCGTGATGAGGACGATGACGATGATGATGACGATGACGACTATGATAATCTGTAATCTAGCCTTGGTGCATGTAACACGTGTACTTGGTCTGGGATCCACTGTACTGAGATTAAACGTGCATGCTGGATGTTTTTAAGTTGTATCTTACAAAACTTAAATAGTATTTAATGAGTAAATATAGCTATCATACTTCTCAGTTGAGATGTTGGATTTTCTTTAATACGATTCATAATAGTTTTTCATCATCTTTTAAGTGTAAAAAATAAAGTCCTTCTTCAATTTGATTGTTGGTATGTTGGCAATTATGTTTTTAGAAGCAGTTTTCCCCCTCATCACCAACAGGAGTAACAGTTGCAAGAACTTGAAGTTGTTGCAGTCTGTTCATTACCACTGGAGTGTCAGCTCTAGTGTCTTCAGATGTTTAAATCATAGTATCATCTCTGGTATATGTCAATCTTATGTTCCATTTTCTCAGATTGCTAAAGCATAACCATCTCCTTTTTGGAGAGACCACTTGGTTAGTGTTTTTATTCATAGTAAATCCTCATCTGTTTGCATTTATCTTCCTCAATTGCCCTATTTCTCCAGGTCCTATTTTTCTGTCCCTTTGGTTATTTGGCAATTTCTGGAGACATTTTTGGTAGTCACGAAGGGTTGGGAGAGTTGCTACTGACGTCTAACGGGTAAAGGTCAGCGATTCTGCTGAACATCCCCCAGTTCACATCTTCCACTCCCATAATAGAATTTCAAGCTCAGAATGTCAGTATTTGAGGTTGAGAAGCCCTACTATAAAAGAAATGAGAGTATAAAAGAAAAAAAACTGGTTTTAAACAAATGCTTAAATGGGCATTTATTGCCATCCTAGTAATCATGTTAAATTGCTATATTACGGTTGATCTTTGAACAACATGGGTATGAACTGCACAGGTCCACTTATACACGGATTTTTCAATTGACTACGCGGTTGGGAATCCTTGTATGTGGAGGGCCAACTGTTATACATGGGTGTTTTCATTTTTCGGGAGTTGGTGCCCCTAATCCTCACGTCGTTCAAGGGTCAACTGTATTTCTAAGAGACCATCCTAATGCCATTTGGAACCAAGACAGGAAACCTAGTCCGGGCATGACGGTTAATAAAACTATTGGGAGTTGTAAATGTGTGACTAAGAATGCTTTTCATCCCTGTTCTTCCAGTCTCAGATTCCACTTAATGTCCTTTCCCATATACAATTAATTATATTTACCAGCATCTTTAATTTTCCTACCATCAGTTGATCAGTCTGAAGCCTCTGTTCCTAACCCCAGGATGTTTGCAAGTCTATAGACAAAGTAATATTATTATATTGAAATTGGATCCATTGCAAACAGGTTATAAAGCATAGCTGAGCCCTTAATACTTATAATCTTGATCTGTTTCTAACCCACGGGTTGGCAAGCTGCTGCTGTTTTTATAGGAACCACTAAAGCTAAAGACTTGCTCACAAAGCCTGAAGTATTTACTATCTGGTCCTTCCCAGAAGTTTGCTATCCCCGCTCTAACCTCTTTTGTGTCCCATTTTTTCCCCTCCACTGGAAGCCTTTGGAACTAACTTCTCCATTGGCCTCTCCGACACTGTTCTCTCGCAATCTTGGCATCTGCTCCTCTGATTTTACTGCAGCCATATTGTAATTCTGCTCCTCCCTCCCCTAATTTCTTTTTTTTTTTTTTAAGGAGGGTGCAGCTCACAGTGGCCCATGCAGGGATTGAACTAGCAACCTTGGTGTTATCAGCACCTTGCTCTAACCAACTGAGCTAACTGGCCACCCCTCTCCCTCCAGTAATTTCATTCACTCAGGACTGGTTACTCCCTGTTGCTGCTGACTCTTAAATTTATAATTAAAACTTAGCCCAATTTCTAGACAACTAAATGTAACAATCTGAATAGTTCTCAGACAGCTCCAAACTAGTATGTGTATAAAGCACATGCTCTGAGGTTATCCCTAAGCTCCCTGCCCACTCCTGATTCCTATCCCCCACACATACAAACATTCATACACAATACGGATCCATTTGGCCTTTAAATCTTGATAGTTTGTCTGAAAAATCGCTGTGAACCACTATCCCATTCCTCAGACTATGGGTGCTGTGTTCCTGTGGTACTCCTTTCTCAACCTCAAGACTATTGGTGCTGAATCTTCTACTCGTCAGTATCTCTTCCCTGCCTCTTCTACACCATCATGTCCTTTAAAAAAGCCATGGGAGGAGGAATAACGACTGAACTTTTTACTGATAAAAATCTATCCTTAATGAAGTATAGGAGATTACGAACTGGCCATGGTCTACCTTCAGCCTTACCTGCAGCCAGTCTTCCCGATCTCCCCTTGTCTACCCACAGTGCACTATTCCTCACCCACATTGGGAATTTTCCATCTCCATGTCTTTATACATGCTATTTCCTTACCTGTAGATGCCCTTTTCTGCCTTACAAACAACTCTTTAAAAAGCCCAACTCAAATGTTACATCTTTGGTGCTAACTTCTCTAAGCAGGATTCATTGCTCTATACTATATAAAAAGCCAGGTTATCAAAGCACTCAATTTTTCTAAACCAATTTACTTCTTGTACTGATTGCATTACAGTTATAAGCTTCTTGTTGAATTGAGATAAATGGTGGTAAATGTTTCCAAAGGAAAAAAATCTGAAAATGTCTTAAGTATTGGCAACAGCATCAAAATAGGTAACTAGCATCCCAATATCTTTAAAGAACAGCTTTCACATACGTGCAAATTCTAGGATGGCAGTTAAAGAAAACATCACAATTTTATAGCTTGAATAACAACAGCTAGGAAGGTCTTTTAAGGCAAGAACTTAGCCTTTTAACTGGTTCCACAATTGTATTTTTCTGCAAGTAATACATCTTTATAAAACTTGGTTTAGAAAATTAAGGAATTTTCTAAACTTTTGGTAATTTAATCAAAAGAAGCCTTTTCATCATTGTAGATTAAGATCCTATGTGTAGATAGCTACAAATTTGATTTCCGGTTGAAACTTATGTTTCCACTTGTTTTTGAAATTTGAAATGAAGTTTAGAATCCATCCATTTCTCTCCATTCCCTATGGTACAGTTATAATCACCACTCACCTAAAATTCTGCAGTAGTCTTAGTACGGTATCCATGCTTTTGGATTTGCTTCCTTCCAACTCATTCTCACAAATCAAAATTATTTTAGAAAAGTTGAAATTGATCATGTCTTTTCATGCTTAAAATGCTTTAATGATTTTCTTTTGCCTTAGAATGAAGTCTCAACTCAGGGTCGCCTTCAAGGCCCTTTTGGACCTGGCCTCCGTTTACCTGACACTTTATCACTTATTTCCTAACTATTCTGACTTTCCCTCCTTTAAGAGTCTGCCCTCCCTAGTTTCTCAGACTTTGAATACTTGTTTTCTCTGTTGAGAAGTCTTCCCTACCTTTTTTTCCCTAGCTAACTACTTCAAGTTTCCACTTAGAAGTCATTTCCTCCAGGAACCCTCCCCAATAGCCCACGATTATGTTCCTAACATAATAGGTGCCCATCCTATTGCTCCGATAGCACGATGAACCATAATATTAAAATACAGTATAATTTCCAGGTTAATTGTCTATCCTCTCATTGTATTTTAACCTCTGAGGGAAGGACTGTATTTGTTTTTCTCGTTCTTTTTTGTTCACTATTATACCCTCATTAACCCTACAGTCACTACTGCTACTTGATGTTTTTTGAAATGTATGCTTGCAAGCTTGGATTATACTTTCATTAAAACATACTAACATGATTTAACAAATCCTACATTTCAGCATTGGAATAATAGTTGTCTGTCTTTTAGATAGCATTTATTTTAGATTTCACTAGTCTTTTAAGAGTCAAAGATTTAAAATATGAAGGAACCTCAGCAGTTAACTACTCCAGACTCCCACACAGTACAGAATCAGCTGTAGGTATTCTTAGATTTTGTGTATTATAAAAACACACACAATACAGTATTGTAAAAATACATGGAAAAAGTACTCCAAATCCTAATTTATCTTTTTTCTTCTGATCTTTGTCCCTATTGCAGACAGCCATGAATTCTGCTTTGTATGTTTTACTGCTTATATCATAAGCATATATCATGTTGCTACTTAGTCTATGTTACAGTGTTTTTTAACCACCTAATACTTATTTCCTGAACTTTATTTAATTACATATTTCATCAAGTGAGTAAACCAAGATTTAACTATTTCCCTACTGTTAAAACATTTTTAATCATTTTATCACAATTTTTTTCTGTTTAGAAATTAAATGATTGAGGAAATCTGAATGGGTATGAGAGTTTTCTTTTTAAAATTACTTTTTAAATAGATTTCCAGAGTTGATTTACTATATATATGTAACTAATATAACAGGCATATAAAGACTCATTGTAACTTGCATCTCTTGGGATAGTCCAAAAATTTTTTATGTATGTTTACTAGTGATCTTTTCCATCCTGTGTGAATTCTTATTCTTTGTTTAGCTACTTAAATTTATCTGGATTTTTAAGGTCTTTATATAATCTACATTTCAGTCCTTTGTCCTACTACAAAATATTTCTCCCAGTCTGTTATTTTTCTTTTTTTTAAAGTCATATTATTTTTCATTGAACAGAAATTTAACATTTATGTTTGAATTAGTGATTTTATTTCTTCACAAATTAAAGTGAATCATTCCTTTACAGATTAAATTTTCTGCTAGGTATCTTTGGAATTAAGAAATTAGCTCTTTAATCCACCTAGAGTTTGTGGTATAAAGCTTTAGATTGTTTTCCAAATTGTTAACCAGTTTTCTCTATATGAAGAGTTTAATTTTTTAGGCTGATGAGTTGCTGGTAACTGAGCAGTATCCCAGGGAGGCAGAGGTCACATTAGGGTGCTGGAGAGGTGGGTGGCTTATGTCCACAGAATCAGCCCACAGACCCTCCAGGCAAAGAATTACAACTGTCTCTGGCCTTCCCCCTCTCCTCCCCCAGGACTACCCTTTTGTCACTTCAGAACTCGTACCTCATTCAGAACTCATTTTAACCTGTTTTCGACCTGCGCCAAAATATTAAGGGGGAAGAGGCGGGAAGACTAGCATATTCTCAGAGATGGCTAAGTAGATGATCTTACCCTGCCTTACTACATACCTCCTAGGGATTCAGGCGAGGGTGGGATTGGTATGTCTCACCTTCTGAAGTGAGACTCACTTTGAAAGCCAGCTTTGGTTTGTTGGAAAGTTCTTATGTTAGATTTAAATGTTTTCTTTACAACTGCCCATTATTCTTTTTTTGCCTTCTGAAATAAGACATTTAACCCTTGGCTTTTTGGGATGCTGGAAATTGAGAAGTAAAGATACTGTTCAGGAGCATCTGGGTACTGACTCTGCTTCCCCAGACCCAATGAAGATGTTAGCTCAGTGACAGAGGGTTCATTTCTGGAATCAAGAACTTGTTTTTAATAAGTTTCATATCCTTGGCCTAATAAATTAGGAACTTAATCTGCTGTTAATGGGTGTGTGTGTATCCATGTGTCTCCTGTTTGCAATAATCTGTAGGTCACCAAAAACAACGCAGTTCTAATAGCCCCACAAATTCTGTAACTGGCTATAGTCATTCTTTAGTTTGTTTCAATTTTTGATAGCTAAAAGTTTCAGATATGTCACTGTCCAAGTCTCCCTCTAGACAAAATGCTGATTATTACTGTTCTTTTTATTTGGTGTTCATGTGACACCTATTGTGTTAGTGCCCTCCCTTGTCTCTAAAAGAGTGAAAAAAAATTAATTAAATAAATTGGTGATATATTTCCTTTCCTAAAGCCTAGAATTAATTGAAAATTACTGAAAGTTACTTAGAAAATACTGCTTTAACAAGCCAATGTAAATCTCTTTCAGGGCAGTTATATGATGGCTATGATGAAGAGTATGATTGTCCCATTTTAGATGAAGATAGAGTAAGTACAATTTTTTAATAAAGTACACATTTAAAAAATTTAATAGGAAAATTGACAGTGGGTTTTTAAAGGAGCATTCATATTTTTTTCTTTCCCTTTCTTATAGGTAGTTGATGAGTTAGAAAACCAAATGAGTGAAGGTGGAGTTATTGTTGATTACCATGGTTGTGATTTCTTCCCTGAACGCTGGTTTCACATAGTTTTTGTGCTGAAAACAGATAACAGTATATTGTACAAAAGACTTGAAACAAGGTAAGAAAGGAAAAACATTGAATTCTTAAAAGTGTAAACTTTTCTTCAGATTTCTGAAATTGGCCAATGTGACTACTTTATTTGGTCTGTAGTTAAAACCAAGTCTGCATGGTACCAACATTCAGAATCTAAGAGGAAATATTACTGTTTTTTTGTAAACAGCCAAAGACTGACTGAGGTATGAAAAAACTGTGAGAACTAGTCTTTTTTGTTTTTAGCCATTGAAAAAAGTTCTAAAATAGTCACCTTTAAAAAACAAAAGCTCTACTGAGATAAATTCACATACCATATAGTTCACCCATTTAAAGTGCACAATTCAGGGCCGGCCCGGTGGCTCAGGTGGTTGGAACTCGTGCTCCTAATGCTGAAGGCTGCCGGTTCGATTCCCACATGGGCCAGTGGGCTCTCAGCCACAAGTTTGCTGGTTGAACCCGCAAGGGATGGTGGGCTGCGTCCCCTGCAACTAACAATGGCAACTGGACCTGGAGCTGAGCTGCGCCCTCCACAAGTAAGACTGAAAGGACAACTTGACTTGGTCCTGGAAGTTCACACTGTTCCCCAATAAAGTCCTGTTCCCCTTCCCCAATAATAATAATAATAAATCAAAATAAATAAAGTGCACAATTCAATGGTTTTTAGTATATTCACAGAAGTATGCATCCATTATTACAACCAATTTTAGAAAATGTTCATCACTCCCTACCCCCGCTAAAAAACCCTATACTCATTAGCAGTCACTCACCATTACCCCTCAGTCCTCCACCCCAAGGCTACCAGTAATTTACTTTCTGTCTCCGTGAATTTGCCTATGAGGTATTCTGGATATTTCATATAAATGATATCATACAATATGTGGTCTTTTGTGTCTGGCTTCTTTCACTTAGCATAATATTTTCAAGGTTCATCTGTTTTATCAGCATACACTGGTACTTCATTCCTTTGTATTGCCAAATAAAATTCCATTGTACTCGTATGGATAGACCATATTTTATTTATCAGATATATGATTTGCAGAACTTTTCTCCCATTCTGTAGGTTGTCATTTCAACTGACCTTTTAAGTAGGTCAATTTAATTTTGATTGTCTTTAAAAGCTTTAACTAATTCTAGTTTGAATTTTCTTTATATTTTTCACAAGCTAATTGGTTGGCTAATATATCTGCGTAAAGAGTACATAAGTCAGTTTTTTTCACTGTCTGGAATTGGTAAAGTACAGATACATCTATATGATAAAGTACTCAATTAGTATATAATATTCCAATCATATGTATTTCATTATATGCCATCTATTTGTTTTATCTGTCTATACCTAAACTCCTCTAATTCTTTTGAAATCTAGGACCATTAACTATAGACTTTATATTTATCTCATAGCTGGCTTGTGGTAGGTAGATGTTTGCTAACTGACTGGCTGACAAATTGTGGGGGAAGAAAATTTTAGACAAACATAAACATTGGCCTTAATTTAGCCCTCTTGTAGTTTAAACCTCTTAGTTTAATCTCTTATAGGTGCCATTCTATTTTCTATAGGTAAAGAGACTACAAGAACTATTTTTGCATGATTTTTTGTATATTCAAAAGTGTCCAGTTTCTGGTATGCTCCTAAAACTCTGTTAATGCCATTCAGTTTGCTTTTTGTTTGCTTATCTTCTCTTTGCTTTTTAGGGGTTATAATGAGAAGAAACTAAAAGATAATATTCAGTGTGAAATTTTTCAAGTTCTTCATGAAGAAGCATTAGCATCCTACAAGGAAGAAATAGTTCATCAGCTGCCCAGCAATCAGCCAGAAGACCTAGAAGATAATATCAATCAGATACTGAAATGGATCGAGCAATGGATCAAAGATCATAGCTCTTAATTTTCAAGACTGGCCACCTTATAATCACTGTTGATATTTCTCTGCCTATATCATATAAATTGTCCAATTATCAGTAAAACTTTTTTTAAATTAAAATTGTGCTGTAGAACTAGTAGGTGGATAGTATAAAGGTTTATGTTTGGGTTTTCCCTCCACGAGAAAGCTAAACCATCTCAAGTATAATGAATATAATATTATTAAAGATTAAGAATAAGTACTCATCATTTAGTGCTTCAATTGCTAAAGAATAAGTAAATCTGACCAAATGGGTAGATGGATATCTTTTAAGTTTATGATAGAAGAAAATGAAGATGATCACTTAAAATAAAACTAAAGTCCAAAGATAAACCATCAGAGTTTTCCATTTTTATTTCTTCCTTTAAAAAAGGGGGGCGGTAGTGGTAATACTTGCACTCTGTATAAAATTCAAAAGGTACAAAAGGCTATACTGGAAAGGTAGGTTTCCCTTCCAGGCCACCCCTGTTCTTCAGCCACCCCAGACCCCTCCCTTTAGGAAATAATGTTACTTAAGTATCTTTTGAGAGATTTTATGCCTGCAAAGTATGTGTGTTGTTTGTATATACATTTTTTTAAGCATATGGTAGCATACAATGTAAACTGTTCTTATTTTCTTTTTTCATTTAGTATATTTTGGGGTTTATACCAGCTCAGAACCTATAGACCCCTATTTTTTTTTTTAAGTAAGATACAATTCACATATAAAATTGACATTTTAAAGTGTACAGTCCACTGGCTTTTATCATATTCACAAGACTGTGCAACAATCACCATTATGTAATTCTAACATTTTCATCACCCCACCCAAAAGAAGTCCCATACCCCTTAGTAGTCACTGCTCATTCTTCCCTTCTCTTAGCCCCACTTAGTCTATAGGGGTTTGCATATTCTGGACATTTCATATAAATGTAATCATGCAATATGTGGCCTCTTGTGTCTGTCTTCTTTCACTTAGCATAATGTTTCCAAGGTCATCCATGTAGCCTGTACCAGTACCCCATTCTTTGTATAGTCAAGACTAGTGAATAATATTCCAATGTATGGCTATACCACATTTTGTTTATTCCATCAGTTACACAATTGAGTTGTATCCATTTTTGGTATGAGTTATGCTATGAATATTTATACAGTTTTTATGTGAATGTTTTCAATTCTCTTGAGTATATATCTAGGAGGGAAATTTCTGGGTTATCTTGCAACTGAGTTTAACTTTTTGAGGAAATAACCAAACTGTTTTCCAAAGCAGTTGCATTACTTTACATTCCCACCATCCATGTATTAGGGATCTAATTTCTCCACATCCTTGCCGACATTTGCTACTGTTCATAATAGCAGTCATATTTTCATTTTGGTTTTGATTTACATTTCCCTAATGACTAATGATGTTGAGCCTCTTTTCATGTGCCCATTAGTCAGTTGTACATGTTCTTTGGACCTCTAATCTTTTTGTTGTGTGTATAAAATTCCATTAAGGGTGTGCTATGACTGGTTTAATCCCCTATTAATGGACATTAAGGTTGTTTCCAGCTTTTTACTGTTATAATGATGTAAGAAAGAACACATATGTTATTACTATGTGCTGGGCACTCTTAAACACATTGCAAAAGTGAACTCTCTTAATCCACATGACTACTGTTTGAGGTAGGTATTACTTGCATTACAGGTGATGGAACCAAGGCACAAAAGGTTTAAATGATTTACCCAAGATCATAGGTAGGAAATACCAAAGTCAGGATTCCATCCTAGCAGACTTACCAATTAAATTGTGCTGGCAAATTCTTATGTAATTTTGCACATGAGCAAGTTTATCTGTCAAGTAAATTCCTGGAAGATAAATCGTATGCAAACATAACATTTAGTAAATTTATTAAACATAGATTGCCTATTACATATGTGCAAGACTCCACGTGGTAGGGAAGGCCTCCTAAGATAAATCATTGACCTCTAGATGATATTTACCTAGTATACAAAGAAGATATGCACACAAAAAAGGTAAATTGTGACAAGTGCCTTATTGGAAATTCTAATATATTGAGAGAATAGATTAAAATTATTTTCTCCATGAGTATCGGAGAAAGATAAATGGATGCAAGGCCCTCAAGACTGGGTATGGTGGTAAAGAAGAAAGATAACTTGGACTGGGAAAATATCACAAAGGTGATACCCAGTACTACTAATCATATAAAATGAGCACACTTACTTCATAGAGCTATTGCAAGGATTAAATAAATAGTGCATGGCACATACTAAGTACCATATATGTGTTTATTATTATTTTTAGTAGTATAGATAGCTGTTTTGAGAAGACTATTGTCTTCACTACTGGGATTCATTAAATTCTCATGCTAATCGAGTGACTGCTAATTGTCCTACTTCTTATGATTGACTCATGATAATAAATGAGATTTTCCTTTAACAGAAGGGAGATAATGGAGTGTAATACAGAGCTACACACCTTTTCGGAATTTTGTAAATATTAATATAGTCACTAATTTCAGTCTTAAGTTTTCATGTGAAACTAGACAATGCTTTAACATTTTAAAATGTTTGAAAAAGGACTAAAAAATACCTCGTTCACTGTTTGTCTGGTTTTAAACCTACTTGTTATCTTTTTGTTTAAATTGGCTAATTTAAGCCAAACTTGAGATAGGTGTGCCAAATTTTTAATCATTTTATAATTCTGTAAATTAGACTTCTTGATTTATTCAGTTTCTCAAGAGTGCCTTAAGATAATAAGCTTTGGTATATGCATAACCAGTGACTTTTTGCCCCTTTATGCCCTTTTTGGTATATTTTTATTTTTGTGGGCTTTGAAATAGGGGTTTGTCTTCATCTATATTTCTTCTGCATTCTAAGGATGTCCTACCACCACTCCCTACCAACATTTAAATTTGTCGTTAACATAAAAGTGACAGGAGTCAAAACTGCTGAGAAACATTTATTCGTTCCTATGGAGTGGGGGAGGGTAAGGTAAAAAAACAACACTGTTCTTAAAAACTTTCATTGCTGTATATGTGGAAAACAGTATCATGAAAAGTCTTTATATTATATATACCTAGGCTTTTACTTAAAATTTAGTTCCTTAACCCTTTTGATGGTATAAATCTCTTTGACAGTCTGATGTAAGCTATGAACCCACTTCCTTCAAGGAAATACAGATATACATATCAATACAAAATGTTCATATTTTTCAAAGATTCAGACCCCTGAAATCCATCCAGAGATTTATTGTTTAAGGGGTTTATTTTTATGGAAAGGGGATTAAAAAAATAATTTGTAAAACAAGACTAGTGAATAAAAAGCATATGGATTGTCCTGGAGGTCCTAGCCAGTGCATTAAGCAAGAAAATAAAGACATACAGTCCTGAAAGGAATAAATTATTCTCAGTAAACATGATTACCTATATAGAAATTCCAGTAAGAATCCACACAAAAGCTACTTGAACTAATAAGTGACTTATAACAAGGTCACATACAAGACCAACACACCAAAGTCAGTTGCATTTTCATACAGTAGTGATACATAGTTGGAAATAAAAATGAAGACAATACCATTTATATCGTACCAAAAAGCATGACGTACTGACGTACATGTCTAAAAATCTGTGCAAGATCTGCATCCAGAATATTCCAATGAAAGATCCAGTTAGATGGATATACTATGTTCATGAATTCTGAGTCAATATTATTAACGTCAGTTTTCCCCAAATTGATCTATAAATTGAATACCAATAAAAATCCCACCATAACATAAAAATTGATAAGCTGATCTCATATGGAAACATAGAAACTAGAATAGCCAAACAATGCTGAAAAAGAACTTTTGAAAAAGTTAAAGGACTTACAGTATCTCATTTCAGGATTTACAATAAAATTTAAGGTGAAGAAGAATTATTTTTTGCTTGCAAAGCTATTGAATATGTTTATTACTAAATGAGATAGTACACAAACAGACTTTACAGTTATAAATATATTATTAATCTTTTATGATAATTTTAAATCTCTGAGCATCTAATAAGCACATAGCACTGATCTTGTCCTATAATTAGGATAAATTTTAGAGCCTTAATTCTCTCTGGTTTTCCATATAACTAGGTATGTAGGCTTTTGAAAAGTACCTGGTTAAGGGAAATATGGGCTGGATCTGAAGAAGAGGAGGACTAAGAGAAGTTTGTTAGAGCAAACTGGTGGCTCAATTGGTTAGAGTGCAAGCTCTGGGCAGACGGTTTGATTCTCACATGGGCCAGCGACTAGAATGAAGTCAATGAGCTGCCGCTCAGCTCCCCAGTAGCCAGACAGCTCAGTTGGTTGGAGCGCCAGCTCTCAACCACAGGGTTGTCGGGTTGGAGTCCCTGGATGGTGGGCTGTGCCCCCTGCAAACAACTAACAAGGAACCTGGACCTGGAGCTGAGCAGCGCCCTCCACCACTAAGATTGAAAGGACAACAACTTGACTTGGAAAAGTCCTGGAAGTACACACTGTTCCCCAATAAAGTCCTGTTCTCCTTCCCCAATAAAATCTTACCAAAAAAAAGTTTGTTACTGGGAGGTACAGGTTCATCAATTTATTTCCAAACCACAGTAATTTTTAAATCCAGTCAAGTTTTTTGACCACTACAGGTCTGGATTCAGTTATTTCACGAATGTTGGGTATGAGGAAATCCCAAAGTAATTAATCTAATGACCCAACACGTTTTGGTGAGGTCAGAGGGAAGCGGGGCCGGCCCAGGAAATCCACAGGAATAGGTCGTCCGAGTATCAGCTAAGGCCGTTCATTCCCTCTCGCTCCTTCCCACTGTCAGGCTGGCCCCAGCGGTTCCTTTGGCCTGCAATGCTCTCCTCATTTCTAAGGACTGAAAGCCAGCACATCAATAATAAACAATAAGCACATCAAAGTCCGCCTCCACCGCTGAACACCAGCTCAGCTCCATCCTTCTCTCGCGGGACTCCTAGACACAGGGTTTTGAACCAACTCATTTTACCTTTACTGCCGCATACGCTGCCTTGTTCTGTGTTTCGAAGTCTCGGGCTATTACTTAGAATTCGGTTGTCCGTAGTGGGGAGAATGTGGGCCTTGTAGTTGGACATTGTAACCCCCCGGTGCGCCCACGGAACGAGCTCGGGCGGCCTCACCCCCTCTCCGCCGTGGGCTGCGCCGCGCAGTCACGTGGCTGGAGGACCAGGCGGGGCGCGCCACGTGGAGGCTGGGCCGGGTGAGCGCGCTGAGGGGGCGCGGGGGCGCGGGGTCCTGACAGCTGAGTCCGAGTGCCCCAACCCTCCGTGGTGGAGGGTGACGTCGCCAGAGCTGGCAGGTGGGAGCCGCGAGTGGGGTGGACCCCGGGCTGGGTGGGGGGCGCACCTCCGTGGGAACGCGGCAGGTTGTGAACAAGCCGGCAAATTGTCTCTTTTCCCCCTAATGCTGGTTTAATGGCCTCGTCTGATGTTAAACAACGTAAGGGCTAGATTTGAAAGATCCTGTTTCTGACTCTTTCCCCTCCTCCTATGTTTGTTTACTTTTCTATTAATTTTGAGCCTTAACGTTACAGCGCACTAAATGGGATGTAGCATCTTGGATTGGATCCTGGAACAGAAAAAGGACATCAGTAGACAAACTTGGCAAATTGTAATGAAGTCTGTGGTTTAGTTAATGTTAACGTATTAATTTTGATACCGTGTCCTAATATTAACATTAGAGGAATCTGGGTAAAAGGTACACAGGCGCTCTCTGTATTATCTTTACAACTTACTGTAAATTAAAATTATTTTAACAGAAAAAGTTAAAACATAAAATCCTACGGCACTGTGCAGCAGGCCATTATTCACCAGGCAGGGTCCAGTTCTTTCCTCTTTGCTGTGCCCGACAGGAATTAGGTGTCTGTTTGACCAACTTGTTTGCTAAGGCAACAGTTGTCAGGCTAGTTAATGGGTGTGGATGCTTCTAGTCCAAGTTTTTTGGTCAGAAAACTGTTTTCCTTTTCAAATCTGTCCATCAGATATCTTTGGAACACCTTTTATGCCCAAGCAGATAAGACATACGTACTCCTGCACTAAGGGAGTGTACAATAAAAGCATTAGGTAGGAAGTGAGGACTATTAAAAGGTACGATATAGAGCTAGGAGGGCTCAGAGGTAGGAAAAATCATGTCTGGCCCAGGGTAGTCTGGAAGCATACTGGAGGCAGTGGCTACCATGAACTGAAGCAGGCCTGAGAGGAAAAAGCATTCCTAGCATGGAGAATGGCATCAGCTGAGGCTTGAAGGTGAGTGGCCTGGGAGCAGGTGCAGTCCCTTTTCTGCGGAAGTAAAGATGCCCAGAGAGTTCTGACAGCTGAAACAGGAAGTGAAATCAGGATTCTTGTTGTACAAAACAGAGTGACACTTTAATATCTATGCCATGGGAGCTATGGAAGGTTTTAGGGCAAGAGATGGGTATCATTGGATCTATGCTTGGAGATGATTGACTTGACAACAGTGTGTAGAGTAGCTTGGAGTAAGCCAGTTAGGGAACCGTTGGTGTAGTCCAGGAGAAGTAACGAAATTCAGCCAGGGCTGTGAAGCTAATGTGCGAAGAAGGTCATGGTTTGGGGAGATTTTGTGGATCTAGAGGGCTTGACAACTTGAGGCACTCAAGAGAAGAAAGAGGAAGGGGGAAAAAATTCCAAAATTTTGGGCCTGGTGTTTTGGAGCATGGTTGATGCATTTGCAGAAATAGAGGACACAGGAGGAGGTTTGGCTGAGGTGGGAAGTGGGGCGGGTAATTAATTTGTTTTTGAACAATCTGTGTTTGAATTGCTGGCAGGATATCCAGCTGGAGATGTGTATTTAGGGGTGGAAGCCAAACAAATATAGAAGGGACAGGAAGAGGAAAAGGAGCCTGAGCAGGCAGATATGAGAGAGTTGGTGTTCCTGTGGAGTTGGGGAGCCAAGGTGGATCAGGGGTCTGGGCATGGGGAGTCAGGAGTCACAGCTTCTGCAGACATGGAGGTGGCTGAGGAACTGAGACTAGGTCTTGGATTTAGCAATTAGGAAGTCACCGGTCACTTTTCAAAAAGTTGTTTTAGTGCAGAAGTAGGAAGATTGTCTGCTCACAGTCTGCAATATGTTCATCCTATGGCCTTTCCCAAGTGGCCAGAGTACTGAACAAGGAGCCAGAGATATGGTCCTGGCTCTGCCACTACTTGTATAATTTGGGGCAAGTCATGTATGCCTGGGCCGGAAGACGCATCCCTTAATAAAACCAGAAGTGCCCTTTTATTCCTAGTAACAACTCAGTTCATAGGACTGGGGTTCCATGGGGCACACTTTGGAAAATGCTAATATAGAACGAGGATTTTAGAGCTCCGAAGAACCAAGTAATCTTATCCAATCCTCTAATTTGACAAATGAAGAAACTAATACTCAAATTCTAATTCAGTAAACATTGATTTCAAATTTAGGGTTTATCTAACCCTGTAAAGTAGCTATGCTTAAACCCATTTTGGAGATTTGAAAACAGACTCCAAGAAGTTAAACAACTTGCCCAGGATCATGGAGCAGCAAGTGGTGGAGTGAACTTTGAACCCAGAACTCCTGAGACCAGGCCTTCTCTGTCACACATCCTGCTGCCTCCCCGTTTGTCAACATTGAATGCATTTAAAACTAGTCAAATGGAACCTTAGTTAACTTCAAATATTTTCCCTTTCTTAGAAGTAATGTGTTCCAAAACTCAAGTTTAATTTGACTGCATTCCATATTAGTATTACTATTAGCGTAAAAACATGGGCGGGTACATAGCCAACAGTTCCCAAAGTTACATTTTAAAAAACAGTAGAGCATTGGTCCATGTGAAAGCTTATTATTATGTTCAACTCTGAATAGTGGGAAGAGATCCCCATGATGCCTGAATATATGTGGTGCATTAAAAAATATTCTTAGGTAATCCTGTGATTGCTTATGCTTTCCCCTGATTGCTTTTTTCCTTTGTATTGACCAATTCAATTTTCTTCACTGCTAGCTGCCTGTGACCACACCCTCCTAACAGAGATGTGAGGTTGCATTTATAAACAGAAGTCTGCTGCACTAGAGATAAAACACAGCCTCTTCTGTACTAAATAATTTACTATCTACCCTCACAAATAAACAGAGACAAACTTACTTATTTAGGAAATAAACTTGTAAAGGAACCAAAATGATTTTATGAAAATTTGGGGAGAAAATGAGTCCAGTAGACTGTGTTGAGTGTTGCTAAAACTAGCTATTTTAGAAAAAGCAGAGAACCCTATGATTTCACTGATATGTGGTATATAAACCAAAAACAACAAAAGAACAAGACAAACAAATGAGAAACAAAAACTCATAGACACAGACAATAGTTTAGTGGTTACCAGAGGGTAAAGGGGGTGGGGAGAGGGAGATGAGGGTAAGGGGGATCAAATATATGGTGATGGAAGGAGAATCGACTCTGCGTGGTGAACACACAATGGGATTTATAGATGATGTAATACAGAATTGTACACCTGAAATCTATGTAATTTCACTGACAATTGTCACCCCAATAAATCAAAAAAAAAAAACTAGCTATTTTAGACTTTTACTTTCAGTTCTATTTGATGTCATAAATAATAGAAATTTGGTTTGCTCTGATGTTAATCTCACTGAAATTCTCCAATAACAGAAAGCAATGGCTAAGAGTGTTAACAGTGTCTGTCATCAGGGATCTGAATTCAGAATCTGGCTCTTGTTAGCTGTCTGTGCTTCATTTAACCTGTCTGTGCTACAATTTAATTGTCTAAACTTAAGTATTATAATAATAGTGTTGTCTTACCATGTGTTTGTGAAGACTAAATAAAATAATCTAAGCACTTAAAATAGTGCCTAGCACACGGAAGAAAGCAAGCAACAAGTGCTAGCTGCTATTGTCACTAAAAAATTTGTTGCTGATTTAAGGCATCCAGTTTAATAATTTTCTTATCTAGGAGAATACAACTGACAACACACTTCTCATCTTGCCCCCTAATCCAGTTTAAGGTCCCTTATTGTTTTCTGTGTTTTAAACAATTTTTAATATCATATTATTGAGTTATCATTTACATATGATAAAATGCACCATTGTAAGTATACAGTGGATTAGTTTTGACAAACCATCATTCTAGTCAAGATATAAGACTTTTACGTCACCCCAGAAAGTGTCCTCGTGCCCTTTGAAGTTCACCTTCCCACTCCAATCAACTGGTAATCTGTTTTCTGTCATATACATTAGTTTTGCTAGGATTTCATACAGTGTGTTTTTTTTCTGTTAGCATAATGTCTGTAAGATTCATCCATGTGGTTGCATATATCAGAACTTCATTATTTATTGCTGAATATATTCTATAGATGTACTAGAATTTGTCTGTTTTCATGTTAATGGACATCCGTGCTGTTTCTAGTTTTGGGATAATTTGAATAATGCTATGGGCATTCATGCACACATCTCTGTATGAACATTTGATTTCATTTCTCTTGGGTAAATACCAAGAATGCAATTGCCGGGTCACTGTTTAAAAGAAACTGTCAAACTTTTCAGTGTTTGTACCATTTTATTCTCCCACCAATGTCCACGTACTCAGCAACACTTGGAATTAGCAGTAGTATGTGCTGGAATCTCATTGTAGTTTAAAATCGACAGTTCCCTGATGACGAATGAGGTTGAGTGTCTTTCCATCTATGTATCTTCTTTTAGGATGTATTACTTCAAATCTTTCAAGGGCCTTTGTTTTTAAACATTGAAAATATATGTTACTTTGACCCTAAAAACAACAAAAAACCCTTCATACATAATCAGATGTGGCAACTATGTGTAGTTTTAATAGTGGAAGAATCAGAGAGGGAATCTCAGCAAAAAATGAGACTTAATTATTTTTGAAAGACTGAGATTTTACTTTTGAAAATCCTGGTAAGCAACTACTTAAAAGAAGGATATTTAGAAAAAAATGTCAGATATGTTTTTCTTTTTTTTTTTTTTTAAATAAGCAACCTGATTTATTTATTTTTTCCCCTTCTTCCGCCTCTCTCCCCCACTCTGGTTCAAGCCGTTGTTTCTCAGTCCAGTTGTGTAGGACACAGCTCTCTGGCCCATGCTGGTATTATGAGCCTTGCACCCCCCCCCAGCTGAGGCAGTCAGTCGCCAACGGGCCGCTCACGGCTGGTCTGGTCGGCAGCAGCTCTCCTGGCAGCACATGGCAGCCCAGCTCCAGGGAGAGCCATTGTTCACAATCTTAGCTGTAGAGGGTGCAGCTCACTGGCCCATGTGGGAATCGAACCAGTGACCTCCGCTAGGAGCACAGCTCCAACCACCTGAGCCACCGGGCCGGCCCTCTTTCTTTTTCTTTCTTTCTTTTTTTTAAATGAGTCTTGTGAAAAGGATGAAATATTTCTAAACAACTACAGCAAAGCAGCAGTTTTGAAATGCCTGGTGGTGGTGAAAGTCTCTCTTAACTGTACTCTGTACTAGAGAGAGGTACAATGCTGAACATTTCAGATGCTCTCCAGCCACCAGGTAGGCCACCATCACCAGGTAGGTGCTTACAATGGTCTTCACATGGGGAGGGCTGGGTAATGATGATTTCTCTGTAGGGCATGTTACCTGGAGATATTCTAGTAAGAAAGGCAGGTAATTAGCCCCATGATATCCAGTGTGGAGCCTTGCTGAGGTGACTATTTTGTTTTTCTGCCCTAGAGGCAAGTATTTCAGTTTGTATATTCCTTATTTGCCTTATTCTTTTATTAAACAAGTATTTATTGAGCACTGATTTTGTCGCAGATACTGTTTTAGGCATTGGAAATGCAGTGGTGATCCAAACAGGCAAAAACTTCTGCCCTTGTGGAGCTTACATTCTTCTTAGGGCCATTTAGAGTGGGTTTGGACACTGGGAAGGGAAAATTTTCAGGATGTCATTCCTCTTGAGAGGATCTTAGGCAGGCTGAAGCCACCTTCAGCTTCACTGAACTCCCACTTTTGCACTACCATCTCCCTTTTAGTGGCATGCTTTGAAAAATGAGTACAATATGGAGGAGTATGTTAAAAGGCCATAAGTGCTAAGGAGAAAGATACAGCAGATAAGTGGGACAGGGAGGAGTAGTTTGCAATTTAAGATGGGGTATCAGGCCCCAATGAGAAAATGGCATGAAGAAAAGACCCACAGGAAGTGAGGAACCACCTGTGCAACTATGGAGGAAGAGTGTTCCTCCAGGTAGTGGGAACACAAAGCTCTGGGGCAGGAGTACCTGACACGGTCAAAACAATGGGGAGGCAAAGCCGTTAGCCTAGGATGAGAGAGAGGGGCAGAGATGAGCAGAGGACCTCAGCATTAAAAAGGCTTTGGCTTTTGCTCTGATTGCTTGTGAAATAGTGGAGGGTTTTGAATACAGGTGCAGCACGATTTGAGAAAGACAGGTGGGGCACCTTCTTCCTTCCCACCTCTCACTGTCCCAAATATAAAACCTCTGCTAGTTGTCTACACAGAAATGGACCAAGTGGAGCTGTCAGAGAGACCGGAAGAGCCCTGAGCACCTAAAGTGGATAAAGGGCTGTGAAGGGACAGAGGCAGGATAGTCTTAAGTCATTCGAAGTCTCATTTTTTTAGAGACTTCTGAATTTTATGTAGCACTTAGGCTTGTGAAAACCAGACCCTTTCCTTTATAAGCTTGTACATCGAGAGTATTCTTGGCAAAGGCTCTGTCTGCTTTATTCTGATTAGTAGACTACTACATTCAGTAAAAGCCTTTCTTGCCTCCTTACAATTCCCCACATCTTTGAAATAAGAAGGAATTTTTCTTACCTATAAAAAGTCCTGAAATGTTGAAGACCTTGAATTTGGATTGCATTTGTGCGCTTGTGCTTTGCTGGGATAGTCCAAGGAACTTTTCTTCCTTGGAAAACCTAACTAACTTTCTTAGACTGATGGTGTTTTTTTTTTTTTTTTTAAGATTTTATTGGGGAAGGGGAACAGGACTTTATTGGGGAACAGTGTGTACTTCCAGGACTTTTTTCCAAGTCAAGTTGTTGTCATTTCTCTCTTAGTTGTGGAGGGCGCAGCTCAGCTCCAGGTCCAGTTGCGGTTGTTAGTTGCAGAGGGCGCAGCCCACCATCCCTTGCGGGATTTGAACAGGCGGCGTTGTGATTTAGAGGCCACTGGCCCATGTGGGAATCGAACCGGCAGCCTTCGGAGTTGGGAGCACGAAGCTCCTGAGCCACTGGGCCGATCCCAGACTGATGGTGTTTTAATTACTGTTTTTCTTAACTACAGATAACCTGTTTTTCCTATGGTAAAGACGACATCTGGCTGATGAGCAGCGTGGTGAGGTCACTGAGTGAGGCAGAGGCGCAGACCTGGGAAACAGAGGACGATGACATGGCAGAAGGTGATTTAGGGTATGGCCTCGGAAGAAGGCCCGGCGGTATTTATGAAGTGCAAATTTCACATTTATTTACATCTGGAAAAAGATCAGATGAACGGAACTTTGGCCCTCCCCCATTTCCAAGAAAGGGGGAAGAAAGAAGTGCTGTTTTTCAGCATTCCAGGCGTGAGAGCTTGCAAGATACATACCCTGAAGTGTCCAGAATTTCCCATCACAGACGACAAAGTAGCACTGGTAAGAATGCCTAGTGTTCTCTCCCTCCCTTTTCCCCCTGTGAATTTTAGCAGTGCTGCCACCCTTTCAGCACATGGAAATGGGTTGCCAGAGTGGATTTTAGAAATTTATCTTTATTTACTTCTTGGAATTGGTGATGGTTCAAAAGAATTGATGTTTCTATCAAAACAATCTTAATCATAACTGAAAATAAATTATGCTGTACCTTAAGGAAATAATACAATTCAGAATCATATTGTGATAGAATGATGCAACTCCAGTGATTGGGAGCCTGTGGATGAGTCCATGACTTTGTTGTGGTACAGAGTTTCTGTGGCTGAATCTTTTGTAATCCACATTGTAAAACTTCCCCACCAAAGTGGAACAAACACAAATTAGAGCAACAGAAAAGTAATTTGAGAAACATGTTTCAGATACACAAACGCTATGTTGTAGCTGGGGCTCTATCCCCATCCCCAAAATCCTCCTTGGAATTAGGATGGCGTTATTTACAAATTTTTCTTCCAATTCCGTATCACACACAGAGAATGGATAATGTTTTGCAAGCAAGATATTGAAAACTGAACATGATGCTAAAATGCCTTTGTAAAAACTTGAGGAAACCACTGGGATAGAAGCGAGATGTAATAGTAATAGTGTGAGCTCCTGTTTGTTGGGTTATGGACTTTTGTCTTTTTGTCAAAGTTGACCTGATCCTAGGTAAGAATATTGTGTTAGTTTCCTATTGCTAATAGGTAATTTCCAAATTACCAGAAATTTAATGGTTTAGAACAACAACACAAATTTATTATCTTACAGTTCTATGGGTCAAAGGTCCAAAATGGGTTTCACTGGACTAAAATCAAGGTGTCTGCAGGGCTGCATTCCTTCTGGAGGCTCTAGGAGAGAATCCATTACCTTGCCTTTTCCAGCTTCTAGCGGCCACCTGCATGCCTTGGCCTGTGGTCCCCATCCCCCATGTTCAAAGCCAGCAGTGGCTGATGGAGTCTTTCTCACGTTGCATCACTCTGACACTGACTCTCCTGCCTTCCTTTCATTTGTAAGGACCCTAGTGAGCACATTGGACCCACCTGGGTAATCCAGGATAATCTCCCATCTATGGTACTTAATTTAATCACATCTGCAAAGTCTCTTTTGCCATGTATTCACAGGTTATGGGGATTAAGATGTGGACTTCGTTGGCGGCCATTATTCTGCCTACCACAACAGAAGTTATTATTGTCAACCTAATGTCACTTTTGTCCCTTCTTGGAATCCCTATATCATCAGAATAAAAACGTGATTAGGTGTCGCCTTCGATACTGTCATGTTGATGAAAGTTCAGAATAGCAAAGAAAAAAATGTTTTGAGAAAATTTTAATATCTCTCAAAATATTCTAAATGTTTTTTTCTTTTACTTCTTTTCCTCTTGCTTGTCACTTATCACTTTAATGTTTTTCTATTGCCAGTGAGACCAAATGAAAATGAAGCTCCTGGAAAGCCAGGTTAATGTCTCAATTGATTAAAGAGAAAATAATTGAAGAGAAAATAATTGAAGTTTAGGAGACTTCTAGTCATTCTCTTTGGAAAGAAATTAAATACAGGTTACTTCTTAGCTATTCATATCACTTTATTGATCAAACAAGCCAAACACAAAAATTGATTAATTTCACTCACCAACATTCATGTTTTTTATATTGCGTGTGGACAAAAAAGGGGCCATATACTAAACCTGAAAAGCTCAGGGGAGGCCTGCATAGCAGGCCTTACAAACCCAGAGACTGAAAGTAATCACACAGGATGGTCTGAACTGAAAAATTTTTAACTAAAAGCAACTCATGGCAGGCAGTCAAGTCCTACGCCTGAACTTCCTTGACAAAGGTCCATCTTTACCTTAAGTGAGCCTTCCTATTGTCTTTTTTGCATCTAAGATAACACATCCTTGAAATGTCAGAGTCATCTCCTTTGCCAGACCTGTCAGGGTACAACCACTACACCACAGCTAGAGACTACAACCCCTCATTGTTATCTTGTTCTCCCTGCATACTGTCTCTAGGTGCTGTGAATGTTGTTAACTATCCTGTACCCACCAATGGAAAAGAAGTCTGTGTTTTGCTATTGTACCTTTTTATCCAATCCATTTCCCCGCCTTGCTTTCTAAAGTAGAAAATAAGCTACAAAATGCAAAACTGCCATTCTCTGGAGGAGTTTCCTCAATCTATTGAGACTTTACTTCCTGGCAATTGTCAGTTTGGCTCAAATAAACTCATGAAAACTCTCTCACTCAAATAAACTCATAAAAACACTCTGTAGGTTTGAACATTGACCTGTGTTTGTATGTAGTAACTAACCAATTTGTTCACAACAGCTTTATTTTAGAGTCCATTTTAAAAAAGTCTTTTTATTCAAAAGTATGTGTCTTTTCATTTATGAAATGTTTTAAGCTATTTTTGTCATTGTTTGGTTTATTATAATTCTTTTCTCAATGTAATTTAGGGGACACCTGTATTTGATATTTTGTAAATAAATGTCCTGTATAAAGTAGTTATAAATTTTTTTTCCTAATAGATTCTAATTCAGAATTGTCAAATGTAGAATTAAAGCAACGTCTTGATGAAACATTAGAGGTGAGTACCTGGGTAATACAAAAATTCTCATGTGAATAAAGTCCCCTGATAGATATTTGTTTAAATAGTACTAAAATTGTAGGGAAGGTAAATGCTGGCTTTCCAGATACTCTCGAAGAGCCTTGGCTGTGTATAAATCTTGTATCTTTCAATTGGCCTCCCCAGTTTCTTATCTTCCTCATCTCTCAAAAAGCCTATTTATGTAAACAAGTCCCAGTTCTCCTTGCTCCCTTTATCTTCTACTACTTCTCTAATCTCCTCATGGAGAAAATAGTTATTACTTCCTTCCATCTGTCTTCCCTGTATGTGTGGCTTGAAACAACCTGACTTAACCTCTTTGAGGTCAGAAGACCCACCAGAAATTATCCCAAGTGGTCTGAGGAGACTGTCCAGCCTGGGACTAGACATTTCTGTGAGTCAGGGCAGGAGTGCCTGTCCTGTGGGAAACGGGAAGCCCATTTTAGTGTCTGTGACTCTTCTTGTGAAAGCTGCTGTAATCGTTTCCTAGGACTACTGTAACAAAGTACCACAAACTAGGGATTTAAAATAATAGAAATTTATTCTTTCAATTTTGGAGGCTTAGAAGTCCGAAACCCAGGGGTCAGTAGGCCACATTCCCTCTGAGAGCTCTAGGAGAATCCATTGTCTCTTCCTAGCTCTGCTGATTGCTCCCCACAACCCTCCACATTTCTTGCTTGTAGCTGTGTCACTCTAGTTCTGTGTCTGTCAACATATGACCTTCTTCCCTGGGTGTCCACGTCCAAATTTTTCTCGTCTTATAAGGACACCAGTCATTGGATTGGGTTTACCTAATCCAGTCTGACCTCATTTTAAGTTGATTACATCTGAAAATGACCCTCTTTCCAAATAAGGTCACAGTCACAGTACCAGGAGTTAGGACTTGAACATTTCTTTGGGGGTGGACATAATTCATAATAGCTACTGTAGCTGTGTGAATGATCACATTTATGTGGCCTAAAGATTTTTTTTTTCTAATTCTTATCTGTGTGGTCTAGATGGGTGAAAACAAAAGATTTGGGCTTTGCGTTCTAAATGGCACCTGATAGTCAGGCTCTCAATTTTGGTCTGTGTTGCCCACTGATAAAACCTGGGGGAATTTCCAACCTCATTTATAAGGGCAAAATGCTTTGAGTCAAAGTGCATGCAGAGCTTAAATGTGGACTATCCGAATTGATCATTTTGGGTTGCATATCTCGCAGATAGGAAGATGAATTTAATTTCTTTCCTCAGGAGGTAGAAATTTTAAAAACTGAACTTGAGGCATCTCAAAGACAACTTGAAGGTAAAGAAGAAGCACTGAAAATTCTTCAAAGCATGGTAAGAAGTTATTTTTAAATTTTCACATTCCAATGTGAAAATGGCATGGTTTAAGCTTTTAAAACAAAAGCAGCAGTACTTAATATAATTGGGGTGTGTTTTTTTTTTTAATTTAGATTTTTTTTTAAGTTTTATTGAAATAACTTACATGCTATGAATTTCACACGTTTTAAACATATAGTTCATTTTTACTAAAGAGTTGTGCAACTATCACCACAATCTCATTTTAGCACATTTTCAATACCCGAAAAAGGAACTTTGTACATATTAGCAGTCACACGCCATTCACATCCCCAACCCCAGACAACCACTAATCTACTTTCTGTCTTGCAGATTTGCCTTTTCTATTACATGTAAATAGAATCGTACATTATGCGTCTGGATTCTTTTGCATTTGGATTCTTTTCGTTAGCATGTTTTTGAGGTACAAGCACGGTGGAGCATTTGTCAGAACTTTCTTCCTTTTTATTACGAAATAATATTCCATTGTATAGATATAGCACATTTTGTTTATCCATTCACCAGTTAGTTGATGGCCAGTTGGGTTTCCACTTTTGGACTAATATGAATAATACTTGTATGAATGTTTGTATACAAGTCTTTGTGTGGAAAATTCTTTCATTCATTCTCACATTGATTGGGAAACAGCCAAACCAAGATCTTCTGACTTGTGAACTATCAAACATTCCATAAAAAGGGGGTTTCTGTGGAAATTCTCATCTCAAATTAATTTTCTGTTGTCTTAAAATAAAAATGTGAACTTCATCGTGCATATAGAAGTGATTAGAGATTGAATTTATACTGATAGGATTTTTACTTTTCTTAGGCAATATTTGGCAAAGCCACAAGTCATACTCAGGCAGTGCTTCAAAAAACTGTGGAACAAAAGAGATCCTTGGAGAAGGTATTTGCCTTTTAGTGTGGACTTGTTCAATTCAATAAGCTTTCAAATAGTTTCCTTCAAATTCACCATACTAATGGGTATGTCATTTGTGTATACCCTCTGCCAGGTGTGTTTCGACTTCATAAGATTCCTTCCTTTTTGGAGCTTATAAAGAGACTGTCAAAAGGGGAAAAAATTAAGGTTTCTTTTATTTCCCCATTTTAAGGTAGTAGGAGGCCTGCCAAGTTGATACTTTCTGTTTTTCTTCTTACAAAGCCTGCCTCTTTCTGACCACCTCATCTTTACCAAAAAGGTAGTTAGGAATAGCTTCCTGTGCCTGTTGGACCCTCCCTTGATGGCACTGCTCTGGGCTCACACCTTCAGGGGTATATTTTGCTTGTGGAGTCTGCATGGGTTGGGAGCGGGGATGATGAGAAATCTAGGTGCAGACCAAAAAAGTTTTAAGCTAAAGAATATGAAATTTCTCCTATAGTAAGCAAGCTTTGACAAAGCTCGTTTGAGTGCTACAGAGGCATGTTGTATGTGTTTACAAATGTCAGACACTTTTTGAGCAATGGGTTTTTCCTCTGTAACATATTTCTTTGAAATGATTAAATTATGTATTTCAGCTATTCATAATGTTCTGGAGTGACTTATTTATAGAATTTTCCATGAAAGTGCTATTTTCTTTCTATAGGAAATAAATGCCTTGCAGTGGGAAATAGAATTTGATCATAATAGATTTAAAAATATAGAGGAATCTTGGACCCAAAAATATGACAGGTTTGTATATTATTATTCCATAGTTTTTCTTTGGAAATCATTTATTTATTATTTTATTTTATTTTATTTATTTTATTTTGGCTTTCTTCTTCTTTGAGCTAATTGTAAATATTATAAAATTCTTATTGCTTATCCCCTTGCCAGCTCCATATTTTTCTGTTAATTTTCTTTTTAAAAAATATAGTATAAACTGCATTTTCAAATACAGTGGAAAAGCCATGTTTTCCAAGCTATTTTAGCATTGGCACCATTTTTTCAAATAAAATGTTTTGAGCAGCTCTTTTATTAGTGTGAATTTAATAATTTTAAATTACAACATACACTTTTTATAAAGTCAATCATTGAGAAATTGATTTGATATTGGGAGTTATAGATGGCTTTAGTACCTAATCTTTTATTATCTTTTTTTTTGTATTATTTCTTAACTTTTAATTTGAGATCAGTGAAGATTTACAGAAAACTTGTAAGAATAGTACAAAGAATTCTTCTACATCTTTCACCAAGATTCTCTAAATGTTAACTCTTTACCACATTTGCTTTATCATTCTTTTTCCCTTTCTCTTTGTAGTTAAATATGTAGATATAATTTTTGTTTGTGAACCGTAAGAGTAAGTTGCACATATATGCACATACAGATGCACAGGGCTCGTTTTAGCTTTGCCCTTTTCCACATCTGTAACTCCCATAGTGAGGAACCTGGCTCCTATTGCCCCATATATTTACTTATTTTTCCATCATAGAATATGCAGAAAGTAGCTGTAGAATTGCTATACATACCAATGTAAAATAAAACCTAAAGTAGTTTAATATTTGTTTATAGTTTTGTTTTTAGCCTGAGGGTATATAGTCAAAATCCTGTGTTCAAAAATTACTTGGTTAGTCTTTTCGCGCTTTAGTATGGTTATGCTATTCATTTACAATAATTTATTTCTATTTGTTTCTATTTTAGAGTATTTTTTCACTGTCCTTGTTGATTTACTTATTTAATTTTGACTTTGTAAAACAGTGACATGCTTCCAAAGTCAGAACTGTTCAGAAAGGTGTATTATGAGAAGGGTCATTCTCCCACCAGCTTTCACCTCCATTACCAAACTCTTGCCATTCTTCCTTCTCCTCACCGTCTGCAGATAACCAATGTATTATTCTCTGATTTATCCTTCCTGCATTTCTATTTGCACGAATAAGCAGATATATATGTATGTTTTATTTCCCCTTCTTTCTTACACAAAAGATAGTTTACTATAGATACTCTTTTGCACTTAGATTTTTCCATTTAATCATATATCCTGGAAATCAGATCACTTTGTGGATGTGCCATACTCAACCATTCTCCTACCATGTTTCCCCAAAAATAAGACTGGGTCTCATTTAAGTTTTGCTCCAAAAGACACATTAGGGCTTATGTTCAGGTTTTCTTCCTGAAAAGTCATGCTAGAGCTTATTTTCTGGGGTCTTATTTTCTTAGGTCTTATTTTCGGGGAAACACAGTATATATATATGGGCACTTAGATTGTTTCCAGTGTTTTGCAATTATAAACAATGCTGCAATACATAACCTTGATATATATACTTTTGTGTTATTGGAGGTGTATTTTCAGGGTAAATTCTTAGAAGTAGAATTGCTGGGTCAGAAGGTAAATGCATATGCAGATTTATTAGATGTTGCCAAATTCCTCTCTGAGGTTTGTACCGCCTTGCATTCCTGAGAGCAACACGTGTGAAAGTTTCCCTACAGTTTCATCAAGAGATTATACGTTTTAATTTTTTGATAGTGTTGTTTACCTAATTTGTTTTTTTGTATTTTGTTTTGGCTGCACAGAACCCAGAAAATTCTGATTCACATGTACAGATTTATACATGGTCAATAAATTGCCTTTTAGGATTCTCTTCAATTAAGTAGAGCTGGCAGAAGATGCTTTATTATGAGGTCTGCACAAAAATAGTTAATGAGATAGCAAAGTTAATGCTTATTTATTTAAGTAATTACAGTTTATAAAGTAATCTAAGTAATTGAAGTAATTTATGAAGTAATTTAAGGGATCTAACAAAATGTTGTGAGCATCTGAAGAATTTCCTCATGGCCTTAGAATTAATCAGAATGCATTTGGAAATGCACAGACCTAGTCTTAGGAAGAGGTTGTACTAACAAAGGTGCTTTATTCCTCAAGGGCTACCTACCTTGCTTGAGAACCTGATTTAATACTTTATTAATTTGTTAAGTACTTCATAGAAGCAGAATGTCTTAGATTTACATTTCGCTTTTAATTAGGAAGCGTTAGCTTCATGACCACTGTTTCTAATGATCTGAGGTCAACCCTGAGTACAGCGTAGAACATTTCTCACAAACATCACTACACAGTGTCTTGACAGGTATTTCATTTAAAGTCGTAAATTGACCAGATAATCTGGCTACTGCTCTTAATTAACACACAAAAAAATTGTTTACGCCTTTAATGCTGGGCAATTTAGGAACTCTTGTAAGTACTTCCAATTTTTAGTCAATAAAGCTTCCTATGTATCTTTTATGCAAGTTTTTGAAGGTGGCTTAAGCCTTATATGTAGTTGGTAGTCAGATGGTTGTTAAGTTGAATGAAAACTTTAGCAGAGAGAATGCGTATTCAAAATGGATGCCTTAGAGATATATCTGGTTCTGATTTTTTCTCAACTAAGTATACGGGAGGGTTTAGAGTATGTTCAAAATCTTACCACACTCCTTAGAGTGTCCTAGACTGTTTTGAAGTAGGAAAATTATATTTAGGTTTTTGTGCTCTACTTATGGGATAAAAATAGTCTCATTTAAGTACAAAGTGCTAATGTTTTAGTTATTTGGAAAGTATTTTTTTCCAGACTAAACTGTGAAAATGGAGTCCTCAAAGAAACTTTGAAATTAAAAACAGAAGAAATTAAAATGCTGAAGTCTGAAAATGCAAGTAAGAGTGGTATTTTGATAATTCTTTAAGAATAGTATGTTAAAAGATTCATTTTATATAGTGTCCTATCAATAGAGACAAAGTGCTAGTATTGCAAAGTAATATATATTTCAAGGATAATAGAAGCAATATGTCATTTAGGTTTTCTAATTTAAAAAAATTTGAGGTGAAATTCACATAAACATAAAATTAGCCATTTAAAAGTGAACAGTTCATAACATTCAGTGTTGTGCAACCACCTATTTCCATAACATTTTCATCATTCCACAATAAAACCTCAAACATATTAAGCATTTATCCCTATATCCCCTTTATCCTTTAATTTTTATACTCAGTGGAAAACAAAATGGTAGAGCAACTTATGTTTGAGGAACTTGAGTAGGTTTATGTTTTATTGGAACACTAGTAGGAAAAGTTTGTATAGTTATTCAACATTATTTTCTTTCAAAATGGGTCTTCTGTGACTTTATCACTAATACAATTATTCTTAATTTTTCAAGATATTATTTGACTCATTAAGAACTTGGAATTTTTTATATATACAGTTGACCCTTGAAGAACATGAGGGTTAGGGGCACCGACCCCCAAGCAGTTGAAAATCTGCATATAACTTTTGACTCCCCCAAAACGTAAGTTGTCCCTCTGTATCTGCAAGGGAATGGTTCCAGAACCCATCATGGAAACCAAAATATGCAGATGCTCAAATCCCCCATGTAAAACGGCATAGAACAAGGCATACAGTCAGCTCTCCACATCCGTGGATTCCCAACTGCGGATTGAAAAACAGTATTTCCATCAGAGGTTGGTTGAATCCACAGATGCAAAATCTGGGGAACAGGTGGGCCAACTATATATTTATTGAAAAAAATCTGCGTATAAGTGGTCCCGTGCAATTCAAACCCATGTTGTTCAAGGGTACGTGTGTATGTGCACACACACCCCCTTATATAATGAGCCACCTTAAGACAAGAGGTAACAAAGAATATTTAAGTATTTTAAGAATATGAAGGTGGTACCAAATTTTTATAAAATTTTGAGATGATGTTGATTCTCCCTTCTGAGCAGAAACTATTTTGAAATGGTGGCTTGAATAGACAAAATAAACTGAGTCAGGTCATGGGCCCAAGCACTTTACATAGTGTAGTGAGTTGTGGCAATGGCCCTGAGTGAGAACAGCACACAGGTGGTGCTTCTCAGTACCAGTGATTTGAGCAGATGGAGATTTCTCCTGTATCAGGTTAGTTCTCAGGACAGAAGCTACTCATAACCACCCTTCCCTGCATCCCTACAACTCCATCCTGCAACAAGAAGGAAAAGTGACTGTTTTCTACTCTCCAGTAGATAGCAGGACCCCTCTTGTTCTGAATGGTTTGAGAGTCTCTTGTAAAAACTCTTAACAGAAAAATCTGATAGTTTGGATTGTTGGTACTTTTGATATAATACATGAGATCTCATCATGTGGTCATCTCACTATCCACAGTCTGTCTGGTGTTTCTTTTTTATAGAGAATAATTTGCCTTTGTAATTTTCTTTTTAAAAATCCTACAAATTTTCTAAGAGCAAATGAAGACGAGACTTTGGTTGCAAAGTTAAGATACTTACACATTAGAAATAACATTTTATCTAGTGTTACATATGTATTATCTTACGTAATACCCACTATTCTATCAGATTTTCTGGATGGGGCCAGATTTTGTGGGCCATGCCTGTTGTATATGCATTGGTTGTAAGAAATAAGTATATGATGTTGGTGTAACAAGATTAGATGAGGACAGAGTTAGCTCTCATAATTAACACTTTTTAATTTACGGAAATGTCTTTATTTACAAATATTTTCCATTTTAATTAATAATATTTTGTAGTACAGATGTCTTACAGTTCTGTAACACGGAATACAAAATGTTTACTATATAACTTCTTAATTTGATGTTTTGCATTTTGGGATTTTTTTGATAAACTCTATTAAGATGTTTCTGAAATGTTACCAAAAATTATCCTATTTGTTGTATTACTTTTTTAATGTTGTGTTACTTTTTTAAATATGCTGTTAAGTTCTTCCCCATGATTTTAAAAGGATGTTTCATTAACATTCATGATTATTTTGTTATTTAAAATGGTTTTGTGTCATGGCCCTTCCTAGGTTTAAATCAAAAGTATTTAGAGCTGCTCGCTATGCTTGATATCAAACAGCAGAAGATGGTTCAGGAAAACATGTGCCATGATAAAGGTGGTTTTACAGAGGTTTCAGGTCTTGAGGTAGGTAAGTAGGTATGAAAGCTTAGCTGGAGGGACATTTTATACTTTCCTTTTCTGTCATCACCGTTTGCTTCGTCTTCTAGGGTAGCACCATACTTAGCAATTTGAGAAAGAGAGAGAGAGGCCCATCGGTTTGCTGAGGTCAGTTCTTCAGTCTTGCTGGTTACCATACCCCTTCAAGCAAGAGATTCCTGGACATTAAGGGGTGTGCTAGTCACTTCCTGCCTTTTCTTTCTTATTTCTACAGTTTTAGAAGAAGCTGTTAGTAGGGTCTCACATTACCTGATCACAGACTATTTTTTTAGGAGTGTTTTTCTCATTGACATTAAAATTCATTCATCATTTCTGAATATGCAACCCTCCCTGAGTAGCTGGCAGTAATAAAAGCAGGACAAGCAGGGCCAAGTCCAGTCACAGGAATTCCACACTGTGGATGTTAATATTTACTTTGTTAGGCCAAGTTCCTGCCAAGGACTCAGAACTATAGGGAACTGCTGCCAGGTTAAAGGTGAAGATGGAGAGTGAAAAGAAGGAAAATAGAATTCCATTAAGTTCTGAGTAACAACATTCTTTCCTCATTTGTATGTAGTTGACCTCCACTTGGATCCTGAAATCCTGATCTCAGCTTTCTTCTATTTTTGTTTTCCTTTCCAGTTTCTTTGAATTAGATGCTTGAATAGAAATGTGCATGGGTATGTGTGGGTGTGCCCCCGTGTTTGTGTCCAGCTAAGCAGTGTGACACTTAGTAACAGGGTATGTTTTTGGATTTACAGCTTGCAGTCCTTGGAGCGTGCCTCTGTCATAGTCCCAAAGGGAGCCCCTGTTCCTGTGCCAAAATGGCAGCATCTGCTCGGAAAATGCTTCTTCAGTTCAAACAAGAGGTATCGTATTATCACAATGGTGAAAGCTTTGGTTTTCTTTCTCTATTAATAGTGGAATAAATGGAAGTATCTGCAATGATATAATAGCATTAACTTATAAACTAGATTTTATTTACGTAGTACCAGAATACCAATAGTACTTGGCACGATACTGTAGTTACATAAAGTTGTTTGCCTAAGATTGTAGTTAATATTTCCTAAATTCTATTTTTCTGTCTACACATGGTCCTAAAATTACTATATATTAGAGGAAAAGGTGCACTTGTGCTTAAAAATTACTAGGATCCACAACATTGATCAATGGGGAGATCAACATGAAGTTTACCAGAAAAGCAGAAAGGTACAGTGCCTTTGTACTAACCAGACCTAGGTTTGAATCTTGTATCCATCATTTTCTAGCTGTGTGGCTCTGGACACATATGTTAAACAGAGGGTAATAACTAGTTTGGACGGTTGTAAGAAATGGAGGAAATAGACGTATGTTTAGCACAGTGCCATGCACATGCCCAGCATTTAATCAAATGATAGCTGCCATTATAATTAGGCTTTAATAACAAATACAATACATGGACCGTAATTTTAATCTGCTACCTTTACTGAAGGTGTGGAATTTAAAGTCTTCAGAGTACATAAACCAGTTAACAGCCAGACACTAACAGTTCATTAGGAAAAGCATAAGATCACAGTCAGGATAAACTATGGGAGGTATCTGAAAGATGGCATTCAGTATTGTTTTCAGTGGTGTTGTTTGGAATGGCCCTAGGCAGTAGTGAGATGCAGGCCTTGGCATCCTCCCTTCTTCCTTGTTGGGCAGAACACACACAGGGCCTGTCTAGGATAATGAGGTCCAAGAGTTGGATTAACGGAATTGACAGGCACCACAAGGGAAATTTCTGGTAATCTAGTTCAGAGTGGGCAGCTACTGTAAAAGAGAGCAGCAAGTACTAATTAGTTTAAGCAGATGAAATAGACCAAAGACAGACAGACCGATGCTAGGCAGGGAGATTACATTTGCTAATATGACTCAGCATCCACGCAAGAATTATTCTGGTTTTGCTCTGAAATCTCTCAAACTTTCTTTCAAAACCAGTTGGAACTTTTGCAGAAGAGTAAAGAAGAAGCTTACATAATGGCAGATGCATTCAGAATTGCATTTGAGCAACAATTAATGAGGAAAAATGACCATGCACTAAGATTGACACAAATGGATAAACCGTGTAAAAAAGAAACAAAGTGGAAAAATTGGAAGCACCTTAAAGAGGATGGTAAATATGAATTATATTGGCAATAATCAGGTGTAATTTCAGTTGTTATTGGTTATAATCAAAGGTGATTAAGCACATTTAATACAATGGAGAAAATAATTGAAATTTTACATATTTGTGATTTATTTAAAAATATAGTAACTATGGGAAAAAGATCATTTGATGATACATATACAGATGAGCTATGGGATCAACAAAACCATAAAGTAACAGGAGAATCACTTCTTTAGTACTCTTCTATTTCATTTAAACAAGACTATATTTAGTGGAAAAAATAAGAGTGTTAGGATGGTTAAAGAGAAACTACCAAGAAGGAAGTAATATTGAAAATGACAGTGAAACTCATTAAATGATTTATAGATGATGTAATACAGAATTGTACACCTGAAATCTATGTAATTTTACTAACAAATGTCACCCCAATAAATTAAAAAAAGATGCTAAAAAAAAAAAAAAAAAAGAAACTCATTAAATGTATCTATCTAATTAAACTTTACTGACGTGTGATTCTGGAAGAGACTTGTGGGGTAGAGGAAGTTATCTTAAATTGGACAAATAAAATATTCTTATAAAAAATAAAACAGAAATTAATGTTTAGGTTTGGCTCACTAGCCTATCAAAAATCCATGGCTATTTTTGAGTATTATTATTGTAAACGAAATATATAAAAATGGCATGAGGATAAGATTACAATTGAAGTAGATCACCCAATATAAACAAAGTAGCTGTTATTTTTTTAGAAATTTTAGTTTCTCTAAAAGGTCAGTATTTCATTTGTCAATATTCAGTAGAATTCATATTACTTCCATTTAAAATTCCAATTTGAAACCATTTATCAGTCAAGAAAGATGAGTGCAGTTTATAAGAAGTTTAAATGTTTTAGTACTGAAATTCTGAGATGACTATATTTCTAAATATTTTCTAATATGTCAAAATCCATAATTCTAATTCTACCATTCCAAAATTCTCTCATTCTGAGACAAACTTCAGGGCTAATAAGAATCTTATATTATTATTTTTTAAACATTGATATTAATTAGTCATAATTCTTTTATTTTTTATTTTTATTGTATATATTTTTAATTTTATTGGGGAAGGGGAATAGGACTTTATTGGGGAACAGTGTGTACTTCCAGGACTTTTATCCAAGTCAAGTTGTTGTCCTTTCAATCTTAGTTGTGCAGGGCACAGCTCAGCTCCAGTTGCTGTTGCTAGTTGCAGGGGGCGCTGCCCAACATCCCTTGAGGGAGTCAAACTGGCAACCTTGTGGTTGAGAGCCCACTGGCCCATGTGGGAATCGAACCGGCAGCCTTCAGAGTTAGGAGCACGGAGCTGCAACTGCCTGAGCCACTGGGCCAGCCCCAAGAATCTTGTATTATTAAAAGTGAAACTTTTAATAGGAGATACCTATTTCGTTTGAAAATTTTCTTTTCAAACAGTACGTATTAGTAAAAGCAGACGGATCAAATGTTGTCAATTTAAGCTTCATGAACTAAACTTTATTCATCCCTTTGCTGAAATGGTAAATAGCTTGCAAGGGATAATAAAAACAAAAGTAGTAAACAAGAACCATGAAAGTAGGTAAAAGCAGATTATAAAAGCTATTTATTTAGAGTATTCATCAGGTGGAAGTTAGGGCAAAAAAAGGAAAATGTTTCTCAACTTTCATCCTTAAAAAGGCATTCCACATTGTCCTGAAATTAACTTCTAAAAGTTTTTCTGACATGAGCCATTGAGCAAATAAATATAGGCTAGGTATAGCCATAGGTACTACTATTATCATTCTAGAGGTGAGGAAATGAAGCTCAGAGAACTTTTCCAAGGTCATGCAGTTAGTAAGTGGCAAAGTAAGGATTCAAGTCCAGGTCTTTCTGGCTCTAAAGCAGTTTGCATGGTTCGGAGGCCACCTGTGGCCTGCAGTATTTTCAAATATTGTGGGTAAGTGGCTGACATTTAAAATTGGGAGATAGCACATACAGATCTGGACCTCTGGCTCCTCTGGAAGACTGAGATCTGCTAGCAGGGGCTGCATTCTCTCCTACGGGGAAGCCATGGTTGGGAGCTGAGGAGTGGTGTGCCCCAGTGGCAGGGCGTTGCTGCTTCTCACACTGTGGCCCTCTCCAGTGTTCACCATCCCAGCTCTAAGGCTGTGCTTTTCCAGCTGCACTGTACTGCCTACCTCATTTGTGCTGGAGGTCTCCTGAGGACAACCGACTGATTTAGGAAAGCATTAGCCTTGGTGCATACTTTCCTCTTCCTGGAAGTACTACATCAGTGAGTATCTTTTTATGCCTCAGTTGGATTTTCAACGTTCAATTTTAGGATCACTATCACAGAAGACTAAGAAGACCTTAGGGCGGAAACTATTGGATATGCTTCCTTCAGAAAACAGTTCTAAGAGGACTGAAGATCAGGATAATCCTCAGGAAGTCTTTAAGATGCTAATAGATCTGGTGGGTATCTTTGCTTTGTTAGAGGTTGTGGTTACACTCATCTTTTTGCTTCCTAGTACTCAGCTCCACTCTACATTTGCCTTTTATGCCCTTTCCCCTCTTGCAGAGTCATAATCTTCATCTCTTTAAACTCTCAGCATGTTCTTCCTGTCCAAGTTTAAAGCTCCACTTCTGAAAAGAGGGGGTTCTCTGTAATGAACTCCAGGTATCTCTGTCATCTGACAAGACCTTCTATTCAGGAATTTTTTATGTACTCAAGGCACTTCCTCAAACATTATGTCCTTGAATCATTACAAGCCTGAAATGTCCTGTTATCCCCATTTCATAGATGACTAAAGAGACTCATATTATATGAACATACTTATCTATAGAAGAGTGTTAAGTTATTTGTTTGCATATAAATATATAAACCATATATAACTTCAACATTCTTTTACAGAGATAATTAGTACATGTTGATTTTATATACATATACACACACAACATTTTTTCCCTTCTCTTCAGATGACAACAAAATTTTCAACAGAAGGAATGTTTTCTGTTCTTCCTTTTAAAAAAATGCTCAATAACATGTAGAATCATGCTTGGGTATCAGTGGACACCTAATTAATTTATTCATATTGACTGACTTGACAGATTGAATATTGAACATTCTGATAAAATATTCCCGACTATAGCTCTGTATTCTGTGATCTATTGACTAACTGGTACATTTTAAATTTTTGTGCATGCAGCTGAATGATAAAGAAGAAGCTTTGGCTCATCAGAGAAAAGTTAGTTACATGCTTGCTAGGGCATTGGAAGGCAAAGACTCAAAAAAAAATAGAGAAGAAAATCCTACGAAAGACAATTTTCCATTAAAAAATACCTGGCAGAAAACTTCAGAATTCTCTGCTTTGCGTGATCCTGTACATTCAAGCATTGAAATTTTTAATTCTGTGGGCTGCATTTGTTCAATCCAGCACCTTCATACAGATCAAAACTACACAAGAACTCTGAAAAGGTCCTTTTCTTTGCCATCAAATATCATGTTTTGAAGACAAACCGGTTGAAATTTGAACTGAGAGCTGTTTATATCAAGAGACTTTGAAAAAGGATTGTATAAATGTTGCTACATCTTCAGAAGTTGTGTTTTCTGGGTATTTCTAAATTTTAGGAGGCAGCTTAAATACTTTCTACAAGTGCTACAAGTGCTTTCTACAAGAAATGTATTAGTATTCTCTGTTGATGTATTCTATTTGTAAATTATATTACTGTATTTTATGGAATTTTCAGTATTTACCAACATCTTAAAAACAAATAGTGATTTCTTATTAGCTCAAGTGACAATATAATGTAAATTAGGCTTTAAGAAATAACAATGCCTAGGAGTGACTGAAATGTTAATTTTTGAAATACATCTATTTATCTTGTTTTATTTGTTTTTCTCAGGATTTTTCATTTTCCACGTAACAGTTTAAAAATAATTTCCTTAAGTTAACTTCAATAAAAAGTTACTATGGTGGGACTCTGGCAGAAGTATATTCAAAGTCATAGCTAGTTACCTTCATAGCTTCTTTTATTGTCAGAGTGGTGACATTTTATAGCCAAATCTACACAGAATGCTGGTACTCAGACCATTCTAAATTAACTTCTTGGTTTTGATACTGAATTTTAGGCCATTTTATTTTCTCTTTCTATAACTATTACATAAGTAATGATCTTTAATACCTTTTGGGAATATTGCTATATTAATAGCATTACAATTATGTCAAAGGAAATGTATTACTTTGTGAGCAATTATAATAAAACATCTAAGTATGATCTCTAGTGAAATGAAAAAGATATATGGCTACACTGAATACTACTACTTAAATACATAATAGGGTCATAAGGTAATAATATAAACCATTTATAGTTGTGTTAAAAGGAGAGCATTTAGCTGGCATTAGTAAATAATAATTAATAAAAGCTGAAAACTTAGCAAATACATTTTGTAAAAAGGAGAAATGATGAGAAACTGCTGTTACCAGATATTAAAATGTACTGTCCTGATAATAACATAAGCTACATTATTTAAAGTAGTGTCATACCAGCAGGGCAATGGAATAAGATAAAGACCATACACAGATCTAGTATATATAATAATTTCATATAAAATTAAGGGATTATTTAACAATACCAAACAGGAAGTGTAAAAAATCAAATTAAAAAAACTGGAAAGGTTATTTTTAATGTGTGTGTGTATGCATATATATAAAACAAACTCATATAAACTGATAAAATTTGTGATACTCTGACAGATGGACAGAGAATCTGTATCAATAGTTCATAAAAGACAGATTACATGTGGTTAGCAGACATGAAGATATATTCAGCCACAGAAATCAATGAAACAAATTATGAGATAGTCACAAAAGATTACAAAGATTATGTGAGTGCTAGAGATGATGTGAAACATACTTTCATAGTGTTGATGTATATATTTGAGACCCTGTATTCAATTTTTTTGAGTATATACTCAAGTGAAATTGCTGAATATGATAATTATATTTTTAATTATGTGAGGAAACATAGGTTTCCATATGGGCTGTACCATTTTACATTCTCAGCAACAGTATACAAGGGTCCCAATTTCTCCACATCCTTGCCAACACTTGTTTTTTTGTAGTAGCCCTCCTAATAGGTATGAGGTGGTAGCTCACCGTGGTTTTGCCTTACATTTCCCTAGTGATTACTAATATTCAGCATCTTTTTTATGTATTTACCATTTCCATATCACCTTTGGTAAAATGTCTATTCAATCCTTTGCCCATTTTTTAAATTGGATTTTTTTTAAATCGCTGAGCTATGAGAGTTCTTTATATATTCTGGATATTAACCCTTTATCTGATATATCATTTGCAAATATTCTTTCCCATTCCAAAGGTCGCCTTTACAGTGTTGATTATCTCCTTTGATGCATACAAGTTTTTAATTATGACGTCCCATTTATCTGTTTTTTGCTTTTGTTGCCTGTGCTTTTGGGGTCATATCCAGGAAGTCCTTGTCAAATCTAACGTCATGAAGGTTTTCCTTTAAAAGTTTTGATAGTTTTAGGTCTTTGATCCACTTTGAGTTAATTTCTGTATATGCTGTAGGGTAAGGGGCTTCTTCGTTTTTAAGAACTATTGAACAGCTACTGGACTATAAATTAATACAACTACTTGAGAAATATGGCAATATCAACACTAATTAAAAATGCACATGCATATAAATATTCCTTTATTAATAACTGTGAAAGAATGAAAATAACCTAAATGTCCATGTGGCAGAATTCTGAAGATGGCCCTCAAGATTCTCATCTAGGGATGGTCTAGGTACTGCCTGCCATCCAGAGATTTTTAAAATGTATGTAAAGTCCAAGTGAATTAACCTTAATATATAAACAACCCAATCAGATGAGCCCCCATTGTTTTTTAAAAAGCAGAGATTTCTATCTTGGTAGCAGATGAGGAAGCCAGACAGATTTTAGGTACTGTGGTTGGCTGAAGATGGAGTGCCACGTGACAAGGCACGTGGACTGCCTTGAGAGACAGACTCCTGGCTGACAGCTAGAAGGACAGGAGGCACGTGCATTAAAACGGCATGAGCTTGAAAGCAGATTCTTCCCTATCACCCCAGATAAGAGCCCAGTATGACTGACCGCTTGATTTCGGCCCATGCAAAAAATATAGTTGAGCAATGCCAGATAACTGACCTATAGAACTGTGAGCTAATAAATTTGTGTTAAGCTGCTACATTTATGGTAAATTTTGTACAGCAAAGGAAAAAAAGAACACAGTTCATAAATAGAGCATGGGTAAGTAGTGTTATATACATTCTCTCTCCACACACACACACACACACACACACACACACACACACACACGGTATTATATGGCAGTTAAAACAAACAAACTAGATTAATATATATTAACATGGAAGGAATTTAAAAGTTTTGAGTAAAAAATATTGCAGTATGAGACGTACAATCTATCACTCATAAAATGTTGAGACCCAAAACAATGCTGTGTATTACTATATGCACTCTTATAAAATAGTATAAAACCAATGGAAGACACACTCATTTCCTGAGTCATTCCCCTTTAAAGAGGGTGAAAAGGAAGAAACAGGATGGAATGACAAAGAGACCCCAATTTTATCTGTAAGTTTTTTTTTCTATTTAGTATATTAATATTTGTTAAGTCTGGGTAGTACACATTTGCTACATTACTACTACTATTTTTCTGTTTTTAAATACTACCCCTGCTACTACAAATTTGTGATGCTATATATATGGGTCAGATCATGAAAATAACTGATAATTATTTTTATTAAGATTTCCTTAATGCAGTCTTAATTCTACATTTCAGAGAATCGAACTTATTTTACTTTTGCACTTTAATCAGAAAAGTCAGAATTAAGTTTGTTTTAAAATACATTTAATAAAAATAACTCAGTTTTATATATTTTACATGTGTAGAATATTTACAAATTCCTTCTACAGCATTTACTTAATGTTTTTACTATTTTTTCAATATTTGCCTTTTTGACTATTTCCTTCAGTAGTAAAATACTGTCCAGTGGTATCTATTACTAAAAAATTAGCTTCTTGGGCAATCCTCCTGGGTGAGAAAAAAAAAAAATTAGGTTGTTCATATTTAATCTATGGCAATTTTAACCAGTCATTCCAATTACATTTACTTTACTTATTTTGATTTTCCAATAGCACTCGTTAAACATTAAGCATAGGAATTTATGAAGCATAGGAAATTCCAATAGGAATTTATGAAAAGAATAAGGTACACACTGACAGTTGTAGTAACTCTGAGGTATACTCAAAAGTGCCCTCGTCCTTTTAAAGACCAGGATGTAAGTATTCTCAACGGGAGCAAATAAAGCTAAAATTAAAATATCACATTCTATCTACTTTATATAATTTAAATTTATAACAAGTAAGTAGCTCACAATCTACATTTTTTAGCTGTCCTTCAGTCACTAGCCACTTATGAGCCATTTGGAGTTTTCTGAATTCACTTGACTTTCTATAAAAATCAGAGTTTTACCTTGTTCCAAGGCCTCTGTTCTCTTCCGTTTTGTCGCCAAAGATGGATTTGTTTGCTCCTTTAAAGTTTCCACTGGACAGTTTGGTCTTGGCAGCTGACATCCAGGTGTTGGCCCTGGCCGATTACTGAAATATTTAGTTTTCAAAGCCTTTAAAAGAAAAGATACCAAAGAAAGTAAGCTAAGTGAATATCTGAACTGTGTTTAAGAAAATCTAACCTCCGAAATTATTTGGAACATTAAATATATTATGTGAATACCCCTGCTCCCAAAACAAAATTAATTTAAAGTATTTGGACATGCAAATTACTACAAATAAGTATCTAGCATCTTAAGATTGACTGATAATTCCAACCGAATGTAAGAAAGACACTATCTCCTAATTTTTCCACAATTAATCTATAATATGAAATGTCCTTAGTAAAATATTGTATAATTCAGCTCTCTATATATTATGGGCTCTACAGTTCAAAAAATGAGAAAATTGCTGAAAAAGAATTTCCAAGTTTATTTGTCACAATATCTATATGTATTCTAATTCCAAATCATGTAAATATAAATCATTAAAAATAAAGCTTTTTAAAAGATACAACAGGTTGTAAACAAGAGATTAAAATCCAATAATCTACTGCAAATTGATAGAAACTTTACTTGAAAGGAATGGCCCAAGGTTATTTCTATCCACTATCAGTTCAATGATCTGTAACATTCTGAGTTTACTTCAGTCCAAAAATTCCAATAAAAATGCCAGTTTTATTCTAAATGACAATTTCATCAAATTCATACTTGACTTGCAGCACAGTGCTGTTTAATAGCCACAATAATTTAAGATATTTCCTTTTGGATAATCCTTTTAGGAACAAAAAGAAGTCCATATTCAAGCATTTCCCCCCTAATATTATTTGAAGTAATGATTTAGAGATTCCTTACTTCAAAAGAGTGTCATTTGTCAAGTATTACTTCCCAATCATAGCAGTTCACTAAGTAAGCTAATTCCGAACTACATAGAGATCTGAGTCTCATTCCAACTTTGAGAACCAAAACCCATTTTTAATTCATTCTATCAAAATACAACCCAAATCAGTTATCACAACTACTATCTTTCTGTAAGTTTTGAGTTCTATTAATGAAACAACTTTCTGGATAATCTGACCTGGTCCCAAGTTTCTTATGATGGAGATAATATGTATATACCGTGTTTCCCGAAAATAAGACCTAGCTGGACAATCAGCTCTAATGCATCTTTTGGAACAAAAATTAATATAAGACCCAGTATTATATATATTACACTACATTACATCACACTATACTATACTATACTACATTATGTTATATAAGACCGGGTCTTATAGTAAAATAAGGTAAGGTCTCATATTAATTTTTGCTCCAATAGATGCATTAGAGCTGATTGTCCGGCTAGGTCTTATTTTCGGGGAAACATGGTTTGTATGGGTGAAATGGTAACGAGTTACTTGTCTGAAATTAGAAGAGTAATTCTAATGGTAAAATGTCTAGCAGGTATGTATTAATACAGCATGGACTAAAACGAGGCTTATAGAATTAAATGCATTAAACAGTGATCTAATAGTCTATAATAAACTTAAGTGAAAAAAAATCCACTTTGTATCCCTGATATATTGTGCATTAACATATTTTGTTAGGTCCGAAAACTTGCCTTTTTATTTTAATCAGTCTTTCTTTCTGAAGCCAGATCACTGCACTGTGTTGCATTTTTACATATCTTTGTCACAATTTTAGGTGTTTGTGACTCTACCCTTTATCGTGTGTGTGCCTGTTTTTAAAACAAAAAAAATGTTTTTTTTTCCCACCTCCAAATCTACAGGGCTTATATTTTTGTGTTCGATAACATTTCTCCCTTCTTTATAAAAGCAGATACTCTGGATCTCCCAAATTTTTGAGTTTGATTGTTATTTCCCTTAAACAACTGTCAGTTTCAGTGTTTGTTCTATTTAGAATATCTTTCAATCTCTTGTAAATACACAATTGTATCGGACTATACCATTTTCTCTCCATTATCACTGACTGACAATGACCAGTCAGTCATTGTATTTTATGGGAAACAAAACAAAACACTTTTGGCATTAGGCTTAGCACAAGATTTAAATTAACACATAACTGTTTAATTGAAATATACCAGTGTCTTAACATATACAAACCTTGTTATGTTTTCTTACCTAAATTGACTACTTGAAAGCCAATTAATTATGAAATTGATATGCATATATATATTCCTAAGTATGAGTAACGTCTCCTGTAGCTGTGTTTGCATGATTTAATTTAACACCGGTCTAAATAGTGCTTATAGCTTGGAGAAAAAAATTGTTATTCCTTAAAACAAAACAAAAACATCTTTCCAGTATTTAAAGAATATTAGAAAATCTTATGAAATTCTATTTTTATTTTATCAATGCTACAGTTAAGATTATCCTCGTATCTTCTAATATAAGAAAGATATGTTAAAATACCTGTGAGGCTGTAATTCGAGTACACGGATTAAATAAGAATAAGCCTTGGATGAGAGCTAGCAAGTCATCTCCTGCTGCAATGAAGATGTGTTGTAACGGGATTCCAGGAAAACTCTTAAATGTCACGAAATCTGGAAGACTACACATGTCCTGTAAAAACATTTTTATAATTCAAACTTAAGTAAAGGGTTGAAAGGTATATAGATCTCAAATGAAGAAATAAAACTGTCATATAGATATAATGGTCTATGTAGAAAATCCCAAGAAACCCATTTAAAAACTGCTAGAATTAGTAAGTAAAGCAAGATTGCAAGACATAAAATTAACATACAAAAATCAATTGTAGTTCTACATGTTAGCAATGAACATGTAGACACTGAAATTTTAAAAATGCCATTTAGAATCACTCAAAAACAATGAAATACTTAGATGAAAATCTAACAGAGCATGTGTAGGACTCATGCTGAAAGCTACATAACACTGATGAAATAAATCAAAGTTCTAAATAAATGGTGAGAGTTGGAAGATTCGCCACTGTAAAGATGTCGTTTCTCCTCTAATTTATATACAGGTTTAATGCAATTCTTATCAAAATTCTGGCAAAATTATTACACAGATTATTCTAAAATTTATACAGAAGGCAAAGGAACTAAAATAGCTAAAACAACTCTGAAAAAGAACAAAAGTGAGAGGAATTAGTCTGCCTGATTAAACTATGGTATTGGCAGACGGATAGATATAGATCAATGGTACATGAGAGAGAACCCAGAAACTGATCTACACAAATATGCCCAACTGATTTTTGACAAAGGTGCAAGGTATTCACTGGAAGACAGTCTTTCCAACAATTGGTACTGGAGTAATTGGACACACACGAGCAACAAAAAGAGTCCTGACTAAGTCTTACATCTCATGCAAAATAAACTCAAAAAGGGTGACAGCTATCAATAAATGATATCAACAAATGATAGCTATTAGGGCATGTTTTACAGTTACAACATATACCAAACTTTCAGTTAGAAAGTTGAGGAAGTAATAGCACATAAGAAACTCCTTATACTGAATTTCAGCTTCAGATAATTTCTCTGCAGTTTTAACCAGAAGGTAAAAAATCTGATTAAAATTTCTCTTTTCTAGTACTTATTTATGCCCCAGGAGACAGAAAGGAAAATAAAAAGGTCTAAATTTTAATTTATGCATAAACAAGTGAGAATATTTTACTAAACATATATATAAAATTTAGCAACTTAAATTGTAAATTTTACCAGACTATTTCTTTTTTGTAGACAATGGGTGAAAAAATAATACTGTACTATCTTAATTGTGTTAATGAAAATTCTATAAATAACCTAAACCCATCCATCAAGACGATGTTGATAAACTAACATGAAAATGAAATATGCAGCTGTTAAAAAAGAAAAGGTCAGTAATAAATATTGAGTAAAAAGAGTATTTTGGTTGCCAAAAAAATTATATGGTGGATCCCATTTTTGTTAAAGAATGAGACAGAAAATGCAACTCTATGTATGTATGTGTTTGTGTGTATATTCTCATAGCAAGGCTTTATACCAAATTAATAGTAATTAACCCTATTACGAGGGTTGAGAATTACTGGGATGAAGGAAGAGCTATATATACATAGGAAGCTGGATGGTATATCAGTTTTAACTTTTACTTTGTATAAGTTTTGTAATGAGTTTTCATTACTAGTAAATTAAGACAATGCATACATTTCTTTAAGTAAATTCACATGACAACACTATATAGAATCCTAACTAAATTTCAAAGAAAATGTATAAAGGCATACAGGCCACTGTTCCTCAGTTGGTGTGCCCAAAGTTTCAAATATTCTCGTTAGCTGATCAAGGTCTGAATCTCCTGGCAGAAAAGGAACCTGAAAGAAAGTGAGAGGCAGATATTCCAAGGTGGTTTGTGATAGTTGTTATGCAAATAAACCTATAAATTTAAGAAGAAAAACTAAACTGTAATAAAGATTAAAATGTAATCTGAGGTATACTGGATGTGGCATTAGATCCTGCCATTGCTAACCCAGTAAACGGCACCACACTGCCCATTTTATTCACTCCCTAAATCTATAATAAATACTTACCATGTAGTAGGCACTGTGCTAAGCCCTAGGCATTCAAACAAGGGAACAAGACAATCCCCACTCTCCCCCTGGGGTGTGGTGATACAAGGAAAGGGGCTTTTACACAATGATGCATTCAGTGGGAGTACGGGATCCTAGCTCACACAGAAATAGCACCAAACCCACTCCACACAGGTCAGAGAAGGCCTCTTAGAGGAAGCAGTGAAAGCTGAAGGATAAAGAAGAATTAGCCAGAGGAAAAGTCTAAGATGGAGGAAAACTATTTTAGCAAAAGGGCAGGTCAAAAGATGGGAGGTAAGAGAACACATCTATATCAATCTTAAACAATTTATTAGCAAATGCTTTCTTTGAAGAGGTATACTGGAAAACTTTAAAAGAGGATAAATAATTACAAGTTAAAAATTAGCAAGCTGGTAAGAAATTATGCCAAACCAAATTTGCCTCTAGTTGGCATTCTTTTCTGTACACTTTCAGCCTTCTTTATTTCTGGCTTCGTATCTTCTGACAGAATGTCATAGGCATTTCCTAGTTTCAAAACTTGCATTCGTACTGTTTTTTTTTTTAAGAGGCAATTTCTGAGCGGGAGAGATTTTTGTCCTGCCGTCTTAAAAATCCTTGAGACATAATTATTGCTGTATATGAAAATGTCTTCATTGTATTAAGTATCAATGCAATAACGACCACGAAATCCACTGATATGTATGAGCAGGTACTGGGTCTAGTATGTAACCCAAGATAGACTATTGCTTTTTCCCTAGAGATGAATAACTATTTCTAATTTCCAGTTAGTAATTTGAATAACTAAATTTAAGAATATGCATAGCATGTAAACACTCATATGGTAGCTCTTCTACAACCTCAGTCTTAACAGCTAATGATCTTAACTGACTTTCATCTGTTACATGTAAGATATGGGTTAGTGGGTTATACATATTTAGTTACGACAACCGTACAATACTCATGTAACATCCACATACTAGTACAGATTCTCAAATGTGTACTTGTGGTAAACTCTGTGCTCTTGAGGAGCAGAATTGCCATGCCAGCTGATTCACAGGACCCAATACTAACACAGGGATTACTATTCAAGTCTAAATGTGAGGGTTTCTTCCATAAGCACCCAGAGGGATGAGCTTATCAAAATGATGCGTAGAACTTACACTAAATTAAAAAAGATGTTTAAGAAGGTATTTTCTGTGTTCAAGGAAATAAATAACTACATTTTTGTGTTTTAGGTTCACATTTCTTTAAATACACATGGCTTGAGGAGAGGCTAGAATCTGAAATGTAGGGGGGAAAAAACTCACCTTCAGAAGGATTCCCCAATATTCCTTACCCTTCATCAATCAGACGGGCTAACCTAAACTTTATACAGTACAAAAGTTCATCCAAACACATTTAGTTATTGTAGAGATATTACCATAGTATAACCCAATGAGGGTTTTATTATAGTTATTTCAGAACACAGAAATGATCAATAATAAAACCTTTGTTGTCCTAAATAGGAGGTGTTTTCATCCCACATTAGCATTAATAAAAAGTTTGCATTATGGTTCAAGCCGTTGTTCAGTTGTTCACAACAGCTCACGGCATGGCAGCCCAGCTCCAGAGCTGTTGTTCACAATCTTAGCTGTAGAGGGTGCAGCTCACTGGCCCATGTGGGAATCGAGCCGGCGATCTCGGCTTTAGGAGCATGGTGTTCCAACCACCTGAGCCACCGGGCCGGCCTGATTTTTTTCTTTTAATTGGTCTGTTTTAATTAGGCTTTTTGTTGTTAAGAATGGTGCTCCTCCCTGGGAAGATAACTGTTACACAAATTATAAAAAAAATAACTATAACAATATTGAGGTATGTACTGCAATTCAAGACTTACCCTTAGAAGCAACTCTGCTAATATACAGCCAACAGCCCACATGTCCACACCTACACCATACATTCTAGCTCCAAATAGTAACTCAGGGGCCCGGTACCACCTGAAGAACAAAGAAATATTGTCATTTTATAATGGAATTATTAAAGTATTCCTTAAGGAAAACACTTCAGTGAAACATCATCTTACTGATGAAATTCACTTTTATGGATATATTAACTTAAGAAAAATTGGCTGTAAAACCAAGTAGTTCTGTGTTGCGGACAGCACATTAAATACATCCTTGGTCCATTCACTCACACTTTTTTAGATCATTAACACCTTCTTTCTCCTGAATCGCTCAGCACCATCTTTCTTCTCAGCTGATGACCTTGCTTCCTACTTTACTAAAAAAAATACAAGTCATAAAAAAAGTTTTCTGCAGACTCACCTACAGTCATTTGTACTCACACAATCTGCCTTCCCATCTGTAACTAAAGATGACTATCCTTGACTGTTTTAAAAAGCCAGTCCCTCAACTTGGACACTAGATACCACGCTCACTTGCCTATTTTCAAGGATATTGCTTCTGCAAGTCTTTCCTCTTTCTTGTATATTAACTTTTTTGTTCTTTACTAAACTATTACCACCAGTGTACAAACATACCATTATTTCTCTGGCCTAAAAATGAAACTAAAAGCCAAAGAAACAAACAACAAAAATGTCTTTAGACCCTACCTCCCCTAACAGCCCTCCTCATTCTCTGGTTCGTCTGAAGAGTTGTCCTTACTGTCTTCAATTCCTCTCCTTTCATCCTCTCACTCTTTTCAATCACGCTTTCACCCTACTACTCCACCAAAATTTCTCGTCAAGGTTAATAATGATATCCACATCACTAACACATTAATTCTCAGTCCTTATTTTAACTCGACCTATTGGTAGCATTTGATTGGGATGAAGAAAAAATACGAGAAATTGGTAGATGAAAAGCACTGTATACAGTGCTCTTCCACGTGGGTCCGTTTTCCTGAGTTCGTGAATGATGGGCTTAATCTTTGCAGCAATTACATGAATATCCCTTACTTCTTACTCAGGGCGCAGGTGACTGATACTCAATGAGATCTCTTTGGAAGGTGACAAAGTCATTTAAAGGGATAGAACAAAAAAGATAGTCTCAGATCCTTAAAAGACTCTTGGAAATTAAAAAAATACCATCCTGATAAGATTTATAATATCTACTGTCCCCATCTACTTAATGTGATGTTTAATTTTTATACATAAAAAGCATAAACAGAAAATACAAGTATAATAATGATGTTAAAAATACAAATATTAATAATGCACTGCTTTGTTTCAGAGAATTTTCATTCACACTGAACGGTATAAAATATGGAATCAGGACTGACCAATAAAATAAACGTAGCCCCCCCCCCCTAAATCAAGTGATTATGTAAAATAGCCACGGAAGTTCCCACCTACCTAACTAAAATGTAAAAGAATAAATTAGTCCCAAAAGTTACTAGGTAAATGTCTGAGGACTGAGTTAATTCAACTGTTTGAAAGAAGGGCTGTATTTTTTTTCATTGTGTTAAGATATGCATAACATAAAAAGGGCTGTATTTTTAACAAAACACCAACAATTCCTGAAATCTGTCAAGAGAAGCCAAATGATGCTCATTTGTGATTACCACACTGTAAAATATAAGCTTGCAGTTATTTAAGGGTTTCTTACCTTGTTACAACCTGATGTGTATAAGCTCGATTGGGGCTCCCAAATGATTTGGCCAGGCCAAAATCTGCCAGCTTAAGAACTCCATTTTCATCTAGCAACAAGTTGTTTGGTTTCAGATCCTGTATCGTGGAGGTTTTAAACAAACAAGTAAGCAGTGTGGGAGAAACTACTATAACAATACATTTAGTTGGCTTAACTTTAAACTTAGTAAAAACACGGTTATACTCCAAATTAAACAACAATCAGTATTTTTTTCATTGATGTAAAAATCCTATCAAAGCAAAACAAGATTGGTCATATTGTCTAGTGAGACCTTGGATCAAGTTGTCTAATTTCACTAGATTTCAATTTACCTACTTTACAGGGCTGCTGTGAGGATTAACTTTTCTATGAAGAGACTGGTGTAATGACTGGCTGATAGTAAGAGCTCGGTAAATAGTTGCTGCTATTAATTTAGTAACAATACATATATATGAACTTTGAAAAATAAAAACATTGCACATTTAGAAAGGATGAGTAACATATTATTAAAATCTATGCTAAGAAGATATTAGCAATAACCAAAAAGGGATTCCAAATTTAAGGTATGAGAATTACTAACCATAAATTATATATTCTTAACTACTGACTTAAATGGGGTACCTAAGATCATCTGTCTGTCTAAATTCTCAGTCTCTTCCAAATGTTCAGAACAATGACTCAACCATTTCAGAAATTTTACTTCATTACTTCATAGAATTTTAGACTACTAGGAATATTATTTTTCTAAAAGGCAAAAGAAGGATGCCCCTTTCTGATGATAATAGCACTCAACATTCCTTTGGTATTTTAGCATTGTATAATTTAATCAAGACCCTCACCGTCTTTTTCCCCCCTATAACAATTGTATAGCACAAAGAACAATAAACTTAAAGCCAAAAGATTCAGGTTCTAATGCTGTTAGTTATCAGCTACTGATCTTGAAAATATATATAACCTTGGTCAAGTCACTTAGCAATTTAGCTCTACATCTATGAAAAATATTAAGGACTGGGTCTCTTCCATTTCTAAATTTCACATAGTAATTTAGAATCCTTAGAATACCACCTCGTGGAACAACTGAAGGGAACACACAAAGGGAAAAGGGATAAAATAGTCCAGCTGTATCTTTCTTTAACAATTTACATATTCAGACCATTTATGTAATAAACTACATTAAACTTGACAACATAAAGAAGCAATCACACTTGGTTAAAAAGCTTACCCTATGTAGAATCCAATGTTGATGTAAATATTCTAACCCTTGAAGAGTCATCAACATGTAGGCTTTGATGTGTGACGGTGTCAGCACAAGACTATTATCCTTTATTATAACCTGTAAAGCAGGTATACAATATACCACTAACTTTATTATTCTAAATAAATGCCACCATATAAAACAATTTACACACATAAAATGAATTTATTCATACAGGAAAATCTTAAGAGAGGTTGCCTAACTCCTCAGGAAGCATGTCAGAATTTCCAGTCATGTGAATAGGGAAAGTAGCTTTGCTTTGGAAAGAAAGCAGTGCTTTGTCTATTACTGCTGTTTTCTCACTTGCCCCAGGATGCCCCTTCTGATAACAGCATTCAACATTCCTTTGGGAAATGCCCTATTCCTAGCTCAATCCACATGGTGAAAACTAGCCTGACCACTCCAGAGGGAAGCACGTGACTGACCCAAGCATAGTCAATCACCACGGTAGCCTGCTGTCCAGATTGGTTCAGGGATGGATATGATCCAAGCCCAGCCAATCAACCAGACCAAGTACTTGTGATAAAATCAAAAAGAACAAAGAACTTTCTTTCCTCAGCGATTATTAAACCCGAAGGATATAAGCCTGGAAGTACCTTGGCCACTATATTGAGAAATTAGGCCCATGAATGAAAGCAGAGAAGAAAATAGAGCGAGTTCAAGTGCAAGAGCCAGTTTATTCCTAGATTTATCAGTCATATAAGCTAAAAATTCCCATTTTCTTTTTAAAAATCAGATCAAATGTACCCTTTGTACAGTTCCATGAATTTTAACAAACATCCACTTGTGTAACCACCAGCATAATCAAGATTTAGTTTCATAACCCCCCCAAATTCCCTCAGGCCCCTCTGTACTCAATCCTTTGTTGTACTTCCAATCCCAACAACCATGGATCCGATTTCTGTCCTTTTAGTTTTGCCTTTTCCAGAATATCATATAAATGGAATCATACATCCTTTTGAACCTGGCTTCTTTTATTTAGTATAATGTATTTGAGATTCATCTATACTATTGCATATATTAGTTCATTTCTTTTTATTCCTGAATAGTATTCTGTTGTGTGAATATACCACAGTTTGTTTATATTTTCACTGGATGAAAGATATTTGCAGTGCTTCCACTTTGGGCGATTATGAATAAAGCTAAACATCTGTGTACCAACTGATCTGTGTACCAACTGTGTAGATATGTTATTATTTCTCTTTGATAAATACCCAGCAGTAGTATTGCTAGATCATACCTTAAATGTGTATTTTACTGTGTAAGAAAACTGCCAAACTATTTTCCAAAATGGCTGTACCATTCTCACCAGCAGCGTATGAGAATTCCAGGTGTTCCACTGTCAGTTTTTGAGATTCAATTAATTTAATGAAAAGCATAAGATCTTATTTTTCTCAAAAAGTAACTTGGCTTTCAAAAAGTTGAGATTCTGTGATATGGAAAGAAACTAAATTTTCAAAAGCCTAACAGTCATTTCTTTAGAAGTACAGGATAAGTTGGTAGATAAATGCTAATGAAATCTAAATCTTTGTATTTAACACTGGGAACATGGCTAAATGATTCAGAAGATCCTGGATTTAAGCATATATCCAGTTTTTAACAAAATTAAGCATTTTTTTGACCACTAGTATCTTCATAAGTAGAAAATAAATATGTAGGTTCTCTTTTGATGAACAAAGAAGAGAAATTCCTCTAGGAATCTTAATCTTACCTCTAGATCAGTTTCCATAAAATCAAAGACAAGGCTAATGTTAGATTTATGTCCAAAAGCATCAAGGAGCTGAAAAGCAAAATTGAAAATAAATAAATAAATAGACAAATAAATAAATAAACAAAAACGTGATTCTCTGTTAAATATTTGACAGTACTAGTCCAACAAAGTAATTTTTAAAAATTTAAACAAGCATTTGGAGTTGATAATTCCCTGTAAAGTTTAAGTATTTTTTTTGTGTAGGAATTAGTACTTTGAGGCACAAAAATACTAAACTTGATTATTTTTTAAAAATCATTTACCTCTCCCCCCAAATTCTGGGAGTTATAATTAAGAAATGACTTATGAAAACCTTACCCTAGACACCAATTCAGAATAATTCCGACTTAAGAAAATTCTATAAATCACAGTAGCAGCTATCATTCATTGAATGAGTGCATTCTCTAAGCCAGGCACTATTCCAGGTACTTTACTTGTATTTAATTAGCTAGTCTCCCAACAACCCTCTATGGTAGGGACTATGGCACAGAACTGTGAGGGAACTAGACCAAGGTCTTACACATGCTAGAGCTCTCTAGGCTTCAAAGTGACTTCTGACAAAGTTAGCCTGTATGCCAACGTTTATTTTATCAGTTATATAGTTTTGTTTTTTTTTAAAGATTTTATTGGGGAAGGGGAACAGGACTTTATTGGGGAACAGTGTGTACTTCCAGGACTTTTTTCCAAGTCAAGTTGTTGTCCTTTCAATCTTAGTTGTGGAGGGTGCCGTTCAGCTTCAAGTTGTTGTCCTTTCAGTCTTAATTGTGGAGGGTGCAGCCCAGCTTCAGGTCCAGTTGCCATTGCTAGTTGCAGGGGTGGAGCCAACCATCCCTTACAGGACTCGAGGAATCGAAATGGCAACCTTGTGGTTGAGAGCCCGAGCTCCAACCGAGTGAGCCTGAGCCGTCTGGGAGGCAGCTCAGCTCAAGGTGCCGTGTTCAATCTTAATTGCAAGGGGCGCTGCCCTCCATCCCTTGCAGGACACAAGGAATTGAACTGGCAACCTTGTGGTAGAGAGCCCACTGGCCCATGTGAGAATCGAACAGGCAGCCTTCAGAGTTAGGAGCATGGAGCTCTAACCGCTTGAGCCACTGGGCCGGCCCTATCAGTTACATAGTTTTAAAGACACTGTCTACAGGAACAATTTGGGCAGAAAATACATTTCAGCCTGATTAACTTTTAATCTTTTTTACAAGGCTTGCCTAGAACAATTCATTTTGTTGAGCCTTCAGTCAACATACCACATTCAAAAAAAGCAGGGTCCCAAATCCCAGAAACAACTTACATCATACTCACACCAATTATATTTGGATGACTTAGCTCCTGTAATAATTTTATCTCTCTTAAGGCTGTTCTGTTTATACCTACATAAAAAGACAAAGCAAAAAGTGAAAAACAATTCTCAAATCTCTCACAAACATTTTTTGGGAAAGGTTAGTCTCTCAGGAAAAAGCAATGAATTTTCTATTCTATAGAAAAGTCAGGGCTATTTTGACAAATTTAATGACATCTGTTTTTCTTTCATATTGCTCTATTTTTAAAATAGCTTACACAGACTATGCTAATTGCTGAAAAAAGTATTCACTTTACCTGTAGCATGTCAGATCTAAAGACTGCGTGAATAATATGTATAAGTGTACAGCATATAGACACGAAGTCAACAGATTCCCTTCTCTTGCCCTATGAATACTCACAGTAGATTCTTTATGCTAACAGCAGACGAATGATAAGATAGTATCTTTCTCAATGCAAAGGATAGAACTTAAAATTAAAAATAACAACTGGTGGGCCGGCCTGGTGGGGCAGGCAGTTAGAGCTCCGTGCTCCTAATTCCGAAAGGCTGCCGGTTCGATTCCCACATGGGCCAGTGGGCTCTCAAAAAAAAAAAATAAATAAATAAATAAAAAAATAACATCTGGTACTAGTTGTTACACAGACGATGGGTCCTTTTTATAGGACGCATTTCTTGATGTCTAAACAGGACTTAGCACTCTAGCAAACAAGGCTCTGGAAGAGGGATAAAGAAATTTTTTCCTTCATATATCTATTTCACAGTGAGTGAGCTTTGTGTACTTCCATCAAGGTGTATCCTGAATTTTCAAAGTAATTAGAAGCTCAGAAAAAAAATAAACAATGGCTTATAATATCTGAAACAATAATGAAGACAGCAAGACAAGCCACTAATAACCTTGCTGCCCTCCATTTACTAAGGTGATCTGAATGTTCTTCTCTATACCCAAATGGTAGAAATCACAAATATCCTGTCTCTATCCTGAGTCTATCTTTACTCTTCTGGGACCCTGCAATAACTCTATCCAGGACCATTGTTAACACCAATTAATACTTTGCTCATTTCCTCAGTGGGAATAAAAACCTTTCCTGTTCTGTCAAATAATACAAAATACTTACCATCTTTAGCTTCTGATCTATGTCCAAGTTTGATCTGGTAGAGGAAAATAAAACCAACACATTAAAAATGTGTTATTTAGATTTAATGCATATGTATAAAAATATGCATACACACACTTCAAAAACTTAGCTACAGCAAAAACATGTAACAACTCATGTAGTTAGTAGGCAGGAAGAGTGGGCATCATGAATCAGAAAGGCAAACGCAATGCAAGGATCAAGTACCTACCACTCCTTGTCCCTTAAGTTTTTGAATTACTTGTTCAAAACCACTCAAGAAATGATATAACCATATTATTTAAAGAAAAGGAAGTAAATACTAGAGGAAACAGTTGTAAGAGTTGAAAGTGATTGCTCTGAGGAGTGAAAACTAGGGGTAGGAGTCAGGCATGTTAAAAAGCCTTGCCCTACTAATTGCCTTTTCAAACCACAAAGATGTATTGTGGGTTAGGGGTTCAGAGTCATGTTGAAAGCTGACTGGTAGGAGGTGAGGTAAGGTAATAAATCATTTCTTCAAGTCTTGAGGACAGCTCTGATGTCTCTCTGCTTCCTCATTATATATATGCTCTGGCATCTCTGTCTAGTTTCACAGAAAAGTAGCCAGGGGGTTGTTTCAAACCTTTAGGGCTCTCAAGATCTGAAACATAACTTAAGTCGATATTATCTTTAGCTCAACAGAAACCCGTATCTTGTGATTCTTGGTCAAGGTATGCCCACTATTTCTGGCTGCCTCAGGGGGTTAATGACTAGTAAGGGAAAGGGCTACGGCTTACAGGACATGCTATGAAGAAACCGAATAGAGTGCTGGGGCTACATATTAAATTAAAACCATACATTCAATCAGGAATCTTGGGTTTCACTATGAGTCACCTTCAAGGAATAAAAGTCTATTCCAGAGAAACAGGATGGATTCTATCCTAACTTATATTTAAAGCAAGCAAGCAAGCAAACAAAACCCACTAGGACTTTCAGACAACTGTAGAACTCAATATGCCAACAGTTTGAAGAGATTATATCCTTCAGTGAAGTCAATACATTTCTAATGAGTGTCTACAAATGTACTAGCCATAGTCCTAAAGATAATTCGAGTGGAAGTAAACAATAAATTTATAGGTAAGAGGATTTCAGATTTTGATAAATTCTATGAAGATAGAGACATATGGCAAAGAACCCTAGGGAAGGATGGAGGCATGCCTCTTTTAGCTAGAGTGACCAGCAAAAGCTTCTAGGTGGAGGAGCTATTTGAGTGAAATCTAAATAAGGAATCAGCCATGCCAAGTTTTAGAGGAAAAATGTATTAGCCAGAAGGCAGAGCAAATGCAACGATACTGGAATTGGAATGAATTTAATGTGTTCAAGAAACAAAAAGGTCAGTTGGCTAGAATACAGCCAACCGGGAGTAGAACCTGAAAAGATAACTTGAGAAAGGGTTAGGAGATTAAAAAAAAAAAAAGAAATAAAAAGGGTTGGGAGAATTAAGGGTTTTACAAAGGAGTAGCTATAGTGCTGGGTTACAGAACATAAAATGGAAAACGAGATAAGTCAGAAAAAGTAAAGCAGATAACAATGGCAGGAATAATTGTGTCAAGGAAGAGACGGAACTAGGTGTTAAATGAATGAGGTAGATATGCTTCAAAGGAGTTAAGAGATTTTGAAGAAGAAACAGATTCAAAGTAGCAACAGGAACAAAGTAGCAATACAAAGGTGGAAGTCACCTACTTCAATAGGCCTTGAGATGTGAGAAAAAACAGCCTTTCCTTGAGGGTTATCGATTTTTTTTTAAAAGATTGTATTGGGGAAGATGAACAGGACTTTATTGGGGAACACTGTACTTTCAGGACTTTCTCCAAGTCAAGTTGTTGTCCTTTCAATCTAGCTGTGGAGGGCGAAGTGCAGCACCAGGCCCAGTTGCTGTTGTTAGTTGCAGGGGGCAGAGCCCACCATCCCCTGTGGGAGTCCAGGAGTTGAACTGGCAACCTTGTGGTTGAGAGCCCACTGGCCCATGTGGGAATCGAACCGGCAGCCTTCGGAGTTAGGAGCACAGAGCTTCAACCGCCTGAGCCACCCGGCCAGCCCGGGGTTATTGATTTTTGTAGTACGGGAAAGGGCAATCAACCTGGCAGCAGGACTTAAATCCTAGCTTTAGCAATTACTATCCATCTGTATCATCTTGAAAGTCACCTACAGTGTTTTCCTGAAAATAAGACCTAGCCGGACCATCAGCTCTAATGAGTCTTTTGGAGCAAAAATTAATATAAGACCCGGTCTTATTTTACTATAAGACTGGGTATAATATAATACTGGGTCTTACATTAATTTTTGCTCCAAAAGACGCATTGGTCCAGCTAGGTCTTATTTTCGGGGAAATACGGTACTTTCTCAGCCTCAAGTACCTGAAGTGTGAAATAGAGAGATTTACTTTACCTATTTCCGCAAGGCTGCTTTGAGGGTTAAACGAAAAAATGTAGGTGAAAGTGCCTGGCACATAAAGTTAGCTAAATACCGCCTAAGTGTTTTGAATGAATGTAAGTGAAAAAGCTACTTAAATCATTTTAAAAAATGCACACACATCAATGTTGTTCATGTTGGTGAAAGCCTTTCATGATCAATCTGTACACTGAAAGTACAGATATGATAGATACACAGAGCGGATGCAGGTGAGGCAGAAATAGGGAAGATCATGACATTAAAGAGTTGAGGACCCCGCAGATGGGCAGTCCTCATCCCCTTTGCCAGAGGCTGAGTTGAATAAAGCAAACAACATACTGCTTCCTTTTCCTTTCAATTAACAGAAAAAAATAGTTCAATTCGAGCTCCATTTTGGAACACAAGACACTACTAAATTCTTCTCCCTATGAAAACGCGACATACGTAATTCATTAGCAGCACACGGTCAAGATTAGTAAAACGGCCATCCACCAGCGCACACAGATCTACTTTTTAAAAGAGACTCAAAAAAAAAAAAAAAAAAAAAACCCTGTAACTCACTTTCTTAATGGCGACTATTTGGTTGGTGTTCTTGTCTCTGGCCTTGTAAACCGTGGCAAACTAGAGAAAAAACAGAAATAACGTAAGTTTGTTTTCGTGTCCGCCTTTTTTACTTTAGCTTTTGGGAAGCAAAGAACCCAGGGTTCGTGGAGCGGACTTTCGGCGGCTTGAAACGTACAGGTCGTCGGGCTGTCCACGTCCCGTTCCTTTCTATCATTCAGAAAGGAGAAGGCCGCTCAGGGCTCATCTCCAGGGTGCGGAGGGGCAACAGCTGCCTCTGGGCAGCTCGGCCAAAGAGGACGAGCAGCCAGGCCAGTCCTCTGGCTTCCACGAGGAAACCCGGGAAGGCGTGAGGCTGCGCCGCGGGCTCCGCTCGGCACCCCCGAGTCCCCGATAGCCTCACCTGGCCCTCCCCGAGGAAGTCCAACTTTTCATAACGCTTTGCTCGCGACTTCACGTCCACAGCCATTTGTCACGCGAATTCCGACTCCAGCTGAAAAGGGCGAGCTCCCAAGACAGCAGGAATTTAAAGCTACCTTAAAGCCTCCAACAGCCACTTCCGTTCACTAGGCTCCGACGCGTTGTTAGCTCCGCCCCCACTTCCGGGATGGGCGTGGGGGCTGTTAAATAAGTCCCGCCCGAGCCCACCCAATAGAAGGCGGGGATCGTTGGCTTTTTCCGCGCCGCTCCCCGCCCTGTCACGTGACCGCCCCGGTGGGGCCGGAAGTGGGGTAATTTCGATGGTGGTCACCTGTGTCATTTTTTTACCTTTTTAATTTAGGTATTTTCTTCACTACAGGGGACCGGTCAGCGTTCTATGATGTTCTGAGTTCGGGATTTGCTAGGTATGTGTAAGTATGACAGGGTTGGTCCGCCTGATTTCTCTTTCTGGTTCACGCTCGAGGGTTCTGTCGCACCGTTACTATGGACGCCTAGCCCGGCAATCTCAGGTTACTGAGAGCGCGCCCAGTTCCTAAGGGCTGCTCAAGAGGCATTCTTACTTAGTCTAGTCTCTTTATGAAAAAGCACGCCTAGGCAAACAAAATCCAAGTCAACTTTAGAATTTTGTGCTGTGGAACAGATTTCTGGTCATCAGTTTTTTACTCTGTAACGTGGAAATAATAATAGACCACATACATCATAGGCTGTTGTGAGGCTTAAATGAGATGCAGTTTGGATATATAGTAAGTGCTTGTTAAGTGTTAACTGTGATCAGTACTCACATTTTGATTCTCATAAGATTTGCATCCAAATCAAATTAAACACAATTCATTTATTCAGTGAGTATTTATTGATTGCTCACTATGTGCCACTTTGTTGTATACTGAGAAATCAGCAGGAAAAAAGACAAAGATTCCTGCATTCAAACAGGAGTACATAACAAATAAGTAAAATGTTATGATACATAGTGATACGTGCTATAGAGATAATAAAGCCGGGAAAGAGGAGATACTAGGGTTTGCAGTTTTAAATAGGGTGAGACAAGGAAACATCACTGAAAAGCCACTGCAGAATTTTGAGCAGACAAGTGATATGATATGACATCATGTTTTAAAATGTTAACTCTGGCTGTTGTGGGAGACTAATACCATAGACTTGGGGGTAGAGGGGAGGCGAGGAAAAGCGAGAAAGCCACTTAAAGAATTATGGCAGTAATCAAGAGGGTTTTATTAGGCGGTACCAGTTTTGGCTTCTAGCCAATAGGATTTGCTGACAGACTGGATATGGGTTGGAGAGTTGGAAAGCATAATTCCAAGGTTTTGTGCTAGACCATTTGATGTTTCTGAGTCGAGATCCTGATTTTCAGAGGTATGTTGAAGAAGGCAAAAACAATACCAAGGCTCATAATTTAGTCAAGGTAATATAGTGTAAAGGTTGAGTCCTTGCTCTGGATCTAGAAGATCTCCATTGACTACTGACCCAAGTATTAGATTTATGACTTGGGCTAATTATACTTTGTCCCCAGTTTCCTTCTCAAATAGGACCTACTCATTGGGTTGCTGCAAGGCTTAAATGACTTCACACTTCAAAGACCCTTAGAAAAGTGTCTGACAGTGCTCAATTTATGTTAGCTATTGCATAATTATTCTTGGTTACCTTCCAGCTTTGTTACTACTTGGGTCTTTATGGAGCTCTGAGATATGTTCATAGGCAAAATTCTTCTACATTGCAGAAAACACCTTTTTACCACTTCTATCTCATAATTGTGGCAAGTCATACTTAACGATACATGTCTGACTTAGGCTAAAGTTCCTTCTGAAAGAGCACTGTAATAACCTAACCTCACTTGTAGTAGAAATAAGCTAAATAGTGAGCTAAATTTGATGGTACACCTGTGAGGCTTGAGGTTCCCAAGTGTGCCACAGAACATAAATTGATAATCACTATATTATACCATGCTACTGAGAAGTAAATTCCTATATGGGGATACTTAAAATAGGGTAACAAAGGTGTTTAGGTGATTTTCTGGGTTCATTAAGTCATTGTACATATAAAATACCATTCAGCATCTGTATAATACGCATTTTAGTTTACAAAGCAATTTCACACACTGGTAGTAGCCAGCTTCCAAGATGGCTGCAATTATTCTTGCTTTCTGGTATTAATGCACTTGTGTAGTTTCCTCCCACAATTAAACAGTCTAAGTGTGACCAACAGAATATGGCAGAAGTGTGTCTAACTTCTGAGTCTAGATTATAAAAGGCCTTGCTGCTTCTGCCTTGTACACTTAGATGATTTGCTTTGGGGGAAGTCAGCCATCATGTTATAAATTCACCCAGGCAGCCCTATGGAGAGGACTCCTGCCATAAGCTAGCATCAGCTTGGCAGCCGTGTTAGTGAGCCACCTTGGAGGTAGATCAACCAGCCCCAGTTAAGCCTACACATAAATGCAGCCCCAGGTAGCATCTGATTGCAACCTGAGGAGACATACTGAGCAGAAGTGCCCAGCCAATCTGCCCAAGAATTCCTGATCCAGAGAAACCATAAGGTATTGTTGTCTTTAGCTACTAAGTTTTGGATGACGTGTTACAAAGTAATAGACAATATACTAATTTGATCCTATGTGTCACACACTGTATAGTACTGGAGAGGAAAACCTAAACTTGGACAAACAAAACAATTTGTTAATGTAATCACATACATTTAAGTGCTTAACCCAAAAATGAAAATACAGGCTACTTACTCTAAGCCAAGCCAGAATTCTATGACACCATCCTCCTTGGGAGCTCATTCTATGACAGCAAGTTCCACTGGCATGCCTTTTTGCCATACCTAGACTTACAAATTCTGTAAAAATGATATATTTTTTTTCATTGTGAGTTTCATGGCAGCAGCTGTAGTAAAGGTAGACCTCAGAAAATTCCAGTATTGGGGTTTCTAACTGCTGGTCCACAGTATTACTCAAGCCACTCTTTATTACTTGAACCCACTGTTTCTGAAAGCAAAAAAATTGCTCTGGGCTTCCTTTTACTGAAATGCAAGAGCTAAGGAGAGGAAAGAATAGTGCTAGCTTTTAAGAAAATTTTCTAAATAAACTTTTTAAATAATAAAAATAAATCATGAATCACATATTTTTCATGAGTCACCAGAACAGCGTATTGCTAGCACCAACTCCCTATCTTATATTTGAGAAGGGCAACATTTATACTAGGTCACAACACAAGAGAAGCAGACCAACTCTGAAATAGTAAAAAAAGTAAAGATTAACCCAGAGGCAAATGGGCAGACTCAGTAATTCTACTTGTCTATTGCTTATGAGCTACCCTAACTATTAGGGATGACTTCTTTAAAGCATATTCTAGAAATCATTAAAGGTATAGAAGAGAATTTATTTAGCTTTTTGAGTCTTTTCTTTCACAATAATATATGCCGTTGGCACAGGAAGACTCTTTTAAAGTTTCATAAATTGCCTTAACAAGGTTAACTAGTTAGGTTGATTTTATGAGACTTTCAGACAATAGGTTTGAGAAAGTTAATGGTTATCAAGATTTTCATACATGATCATAATCAAAACAGTACAATAAACTAAAGAACAAGACTTTCTTAACACCCCTAACAACAATAAATTGCAATTTTCAGTCAAACATTTATTCCTATGCTATTTTCACTTTGATCTCTTATTTTCCATTTTATACTCTGACATGAATATAGGTTACAAATAATCTTTTGTGTTAACTTCCCAGTTTTAATACCACAAAGTCACTGGTTTTACCTTGGCTATATTTTTATCATTTAGAGTAGGATATGCTTACTAAAAGCCAGTTATACTCCAGTAACTTTGTGAACGAAAAAATGTTAAGAATTAAGAACAAATAATGGAGTCATTATTTCACTGATTCTCATGTAATGTCAGGAAAATCACTTTTCAAAAGCAGCAATTCTGCCTGATAAATTCTTTCCATGTCTAAACAGAAACTGAAAGAAAATGAAATTATGCGAAACCTATGATAGTTTACTAGACATTGTGTGCTTTTAATAGTTCAACAACTGGTAATACTTGATAATCAAGAGTAAATTAATAGGTTAATATTTAAAAATGTGTACTTTAATAAGTATAAAGTATATAAACAATTAGGTAAGCTTGTGGAGAAGCTGACCAACATACATAAATTAGGAGATACAAGTGTCTATCTAAATTTTCTATATTTCTTATTTTTCTTTTACAGAATATTTATTAAAGTTGTTTAATGTACAATTTCTCATTTGTCATTTTGGAAGTCCTTTATTGTAAAGACTATTCTTTTGTCTGATGACAAACAGCAGCCACATTGTCAGTCATTATTCTGGACCTCCACGCTGAAAGGAAAAACAATAAAACAGTAAGATTAGGTGTTAAATTTACAGAAGAAATGTTTTCATGGCCACTATACAAATTTACATTATTTTAAGCAAATGATTTTTAGTTTTTAAAAACAATTTTGGATTTTTTCATTGCTTTTGGGCACTCACATTAATGTTATAAACAATTTCAGATCTAGAAGGGACTCAAGGTTGACCTAGATCAGTGGTCCTCAAATTTCTTGCCCTCAAAAGTCCTTTACACTCTGAAAAATTATTGAGGACCCTAACGAGCTTTTTTTCATGTGGTTACATCTATTTCTATTTACCATATTATATTTCTACACATGTAGTCCTTCATGCACATTTACTGAGGGCATAGATATGGTTTACTTCTCATCGTCCTGGCCTACAGACCATCTGTGTCTTAGTTATGGACACACCGTGACAATGGGAAAACCATGTAAATCCGCATATGAAGTTCCACAAGCCAAAAATGTTAAGATGTTTGGCACAATAGGACGATAATGACCAAAACATACTTGGATAAATTCCATTTCTTCTTGAGATACAAGTTTCCTTCTGTATTTCTGAGGTAATGTTTTTATTATTTCTGCAGTGTCTGGTGGACCCTGATGCATCAGCCAATCTGGTGATTTACTTCCCTTAGAATGCTGTGAAATTGAAGAAGAGTGAGATGGTAGTCCTGTTGATCTCAAAACTTCTGATACTGAAATTAAAAAAAAATGTAATTAGAGAAATTGTTCAGGTGTCTTAAAATACTATTTTGAGTTATCTATTACTGAATAGTCATTCTTGAAACTATAAATATTATAATTCTGAGAGGTAAGTAAGTATAGAGTACCTTAGTTGAGTAGCTATATATAATTTCATAAAGTTCTTAAAACAAATAAGGAAGTAGTTTTAAGTGAGTGAATTCTAAATTGAACAAGTTTGTAAAATAATGAAATTTCTAGGGAGGGAGTACAACACAAATGGATAATCTACATTACTTTAGTTTTGTCACATGGTGGAGTATGCAGGTAATATCTTACAATGGGGAATAAGAAAGTTTTAAAGGTAGAGGAGATTAGTTTTCTCAATAATACCTTTGTATGTGTTTATCACCTATATCTTAACTCTTTAAGAGTCATTACTTTTAAACTTACAATATCTAAATTTAAAACATCTATATAAAATTTGTGAAAATTCTCCCTGAATTAAGGATCAAATACCTTATAATAAAGTCAGGGACAGAAGAGCTGGTAAAAGGGGTCAGAGAAAAATAGGACTTGTTCAGAATCTTCATTAGTTTATAGGCAATGATTGCTAAGGACTACAGCAATCTAAGTTACTGATTCAATGAATAAATAAGTGAATGAAAGAAAAGGTTAGCTGGAAGAGAAATATCGATATGGTTATTAATCCTTACAATATCTGCAAACATGAGCATGGGAGATTCTTCTGAAGGATAGAAGAAAGGTAGAAAATTCCCCTATTAAACTCAATATCATTAAAAAATTCAGAGACATTTACTGTTGAGTCATTGCCTTTTTAAATGGAGGTAATACAAGTTGATTTCTACGTGCATGCAACCTAAGGTACCATTTAGATCTAAGCTACAGAATCTACCTGATTTTAAAATGAAAAATATTGTCTATAGTAGGATATTCATGTATAAATATACATGATACATTTTCTTAAAAAATCTAAATAAAGTACAATTTACCATTGGGCTTAGGATTGTCTCTTCTGTCAGGGAACCTTATTAATGGAGTATGTGGCTTGACTACCTAAAGGAAAAATAAAATGCATAAAAAAAATGAAACACTAAAATAAATTCATTAACTATGTACAAAAGAAACAATATACTGAACCTCATAAATAGGTAGATTCATTAAAATAACTTAGTATTTGACAGCAAATTAAATTGTACTATTATACTCTTCCCCAACCAGGAAAACTGATTCATGAACTATTAACTTGTTTAATCTTATCTGCTATTCATAATAATTTTGTACTTTATACATCAAGATATTTTACTGTACTGCCAACTGACCTCAAAGACAAACAACCCTATGAAGAAGGTGACATTGATTTCATGTTGTATGACTTATATATTACCCTGCTGAATGGTAAGAATTGGAAGTTTCCCCGATTTTTATTGGTGTTGTTTCCCCACTCTGTTAATATTTAGTAGTTTAGAGTAGAATAAAAATCATATTGAAAATTAGATAATTAAAAAATACTTTTTCTGATTAGAAAAGTAACATGTTCTGTGTAAAAAAGTTGGAAAAAACTCAGAAAAGCACAAAGAATACTATCTATGATCCCAAAACCAACATAAAATAGGTTTAAACATTTGATAGCCCTTTATTTTAGTCTGTTTCTTATATCCACAGAAATACATATTTTTAGAATACTGTTTTTATATATTTGTTTTATCCCTAAAGTTCCAGATAATGCTACAGAGTACCTTACATGGAAATGGACATTTCAATATGAAAATCTTACTACACAATGCTAAGACTAATGAACAGAGTTATTATTTTCAACTAATCTATAAATTACTGTAAAATTAGTGAGATTGAGGTGTGTCTTTATCTGCAATATATTTGTATACTACATGTATTACATTTTATATGACTAGAGAAGTAAATAGGCTCGTTGGGACTGCCCTGAAAATTCACCACTGTAATTCTGATGCAGAGAAAATGCTGAAATGTAGTTGTCTCCCTCAGCATAAAAGCATGCTAAAGTCTTTCATGTAAAAAAACAAAACTTCTCTCTCCCTCTAATAACTGTTTCTTTCTTATTACGGCCCAGCTTCTTAAAAGAATGTTCTATCCATACTACTGTCAAGACCCCATTTAAATTTTTAAAATATGTTCCACAGATTTCAGGATAGACTTCAAATAGTATTTGGCATTCACAAGGCCTATCATAATTTGGTTTCTCCATACCTCTCCAAACCTCTCCAGCCTCCTTCCCCACCGTCTTATGTACATTTTACTCCAGGTATTTTGAAGCACTTTTCATTTCCCTAATTCATCATGCCATTTTATTTCCCATTTAATCTACAACTTGTGTCCTCTGCCAGGAAATCTCTCCCCAATCCTACCCTACTTCCATGCCTCCACTTTGACCTGACTGCTTATCTTTTATTTATTTTTTTTCTGACTGCTTATCTTTTAAAACAACTCAAATATTACTCCTTCTAAGAAACTTCCCAGTTCCAAAATCTAATACTTCTTTGTGTTTCCATGGTATCCCGAACATCTTAAGAATATTGTTCAGAGGATAGATAAATGAGCCAATGATGACATGAGAGCTAAGCCCCTTGAAAAGCAGAATCAGAGAATTAGCCCTTATGCAGCAGTGTCTGGTACAGAGTAAATGCTCAGGAAACATCTGCCAAGTGAGTGAACAGACCATTAGTAAGGTAGGGCTAACTATATAGGCATGTGAGTATGTATACACGCACATACATACATACATACATACATACACAGGAAAGAGAATCCATTTCAACATTGCTTTTGGAAATTTAGAACTATGATGCAATATGCCCCTATAGACTAAATTTCCACACTGTTTGGGGTCCTCTTTTTTTAACAGAAAATTTAAAAAAATACATAAAAGTAGAGTAGTATAATAAACCCTGATAAACACATTACACAACTTCAACAGTAATACAGTCATCCTTATGTCATCACCCTTTGCCCCATAAAGGGAAAAATTGGTAATGTGGACAGCGCGAAAAAGAAAACAAAAAAAACCCCCAAAAACTTTTTACTCATCGCAAAATAACACATCCAAATTAGAAATAAACAAACAAACAACTACGTAAAAAAATTTTTCAATAGACTAAAGGTTAATAGCCATACTACATAAAGAATTTGTAAGTACAGAAATATCGGCAACATAGTCTTCACAGATAAAGGAATGAAAATGGCTCTTAACCCTATGAAAAGATGGTCAGCCTCACTTATAATGAAAGTTAAAACTACATAAAGGTTTTTTTCATCAATTAGATTTTATTAAAAATATACAAGGTGGATAATATAAGTCTGTGGGGAAGCAGGCAGTCATTTGTTGCCATAGTAATGCAAAATAGTGTAACCTCTATGAGGGGAAAACTAAGCCTAGAACCCACACTTGAACTTTCCCTTACCAGCACTTTCAATTTCCTTGCTGGAGGCTTATTTTTACCTGTAAATCTCAAACCCTGAACTAATACAACCACCCATCTTCCTCCTGTGTCTCCTGCAGCCGAACGATTTCCTAAATGATAAACTATCACCTTTCTGCTCTTATATCAGCCAAAACATGAAATACCGTATTTCCACGAAAGTAAGACCTAAGCGGAAAATAAGCCATAGCATGATTTTTCAGGATGATATCCCCTGAACATAAACCCTACTGCGTCTTTCGGAGCAAAAATTAATATAAGACCTGGTCTTATTTTTGGGGCATTCACCGGACATTTAATGAATACCTGTAATTTACTCTTCTAAAATTACTTCTAAATACCCTGTAGTCCAGCCAGATTTCTCCACTCAATGTTGACACCATGCTTTGTTAATTCCCATCAGTTTGTGCCAGTGAGTATGTTGAAATACTACTTTTTCTTCAAGGTATGATCAACAGCCAAATTCTGAGCTATTTGGAGGCACCATGTTTGTCTCACTGGCACTATAGTCCACTGAGCATAGGCCTGGAACAGAGGTACTCAATAATTTTGCTAATGTAATGTAGTATGAATATCTGAGGACAAGTCTTTGCAGCTCTGTTAAGAGACAGACCACTCCTTATTGTATAACTCACAGTATTTTTTTTGTTTGCATGTATCTGTAGTTCTTTATTATTGTTGTGTACTATTCCATTTTAACCAATATACCACAGTTTGTTTATCCTGCTAATGGATTAAACAATTCAATACTTGGATTGTTTCTGGTTTGGGGATGATAGCTAAAGCGGCTATGAACATTTTTAGGCCATCTTTTTATAGGTATATGTACTCATTGCTCTTGGGTATAAACCTATGAGAATTGCTGGGTCAAAGGGCAGGTATGTTTATTAGAAACTGACAAAACCGTTTCAGATGGTACAAAGTGTCTGTACCATTTTATACTTCTACCAGCAATATATAAGGGTTTCAGGTACTTCACATTCTTATTATCACTTGGTATTGTCAACCTTTTTAATTTCAATCATTAGGTGGGTGTAAGAGTACTTCCTGATTGTAATTTATATTTTCCTGGCAAGTAATAATACTGAGCAAGTTTTCACAGGCTTATTGGTCATTTGGATACCTTCTTTTGTGAAGTATCAATTTTTTTCACCCATTTTAAAATTGGGCTACATATTATAAATACCAGTCCTTTGTCAGATGTTCTTATCTTCATAGAATCTTTAGTTAACTACCCACTGAATGAATAAGTGCCGACCATTTGCTGCAATGGGGCTAACGACTGGGATCTAGGATTATCTTTTAGGCTGGAAAAACTTTAAGAAACGGTCTTTTAAAACATGTACTTGTGCAAAGGGAAATGCACTTCTCATATCAAAGTTAAATGTTAATCATACCATAACACACGTTCAGAGTTTAAAAAGATCGTGTAAACCAACCACAAAAGTGGAGGTTGTGTCCCTTTATATCTAATTTTACCTCTCCTATTTACGCTCAAGACCACACAGCTAGAGAAGCAAACATTAAAGCTAGCATGAGTTAGTAACCATTCGTGGATCAACAATGTAGTTCCTTCCTCTACCTGCCAATCTAAATTCAGGAAAAAAAAACTTGGGAAAGCAACACTAAAACATACATTACAGTTAAGCTTCGATAATATATATATATTTTAAATTCCCTCCCATCTGGCCTGTAACTAGACACTTGAATTGAACTAGTGGGGGAGAACCGGCCCTAGGCGAGGACGGAGCCAGGTCTCCAGCCATTCCCAAGACCTTGAAGGGACACTGGGTCAGATGGCGAGTTCGCTTCCTTTCACTCGCCGCTACCGCCTTCCTTCTGATTGGCTGCTCCGGTACATCACAGACTATATACTAGATGCCGATTGGGCAAGCTACAGCCCGGGCAGCCAAGCCCGCAGACTCCTCGGAGGGCTGAAGAGGTCCTGTCCGAGGACAGTACAGGGACCCCAACGCAGCTATGAGCCTACCTGCTGAAACATTGCCGCGGGCCTGGCTCGCACCCTCAGCTCCGGTTACCAGCTTACCACCCGACCCAAAGGGCTCAAGGTCCAGTTCTCACACACACGCCCGGGTGGCGCCGCCGGCCCGACTGAGGGCCGCGGTCACTGCGCAGTCTCAGCCGCTGCTTTTCCTCCCCGGAGCCTTAGCTATAGTCAGTACCACCCCTACCGCCCTCGGTGGGGAAAGGCGACCGAGTCTCTTTACCTGAACGACCCTGCTGGCAGACGCCATTTTGCTGCCCATCATGACCCCTGAGAAGGGGCAGCTTCCGGGGCGCTCGCGAACCGCAGCGATACCAGGAGTAGTAGGCAGCTGGGGGGAGGACCCTAGTGTGACGTCGCCGAGGAGGGGCAATCGAGAGGGATCCTCCTCCGCGGTGAAGGTAGCTCCACCCCTCGGTGCCTGACCCCACCCCACCCCTCCGGCCGCCTAGAAACTGACCCATGTGTGTCCCATTGTTTGTTTTGCCGAGGAAGGTTTGTGATGTTGGATTTACAGCACTACCTCGGTTTTCCCACGTCTCCGTTCATGAAACTCGCGGTTTTACCAATGCTGTAAATTTTATGGATCTATGGCATCATTAGTAAAATTCATGCTAAATTTGGAGTTTTAGGGCTTGATTTTAAAGTCTGGAATGGATTAATTCATTTTTGCATTACTTTCTAGGGGGAAACCTTGCCTCGGTTTTCAAATTTCAGAGCTCAAACGGTCTCCGGGAGGGATTACGTTCGAAAACCGAGGTACCACTGTATTTTGCTCATTAGCCATGCGTGATCTAAGTCTATTTCCTCTACACACAGCGATTTTTCTACCTTCAGTATAGTCCAAAACTGAAACTGAAACCAAATAATAAAATCTCTTGTGGTTTCCTACAGAGAACAATCTTGTTGAAACTTGGGAGTTAATGGCAAGCTCAGAGTGGTCAATTCCTGGCCTATACAAAGCCACATCATATGCCCTTGCTTATTGGCATTGCTTGATTTGGCCTTCTGTTCGTTTTCTCTATTTGTTTTGATGTTAAACTGCTCCCTCTTTCAAATTTGAGAGAACTCAAAAGTTCGTTTTTCTTTTTGAAACAAGCCATCTATATTGACCCCCAAAAGTTATGTTAAATTCTATGGTAAATACTAATGTTTACATTGTTATAATTTTTAATACAGAATATGTTGTGGCTATTCAACATAACTTTGTAGATAATGTAGCCTTAAACTATGGTAAATATCTAGAATGGCAAATTTGTTTTAATTATCTCGGTCAGTGGTTTCTAAATTTGGGGAGCTTTTTAAAAATATTACTGAGCCCAAATATGAGCCCTTCTGATTCAGTGTGTCTGTAGAGGAGGCCAGAAATCTATTTTTTAAAAAGCTTTCAAAGCTTGTTTTAGCAGCACATTTTAAAATCAGATTGATAAAGTGATCATAGATGGGCAAAGGACATAAAAAGGAATCATCCTTTCAAATGATTATCAAAGTATTACGTCGTATACTTTAAATCTTATCATTTTGTCAATGACCCCAGTAATGCTGGGGGTGATGAAAGCTCAGAAGCAACAGCAGGTTAGATTCCTGGTACACAGACTTTCTATTTACATACAGAGAAACTGCAAGTTTCTATGTGAAAACTTACAATATTAGGTTCTTGTTTGGCAATGATTTAAAAGATTTTCTTGGTTATTTTTCTAAATAATTTTCCATTTTCTTTTATATCTGCAGAAGAGATGGAGAAAATGGGCAAAGAAGTCCTAAGATTTAGAGCTTTTATTAAAAGATAAACTTTCCAAGTCCTCTAATACCAAGAAGTCTCCTGAGAATACCTGATAATAAATTCAGAAAATACCAAATGCAGTACAAATTACTGGTCATATTGGTATGGATTTATGAGTGTGTTTTAAAAAACAATAGTTTTATTACTACCAGCAGAGGTGGCCTGCATTGGGTTGTGGGTGCGCCAGGCTCAGGGTATATGTGATCTGAGATGATCGGGAGGCCACAAAGAAAGGAGTGCTCTGGGCCACTCCTCAGCTATTCTGCAAACAGGTAAAGGAGTCAAGGCAAGCTACTGCCACACTGCCAGTAAGAATTTCTTGGAAATCTGCTGCCCAGCACAGTTGAGGTCATTTTTACATCATGCAGTCAAAGACACTGGGGTCCTTCTGGTTCTTTGTGAAGGCAGCCGGGTCTGTATTCATGAAGCTTAGAAACTCAGGCTTGGAGAGATTGCACTTGTTATCATCCTTCCCAGAATACGTCTGGAAAACAGCCGAGACTATGCGGTTTGGTCTCTGTAGGGCTGGACATTTTTGCCATGTTGGAGTGAAGCGAGGCACGGAGGCTGTTATGGATTTTGATTTGGGGGAATCTGACAGGAAAACGCTTTGACTTTTCTCTGTGGGTTTATTTCTAAGTGGTGGCATTCATACTCCACAGAATTCTCATCCAGGGCCCTTCTGGATTAGTTCTCTCTACGATACAGATGATAAAACTGAAGCTGAGGCTGCAGACTGCCTCAATCCCCAAATCCATCTTCTCTTCCTTCCTCCTGCCCCATTTCAGTCACCCTCTGCAATGAGTCTTCCTCTTGCATTGTCTTCTTAATGTCCCCATCTTACGTGGCCTTTGCCTCCTTTCTTGTTCCATGTACCCTGTTGCTGACACTGGCTGTAGATCTGTTAGGCAGAACTCAGCACGCATCACAGACTCCTGATGTGAAAGTACCCAGCACAAGTTCTGATTTTCTTGATTAAAAAAGTATGAAACTACATTTAATAAAAACTGGGTCTTATATTAATTTTTCCTCCAAAAGACGCATTAGAGTTGATAGTCTGGCTAGGTCTTATTTTCAAGGAAACACGGTACTTGAGTTGGGAATAATTAATAAAGTGTGCATGAATTTTTTAACGCTGTACGTTTGGATCAGGAAGGCATATTCCAGAATGTTTTTTTATAAGAAAAGAAAAATACAACTTGCTTTACAATTTTTTTTTTTTTTGGAGAGCAAGAAAACATTTTATTCAAGTTAGAAAGCCAGTGGCAGTGTCTAGATAACACAGCTGTCCCAGGTAATAAGGAAAGAAACACTGGGGGCGGGGGAGGGGGGCGGGGACGGAGGAGTTGCCAGGGGCAGAGTCTCAGAGCAGACAACTGCCACAACAATTTATGTAGACAATTTTCAAGAATACAGTGCTAAAAAGAATAAAATTACAAAGAAATGATTTATCAAAATGAAGTAAAACTATAAATATTCCAAAGAAAAGTGTTTAGAAAAGAACAGATTTCAAATGCTATTACTAATTGTAGTACATCTTTTCAAGTTTAAGGTCTTTTAAAGAATGCTGAAAACACTACATTGTCTATAAAAATAATCAGGGGCTCCAACTTAATAAGAGCTCAAATTAGTTTTCAAAAGATGAGATGGGATGTATAAAAGGTGGCAAGTTCTATTTTTTAATTAGAAGAGCAACATTTACTCATAAAAGTAATGCTTGATAAATATAGAAATACAAAAGAAAAAAAATCACAACTCCTCTACAATAACTGTTAACACTCTGGGTTTTTTTTCTTTTTAAGGTTGACGTGCTTTATTTGGCCCTCTGTTTAAAGATGTGGATTGGGGGTGGGGGTATAGAGATGTTGGTCAAAGGGTACGAACTTAGAAGATGAGTAAGTTTTGGAGATCTAATGCACAGTATTGTGATTATAGTCAATACCAATACTCTATACTTCAAAGTTGCTAATGGACTAGATCTTAAATGTTCTCATCACAAAAAAGAAATAATTATGTGACATGATGGAGATGTTAGTTAAAATGCCACAGTAGTCAAATCAACACGGTGTATACCTTAAACTTACACAAGATGGTATGTCAATTAGCTCTTAGTAAAAAAATAAATCTGTAGTGAGCTAAATCAAATATAAAATTTGAATAAAATACAACTGACAGTTAAAAAAATTAAAGATGTGGATATGCTTTTCTATAATTTTTCTAATATTTTTGTTGACAGAGAAATCCACAGAAGTATTCCAAACAAGAGCTGGGACTTCCATGAATGAAAAAAAAATGTCTCTATTGAGTGGAAATCTGGACGAGATGATGTCTTTCTGGGCCCTTGCAAAGCTAAGATTTTCAGATTCTTTTAGACTATACCAGTCACTTTAATTATCACATTTAAAACAATAGATTCCATATTGCAGTGTTAAGCTAAAAAAAACAAATGCAGTATTACAATTGTTCCAAAAACATGGAAAAAATATTTCACTTGAAATTTGCTCTTTAAATGGCATACCAGTCAGAAACAAGTAATGCTAAAATAGAATTCTTATTAGATCATATAGTAAGATTCTTCTCAAGCTGCAGAACAGTTTCCTTAAAGGCAGAGTCCTCTGCCCAATTGACTTTACTCCCCAAAATGAGATTCTGTAATACAAAAAAAAAATTTTTAATTAAAGTTATAAGTACTTTAAAATTTTTAACAAGATTTAAAAAATCCTTTCACTGATCTTAACAAATATTTACCAAACTAGGTGTGAACATTTACTCTGTGACCATGAGAATAATACATTCTTGTATCCTCATTTCCACATTCAGTAAGGTTTCAGTCTTGATCCCCATAGTACTAGGGAGTATTTAAAATATTAACAATGTTTTATGCTTCATTAGTTTTTGTGGACAGTTTTTATCTATTAAGGATACTTGCAGAGGTATCCTAGGTTAAAGGAAAAAGATTGCAACTGTGGTTCATAGTTCACTTTGTAATTTCATGGTGAAAAACAATTTAAGCATAAGTAATATGCTCTATTTTTAAGAGGTAAAAAAGAGCTTAGCTTTCAGCCCTTGCAAAGTTTCAAGACCCTGAGAAAGGTGAATATTTTTATGGTAGACAACAGAGAAATTAGTAGGGTCATAATTAATGAAAGTTCTGGTCATGATTCTCTGAAAAACTATGGCTCAATGATACTGAGTTACTAATTGAAATACTGTTAAAAATTTTAGAGTATAAGTGGTATATTATTACATACAAAACTATTTAAATCTTTGGCCTATATGAGGCACATTCTTGCTATTAGTGATTAAAAGGGCTAATTTGTATAAATCCAGACAGATTTACAAAGGCAAGTGGAACCCCTAAAGACCTTCCTTTGGGATCAAAGAGGGCTTCGAAGTTGGCCAAAGCTATGTTCTGTTGAACAAAGCAATGGATTGATTAAATCAAAATTAACACTAGTTTAGAGGATATGAATAAAAACTAGGAAGTGCAGAATAATAGAAGTCTCAAAGCAGTAGGAAGGAACATGTGTCAAGAAAATTAAAATGATTCTGTACTTATGATGCAATCCTCCACTTGAGGTTAGCCTAAGGGATTTGATTACTCTTAATTGAATCACTGCTACTAAGAAGTAGGTATAAGACTTGGGGAAGAATTTCTTATGGTGAGACATAAGACATCATTATTCTACAAGGATATGCTACACACATAAGAGGCGTTTGCTTTACCTATAATAGATAGTCTTAACTGTGCATCTTCATAATTGAAAATTGGTATTTTAAGTATTTCAACAGTTCCAGAGATACTTATAACTCAAAAAAAAAAAAAATCCCCCAGAATAAAGGAACAGATGCTTAAATTGAGTCCTGACATAATAACTTCTACCAACACTTATTGAGAATTTACTTGGATCAGACACCCTGCTAAATTAACATGAATTATCTTCTTTAGTTTTCACAACCACTCTTTCTAAGCAAGAATACTGACGCTTAGAAGTTAAATAATTTGCTCAAGATCAGCAAGTATTAAGTAAAAAACATGGTCTTAACTCTAGATTCCCATCATCCTCATCAACGTTTTCCCCCACCTCCCAACTGGAGTCTAATGCTCTCCACCATTATACCATTCTGCCTCCACAGAGTTACTAAAAATCATTATAAAAGCCCAATGCTAACCATAATGAAAAAATTGAAGCCTTAAACACTAAATACACATGAATTCCACATACCTGTAAACAGACCAATTTTCAGTACTGAATTATTTTTTTTAAGATCCAAGACTAACTCTAAGTCTGAAAGTAATAAAATTGGTATTTTTAAAAAGTTCTTTACATCCCTTCCTAATTTATATAAATGTTACCTGGAACACATGTTGAATAACTGTAGTAATTTGTATCTCCATCTGTAGGTTTCGTTGTAAGGCCTTTATCTTGTCTGAATTTTCCATATTGTCCAAATCATCTTTCTGTTTGTTCTTTTCAGTCTGTATTTCTAAAAGCTTACTTTCTGAAGCTTGTTTTAATTCTGTTAGGTTAAACATAAAACAATATGCTATATATGACAACTCCTACAAACAAGAATCTTAAATTATGAAGTAGAACAGTTCCTCGTTATTTCAGTCAAGAGAAAATTTTTAATCAGCATTTTCGGTTGCAGTTCTTTCTTTACTGATCGGAAAATGACTTCCCTGGTGCAAAATCCCAGTGTTTTCATTTTATACTTAACAATGAAAACGTTCACGGTTTGTATGTATGACAATGATAGCTGTCTACAGATGTTTGAAGTGACATCATGTCAAAGAGGACTTACTCTGGGTTACCAAAATAGGCAGGAGATATATGTAAGGAAATAGTTTTCCTTCCTTTATTTAAAAAAATGACATAGCAACAAGATAAATTTTCAATGAAAAGTAAGATTCCCTTTTCCAGGGATAAACATCATCAATCATTTTTTGTAGTTCCTGAAATGTTCTAAGAATTAAACTGTTTGAAAACATAATGGGTATGTCTGAGGAGCTTGGTCCCTTGACACTCATGTACCAAAAGTAGGTTGGAATACAATGGAAAAAGTTAGACATCCAAAGGGAAATTAGAACAGATGACAAAAACAAAACAAAAAACAAAAAAAAACAACAGATGACCAAGGCTACTTCTCACCCTAACATTACTTATCACCAGGCAAATCTGTATACTTAAAAATAATAAATCATGTGTATACTTTTAAACAACAAAAAAGCAGTTTATAACATAGAATAAAGCAATGCCAATTTTATAAGAAATAAGCATTGAATATTATCTCTATGATAAAATAAAAAATTTAACTTTTCCTACATATACTTTTATTTCCAAATGTTCTACAGAGAATGTGTATTACTTTTGAAATAAAAATTTCAATAATTTATTTATTAAAAACTTTTATTGATGTAAGTGTGTTTTTCCAGGACCCATCGGTTCCAAGTCAAGTAGTTGCTTCAATGTAGTTGTGGATGGTGCAGCTCACAGTGGCTCATGTGGGGACTGAACTGGCAATCTTGTTAAGAGCACCACGCTCTAATCAACTGAGCTAACCGGCTGCCCCCACATTTCAATAATTTCAATGCAAAAAGCATCTCATTAATGTTCATTAAGTTAAAAAGCTGTAGAACTATTATGTATCGATTGATCATTTAAAAATTATGTGTATGTAAATATGCCTAATTGTGGTCACAAAGGATGGAGGCAGGACTTTCATGTTATACTTTTCTGTATCATTTGATTTTCGCCCACTGAAAATGTATTAATTTTGTGATTTAATGTTATGAAACAGCAGAAATACATCAAGCAAAATGCATTGTATATATTACTTTTTAAATTGCGATGTCCAAAATTTTAAGAAAATTTGAAAATTAAGACATTTCTCAGTATCTGAGAGATCTGGCCTTAGGAATCTCCATAGTAAATGAAAATGTATTCTACAAAAAAAACCCCAAAGCCGTTCTACATACCAAATCTCTTCTTACGAACATCAAGCAATTTTTTCTCCAAATCCCAAGATTCCTGTTATTAGAAATAAAAAGATTAAGGCACATTACCTAAGAACAAACCTGTAATACCTAAATCACTTTTTTATCTCTTAGTTCACGTTTTCTAAAGCTCCAGTTTTTCATTCCTTCATTTCCACACAATGAGAGAAGACAGTAGCTTAAATTATAAGCAGGTATTTAGTAACATTAGTCAAAAATAATAGAATTATGAAAAAGAGAGATAAAGTTAAGACAGTAAATTTCAACCATACCAGTCCACTTGGGCAATTCTACTTAATCATATATAACAGTTACCAGCAAGAAGGTGTTACTGAAATCATGAGAATGCATAAGCAGCCTCATGTGCAAAGTTACCTGCTGTGATTTCATTATTAATTTATTTAGCTTTAATACATGTTTCATGTTATCCATGAGCACACTGAAAAGGAATAAAAAATATGGTTAACTTTAGTTAAAAGTAATAAATCTCAATAAAGGACTCAATTATTATATATTTACTTTCATTAAATTCATCGTACACCTCAATAAAAGTTATCATTTAACAAAATAAACCTGGAAAAGTTTGATGTAAACTAAATTTCTGTTTTAAAGTAGAGATGCAATTCCCTAGAAAAATTTTTCATCACAGACTACAAAGAATATCAAATTTAAGCATGGAGGAACATTTCTAAAAATCCCTTATCTAGGGGGAAAAAAAAACTCTAACAAATTTCTTTTTTTTCTTTTACATAGAGTTTATTTTTTAGAGCAATTTTAGGTTCACAGCAAAATTGAGCAAAAGGTAAGTCCATGTATTCTCTGCCCCATACACGGAGAGCCTCTCCCACTATCAATGTCCCCCACTAGAGTGGTCTATTTGTTACAAATGATAAACCTATATTGCCTATACTGACACATTATAATCACCCAAAGTCCATAGTTTACATTAGGGTTCACTCTTGGTATATATTCTATGGGTTTGGACAAATGCATAATGACATGTATCTACCGTTATAGTATCATACAGAATAGTTTCACTGAATAAGCTGCTTTTTATCCCCATTTCTTCGACAAATATTTCTGAGTGCCTATTACATACCAAGAACTGTGCCAAGCACCAGGGGTATAAAATAGAATAAAACACAGCACCTGTTTTCATAGAGGAAAGAATTTGGTGGTGAGGGAGAAAAATAAATCCACAACCATAGAATGGTTTCATTACAACCAAGAATGGATATGAACCACTGTAAGACTTGTGCAGGGTGGAACAAGGGAAAATCGTGAATCTTAAAGGACATGAAGTAATTACCTAAACCAAGGAGTTTGCAATGAGTGACTGGAGCATAAGGGTGTGAAACAAGACTGGGCAAGAACAGTTCTTATACTTCAAAGTGCCACAATTCCTTGGGAGGCCTGTTCAATATGGATTGCCAGCCGCCCTCCCCCCAGCCAAGTCCCCAACTCCTGCACCTTGGTTTTCAGATTCTGAGTCAGTAGGTGTGGGATGGGAGCAGCAGCGTCATCACTGTGATAATACTAATTATTCTGATATTGTAGAAAGAGTTTATTGAGAGGCTGAAAAAGGGGAACCTTTGCAGAGACCTGGAAGAGCTGAACTCATTTTCTACTAGTTACAGCTGTACTTGGTTGTAAACTTTATGATGAACCTGTCCTGTACCACTTTAACTCAGGAGTGTTTTAAGCTCTCATTTTCTGGGTGAGCAATAGTTAGAAAGCTCAAATTGATTTTAGGATTTATGTAATTCTGGATTTAAATGAAACATGAGGACAATGTGTATCAGCCTGGATTAAGATGCTAAAATAGGGGAAATGCCTAGATCCATCTTGGCATTTTTCTGCTGCTAATGGGCAGAGATTATTTTATGAGATTTTTAGAGCTTTGGGAGATGAGATCACAGGTAAGGCTCTGAACGGCAGACATTTAGAACCAGATTATAGAGGATCTTGACTGCCAGTCTTTATTTTATATTCGTTGGTAAGTTGTTTAACCTATACAATCTCATTTCTGCCAATGAAAAATGGAAGAGTATACTTTCTATCTCTCATTGGGTTGTTGTTGGATTAAATGAGATAGCATTGTTTCTATTTTTCAGTAAGTAATGAATTAAAGTTAACTTTCAAAACTTTCCTTCAAAATTTTCAGACTGTCTGGATAAAACCTACATTGCTTC